>NC_064628.1:884688330-885302837 GCF_023864275.1 Schistocerca cancellata | reverse complement strand
TATAACACAGGGTATTACAAAAAGGTACGGCCAAACTTTCAGGAAACATTCTTCACACACAAAGAAAGAAAATATGTTATGTGGACATGTGTCCGGAAACACTTACTTTCCATGTTAGAGCTCATTTTATTACTTCTCTTCAAATCACATTAATCATGGAACGAAAATACACAGCAACAGAACGTACCAGCGTGACTTCAAACACATTGTTACAGGAAATGTTCAAAATGTCCCCCGTTAGTGAGGATACATGCATCCACCCTCCGTCGCATGGAATCCCTGATGCGCTGATGCAGCCCTGGAGAATGGCATACCATTGCATCACAGCCGTCCACAACATGAGCACAATGAGTCTCTACATTTGGTACCGGGGAACAAGAAGAAGACGAAGACACTGGAAATTTGTTTGTTTCTAGAAGTGGACTGCAATTTTCTAGTGAACCACCAAAAGGTGGGCAGTGTCGACGTCACAACATTTTGAACGGAACACCTGGCCCAATGAATGATGGAAAACTGTCAAAACAATAACCGAGTCATTTTTATTATTCATCTCACCGAAAAGCGTGAACATCATTGTAGAAGAAATGAACAGGGAAGATAAATGAGTAATTTCTTTGTGGAATGCAGCTCATTCTTCGAAAACCACGTGGAGAGGGATAAATGCAACTGAAGTGTATGCTGTATTAGCAATGCTAATAGGAGCTGGTCGAACTGATGGACATTGCACAAGTGCTTCCGATCTGTGGGGAGGAAATGTTGCCTTTCGGGAACCATTCTTTTCTGCTGCCATGTCAAGAAACCAATTTTTGTCTATACTAAATTCTTGCAATTTGACAACAGAGACACAAGAGCACAGAGAATTGAAGAAACCAAGGACAAGCTACAAGCCATCAGGGCAGTGTTCGGCAAATTTCAATCTAACTTGTGCAAGAACTTCTATCCTTGTGAATACATGCCTATTGATGAACAATTAGCAATGTACCAAGGAAACTGCCCTTTTACGGTTTATATGAAGAGCAAGCCTGGCAAGTATGGCATTAAAATTTGGGTTTGTGCTGATGTGAAGACATCTTACTTATTATGGATCCAAATTTACACAGGGATGGTGGACACTACTTGGGAAGGGAATCAAGGACAGAGAGTTGTTTTGGATCTAATGGAACCATTTCTGAATAACGGTCATGGTGTACCAACTGATAATTTTTCACTAGTTTTCGTTTGGCTGCTGCTCTACTAAAATGAAACACAACATTGGTTGGTACCTTGCGTTCCAATAAGAAAGAGATTCTGAAGGAATTCTTGCAAACATAAAGAGAGATGTTCACTCTTCAATGTTTAGTTTCACAAGTGACTTGACCCTAGTTTTCTATGTTCCAACAAAGGGAAAGGCAGTAATACTACTCTCTGCTGAGCATTATGAGAGACAAGTGAGTGGTGAAGAAAGTGAACGCAAACCCGAAATCATACTGCACTACAACAAAACCAAAGGTGCTGTAGATAATGGGGACAAAATGACAAGAGAATACAGTTGTGTTAGAGGAACGAGGCGGTGGCCACTAGGAATCTTCATGGAAATGATAGATATTGCAGCACTGAATGCATATGTTCTGTACACTCAAAGATTTCCTGAATGGCAAAAGAATAACCGAAGCTGATGTAAACTCTTCATGACTGAACTGGCATTTGGACTCAGCAAAGGCAACATGGAAGAAAGAGCCAAAAATATCAACGGTCTTCATAAAGATGTACAAGATGCACTGAAAGCTTGTGGCATTGCAATTCCTATAGCAGTGATCCAGACCCAGTGTTCCAAGTTACCAACGTCACAACAATGTCAAGATTGCAAGAGAAACGAAGATCGGAAAACAAGATTCTGTTGTGTAATGTGCTAGAAACCTGTTTGTAATATACACAGAGAAGAAACTGTTATTGTGAAGTGCATGCAGTGCAAAAATGTACTTGACTGAAAAGTTAAAAAAAGTCTTGTGTTATTTTACTGCAGTGACTCTTTTGAAGTACATAGATTATTAATTTTCTGTTCGTTGAGTACTGAATTTAGTGAAAGATATAAAATTTTTTTTGTACTTTGTATCTGTGATCTGATTAAATACTTCTAATAACCTGAAAAGCTGTTTTTCAATACCAAATAAACCCATTCAATGGAAATAATGAAATCCGAGAACAAATATTACAATAAAACACAAAATTCTTTTGGGGTAGTCCAAATACCCCACTTGGTAGAATAGAGGTGTGAAAAAGCTTGGTAATGGGAGGGTTAAACAAGTTCACAAAGCTGATGTTTGGAATCTATAATACACATAATTCATCACTCCATTAATTCAGTAAAAATGGTGAGCTTTAAAATTGTCATCATTACACAGCACAGAAACATGCATATGTAGCTGCAATTCCCACACAGTTAGAATCATGGAGAACTAATGGAACTATTTAGTAACTTAATCACAAGACCTAGCAAAGCATACAAATGAATTAGTAACCTCTTATCAATGAACTTAACTGTAAATAGACCACATTCCTACTTCTCAAAATATGCAATACTTCTGCAGATCTAGTTCTCATAGGCTGAGGCAGTGTCATATCATGTTGTGGAGGTTTGTCTCACAGAGTGAGTACTACTGGTTAGAGCACACAAAGCAACCAGAAATAGCATTGTGAGAAACTATTGTAAAGAAAAAGAAAAAGAAGAAGAAGGAGAAGAAGAACCACTAATTAAACACAAAATGGACAACATACAAATGTAAAGATGGCAACACAAATAATTTCTACCTCTAGTTTTAATATGGCAGGTGATAATGTGCAATATTTTGGAGGTGTGTTGAATATGACAGTAAGAACAATGTTTTTGCAAACCATATTTTCTGAACTGGGGATTGGGGATGAGCCCAGATTTCGCCAAAAAAAGTGTGGAAAGCTGCCTAAAAACCACACTCAGGCTGGCTGATGTAGCGGACCCATGATTGTTAATGTGGATTGTGGCTTTGATCTGGTTCTGCCTCTTTGACCTCATAATGAATAGAATAACCTCTGTTATAATGAAAAAAATAATCTTGTCAAGATCTTTAGGCTGTGATAAAGCATTCTATTATTCGTGGGGGGAAAAAGCAATTGATGCTTTATCATGACGTAAAGATCTAGACAAAGGTTATTTTATTGATTATGAGGTCAAAGAGGCAGAACCAGATCAAATCCACATGTTGCATTAGCGATCATGGATCTGCTAAATTGGCCAGCCTAAGTGTGTTTCTTAGGCAGCTTTTCATACTTGTTTTGCCAAAAGCTGGTGTCGTCCCCAATTTTCAGTTCAGAAAATATGATGCTCAAGAGTTTCCTCCTTTAGGTTAAGTGACGACTGTGGTGACAGGAAGAATCTAGCCACAAAGTTAAAATAAATTTGCCAAACTGTGGAAACAGTAAACACTGGGAAAGATAGATTAACTTAATAAAATAAAATAAAGCAAAATTATTTATTGATTATTTCAAGATAATTTCTCTGCCTGTAAACAGGAGACAGAATGAGCAATGAGCTGATTCATGTTCGAGCACAGCTGAAGGCCTTGCAAGATGAGAAAAATGAGAAGATTAATCTTATCACACAAACAGTAAGAGTGCATATATAGTAGCAATAATAATAGCAATTAAAACAATTTCCATTTATAATTGATTTAATTTGTCCTTAAAAATATTTGCATGGATATGCTTTATATAGGGGAGCACAGACTGTGGCCTGCTGTTGATCTGGTAGCAGTCCTCCTCCCCCCACCCCCGGCGCCCCTCCCTCGTTTTTCATTCCCTGTTGGAAAGGAGATAATGTTTCTGTAAAAACACGTTGTTGTTGCCTTTGTTAAATAAAGTGAATATTTATGAAATAAATATGAACTAATTATGTAAGCTTCTCCCCCTCGCCCAGCCCTTAAGTAGTCATAGTGAGGGGTTTGAAGTCTGCAGTACTAACAAGTCTGTACATCCCAGCTTTGCATCATGTGCCACTCTATTAAAGAAATGTTGTCCAGCAACAAATGAACTGTGACCGTTTACTCTTTTGTTACTTGGTCACAGTGATTACTGAAGGCAAGACAATGTGTATGGTTTGATTAGTTCTGCGCACAAGCTGTGAAAATAAGTACATCTTTGAATCAGAGCTTGTTGACTGTATTTTCTAAAGAGGAGAACAGTCACTATTTATGCTGGACATTTCTTGATATCGCAACTGAAAATTGGAGATGGGAAGACATCATTTTCTCAGTGAGTGTCTGTGATCTTGAAGAGATAACTGAACATGGCTTCTGCAGGAATCAGTCACTTGATGTGAAACAGATTCTTCTTGGAGTTGTCTTGTGACAGCGAGAGCGAGAGCACCAGCAGCAGCACAGTACTGTTTGTATAAAGCGTTTATTTTGCATTTTGTTTACGACCTTCCACTAAGGAAGGGATTCTATTTGTGTTTATCTGCTCTGCATAGTAACTAACAGTTCTTGATAAAACTTTACGTAGTTTTCGTGTTAGATTTCTTAGTGTTTTCTTGATCGTTTAGAACAGAAAGCGCCCTAAAACCGTCATTTGTTTGTTTCGCGGCCGTATTCACTAGTCACTTGAATCAGCAGTTGTCTTGTGACAGCGAGAGCGAGAGCACCAGCAGCAGCACAGTACTGTTTGTATAAAGCGTTTATTTTGCATTTTGTTTACGACCTTCCACTAAGGAAGGGATTCTATTTGTGTTTATCTGCTCTGCATAGTAACTAACAGTTCTTGATAAAACTTTACGTAGTTTTCGTGTTAGATTTCTTAGTGTTTTCTTGATCGTTTAGAACAGAAAGCGCCCTAAAACCGTCTTTGTTTGTTTCGCGGCCGTTAGCCACTAGTCACTTGAATCAGCAGTTGTCTTGTGACAGCGAGAGCGAGAGCACCAGCAGCAGCACAGTACTGTTTGTATAAAGCGTTTTTGTACTTATTTGCTGCGCTTAGCTTTTAAATAGTTTTTCTGGGAAAACCTAGCGTAGTTTTTGCGTCTCGTATTTCAGTGAGTGTTTCTTGATTATCAGAGTAGCTCATCAGAAGATTATCTTGGGAATTTGTCACCGTATAGGGTAGGGTAAACAGTCATGTGTAGGGACTGTGGTTGTTGTGAGCGGACGCAAGGAGAATTGGCCACTCTTCGGGGGCAGGTGGAGGCTTTGTCTGTTAGGCTCATCGAGCTCGAGGCGCAGGCGTCGGCTCGTAGTGGCGTTGGGGCAACTGTGGTGAGACCTATGCCTACTTCGGTGGCCTTGGAATCACATGGAACCCCTGATGTCGCTGCGTCTTCCGGCAGTGAGCATCTTACCGGTCAGCCATCACTCCAGGGTGAATGGCGGACAGTGGTGGGCTCTCGCGTGCCTGGCCAAAAGGCGAAAGTGGGATCTGGCCGCGTGGCAGCTGCCTTACCCCTTTCCAACAGGTACGGGGTGCTTCCTAGTGGTGATGACATCGTTTCCGAGCCACCACAGGATGCCTCGCCTGTTGGGCCAGTGGCCGATTCTCCGGCAAGGTCCCGACAGTCACAGAGGGCGGGCCTATTAGTTATAGGGAGCTCCAACGTTAGGCGGGTTATGGAGCCCCTCAGGAAAATAGCGGGTAGGTCGGGGAAGAATGCCAGTGTGCACTCGGTGTGCTTGCCGGGGGGTCTCGTCCGTAATGTGGAGGAGGCCCTTCCGGCAGCTATTGAACGCACTGGGTGTGACCGGCTGCAGATAGTAGCACATGTCGGAACGAATGACGCCTGCCGCTTGGGTTCTGAGGCCATCCTTGGTTCCTTCCGGCGGCTGGCTGATTTGGTGAAGACAACCAGCATCGCACGCGGAGTGCAAGCTGAGCTTAATATCTGCAGCATAGTGCCCAGAGTCGATCGCGGTCCTCTGGTTTGGAGCCGTGTGGAGGGTCTAAACCAGAGGCTCAGACGACTCTGCGACTATAATGGTTGCAAATTCATCGACCTCCGTTATTGGGTGGAGAACTGTAGGGCCCCCCTAGACAGGTCAGGCGTGCACTACACACCGGAAGCAGCTACTAGGGTAGCAGAGTACGTGTGGCGTGCACACGGGGGTTTTTTAGGTTAGAGGGACCCCCCCTTGGGCGAAACGATAAAATACCTGACGGCTTACCAGAGAGGACATTATCATCGTTGATAAAGAACGTCCGTCCTCAGAGACCAAAAACAGGAAAAGTTAACGTAATATTGGTAAACTGCAGGAGTATCCAGGGCAAGGTTCCTGAATTAGTATCTCTTATTGAAGGAAATAGTGCGCATATAGTATTAGGAACGGAAAGTTGGTTAAAACCGGAAGTGAACAGTAACGAAATCCTAGACACAGAATGGAATATATACCGCAAGGATAGGATAAACGCCAATGGTGGAGGAGTATTTATAGCAGTAAAGAATTCAATAATATCCAGTGAAGTTATTAGCGAATGCGAATGTGAAATAATCTGGGTTAAGCTAAGTATCAAAGGTGGGTCAGATATGATAGTCGGATGCTTCTATAGACCACCTGCATCAGCAACCGTAGTAGTTGAGCGCCTCAGAGAGAACCTGCAGAACGTCGTGAAGAAGTTTCGTGATCATACTATTGTAATAGGGGGAGACTTCAATCTACCAGGTATAGAATGGGATAGTCACACAATCAGAACTGGAGCCAGGGACAGAGACTCTTGTGACATTATCCTGACTGCCTTGTCCGAGAATTACTTCGAGCAGATAGTTAGAGAACCAACTCGTGAAGCTAACGTTTTAGACCTCATAGCAACAAATAGACCGGAACTTTTCGACTCCGTGAATGTAGAAGAGGGTATCAGTGATCATAAGTCAGTGGTTGCATCAATGACTACAAGTGTAATAAGAAATGCCAAGAAAGGAAGGAAAATATATTTGCTTAACAAGAGTGATAGGGCACAAATCGCAGAATATCTGAGTGACCACCATCAAACGTTCATTTCTGAGGAAGAGGATGTGGAACAAAAATGGAAAAAATTCAGAAACATCGTCCAGTACGCCTTAGATAAGTTCGTACCGACTAAGGTCCAAAGCGAGGGGAAAGATCCACCGTGGTATAACAATCATGTACGAAAGGTACTACGGAAACAAAGAAAGCTTCATCATAGGTTTAAGAGTAGTCGAATCATAGCTGATAAGGAAAAGCTGAACGAAGCGAAAAAGAGCGTAAAGAGAGCAATGAGAGAAGCATTCAACGAATTCGAACATAAAACATTGGCAAACAATCTAAACAAGAACCCTAAAAAGTTTTGGTCATATGTAAAATCGGTAAGCGGATCTAAATCCCCTATTCAGTCACTCGTTGACCACTATGGCACCGAAACAGAGGACGACCGAAGAAAGGCAGAAATACTGAATTCAGTGTTCCGAAACTGTTTCACTGCGGAAAATCGTAACACGGTCCCTGACTTCAGCCGTCGCACGGACGCCAAAATGGAAAATATTGAAATAAACGATATCGGAATTGAAAAACAACTGCTATCACTTAGTAGCGGAAAAGCATCCGGACCAGACGAGATACCCTTAAGATTCTACAGTGATTATGCTAAAGAACTTGCCCCCTTTCTATCAGCAATTTATCGTAGATCGCTGGAAGAACGTAAAGTACCTAGCGACTGGAAGAAAGCGCAGGTCGTTCCCATTTTCAAGAAGGGTCATAAATCAGATGCGAATAATTATAGGCCTATTTCGCTTACGTCAATCTGTTGTAGAATAATGGAACATGTTTTGTGTTCTCGTATTATGACGTTCTTAGATAATACAAATCTCCTTCATCATAACCAACATGGATTCCGCAAACAGAGATCATGTGAAACTCAGCTCGCCCTATTTGCCCAAGAAATTCACAGTGCCGTAGACACTGGCGAGCAGATTGATGCCGTATTCCTGGACTTCAGGAAGGCATTTGATACGGTTCCGCACTTACGTTTAATGAAAAAAATACGAGCTTACGGAATATCGGACCAGATTTGTGATTGGATTCAGGATTTCCTAGAAGAAAGAACACAACATGTCATTCTTAACGGTTCAAAATCTGCAGATGTAGAGGTAATTTCGGGAGTACCGCAAGGAAGCGTGATAGGACCTTTATTGTTTACAATATACATAAATGACTTAGTTGACAACATCGGTAGCTCCGTGAGGCTATTTGCAGATGACACGGTTGTCTACAAGAAAGTAGCAACATCAGAAGACTCGTATGTACTCCAGGAAGACCTGCAGAGGATTAATGCATGGTGCGACAGCTGGCAGCTTTCCCTAAACGTAGATAAATGTAATATAATGCGCATACATAGGGGCAGAAATCCATTCCAGTACGATTATGCCATAGGTGGTAAATCATTGGAAGCGGTAACGACCGTAAAATACTTAGGAGTTACTATCCGGAGCGATCTGAAGTGGAATGATCACATAAAACAAATAGTGGGAAAAGCAGGCGCCAGGTTGAGATTCATAGGAAGAATTCTAAGAAAATGTGACTCATCGACGAAAGAAGTAGCTTACAAAACGCTTGTTCGTCCGATTCTTGAGTATTGCTCATCAGTATGGGACCCTTACCAGGTTGGATTAATAGAAGAGATAGACATGATCCAGCGAAAAGCAGCGCGATTCGTCATGGGGACATTTAGTCAGCGCGAGAGCGTTACGGAGATGCTGAACAAGCTCCAGTGGCGGACACTTCAAGAAAGGCGTTACGCAATACGGAGAGGTTTATTATCGAAATTACGAGAGAGCACATTCCGGGAAGAGATGGGCAACATATTACTACCGCCCACATATATCTCGCGTAATGATCACAACGAAAAGATCCGAGAAATTAGAGCAAATACGGAGACTTACAAGCAGTCGTTCTTCCCACGCACAATTCGTGAATGGAACAGGGAAGGGGGGATCAGATAGTGGTACAATAAGTACCCTCCGCCACACACCGTAAGGTGGCTCGCGGAGTATAGATGTAGATGTAGATGTAGAAAGCAAAGGGTGGGTGAAATTAATATTGCACTGGTGGAAGCTTTGGAATGTTGTCAGAGCATAGAAGTGCCATTTTGTGTCCTGAAGGCTGGCTCTACATACTCAACAGTTACATTCAGCTTAATACATGGCAATGGACCTGTTCTTGTAATGGGTCATCTGGGTTAAGAGATTAATGTTGAAGTGGATGAAAAAGAATTGGGTGATGAAACGGAGGGAGGGGAGAAGATGGTGAAATTGCTGTTGAGCCAGGGAAAAGAAAATTAACCTCAAATTAGAATGAGTTTAACAACAAGAATACTATGTTTGGTGAGGATCCAGAGGAAATGTACAATAACAAAGATGAAAACTTAAGGAAGAAAGCAAAAAATGATAATGATAAGCCTGAGAAAGAAAAGTTGGAGAAGAAGAAATAGAGTTACAGAACGACTGATTTTAGTGCTGTAATTCATAAGTCCCATTTCTCATAGTTGTGCAGAAATGTGTTATTATGTAGTGTATCATCAGGAGGACACAGATTCTTCTGGAAAAACCTAAGGTATTCAGCAGGAACTGTTTGTGTTATATTTATCAGTATTTGGTTGTAGACCTCATTATCTTAATGCTTAACTATTCATCATAAGTTTATTAAAAATAATAAGTTGATGTGTTTTTAATATGTCAGTGTTCATGTTAGTAGGTATCATTTGATAATCAGCACTGTCCCATGTATTGTAATGTTGAATAACTCCACTCATTGTGTTACCTTTTTCTTTACAAACATAATTGTCTTAAGATCATATACAGAATACATTGTTAATATCAAATTAATTGTGCAAATTATACTTGCTGAACATTTCCTAAAATATTCATTTTTTACAAAAATAGCAATTACTGTAAATTAAATATGTTGTAACCTTAATGGCCTGTCTGTGTAGACTGTAAGTGGTCCACCAAAACCCCAACCCCATCGAATCAATATGTCATTACTAAAAAATTTGTTTCATACCAGGCCTTTTATGAGGAGTTACCTAACCATTAGGCTGTCTGAAAAGCCCTCAACTCCTGACACAAACTTAAATTGTTTCCGATGTTTTCATGTGTGGTTTCTGAACAGTAAAGTGTTGCTAGTCATTAGCGTATGTGGTTTGTGGAAGTAGCACCAAGAGGTTAAAATTTTAAGGTGTTGGGGGACTGGACTGGGAATTCATTAGTAGGAAAAGGAGGAGAATAAAAATAGCAGGAGAACATGGATTGAGGGAAAGGAATGAAATGGGAAACCTCCTGGTAGAATTTTGCACAGAGCATGATTTAATCATTGCTACAGTTAGTTTGAGAATTGTGAAAGAAGGTTCTATATAAGGAAGAGATAGGGAGACACTGGAAGGTTTCAGATTGATTACATATTGGTAAGACTGAGGTTTTGAAACTAGATTTTAAATTTCAAAACATTTCAAATGGCTGATGTGGGCTCTGTCTATAATTTATTGGCCATAGATGTAGATTAAAACTGAAGAAATTGCAGAAAGGTGTAAGAAATTAAGGAAGTGGGACCTGGATAAATTGAAAGAACCAGAGATAGTTGTGAATTTCAAAGGGAGCATTAGGCAACAAGTGAATAAAACATGGAAAAGCAATACAACAGAACAAGAAAGGATATCTTTGGAGATGAAATAATGAAGGCAGCAGAGGATCAAATAGGCATAAAGACAAGGCCCAGTAGCACAGGAGATTCTGAATTTAAATGATGAAGGGAAAAAATAAGAAGCAGATAAAAGGGAATATAAACACTTAAAAAATGAAACTGACAGAAAATGCAAAATGGCTAGAGAACAAATGAAAGACTGCAGAAACATGCATGATTAGAGGAAAACCATCTGCCGCATTTGATATCTCCACATGCGTAACAACACTATGAAACCATACTGTCAGCATGATGCTAGCTGACAGTGGTTGATCAGCCACAAAGCCAGGGAGCTAAACCCCAAAAGAGGGTAAACTTGAAAAGGAGGTCAATCTACTGGGGAAGGGAGTGGAAGCAGAGAGCCTGATACCATGTACAAACTGGCTTGTTGTCAATGTATGGGCAGTCCTCTCTGATGTACATCAAATGGCTGTTGAAGCAGGAAAGCCAACTTGCCTATTGAGCAAAAGTAGATGAGGAAGGAAAGTCATGTCGAGAGGCTACAAACATCATGGACAGGGAGATGACTTACTTGTACTCACCCAGCTCAGCATGGGCGACCACACTCGAACTGTCAATGACATCAACACATGGGAGCTCAGCAGTAGGTAAGGTGCTCTGGCCAATCCCATGGGGCACTGGGGGCTGTTTAACACTTGTATTTAACTTCAACACTTGCCAGTTGTCAGAAATATCTAAGATCTCTCACACAAGTGTGGGTTTGAACATCCCCAGTGTGGTACCTCGTATATGGACTTGCTCATTAGGGTCCTCTTTGTCTGATTGGCATCTGACCCCAAGGTCCAAACTTGAGCATTGGCCTCGTCTGACTCTTTAGCTGAAGTTGTCCATATTGCTGAATAACATCAAACTTACGGCATTGGACTTTGAACGACCTTGGCAACATGTGGCCCTGCCCACACTTTGCCATGGTTAATTTGACTGTGCTACAGGAATTTCACTGGGAAGCCCTTACACAGCCTCCATACAGTGCCGATCTCTCCCCATGTAATTTCCATGTTTTTGGAGCCCTGAAGGAAGACATTCGTGACCATCGGTTTGCTTTGGACAAAGAGGTGCATGCTTGGGAACAATCACGGTTCCATAGGCTGTTTAGCAGTCAGATTGAATTACAACAATTGCTGACTTCCTTTGTTTTCGAATGATATATTATGTTCACTGAACATAATGGTCCTAATGGAACTCAGCCTGACATTACTAACAAATAAACATACCCAAGTGATACACTTCAATTTCGATTGACCTGGAGTATGTCGTAATGTAGAGAAAAATAAGACACACATAGTTTTATTATACATACCTGTACGGCCATTGAAGGGGTGAAACACTCACATGAAAAAAACTGGCTTTAATATTTCTGAATAAATGCCACTTAGACGGTAACAGATAAAAAAAGAAAAGAAAAAAAAACCTCTTCTGATAAAGTTTCTACAGTTTTTAATGCAGATTACAACAGCAGGGTTGCCACAAGTTCTGAAATCAGGGGAATCAGGGAATATCAGTGAATTTCAAATGTATCAAGGAAATATCACAGAAATGTGAAAAAAAAGTAAACACTGGAAAAATCACGTTTTTGTCTCAGTAGCCTGAAATTGTTTGTTTACTGAGATGTCATGCTTCATTGCTGGCTGGGTGCAGCTGAGTACGTATACCGCTTCCTCACTCTCTTATTCTTACTGCTTCTCCCCTTCCCACCCCTCCCCTCAGCTTGCAGTCAGTGCTGCCACCACTACTTGCTGCTAGCCTAGCAGCTGCCGATGAGAGGCGGAATGGCGCAAGGAGTGCTTTGTTTTTTGGATGTTATTCTCAGAGCTTGTTAATGCAGCACCCAGAGACAACGGTCATGTGTGCATGCGTTGCGCCTGAGTGTGTGTGTGTGTGTGTGAATGTGTGTGCGCTCTATTTTCTGACAAAGGCTAAGGCCAAAAATTTAGGTGTGAGAGTGTGACTGTCTTTTCTATGTGCTGGTATGCGGCTCATCAATCATCTTTATGGTAAATTGCTACCTATCCTCATTAGTATTGATTCTCAGAGTATTTGCACAAGTTATATGTTGCGTGGGTGATCACCGCATTCTCATTTCATGAACATGGTGTCTGTGACATATCAATAGCTGGCCAAACGAGTGGATTTCCGTGACGGGACAAACCTGCAGGCCATTTCTGTGGGTATCTCTAATGGATCGGGCCTGCCAATCTGAAGCCCATAGTTTCCCACAAATGTATGGCCCTGCTTGTCAGATCTAGTGTCACTGATCTCCCACAGGCTGGGACTGCCTGTGTGTGGTGTAATGTGGCAGATTTTCATGGTTTATCCATGAACCCAGGGCTACGATGCTCCTCGGCAGGCCAGAGGCCACAGCCAATGGATTTCAGGAGTTGTGATTGTCTCACCGCAAGTACGTGGTACAGTGCGGCATTTTATAGATGTTTTATTTATTCTAATACATTTTTGCATTTCAAAAGTAGTTTATATATTAGAAAGTACGGACGATAACAAGAAGAAAATTGTGACAGTCGCTGGCAGTTTGCACACTATGTACTCATGTAATACTTGAAAGAAAAATCATACAATACCTGTAGAATAATAGATATAAGACAGTGCGTAATAACCAGCAATAATGAACATAGTAGAACCAACATTTTATTCATGGTCACCTGCAGTGTTGGTTTATACAACTCTTCCCCACCCTATACATTTCTTTCAAGAGGCCTACTTTTTTCTGAGGTTATATTTCTGAAAGCAGTGAAGGTATTTTAAATCTGTCTTGTGACTCCAACAAAATGCATATTTTTGTCACCAAATGTGTTTCAGTTTATTTAAATAAAATAACATCAGTGGTCTTAATGAAACATTTATACCATTTGGCTTGATTTCTCCATCTAAAAGCAGTTCATTACACAAGATGTTGATGTTAGTACATAAGATTTTTGCTCACACATTTAGAAGTACAGAAATCCTTACTTTCTTTGTCAACTTACATCTTTATCTACCCTTGAGATCTCCAAATTTGTCAGGAAAAAATTCTAAAACTTGTCTGGAAATCAGGGAAATATCAGGGAATTTCACTTGGGGAAACTTGTGGCAACCCTGAACAGTACACCCAGATTTGTTGAAAAAGCCATTTTTTAAGAAAATCCTGATTCCCCCCTACTATTTTGTTTTTCATTTCGACATTTGACTAATAGCATAACTATAGCTTCACTAACACCAAATTCAATCATATATGATGAAATGGTATTGAAATTGTTTGATGTGCTTGGTGCACAAAATCAAATTGTATTCAGCATTTTTGTCACCCAGACAATTCTGCAGTTCCTCATTATTGTCCAGATTTACAGTAAAGTGCAAACAATTTCAAATATAACATATTTAATTTTGAAAAAATTACTACCTGGAAACAAAAAGCACACCAAGTGTAAAAAGAAAACACAAATGCAACACAAGGTATTTTATATTTCATAAAATTAAAAACAAAAATATATAGAACAGTATATGTAGAATATACATTTAGAATATATTTACCTGGAAAGACATATTAAACAACCCAACATGACAATTGTCTTGAAGCAAATACATATTGGGTATGCGTACTTTGATATACAGATATTTCTAGCTTATTTGCGACAGGTGCATTTTTGGAATCAATCATATATGATTGAACTTTGCATTAATGATGCTATTTGTTTTGCTATTCATCAAATGCCAAAATAAAAGACTAAATAATAGCTGGAGAAGATTTAGCAAAGAACCTGTCCCACATTAAAAAATGTGTCTTAATTTTCTCTATACAACAACATATTCAAAGCCAATCAAAATCAAAGTGTATCCCTTGAGTAGGTTTGCTTGTAAGGTATTTATGCCTAACTTTATCCTTACTATCACTGATTCAAAACCCTTCTCCGCAACAAATTTGTCTGACCAAGGGTGCCCATAGCCACAGAAAGGGCAGACCTGGCTCCCCCTAGCTCTCAGGGAAAGGAAAAAATATAGTGTAGCTAGGTGTTTTTCTTTCAAGAAAATGATTTAAAAGTCAGTATTATGCAGGTTTTGACAGGACTGGAACTGGAACTTTTTTGATGGTAATTATAAGTTGCCATTTGTCTTCCAAAATATTAAAAGTACTCCATACCCACAGGTCTTGGCTCCACCTCCCACCTTGTAAACTGTTGTATGGGTACCCTTGCATCTGGCCAATCAGTTTTTCCACACTAAATGTTATTTCTAGTATAAATGTGGACATCACTACCTTGTTATTCTTTCTGTAATACATGTACACATTTTTATGATGATTTAATTTAAATCACAAGTTTCTTCAATCTTGGATCTATGTTCATTGACAGTATAGAAGTAAGGCTTACTCTCTGCTAGATATTCCTCTGTTTGTTCTATTTTAAACCCCTTAACTTAACATTTTTTGTGTAAAAGTGTGTGCAAAAATTTCAAATTTTTTATTGGAACATTCCCATTTGCATCCTGAACGCAGCTGCATATCCCACATATTTTTGTAGTACTCTGATTGTTTGAAGTAGATGAGATGAACAACGGGAATTGACAGTCAGTCAGATGAATAGGATTGGTGCTCTTCGATGGACACGGGCTACTTTCGAAGGGAATTCCTTCCTGTGATGTTTGCCTCTCATCTTCTCAATCACTGCTACATGAGAATCGAGAGCATTCTTTGTTTCTCCATATTTCTTGTGCAATCTGAATGAATTTGAGAGAGCCAGTTTAAGGAAATGGAAAAACATTTTTTGTTATATTTTTCCCTCTTTTCTGTGTTACTGGATTGTTTGCTATGTGCTGGTCAACTTTATCCCCTCCGCCCATTGTGTCATTATATGATCTGACAGCTGCTGGTTTTATTATTTGTTTACCCCTCTTATTTACATTTTTCATGTCTGCATTGTGGATAGTGCTCAAAATAAACACATCATACTTATATGTCCCTCTCATTCCTGTAACTGTACCCCTGTGTAAAGCAACGATATCTCCCTTCTTGAGTTTCTTATTGTGAAAGTTTGGTGGCAGATCTTTTCGAGATCATGCAGTCTAGACAGTCAATTTTCTTAGCAGTAATGAGATCTGCGAGTTGTGGAAAGGTGTAAAAATTATCAATTGTAAGGCAGTCGCCTTTGCTCAGGAGAGATTTTGTTTGGGTCAGTACTATTTGAGGTGTCTAGGACAGAACAAATTTTGTGCATTTAGCTATATATAATTATAGATCTTACGTAGCCAACTTGCACTCGCACAACATGTATGTCTTTATTCAAAATCTTGCTCTCTTTAATGATAGATACTGAAACCACCTAATCTCCATTTATATAAGACTCTCATATATGGACTACAAAGAATTTTGAATTTATTGTTGAGCTGTTCTAAAACGGACCAGGTTTTGTTTAGCTTTGGCTGTGGATGGCTAGCAGGATCGTATCTTGATTTGTCTAAAAAAATGAAAGTATTTCTTTAGTATCAAAAATCATCTTTAGCTAACTAGCAAAATACTAGAGTTGCAAGTAGTGGATGTTTAGACTAATACATCTGGTAGTGTGGTTTCTTTATACTTCTTTGTAATTGGTTTCTTTACACTACTTACTACAGTATTTTACTAAAGAAGATTCTTATTTCATCACTGTGTTCTTCTTAACAGCAGTGTTCTTACCTTGAGCATATCTGTTGGTCTCGGTGACTACAGTATTGACTAACTCATCATCTGTACCTTCCTGTCACACACAAGCTTGTATTTCATCCTACCGACACCTCCCCACTTCCCTCTCTTTCTCATCTCTGATTCCAGTTTGCACATACTAACCTCATCTAATCTGGTCTCATCTGCTGTCCATCTTCTTCGTACATATCAATCCATCGACCTGCAGTCCATATTATAGTCTTTTCATTTATTTTTGTCTTTGATCTCATTGTGTTTTTACTTCAATTTCAGTTTGTTTCACCTTTCACTATGGGCTCAGTCCCTCAGGTTTAATCTTGTTTCCCCATACTTTATCATTTCTACTCTTTTCGTGATTTTCCCACATTTTGGCATTTTAAAGACACAGTCATGATCCTTTCCTCCAAAAGCCTTAGTCCCATATAAGTATCAGTCCTTTCCAAAGGCCTTATCTTTTGCCCGACTCCCAAATTCAATCATGCTGGACTTGTTAAAGACCTTCTCTCCTTCTGATGTTTCCTGCAGTGGAAACACTTTTTCGCCACCAACCCTACCAATCAGACTTGAGCCCTGTCTGACTCAGTCCACTCCTCCAGCCAGCTGTGATCCACCCCCACTGCTCCCAAATTACCCCCTGTTAACTTCCTTAAATTTCTTAACCTCCAACCTTGCTTCATTATCATTCCACAAATCCCTCAACATGCAAGCTAACCTTATGTCCACAGGAAGAATCGCAATCCATCACCTAAAAACTGGTCCTGACTGCTGACAAGGGCTCCATCTCCGTGGTTTTGAACAGCAAGGATTTCTTGACAGGACTCTGCCAGCTGTCAGATTTTTCCAGCTACAATCTGTGCCACAGTGACCCCATTCTAGAAATCTAGCAGGATCTCCAATCTCTCCTCAAATCCTTAGGCCCATCCCAGTACCTCTCCCCAGAGTCTCTTTCTCTCCTAACTCCTACCACTCCTCACTCTGCTACCTTGTGCATGCTTCCTAAAGTCCATAAACCCAACAACCCAGGACACGCCATTGTGACCAGTTACTGTGCCCCAAGTGAAAGAATCTCTGCTCATGTAGACCAACACCTTCAGCTTATTACCTGCAGTCTACCTTCCTATATAAAATACACCAACCATTTCCTCTACTGACTCTCCACAGTTCCTGTTCCTTTACCACTTGGTGCCCTGCTTGTAACTGTTGATGTCAACTCCCTTTGCACTAATATCCCTAATGCCCATGGTCTTGCCATTACTGAATATTACCTTTCCCAACACCCAATGGATTCCAAACCAACAACCTCCTTCCTGGTCACCATGACCAGTGACATCTTCACTCATAATTACTTCTCCTTTGAAGTGAAGGCATGACCTATAAACAAATCCAATGTATGGCAATGGGCACCCACTTGGCACCCTCCTGTGCCAACTATTTGTGGACCTTTTAGAAGAATCCTTGCTAACCACCCATAATCCCAAACCCCTCAACTGGTTGAGATTGATTGATGACATCTTTGTGAACTGGATCATGGGTGAGGACACCATATCCGCATTCCTCTAGAACCTCGACAACTTCTCCCCCATTTGCTTCCCCTGGTCCTACTCAACCCAACAAGCCACCTTTGTAGATGTTGACCTCCACCTCAAAGATGGCTGCATCAGTACCTCCGTCCATGTCAAACCTACTAACCACCAGAAATACCTCCATTTTGACAGCTGCCATCCATTCCATACCAAGAAGTCCCTTCCATACAGCCTAGCCACCTGTGGTTGTTGGATCTGTTGTGAATCATAATATACAAAGGGTCTCACTGAAGCCTTCACAGACCATAATTACCCTCCCAGCCTTGTACAGAAACAGATCTCCTGTGCCTTATATGTCCAGTCACCCACCACCTCCAAAAATCTCACCATCAGGCTACAGAGGAGCTTTCCCCTCATGACTCAGTACCCCCTCAGGACTGGAGGACTGGAGCAAAACATATTCTCCGCCAGGATTTCGACTACCTTTTGTCGGGCCCTTAGATGAGAAATGTCTTACCCATTATTCTTCCCACCCCTCTCATAGTGGTAATCTTCTACCCTTCAAAGTTACACAGTATCCTTGTCCATCTCCACCCAACCTCTGCTCCCATCTCCTTGCCTCATAGCTCATATTCCTGTAATAGATGTAGATACAAGACCTGTCGCATGTGTCCTCCCACCACCATCTACTTAAGTCCAGTCACAAGCATCATCTATCTCATTAAAGACAGGGCTATCTGTGGGATCAGTCATGATCCACATGCTAAGCTACAACTACTGTGCTGCATTCTATGTGGGCGTGACAACCAACAAGCTGTCTGTCTGCGTGTATCGCCACTGACAAACTGTGGCCAAGAAACAGCTGGACCATCCAGCTGCTGATCACACAGCCCAATAACGTGTTCTTTATTTCAATAACTGCTTCACAGCAGGTTCTATCTGGATCCTTCCTAACAACACCAGCATTTCTGAATTGCGCAGGTGGGATTTCTCCCTGCAGTATTGCCTACATTCCCGTATCCCACCTGGCATCAACCTTCATTAATCACTGTCCTTCACCAGTTCTCTGTTCCCAGTCCATCACTGCACAGCCTTCTGTTCCACCAACTCACACACCCACTTTCTACTTTCTCTCCTCTTCTGGCCCCCAACCTCCTTCTAAGTTCCTGACTCCAGCTAGCTGCCCTACCCTCTTCCCACCTCTTCCCTGTATGCCCCCACATGGAGCACTTTACCATCCCCCACCCCACCCTTGCTACCCTCCCCCTCCCTGCCCCAGCTTCCTCCTCACCACCACCCAGATTGCTCCTCCTATTGTGCACTGTTGCTCGTAGTATGCCAGAGACAGTGGTCATGTATGTGCGAGTTGTGTTTGTGTGAACATGTGTGCCTATGTTGTCTAATTCAAAAGAAGACCTTTTGGCCGAAAGCTTACTTGTTTAGCAGTCTTTCTGTTGTGCCTATTTGTGACTCAACATCTCCACATTATAGTGAGTAGCAATCTATCCTTTTCATAATATTGTCATCATTAATTATTTTACTTACTTATTCCATCACATTTGAAGAGTCATTTTGTGTGAAGTCTGAAGGCATTCCAGTAAAGAGAAATCTTGGAGATGTGGGAGGCAATTCTGCAGTCAGATCTATTTCATATCATTTTCAGATCCTGGAAAAACTAACATCACTTGAATCACTTTCTTGATCTGTCGTTACTTCACTAACACTGTCAGTGTCTGAAGTGTCACTTTCTGACCCTCTAAATTCCATATCAAACTCTCATGACTTTACATAATGAAAAAATGAAGAGAAAAACCAGCGACATTATAATGCCTTTAACAGTGTGAGCAAATGGCAACTATTATCTCTTCACTTCTAACCTTGACTTCAGCTGGCCAACAGAGGGCATCAGGTAGCTGTGAAACCGAGCAAAGTAGCATTGTTATGTTCTCTTGTGCTCTGTTGTGACCACATTTGTAACTAACTAGATGCAATGATTTTCTCCAGGGTTTAAGTTTCTGAACAGAATATTGTCAATATAGACAAGTATTCCTGGGGTTTTAAGTTTTTGTAAAAATTAAAGTCCTGAGTATCCCTGAGCTTTTAAGTCAAGGGGTTAATTTATAGAGCTTCATTTCTGTATGAGTTTGTCATCACTACTGATTTTACACTTCTGTATGGGTGAAAGTTACTGTCAGTGTAGCTAATAACAAATCCAAAATGTGTGCTGAAGATGTATTGTTAAATTCGTGTTTACCTGTTTAAGGATATAAACAAGAGAAAAAAGATACAAAATGAAATAAGCTGTATTGGAAATAATTAGGCAAATCAATGATAAACAGCAAAGAACAAAAAACCGAATAAAAGGAAATTAAATATATACATCAGATGTGAAGCAGTAATTACAGTACTGCTTCTATAATGAAGTGCCTTGCTATTGATTTCAGGATACCTAATTTCGAGACAATGTTTCATCACAGTATTCAGTAAACTTTGTGTGAGATTTCACTGTAGTGTGACAGTATTTACTGTTGTATGTTTGCTCCAGTCATGAAAACTGACAATGGCCGGGAGTGCAGTGTGCTGACCATATGCTGCCCCTCCATATCCGCATCCAGTGATGCCTAAGGGCTGAGGATGGGGATGACATGGCAGCTAGTCGGTATCATTGGGCCTTCAAGGCATGTTCAGACTTCTTTTTTACATAAATATATTTGCTACTACAGTATGCTAAATACCATGTACATGACCTGATTCTTGCCAGCACAGTTCGCTTCATACCTGTGTTTCTCAATCCTCCTAAAATGGAAATGAGTGTATGTCATTGTGGGCTGGGAGTCCCCCATTCAGGGAAGTTCGGCCACCAAGGGTCAATCCTCCTGAAATCTTTTAATTCAATAGTTTTATATGACCTCACATCCCAGATCTTTTTATTTTCTTCAGTATACCAACAACATACATATTCTATAGGCTAATGCCTTGTTGCTGCAATTACTCTGTTCTGTAATTGGCTGTTTGTTTCAGTTCCATGTAACTACATATCCTATGCCATTATCTTTCTTTCTTTCCCAGCCCTTTCCTTTCAAGAATATTAATAATGAAGACGTTGTGCCTGATGACACGTCCAACAAATTTTATTTTTCTCTTTCTCATGTCTTATAATAGTCTCTTTTCTTCATTTACTCCCCTTATGAAAAATGCCTCCTCTGTGATCTACTGAGAGGTATATGTTGAAGAGGAATATGTTTACATTACAGTCACAGCATTTCTAAAACTTTAATTCTAACATAGTGTACACTACCTGAGTAATATTTGGGTTAAACAGATCATCAACATTTTGTTCACGAGTAATGAACTGGCTCCAAAGCCTCACTTCTTTCTCCTTCAGTATGAAGAAAAAATTACGTCACTGGAGAACCAGTTAAATGCAGCAAAGAAAGAAAATCATCACTTGGCAGAAAGATCTGCAGCCAGTAGTGCTCTTTATAATCAGGTAAGAGTGTATTCTTCTTTACTTCTTGAGTGTTTAAACAGCAGCAACTGTTATTAATGTCCCTGGATATTTGTCATTGCTTGCTATCTTTACTGATATCAGAATATTTATTACATTGTGGATGGACTCCATAGAGTGGGGATATCTATGGAGTGAGCGTAACATTCTGCCTGTTGCAAATATCAAATTGGGAGTGTTACCCTAACTTTAGTATAATTCAGATTGTTTATAGTTTGTGTTAAGAGCAATAGTTTCATTAGTAATATATTTTCTATATTTTTACCCATTTATTTATTAGTAACAATAATGGTGAATAAGTGTTGCTGCTAAAGATGCAAATCAAAATGTGTCTTGGGAGGAACAGTTACTTTTCATAGTTAAGTGCCACAGTGGTTTTATTATAGTTACTATATTAGTAATAGGTACTTTATATGTTGAAACATATTAGCACATAGTGCAAATATGGAAAGGACTAAATGTAACAGCTCTTCATCCATTGAAATGTTGACCCCCCCCCCCCCCCCTCACACACTCACACACACAGGTGTGTGTGTGTGTGTGTGTGTGTGTGTGTGTGTGTGTGAGAGAGAGAGAGAGAGAGAGAGAGAGAGAGAGAGAGAGGAAAGACGGGAGGGGTGGAGGGAAGAGTGGTTGACAACTGGGTACGAGAGGTAACAAGAGGATAGGATAGGATAGGAACTGAGTACCAGTTCACTCATCTGGGAACAGGCAGAAAGAGTTTCTTGTGGTACAAAGTGGAGGTGTGGTTCTGGAGGGGAGGATAGATCAGAGAAAGAAGCAAACAGTGAAGAAGGTGTGAGCATAGAATGAGTGAACTGGGGCGGGTATGGGTGTGCAATAGTAGCTAACAGAGATGAAGGACAGAAGGGTTAAATCTGTAGGGCTAAGTTATATGGTTTTGTGGTCAAATAGTTATGAGAAAAGAGATAGAAAAATTTGGTAGTGTGAGAGTGAGTTGCCAGTCACTCAGTTAAGTGAGTGTACACACATCCTGAGCAATGTTCACCTGCAGATAATATTGTTATATGATAATCTGAATCATTTCCTCATTGTTATTAGATTTTCAAACCATTGTGCTTATTTCAAGGTAGTCACTATAGGAATCTATACTACTAGTGTTCATGATGTGGAGAATGATTTTGTGCTATTAATATTTTAGTTTCCCTGAGGATGAACAAAGGTTAAAAATATGACATCTGAAAATTAAAGTGCTGAGATTTTATTCCTAAATATATTTCAAAGTGTGTGTGTGGAGGTGGGGGAGGGGGGGGAGGAGGGGGGAGGGGGGGAAATAATGTAGGCTAGTGCCTATGTAAATACTCTCTGTAATTCAGTGGTCACTTTTACATAAAATGAGCCAAATAGATGTAAAATGTAAAACATTGATTATAGACATGTATATTATAAGGAGAGAAATGAATAAAGAAGAAAAATTGATAAAAGGTGAAACACAAGTGTAAATTGTTAATTTTCTGCATGTCTTAGCTCCAGGTCAATGGTTTTTGGCACAATTTCAATAGCACTAGCATGCAATTAAGCCTGCCCACAACACTGTCAAAGCATAATTTATTAAAACAGGGATTTCGCAGTATTCAAGTGCAGAGTTAGACCTTATAAAAAAAAGTGCCACCTTGGATAATTTATTAAAACAGGGATTTCGCAGTATTCAAGTGCAGAGTTAGACCTTATAAAAAAAAAAGTGCCACCTTGGATATGACTCTTGCTGCAAACAAGCAAAATGCCCTTGGATTTATCTCTTCAAAATTTTAAGCCAAGTTCATTCCAGATGGCCAGTGAAAATTGCCTCTGAAACATATGTACAAAATCCATGGTACTTTTTAACAGGTTTGTCTTTACTGGCGGTGTAATGACATTCAAAATCTGCAGAGCTTTTCTGGACCAATTTATGCCCTACAAAAGTTACATGATGTAGGAGCTGACAACAAATCTGCACATCTGAATGCTTCCTCCTTTGTTGGTCTCAGGAGATGACACATTCACCAGTCCTCCAGAGATGTTGTTTGCCTGCACATTGCAGCCAGAGCCACAGCAGTAAGGCACACTGTTATACACAGTTCAGTCATGTTAATGTGACCACCGTCTATGTTCGATGTCAATATGCAACCATTCACAGATGACTGGCGGCAGCACTAACATTGCATTACTAACACACCTCTATGCCTCTATACTGTGCCTGCTAGATTGACAGTGCCAATGCTATTTATTGGCAGGTGGACTGGTTGTGGTGGGGTTAGTGTTGGTTGATGTGGCTAATGGAGAGGCAGATGGGAGGCAGGAAGAGAGACTGGGTATGGGCAGCTAGTGGCTTGGAGGGAGGTGGTCCGTTTGCCAGCTAGGAATGTGGGAGGGAGAAGTGGCAGGTAAATGGGCACACACGATCATAATGGCTGTAGCAAGTGGCACACATAGTCACACATAGGCAACATAGGGACTTGAATTGGGAGGAGATGACAGGACAGAGGCAGGGGAAATGATTGAAAGGAGGGTGCAGGGATGGTGGGTTACTTGACATTGAGGCCAGGATGATTACAAGAGAATATGCTGTAAGGGTAACAACCATACGTGTAAGTTCAGAGAAGCTAGTGGTGGGAGGAAGGAGCCAGATGGCTCTGGTTGTGAAGCAGCTATTGAAAGATATCTCTTTTGAGGAATCATAGACAGTTTCTTAGGCTTTACAGTTGTATAAGATATTTGAAATTCATTTACAAGGCAACATGGAAATAATAACCCTTTCAGTAGATAGAGAGCTGATGTTGTGAGTCTAGAGAATCACGTGAACCCACAGTCAAATCTATAAGTAAACACCAATTCCCAGAATTGCACAGAAATCTGTGAGCAGTGCATCATGCCATTATTCTTCATGAGTCGCTGAATCAACCTGGCAAAGCATGCTGCAGCCAAGGTGACTACCCAACCTCAGATGCTTTTTGAAGCACAATAAATTCGAGTTTTCTCACCAAAATGAAAAGGGCAAGTATTGCCACAAAACAGGTGATATGTTCAGTGTACACCACAGCTGTAGTACAGCAGTGCTAAGTGCTATTATGGCTGTGTGGGATCCAGGAATGTGCAAGTCATATAAATTAATCATCTATTTGCAAGAAAAACATTTGTCAATTCTGTTACAAGTGGACACTGTGATCAGTCTATCTCATAAGTTCAGCAACATATATTTTCCTTGGCTTTGTAGTGTTACATTAATGCAAGAGTGTTTTTAACTTAAAGCAGATAGTAAATTCCTACTCAGATCCAAATAACAATAGAAGTGTTGTACAAATTAGTTGCTCATACTTTAACCATCTTAGTGGGGTCATGACCTATAATGGGAAATATTTTTCGTCTTGGTGGTTCTCATCTACATCTACATTGATACTCTGCTAATCACACTTAAGTGCCTGGCAGAGGGCTTACAGAATCACCTTCACAATAATTCCCTATTGTTCGAATCTTGACAAGTGCGAGGAAAAAACAAACACTTATAACTTTATGTGCAAGCTCTGATTTCCCTTAAATTATTATGTAGATAGTTTCTCCCTATGTAGGTCAACACCAATAAAATACTTTTGTATTCAGAGGAGGAAGTTAGTGATTGAAATTTTGTGAAAAGATTCCATGGCAACGAAAAATGCCTTTGTTTTAATGCTGTCCACCCAAATTCTGTATTATGCCAGTGACTCTCCCTCGCCCCCCCCCCCCCCCCCCCCCCCCGCCCCCTGTTTCTCAATAATACAAAACGTGCTACTTGTCTTTGAACTTTCCTGATGTGTTCCACTAAATGTGTCTGGTTAGGATCCCACACCACGCAGCAGTACTTCAAAAGAGAACAGATAAGAGTATTGCAGGCAGTCTCTTTAATAGATTTGTTGCATCTTCTAAGTGTTCTGCCAATAAAATACAGTCTTTGGTTCACCTCTCACATGTATATGTGTTCTTTCCTGCTTAAGTTGTTCATAATTGTAATTCCTAGGTATTTAGTTGAATTTACGGGCTTTGGATTCGACTGATTTATCGTATAATCAAAGTTTAATGGTTTCCTTGCAGCACTCATGTGGATGACTTCATACTTTTCATTATTTAGGGTCAGTTAACAGTTTTTGCATCATAAAGATATCTGCTCAGATTGTCTCCTAAATCATTTATGTAGATAATGAACACCAGAAGGCCTATAACACTACCTTGGGGAATGCCAGAAATCCCTTATGTTTTACTTGACGACTTTCCATCTGTTATTATGAACTGTGACACCTCTGACAGGAAATCACGAATCCAGTCACATAAATGAGGCAATATTCCATAATCACGCAATTTGACTACGAGAAACTTGTGAGGTACAGTGTCAAAAGCCTTCTGGAAATCTAGAAATATGTAATCAGTTTGAAATCCCTTGTCAGTAGAACTCAACACTTTGTGTGAGTAAAGAGCTAGTTGTATTTCACAAGAACATTGTTTTCTAAATCCATGTTGACTGTGTGTCAATAGACCATTCTCTTCAAAGTAATTCACAGTGTTTGAACACAATTTATGTTTCAGAATCCTACTGCATATCAATGTTAACGATAAGGGCTTGTAATTTAGTGGATTACTGCTACTGTCTTCTTTGAATATTGGTGTGACCTGTGTGACTTGCTAGTCTTTGGGTATGGCTGTTTCATTGAGTGAGCAGTTGTATATGATTGTTAAGTATGAAGCCATTGCATCAGCATATTCTGAAAGGAACCTAATTGGTTGAACTTTTCATTTCTCTGTCCGTGGACAAATTAATATGGTATCCACAGCAAATGGTTTTCCTATCCTGGACAAGACTCCAAGGAACTAAGGTGATCTCATGGGTATAAAAAATTTGGAGCCCTGCACAGACAAAATATATACAAATAGAGAAGGAAACATTGTCCATTGTGTATTAGATGTGTGAATTTCACCTTTTCTTGTACAGCCTAAAATTTCATCCTGTAAGCAGTCATAAATCACTATTAATTACCTCATTGCCAGAACACATTTTGTGGGAAAGAGGCCACAAAGATTGCAGTGGTGTTCTTTATTCACAAGTAAATACAATTATGAGTTTTTATGCAAAAAATGTTGCAATACCTTAATGCAGAGGCTCTCTCTCAACATTGTAGGGGGCCCCAATCCTGAATTTGACACCCAGTAGGTCATATGTTAGAGATGGTTATGGAAGTTATACACACACTGCATTACCTTTAGGGAATAATTGATCAGACAGCTGACTTTAGTATGTGTTATGATTAGAACAAAGTTTATATCTGAAGTTACTCTCAGCATTGTGATATTGTATGTTGTTTTCAAATGTATTCATGGAGAAACAAGGACTTCTGTACACTATATGCATTATGTTATGTGTTGTATAAGTGTTACCCATATAATTGGTGACCTTGTCAGCAAAGCATAAAATATAAGTGTGGACAATTCATTTTGTGGGCACTTAAAACATGCCACCACACCAATGGAAGAGCCCTCAGGGACTCAGCATTTGTTTGCTGAGTATGGGCCTGGTGACCCTGGGATTCCTGAGCTGGGGAACGGTAAGTGCTGCCAGTCTCCTGTTACCATTAGCTCTGGGCATATGTCAATGATCACTGTATGGCGTGGCAGTGGAATGTTGTGTGTTGCAGGGAATGGGGATCGTCGCTTAACTGCTTGGATCATGGGGATGGTAAAAACCTCTATTAAAAAAAACTCTCAATCTCTAGGCGTGCTGTGCTCTGATGAAATGCATGGCTGTTGAGATGGAACAGTTGTTAGCAGGCAACCTCTGGGGAACCTGCCACACCTCAGTTGTATAAGGCTTACTCAGGCATGTGGGGCTCTGTCTAAGTGGACCTTGTTTCCATAGCTGCTTCTGGGACCAAGATGGAACCCTCGAATTCATCATCTTCTCCTCCCAATGGGAAAGGTTTACTGCCTGGTAGTATTCACACCCAATCCTCCAAATGAATAAGGGAGGCTAGCCCTCCTGGTAACCTGCACCAGTTGAATTATAGTAACAGGGCTCAGGAGTCATAAACCAAAATGTGTTTTTATTCATTAAGAGGAAGGAGGGGACATTTAAAAACATGTCCCCCTTCTATATCCATAAAGGCTTAGAAGGACTTCCTGAAAGCCTGAAGTCTATTAAGCAGCTGAAGAACGGTTCTGTACTGGTTGAGAGTAACAGGACAAAGCAGGTGGAACTACTTATGAAAACTGAAAAATTGGGTGAATATGATGTAACTGTTGAACTGCATAACTCACATAACTCTAGCAAGGGTGTGGTCACATGCCGTGACATAGCTGAACTTAAACAGGAATGGGCATTACAGGGGATAGTAGACATAGAGCAAAGGATGTGTAGGAGTAATGGAGAAATTGAGAAGACCGCCACCTTCATTGTGACCTTTAATTCTCCAACATTGCCTGACCACATCATAGCACATTTCCTCCAACTTAGGGTTAGGCCTTCGTACCTAACCCCATGCGGTGCTACAAATGCCAGCATTTTGGTCACACAACGCTGAGTTGTGGGGGTGAAGTGATTCATGGGAAATATGGAAAGGCAGCCAGTGAAGCTGGGATTTAATGTCAATCTCCAGCAGTCTGTGTTAACTGCTCTTGGAGCCATCCAGTCTGGTGCCAAGACTGCCCTGTTTTTGCAGAGGAACAAAAAATTCAGGTACTAAAAGTCACCAAGTGGATCCCCTATGCTGAAGTCAAAAAGGAATTTAAGGTGACAAAACGTCCCATCTTTACCACTTGTTATGCTTCCATGGCACGGCAACCTGTTCGTAAAGTTTACACCTCGACGCAGACGTCATCCAATGTACAAGCATCCACCACCAGCACCTGTACTTGCATGTGTACGTGCCAAGACAAAATGAGTAAGGATAAAGCAATCCAAGCAGCCACAACATAAAAGACCAGCAACAGTTCCATAGTGAGTGTCAAGAAGGCACACAACAAACATAGAGCCTCTCAATGGCCCATTTTCCCCTCATCCATGAAGGCACAGGGTGCAGGAAAGGTTCACGACGTTTGGGTCAAAAGCTGTCCCGATCACCGTCAGACTGGTGACTGGTGAGCAGGACGTCATGAAGTTAAGAGATGCCTTGGGTCCAGGCAGCCCCTCCGCTCCTCCTCATTCTACAAGTGCTTCACCTCCACAGTGCAAAGATAGGGGTAAATTAAAACCACATCAATGAAATGGCTCCCATCCTACAGTGGAACTTGCAGGGGTTCAGTACGCGTATGTGGAGGAACTCCGTCTCTTATCTCAGGGTAGACCACTCTATCTGTGTCCCCAGGAGACTCATTTTCATCAGTCATACACCCCTGAGCTACAAGGCTATGTATTCCACAATAAGGACGCCCTGAGTGGAGAGAGAGCTGTAGGAGGCATAGGTATTTTTGTCAGCACCGACTACCACTCCTTGGCTCGTGGTCTTGCAGTAGCATTCTCGCTTCTCGCACACGGTGTCCCGGGTTTGATTCTTGGCAGGGTCAGGGATTTTCTCTGCCTCGAGATGACTGGGTGTTGTGTGTCTTTCATCATCATTTCATCCTCATTCACTTGCAAGTTGCCATAGCGGCCGCCCCGTGAGGGGTCTCCCGGCCACCAATGCTATACGCTCATTATTATTACCACTTCTCACCTCTCTCACTTACAATGACTTTACAAGCAGTTGCTGTTTCAGTGCGTGTGTGTCATCCGTTGACAATATGTTCCCTTTACTTGCCCCCACATGATGCACTTGGTGAAGAGGCTCTAACTGACCTTATTACACAGCTGCCCCACCCCTTCATCCTCTGTGGTAATTTTAATGCACACAGTGTGTTTTGAGGCTCTACAACTACCTGCCCCAGGGGTAGAGCAATTGAGAGGCTTCTTGTGTTATCATGCACATACTTGCTAAATGCAGGACAGAGAACTCACTTCTGCATAGCAACTGGGTTGTTCTCTGCCATTGATCTCTCACTTTGCTTTCCAGCTGTTGCTCACACTGCTCAATGGGAAGTGGTCGATGACTTGCACGGAAGTGATCACTTCCCGATCTGGATTCACCTGGCAGTTGGGGTTGAACCTAAAAAGAAACTGCCACGACTGGTGCTCGGAAGAGCCAACGGGACTCTTTATAGCCAGTTGGCCCAGTTTGAACATTGTGGGAACGCCAAGGCACAGGTGGATCATATTACCAATATTCCATTCCACAGTCCACGGAACAACAGAAGAGGCAGCCTGTCCCTTGGTGCAGTGCCAAATGCCACTCTGTAATCAGGACCAGGTGTGTGGCTCTGCATAGGTTCAAGTGTTGACCAACTGCAGAGAATCTTGCAGCCTGTCAGATGGTTAGGGCAAAGTGTCACCAAATTATACAAGAGAGCAAGAAGAGGTAATGGCAACAGTTTCTGAACACCATTGATCATTCCACCAACAGTTCTGTTGTATTGGAGACTATTAGGAGAATTTCTGGGAGATGAGGCAAGTGCCCCATGGCTGCTGTAATGGGGAAGGGCACTCTCCAAACCAATCTGTGAGACATTGCCAAGACTATGGTGGTGTATTTTGGCACAGTTACTGCAACAGTATTCAGTATCCAGGTTTGCAGCACCATAGAGTGGTTGCTGGGACGTGTAGTTTGGACCTCTGGTCCACCTCTAATGAAGATTACAACTGTGCATTTTCCATGTGGGAGCTGGATTCTGCATTGTCTGCAGCTCGTGACACATCCCCTGATCATGACAGGATCCATTACAGTACGCTGTGACACCTCACAAGGCGAAATAAAGATATTCTCCTTGCACTTTTTAATGCCATTTTGGTGTCAGGTCACTTTCCCAACTCATGGCATGAGGCAATTTTAATTCCTCTTTTAAAACCTGGGAAAGACCATACATACCCAAGTAGTTGCCATGGTGTTGCCCTCACTAACTGCATGGGGACTTTGGAGTGGATGGTCAACCGCCGCCTGGTCTGGATCTTAGATTCCAGGCAAGTCCTTAGTCACTTCCAGTGTGTGTTCAGGAGGTATCGCTCCGTCTTTGATAACATTGCCCTCCTGGAGGCGGCTATACAACAGGCATTACCTTGTAAGTATATTTTTTGACATCGAGAAGGCCTACGATAGTACTTGGAGGCAGCCCCATGAATAAGGTTTTTGTGGTTGTCTACCCATTTTTGTTCAGTACTTCCTCTCGCCACAATATTTTAGACACCTAGTCGGTGACATCCTTCTGATCACTTTGAGCAGGAAAACGGTGTCCCTCAAGGTAGCGTTTTAAGTGTGACTGTCTTTGTCATAGCTGTTAATAGTATTACATCCAAAATGAGAAGTCCTGTCCAATGTTCTTTGTTTGTGAATGACTTCTCTGTGTTTTGCTCTTCTTCAAGCTTTGCAACGACAACATGTCAGTTGTGACTGACTACCTCTGCAATGTTTGGGTGAATGGGTGCATAGGAGTGGCTTTAAGTTTTCCACCGAGAAGTCTGTATGTGTTCTTTTTAACCATTCTCGTTCCATTTTAAACTTTCTTGAGTTGAGGATGAGGGACACTGTCCTTACTTTAAAAGACACAGTGAGATTTCTGGGCCTTATATTTAATTCTTAGCTTACATGGTTACCACATCTTAAGGACATGAAAAAATGGTCACTTAAGGTTTTAAGTATTTTAAAATGTCTTTGCCACTTGTCTGCTCAAGTTTTACAGGGCAGTTGTGCAATCTTTGCTCGATTATGGGTGCATGGAGTATGGGTCTGCAAGACCCTCTTATTTAAAGATGTTGGACGTGGTGCACCATGTAGGGATTCGCTTGGCCACTGGGGCATTCAGAACAAACCCCATACCAAGCCTCTGTGCAGAGGCTGGTGAACTGCCACTTCATGTCAGGCAATGGCTACTTACAGTGCGCCAGGTGTATAAAACACTGTCCCCATCATACACACCCACCTACCATACCGTTGCTCAGCCTCCACTAGAAAGGCTTTTTTGTAACTGGCAACAGGCAGTGAGGCTCTATGGGATTTGTGCACAGGATTGCCTTTTAGAGATGGGTGCGGGCGGTCTTCATGTTTTGCATTGCGGTGGGAGCAGATTTCCACCTGGAGGCCCAGACTTATTTTAGACTTGACAAATTTTAGAAAAAGATCATACACCAGATTTTACATTTCAATCTTTGTTTTCTAACATTTTAGATATGCATCACGGTTTCACAATAGTGTACACTGATGGTTCCAAGCAAGGGAATTCCCTTGGCTGCTCAGTCGTGTTGCCTGACCGTGTCACTAGGATTCACCTTCCTGATGAGTATATCATTTTGTCAGCAGAGCTTCACGTGATCCTGAAGCTACTGGAGCAGATGTATTGTTTTCAGGGCAAATGGTTTCTCATTTGGTCTGGTTCCCTTAATGCCTTACAATCGTCACAGTACCTGTACCCAGCTGAGGAGCTGGTCTGGCTGATATATGACCAACTGTACTTGCTCCATTGGCAGGGTAAGCAGGTGTCATTCTGCTGGGTGCCTGGACATGTAGGGATATCGGGAAATGAAGAGGTCGATCGGATTGCCGAGGAGGCTTGCAGAGGATAGGATGTCTTGATTAAGTCCACCATGACAGGCTGCAATCAAAGTCCTGGCAGTGACTTTTGAAGCATCCAGAGCAGAAGGATGAAAATAAATAAAACTTCTCTGTTTGATAGGATATGCGATGTTATTTTAATGTTAAAAAAATTGAATCAAGCTGACAAAGAACTTGACAGTATGAGCACACTTATCAATATCATGTTGTACTCCCTCTGACATGGATGAATGTACTTATTTAGTTGGGAAGGGTTTCATAAAGCCATTGTATCTTCTCCTGAAGCGCAAATATTGTAACTGGTTCTTGATATCCTGGATATTGTTCTGGGATGACACCCAAGTACACTTGTCATTTTGTGGCCCTATAGGTGATGTAGAACTGATATCAAGCAGTAATGTGACCCCTCACCACTGACATAAGTCATGGCCGTAAAGTAGTGCATCCTATTTGGAAGTGGCTATGGCAACACTGTGGATGAAGTTGCCCAGTGTTGGTGTATCAGTATGAACTGTCCAATGTATTTACAAGTGGTCATTGTTCCTTATATCCATACTAACACACCTCAAGAACTGTGGTTGCAAAAACATTCTAACTGACCGGGATTGGAGAAGAATGTTGCACCTTGTCAATGACAATTGGTTTCAGATGCAAGAGGGATTGTTGCTGTGAGTGAATGCACATCCATTTGAATCAGTTTCTATGTAAACACTGCAAAGGGTACTGCATGCAAAGGACATCTGAATGGGCCAAAAAACAGAAACTAAACATTTGCAGACTGGAGGAGCGTAGTGTTGTCTGAAGAGTTATGATTTTTCCCTGTTTTCTAATGTTGCGAGGCATCAAGTGCACTATTTGTCCAATGAGGTTTTTAACCTGCCTCTTATGGAGGGTGTAGACCAAGCCAGAGGTCATTCTATGATGTTTTGGGGTATTTTTTATGCCATGAATTGGGCCCATTCATTTAATTTACACTGAACATAAACCAAGATGTTTATTTCAACATTCTCAGTGATCAAGTGTCATTGTTTCTTCTACACCTTGATGGTGAGTATGTTGTCACTATTGTCTTCCAAGACTGACAATAGCTGTGTTCACAGGGCTGCACACATTTGTTCCTGGTTTGAGAAAGGTTCAGCCTGCAAAGTCATCCACTCTTAACCCCACAAAATATGTGAAGGACTATGGTACTTGGAACAGTGGCTGAAATATGACAATTAACACCTACACAATTTGGTAGCCCTACAGAAACCAATTATCAGTAAGCAACTTCAGATGGATATGAAATACCTGAAGAAACATGTGGATTCTCTTTTTTGCCAAATTGAGTCTTTTATAAGCCTAGAAGCAATATTGCACACTATTAACATGGTGTCTCGCCAGTGTCTTGACCACCAAAATTGGGATACACACAGTGATGTCATCATGACTTGGCAGTGGCCTGATTCTACTATCTGCTGCAGATCTTAACACATCCAATGTGATATTATGACAGCTACAATTACTCAGTTAACATGGGAAAGCCATGGGAAACATAGCTGATGAAACTTAACACATTATGTGTGGCAGACATAGATTTACTTGTTATCACATAAATTTACATGCCAGTAACTATTTCAATTTAGAATAACTTATGTATGAATTGGAGGGTTCAGTGCAGTGAGCAGCAGTATGAATTTACTTTTATCTTTCGTTTTACCGTCAACATTCAGTACTGCTAAATAGTCAGTACTGTAGTTCTTGCCTTTTGCAGTATAGCGTGGAAACAGTTGACGAAAAGCGAGGCTGTTTGCTGAACTGTTTGTGGGCAATCGTTCTGATTTTCCAAGTGACTCAGGTTGTTACCAACAGTGGTAGTGGAGGTGAAGGAGAAAAAACATGACAGTAATCAACCAAAGTGAAATAATCATGAACGATTTAAGTGATGAAGCTTCTGACAGTGAAAGTTGATTGAAGGAGGACAAGATCATTATTTTAGAAACATTTAGAGGCATTCCAGGCCACCGAGATCAGTGGTATTATAAGTACTGAGGAATTATTTCAAGGCGATGAATTGTTCAATCAGATGTCAACACAATCAAACTTGTATTAGGAACAAAACAAAAATGTTTATAAAGGATCTCCCAAGTCTCCCAAATTTACAAATATCTCTGCTGTTGAATTGTAAAAAAATTCTGTGTAAGATTATCTTGATGGGGCAAATAAAAAAAGATTATTAGAAGGACTACTGGTCAACAGGTCCTCCAATACAGTCACTGATTTTTGGCAAGCTATGAGTGGAAGTTGATTTGAGCAGAGATGGAAATTGTGGCATTTCATTGACAATTCATTACAGAGCAGTCAAGGAAACAACTCTAAAAAGTTGAAGCTGTGCTAAAGTACCGCCTAGATAAATTTCAGACTGTATACAAACCTGAAGAGGAGCTTTCTTTTGATGAATCAGTGATACCGTGCAGAGGGCAGCTTCGTTTCTGGGCATATAATCCGGGATAACTTATGAGATATGGTTTGCTTGTTTGTATGGTTTGCGAAAGTGTAAGTGGATATGTCTCCAGCCTAGAAATATACACTGTGGAAGGAATAAATCTTCAAGACACTATTCTCTGTATTTTCACCTCACCTTGGCATGCAGCACCATGTTTATCAAGACAGTTATTACAACAGTACACCTATTGCCAAAACACTTCTAGGAAGGAAAACAAGAGTTTGTAGTACAATATGAAACAATAGAGGTGTCCCTCAATGTCTGCAAACAGAAGCCAAATCTCTAAAGAAAGGTGACATTTTGCTACAGGTATGAAAAGATAAAAGGGAGGTGAGAATGATAACAGCAGTTTACAGTGTATCTGTGGTTGTGACAGGAAAAAAACACGACAAGGGGTAATCATGCAGAAACCAAAATGTATTGTGATATACAATAAATTTATGAAAGGTGTGGACAAAGCTTATCAATATCTTTCATGTTGTGGGATAATGTGGAAAGTTAATAAATGGACAAAGAAAGTAGTTCTGTTTCTAATAAATTATGCATTGTTTAACACATATGAAGTGTAAAATAACATAAACCCTGATTTAAAAAAAGTAAAAACGTTCCTAAAATTAGTTGCAAGAGCCTGGACAAGTGATCAACAAGTTGGTGCAACAACTGTGGAGGAAACTGAAGCAATCTGACCTACAAAATAAGCACCTGCTAAGGATCCACTTGGTCGATTGTCAGGGAACTTGAAAGAATGTACTATTTGGGCTGTTGTGGGAAGTGGAAAAAAGAAATATCCAGCAGGACCATGCACAATTTGTACAGTGCATTGTAAAAGGAATAAACCAAGATACTACTGTCAGTTTTGTGAAGTACCATTACATAAAGGCAAGTGTTTCCAGAGATATCACACCTTTAAAGAATATCATAGAAACATGCCTGCCCAGTTCATCAGCAGCAGAGACCAGGAAGTGCAGCTACATTCAGATAAGGAAGGCACGGTCATTTCATGTGCATCATATGAAAATTGCTGGGAACTGCAACAATAACCACACCATGGCATCCAGTTTATAATGTGTTAAGCTACTTCCAGCTTACCGAATGTTCAAATAACTTATAGGAATGAAACCAGGTAACATCTTCATCAACTTCAAATATTTCAACAGGTGAACATCCTGTCATTTTCAGGGCACGAATGAAATGATGGACAACTGTTAATGTCAACTGAAGCCCAGTGCCCAAATGTTTCCCTGTTGTTGATTTTATGTTCTGCTGAACAGTACGTTTTAAAACTACTTCTGAATGCAGCTGAGGAGGTTAGAAGAGAAGCAAATCATGTGCTGATGAGGGTGCATTTGCTGAAGAGTTGTATTGCAACAGCGGAGAGCCCAGCTTTGCATTCTCTCAGAGTGAATCCTAATATTGTTATCTTACCTGTGGATAAGAATAATGCTACATCATCTGGAAACAAAGTGCAGAAAGACAACATGTGCTGTAAACAACTAACATCACTATGCAGCCAAAGGTAACCAGCGTCAGATGCTATCAATAGTTAACTTAGCCAAATCTTACTCAGCTGCATTCCTGTAAGTTATTTTAACATTTGGTATGCCAGGAGGAGCTCAAGTTTCACATTTCCATTTCGTGGTGCAAATGTATCACTGCTTGCAAAAGTTATTGAGACTGCAATGTGTTATTTTGTTTTTGTTGCAGTGTTGAGACCATAATATTGTTTCAAGGTTTGCCAAAGTAGTGCATCACTTTAATTCTTTTGTCACTAATTGCATCAGTCAAGCTCTTGTTCGTGGGAGAATCCGTTATACTCAGCCAACAGTTGGATTTTGTATCTAAAAGTATGTTTTGGTCCAACTTGAAGGTTGCTTCACCAATTCAAGCATATTATTGGGACTGGCTGGATGCACAGTGCTTCCCAGGCTCAGTTTTGCTGTGTTGCTGCCCAACATTCTGCTGCTTAGTTTTAGCTTTTTTAGCTGATTTAAGTTTCCATTCACAGTGTGATATCTCATTTCATTTGTGTCTTGAAAATGACAGGTGTATACTTGTTGAAATATTGTTGTTGAAGATATTTCACAGCTACATTCCCATAAGTTACTTGAACAATGAAGGCAATGACCACTGAGTTCCTCAGTTGCATCAGTCTTTCCACCTTTTATCAAGGTAGGGTAGAGGAGACTGAAGCGTATTATAGCAGGCTGAGCAAGAGCTTGTCAACTGCATTCTCATTCCACCTTATCTAGGCCAATGAGAGGTGACTTGCAGAATAGTACACACGTAGAGTCCAGTTTTGGAAGGACTCAAATGAGTGGTATGATGTTTGGGTCCAATACACCTTTGACCAACATGCTGTGTCAAAGCTAAAACAGTCTCACATATGTCATGAATTAGATCTTGAATGCTACTCTGAAGCAGAGTGTTGTGACTGATATCTCCAGATTTGGCTGATTAGTTACTGTAGCTTGTGCCTTCTATTGTGGCACTGGCAAATAGGAGTTTTGGAAAATTGGAGGCATTGAAAATTGTGGCTGTTGATATAAGTATTGAGAACAGCTTTAGTATCTATAGCGTTATTGTGGAAATACCTGGCATTGTGTTGGTCTCCTCTGTTACTGTTAATTCATAGCACTGATTCAGGGTGCACCCAAAACCATACTTCCATCAGCACTTATCACTTGATTGAATGTAGGCTGTGGTGGGTGCTCTACCAGCGACTATTGTTGACATCACATGCGTGGTGTGACAGTATTTAATTGCTTGGACTTCATGATCAGAAGGGGTAAGAAATGTTGACTATGTGAGCTGTGTTGGCCATATAAATGAGAACATAACAGTGATCAGAAGTAACCGTATTAGCAAATAAATAAGAATTTTCTAAAGCTAGACCTTCTTGTCATGAGATTGTGTGATTAGTACTCTATTCCTGAGCCATTTCCTTCTGTGATACTGTGTGCATTATCTGCTGGTGACGAAAAGCTTGCCGTTGCAGTTGAAATTTTTAACAACGGGTGTGAGGTGTGATTTTTAAAATCTTGTGTGTTATGAGACTGAACTGAATGGGAACTATAGCAGTTATAGTATCTGGTTTGGCTCTTGATTTTCCCCCCTGATATGTCCAAAGTGGAGGCAGCTGAAGCTCTGTTGTACAGCAAGGGGTATATAGTGATACCTAGCACTGCATTTCATGAATATTAACACAAGTTGGTAAATCTTAAAAATATAATGTGAGCAAGTATGTCTAAAGTTCAAGAATACAGCGATGCAAAAAGAGATAGTGTTGTAACTGAAATGGATGTTTATGTAGTCAGTTAGCTGAAACTCGGGCTGTCTCTTTTTGCATCACAATCTAAAATCAGTTGCTGTCCCACAAAATCCAGCATGCTGGAGCTACGCAAATACAGATTTTATTAGCTCGCGTCATACTCACATTCTCTAACAGGTTGACATTCATGTCTGATTCAGTTTTATTTGATTCCTGTTTCCTCCAGCTTTTACAAAATTATTAATGATATAATTCATGAATGGTACTTTGGGTTTTGAAGTAATTCCCTAATAGTCATTGTGTTGTGACTCTCCGATCTTTCAAAGTGCCGCCGCACAGTTATGTGTGTCCTACATGTAGCGCTGTCTGCCAGCCATGCAGCAGCAGCGCCATCTAAGCGGCCAGCCAGCCAGCGGCCGCTAGACTTGGACTCAGTTATGATTTGAACTGTTAAAGTGTACACACGTCTTACTCTGTTTACTTGATCTGTGACTTTCATGTATTGCGTCTTGCTTGAAATGTATTTGTTCAACTTGAAGTTATTACAATTGGCGACGAGGTAGTGATTATTCTTTTCCATCGTTGACCCACATGTTTCCATGGCTACTTTAGAGCAACTATTGCAAGGTCTCATAGAACAGCAAATGCTTCTCACAAATGTGATTCATGATTTCGTTGTGGCATCAAATGCGGGGCGTCTCTCGTCATTGTCTCTACCTACTTTTCCTCCTTACGACGAGACCGTGGAAGACTGGTCTGATTATGAAAAATGTCTTCGACAGGACTTCTTGGCATTTCATGTCATGGACGAACAAACATGTAAGTCTCTGTTCCTTTCATGGATTTCACCTCAAATGTATTGGTTGTTGTCGCAATTGGCTCCTTTGAAAGATCCTGCGTCTTTCTCCTTTGCTGAAATGTGCTCACTTCTATCCGCCTATTTTTCAAAAGCAAACACATGTGGTGGCCTCTCGTGTTGCCTTTTATTGTTGTGAAAAACAACTGAATCAATCCTATCGTGCTTGGGCTGCTGAACTTCACGGCCTCAGTAGAAAGTGTCAATTTGTTACTGAAGTTCACAAAGAATCCTACGCCAGTTCCATGGTACGGGATGCTATTATCCGATCAGTGCCCAACAAAGAAGTTAGGCAACATGCCATTCAGTTGGCAAATCTGACTCTCGATGAAGTCCTATCCATCCCTCAGTATTTTGAAATTTCTTGCACCACTGGAGCACAAATAGAGGCATGGGGTGACGTCGGGGAAATACAACCTCTGTGCGATGTTGACGAAGCGTGTGGCGTGTCCCCGCCGGCCGACGTGGCTGCAGTATGCTCCCAAGCACAGCCTCGGCCTAACCATAAACAAATCTCTAAGAAACTGCAGCAAAACCCATGGCAACTTCCTTCATGTCTGCGGTGTTTTACGAAACATTCACGAGAAGATTGTCCACAACGTTGGGCCGTGTGTCACAAATGCACAAAAAAGGGTCATGTGTCATCCGCTTGCAAATCCGACCGCGTACATGATGTTCATGAACATGACACTGGTTCTGATTCTGTGTTGTCTGTCAATTGTACTTCTTCCCTTTCAGGGGAGTTATTCCTCACTGTCCAAATACTTGGTCGAGATGTTCGCATGCAGGTGGATACTGGTTCTGCTGCCACTATCGTCAATTCTCTGACGTATCTTCAGTTGGGTTCTCCAATCCTGTCACCTGTCACTAGGCAATTACGTACTTACAATAAACAGAAGATTTCTCTCTTGGGACAATTTGATGCTGAGGTATCTTACAAATCTGTTGTTCGCACTGTTCCCATATTTGTGGTTGACCATAGTAACGCGGAGAATCTTTTTGGTTTCGATGCCTTTTGCGTTTTTGGGTTCTCCATAGATGACTCTGTTGATATCGTCTCTGATGCTATTCCTTATGCTCAATTTGATTCCTTGTCCATGACATTTTGGTCCCTTTTTTCTCCTGGGTTAGGCCCTGCAAACGACTTTGAAGCTCATATCACGCTCAAACCCACTGCTCAGCCTAAGTTTTTTCGGGCACAGCCCATTCCTGTGGCCCTTCGTGATCAGGTCAAACGGGAGCTGGATCGTCTCACTGCTTCAGGGTCTTGTTTCCTGACACTTCCGATGAGTGGTCCTCTCCTGTCATTGTTGTTGCTAAGCCAAATGGTGATATTCTTCTCTGTGGCGATTTCAAAGCCACTGTAAATGCTCAATGCCTTATTGACACTTACCCTATGCCTTGACCTGAAGAATTGTTCAATAAACTTGCTGGAGGCCAGTATTTTTCTATTTCGGCCTCTATCAATACCAACGATTGCCATTTGGGGTTGCCAGCGCCCCTGCTCTCTTTCAGCGATTCTTGGAACAATTGTTGCTCACTGTCCCTGGGTGCATAAATTACATGGACGACATTGTTGGCACTGGCTCCACCACTGACAAACATCTTCAAAATCTCCGCACACTTTTTCATGTCTTACAGACTACTGATTTTAAGTGTAATCTTCAGAAATCAAAATTTTTTCAGGCATCTATCACGTATTTGAGGTTTCAACTCTCTCGGGATGGTATCCGTCCGCTTCAGCAAACTGTCACTGCGATCAATGCCATTCCTCACCCTACTCTGCAGGCCTTTTTGGGGAAAACAGCATACTATCACAAGTTTTTACCGTCTGCTGCTTCGGTGGCTCAGCTGTTGCATCACCTGTTGCATAAAAACATGCCTTTTCACAGGTCCGCATCATGCGATGTGGCTTTCCAGAAATTGAAGACTATGCTGAAACAGGCCCCGTGCCTGGCTACTTATTGACCTGGCCAACATCTTGTTCTTGCTGCGGACGCCTCTCAATACGGGGTCGGTGCAGTGCTTGCCCACCGTTTTTCTGACGGTTCTGAACAACCCATTGCTTATGCCTCCAAAACGCTTTTGGATGCCCAACGAAAGTATTCTCAAATTGAAAAAGAAGCTTTGGCCATTATTTATGCTCTTCATAAGTTTGGTGTTTTTCTCTATGGATCCAAGTTTCATCCATCAACATCACTTCCCGACAAGGCTGCACACTGCCTCCAGCGTTGGGCTCTTTACTTGTCTCGTTTCAATTATGAGATTCATTTCCGGCCAACGGCTCAACATGCGAATGCTGATGCACTGTCTCGCCTTCCCATGTGTCCTGATCTGGCGTTCGATAGGGACAGGATTTTTTGTTTCCACCTGGATGTTGCCGAGCAGCGAGTTGTGGATGGATTCCCCATCACCGGGGACCGGCTAGCAGCTGCTATGGGTGCTGACCCTACCCTCTCCCGGGTTTTACACTGTATTCAGAAGGGTTGGCCAGATTGTCCGTCCGCTAAGACTTCTGTTCCATTGCGGAACTACTACGCTTTGCGTTACCACCTCATGGGTAGGGATGGTGTTATCCTCCTTTCCACCGAAAATGCTTTGCCGTGTGTTGTGGTACCTGCGTCTTTGCGTGCTTCGGTTTTGTGCCTCCTTCACCAAGGGCACTGGGGTGTCTCTCGCACAAAATCTCTGGTGTGCTGTCATGTGTACTGGCCCGGCATCACTTCTGAAATCGCACACATGGTCGCTGCCTGCGGCCCTTGTGCGTCACAGGCCGCCGCCCCGAAGTCATCTTTGTCACCATGGCCTTTGCCTGAGAAGCCCTGGGATCATATTTATGCTGACTTCATGGGACCTTTTTTAGGTACTTATTGGCTTCTCGTTATTGACACCTACTCTAACTTTCCTTTCATTGTCCATTGCATGTCGCCTACCTCTGCGGCAACCACCAATGCTCTAGCTCGCATTTTCTCTTTGGAAGGCCTTCCCTCTACTCTTGTTACTGATAATGGTCTGCAATTTGCCTCTTCTGATTTTGTGGATTTTTGTGCCCGTCATGGCGTCATGCATGTCAAGGCCCCTCCGTTCCATCCACAGTCAAACAGTGAACGACTGGTCCGCACATTTAAGGCTCTGATGAGGAAATTCCTGACTTCTACTGCTGATGATGATGCGCTTCTCCCACTTCTGGCTTCTTACCATTTCACCCCCATGGGTGACCACAGCCCGGCTGAGCTCTTACATGGCCGACAGCCCCGCATGCTACTTCATCTTCTGCGGCCTTGCACCTCACGGCTGTGGGTGCCTTCGCTTGGCCGGTTCACCGTCTATGACCTTGTATGGGTACGGGGATATGGCAGGCGGCCAAAATGGAGTCCTGGCCACATCTTACAACACCGTGGCCAACGCCTGTATGAAATCCAGACGGACACGGGTGTTACAATGCGTCATTCAGACCAGCTTCGGCCTCGTGTGCCGGCAATGCCTGTTCCAGATGCCGCTACACCACCTTTGGCTCTACGTGACGCTCAGGATACTGCAATCTCTTATTACTCACAACACAGTCCTCTCACCATCATATTGGTGCCAGCACAAGAACTGACACCACCAGGAGACGTGCCCATCCAGGAACCAGATGACCATCATCTGTCGGAGCAAGTCTACTTGCCTCCTCCTCCTACGGACACGGACACATCGCCCATGTCTCCTGTTATAACAACTGGACTTGCCACAATGGGCAGATTGGTGCACGGGGCTACAGCAGATTCGACCCCCACGTCTCCTGTCATCTCGACCCGTTATCATCGGAGACACTTCCGTCCGTACGGGAAGCCTCCTCCTCGAGGCTTTATGGCAAGTCAAACAACACCTATGGACGTTAGCAATCTACAGGCCACCTGCATCAAGACATGCAAAAAATTCAAAGGGGGGAAAAGTGTTGTGACTCGCCGATCATTCAAAGTGCCGCCACGCAGTTACGCGCGTCCTCTACATGTGGCACTGTCTGCCAGCCATGCAGCAGCAGCAGCACCACCTAAGCGGCCAGCCATCTAACGGCCACTAGTCTTAGTTATGATTTGACTGTTAAAGTGTACACACATCTTACTCTCTTTACTTGATCTGTGACTTTCATGTATTGCATCTTCCTTGAAATATTTTCTGTGGGTGACTTCATATATTTGCACCGTTAATTATTTTGAATATTCTTGTGTTTGATTAATTTTGTATTTAGTGATAGATGGTAGGGGATTGTGCGCCATGCATGGGCAAAGGGAAACTGGACACTTTTCATAACAGGGACATCCTGTCTTGCCTGTGGTCAAAATGCTTCAGTCTGCTGTTCATGGATGTGATAGTGATGAAGCAGTCAGGCAACTATGTTCCTTGCACACTTTCTAAGGGCTGTGACACTGATGAATTGTCTATTTGTCTAACTTGACTGGTTGGACAGGTAACAGAATTCAGGAAACATTAGATATAGATCCAATTATACACTCGTGTGTTAGCTGAAAAGTCACATGAAAGATGTGGACAGGGCTCTGCCAGCAGGTATTGAAGTGCATGTCAAGGTTTTGTTGCCACCGATAATATGTCTAACCCAAGCTCAGTTCATTTTGGCACCTCATTAGTGAAGACCTCAAGCCTAGCTAATGTGATGGTAGTGTAATTTGTGATTTGCAAAACATTGCCAAGACTGATAATGAATATCTCTTCAGAGCTGTGTGAAAAAGCTTTGATTCTCTAAGGGTTTTGGATAAAGATTTTAGGTGAGGTGTTCCTTAAAAACAAGGAATGACTCTTACATATAAAAATTAACGTTCACACACATTCCAGACTGAAATTTTCACTCTGTGGCAGTGTGGGCACTGATATGAAACTTCCTGGCACATTAAAACTGTGTGTTGGACCAAGACTCAAACTAGGGACCTTTGTCTTTTGCGAGCAAGTACTCTACTGACTGAGCTACCAAGCATGACTCATGACCCATCTTCACAGCCTTACTTCCCCAGTACCTCATCTCTTATCTGGTGGCAGATTGTGGCTAAGCCATATTTCCCCAATATCTTTTCTTTCAGGGAGTGCTAATCTTGCAAGTTTCGCAGGAGAGCTTCTGTGAAGTTTGGAGGTTAGGAGACTAGATACTGGTGGAAGTAAAGTTGTCAGGATGGGTCGTGAGTTGTAGTTGGATAGCTCAGACGGTGGAGCTCTTTTCCTCGAAAGGCAAAGATCCTGAATTCAAGTCTGGGTCTGGCATGCAGTTTTAATCAGCCAGGAAGTTTCATGCACACACATTGTTTCTTAGGTTAGAGATTCATTGAGCAACTAAACCTTGATGTTTCAAAGTGAGATAATGCACACTGCAATTATAGATTGAATGCCAAGGGAAGTGGTGAAATATCAACTTAGAATGCAAAATAAACTGAGTGAAAATAAACATTAAAAATTATCAAAAAATTGTAACTGTTTTTTCAGTTGGTTAGTGCATCCCCTATCAAAGCAACAGAACAGTTCAAAATTTTGGGATGTTCCTAATGGTGCCAAATAAATAGAAAGAAATTTCTGTGTTTACAAAATTTACTTTCAACAGGTATTTAGACAATTTACAGTATTGTAATATAGACCAGGTCTCTTGACAACAAAGATGTATGGATACTTTGACTTGATGGCAACAATGATTACTTGGGGTGATAAATAAATATTTTCCTGATACTGTATAACTTTTTGAAATTAAATAACTCACCTGTAGGAATAGCTATGGACTATACAAAATGCAGTTACACAAAACACAATTTAGTCACTTAATTTGTAAGATCCAGAAGACAGTAGATGTTCACACTAGGATTGATTGTCATTATCTGGGAAGTCAATATTAATGGTAAACAAAACCTCTTTGCAAGGAATATTGAGACAAATATGAGGCATATTCGTAAATTAACCTCCAATTCGTTGTTAAAACAAAGTAAAATACTGTATCTAAAAAAAATGTAGAACCTGTACTTACATGTTGACATTACGTCTCCACATAATCTCTACCCAAATTCAAACATTTATTGTACTGTGACACCAACTTCTTCATCCCTTCATCGGGGTATGGTGCCACCTGTTCATCAGCCAGTTTTTGGCAGCACTCTTGAGCTCATCATTGGTTGTGAAATGTCAAATAGTCAGCCAAGTCTTCACCTTGGAGAAGAGGTGAAAGTCATTCAGTGGCAAGGGCTCACTATAGGGAAGGTGTTGAAAAATGTCCCAGCTAAAAGTGTCTGAGGTTTTCCGTCATTCAGTTTGCAATATGGGGTCAGATGCATTTTTGTAAAGCAGAATGATTCCTTCAGTAATCATCCGGTGATACTTGTTTTGGATTGGCATTCAGAGTTTTGTAAGAGTCCCAAAACGATGTCACAGTATTCTCACTTGTTACCCTCATGAAATCCATTGTCAAAACTCCTTTGTGATCCAAAAAAATGTAACCGTCATTTTGCAGTCAGACAGCCCCTGCTTGAAGTTTATGGACTTATTGGGGGAATGAGTGTGTATCTACTGTTTGGCTTGTTCCTTAATTTCAGAGTTCACATACTGCACCCATGTCTCATCCTGAGTCATTATTCTGTTCAGACATTTCTCCCCCACTCCATTGTAGTACTGAAGGAATGCCAGCACCAAACCCATTCTTTCAGTTTTGAGAACATCGATTAGATATTTTGGTACCTCCTTTGCACAAAACTTATGGCAACTTGACCTCCCTGTGATAGTGTTGAAGAGGGTTACCCTTGAAATATGAGACACATTTTGAGAAAATTCAGTGGTTGCAAACCCCAGTCTCACATTCACAATTTCATCAACATGTTGCACACATTCATCAGTCACATGTGAAGACTTCCTCGACTTCTTTCGTCATGAACATATGTGCGACCAGCCTTGAATTTACTGCAGCAGTTCCTCACATCATCATCACTCATAACACCAGGCATATATACAGGACACAATTGACGATGAATCTCAGTTGATTGCAGGAAGTGGGCAACCTCATAACTGGCAGGAGATGAAATAACACTGTCCGTTTCAATTGCTTGCTGCTTACAGACTGACAAACACAACAGAGAGCTGACAGACATAATGTGACCTTCAAAGTCTGTTTTTCCAACTACTAAAGCACCATGAAGCTGCAAGCATTTGTTTTAATTTTAACAGTTGATCGACATTAATTTATGAATAGCCTCATGCATGAACAACCCAGATGCTTCAGAAACAATTCAGGCTGTACAAAACAAATTTTCGTTAAGTGATTGTATGTAAATGGTTGAATGTTTTGCTGTAAGGCTAATAAAATTTCTGTAAGATAATGAATCTACCATGAATTTTTTAAACAGAGCTTGAGAGCTCTAAGTGAAAAGATTTAGTGATATAATGTTTGTTATTATTTCTAGTGAAACTATCCATGAAATTTTCTACATATGGGGCCAAGACTGCAGTCTGATCCCAATTATTTGATTTCCCCCACGCAATAGAAGTTTTGGCATCCTTTACTTTTTTGCATCTTACATCATAAAATGTGACCGTGTATGTTTTCAGTGTAAAATGTAAAAATTTATGAACTGACAACCATTTGTTTATGCATTATACAGTGTTAAGAATAGGACACATACATGCATGTGTTGCAATTGACAGGGTCCACTTTTTCTTTATTAATTATAATGAGACGTTTTTCAAATTTGATATGAAAGATTCCTTTCTTTGAATAAATTTGGGGTCTCAAGGCAATTCATATGACACCAATTTGAATATTATCATTCATGCTCATAAGAGAACACTATCTACTTTTTGCCATGTGAAGACCAGTCATTTCTCTGCATAAAATATTACATTATCATGTTGAATTTTGATCAGAATTGTCCTCTGTATGAGTTTACAATGTGTTTTTATATTGCCAGAAACTGCTGGAACTAGAACAGAAGATCAATTCAACTGCCACACCCACAGTGCAAGTTGATGTTCCACTCCAACAATCCAGATGGAACTCTGTAGAGCTGAGAGAAACCACTGAAGATGGGCCAGCACAACTCTCTAGGCCAGCTGTACGTCGCTCTGGAGTGACTTTTCCAGCTATCAGAAAGAGACGCTTATTTACAAATAATTCACTTAACTGCCTGTAATGTTTTGGATTGATATTTCGTCTCTGTAACAGATATAGAGGCAAATTATGCCTACAGTGAAAATGAAATCTGTCATTTTAGGGACGACAAAATCATAATGACAATAGGGAGAGCTTCACCAAATGGACTGTTGGAGTATTTTAATATTATCATGATAGTTGAGAAACATTCCAATTTTTAATTTTGTGTGAACTTTCTATGGCTTACTAAAAGTGTCCAATTTGTTAATTTTGAATAATATATTTTGTACAGAGTTAGTTATATAAATAACATATCAGAGATATATAATGTGCATCATGTTTCTCTTCCTAAAGTGCTTACTCATATTCACTGAATCAATATTTGTGGTAAGAAATGAATATTATAGAGTTGTACGTGAGAATGCCTGTGTAAAATTATTGTTTTCTTCTCCTTGTCGTTTTAAGTAATAAAACTCTGACTTATAATATTATTTTAATTATTAATATTTTCAAAGGTTCTTCTTGCTTGGGTTGGCACCTTTGGTGAAGAGACACCATAACATATCATATCAGCAATAGGTCAAAAGTAGCTGAAAGTTAACAGAAAGTGATAGTATGGTAGTCATACTGAATTACTGATATACCATTATATTGTTCTCCTTGACAGACTGACTGTGAGTGTATATTCCTAGATGAAAGTGTGTAATTATGATCACAGCCCCTGTGTTTGGAACATTTGAAGCAGTTTAGGCATTACTAAGTTCATGAGATAATGATGAATAAATCTAGTGTAATCATTGGCAACAATCTTCAGAATAGCTAGAATGTTAAGTAGTATTCAGGTTCCTTAACATTGAGTTGCATAATACATAGCTGAAAACTTTAACTTTTCCAAACCAAAAGTTACAGTTGCTCATAAACGCCTCTATAGCCTTAAATTAATGTGGTCCTTGTCAGTACTTCATTTTTAATTTAGTTAGCCCTCTGGTTGCAGTGTGCAAGATACTGTCACCTTGCCAAGGGTGTTGTCATGCCTGCTGTGCTCCAGGTGCTGAATATTTCCAAAGCACTTGACATTTGTCTTCTTTCTTTCTTTTAAGAGCCTACTCTCCTCTCTGAAATAGGATTCATTCATTGATTTACTATATTCTATTAGTACTCATCATGAAGGAGAATTTTCAGGGGTGTGGAATGGGTTAAGGTATATGTTAGTGAAAGATAAGTAGATCTAGAAAACTTTATATGAATAGCGTATTGCTTAATACTATTTATAGTCATGTCAGCTAAATTCTGCCTTTTTTTCTACGAAAATGTGAACCATCACTTTTGAACTCTAGTAATGAGCTTATGATGTAACGTTGCCACTACATAGACCTTTGGTTGGATTCTGCATTGGTGTAGGTAATCCTCTCATCACCAGTAACCCTATGGGAAAACAAATCATATCCATCATGTTAATAACAGTCCAGAAACACTTGTATGTTACACATTCTTTGCTCTTTGTGTTAGCTGGTAGAATTTTCTATACCCACCTTGCACAAATTTTGTGATATATGAGCCTTCCCCTGACAATTGCGTAAATAGCAGTGTGTCCAACATGAAAAAATTTATCAGCCAGTACACCACTTATCAAATCAAATCACAGTTTTTGGTCCACTTATTGCATGATTTCAATGTGATATAAAGCCTGCCACTGTGCTCTTTATCATGAACATTAGAACAGCCACTTTTAAAGGTTTGATGTAATTGTTGATTATTCCCTTCACTCATTCACTAGGAACAACTTGTGGTGAAGTATAGCAGCTGTAGATTCTTTTGGACACAAAAATTGAATTACACAACATGCATTTTGGAATTGGCAGGAGCAGCAATTTTCAAAGCAAGCAGTGTTTGTTTTCACCTACAATCAAACAACTACTAAATCAAAACAATGAGTACTGTGCTATTGTCAATAGATGGTGCTACATTTGTTCTACTTTGTTCTGGAGTGCCAACATTTAAATGTAAGGAAATGACCCTTATCTTTAGAATAAATCTTATATTTTCATTAACTAATTTATTTTGGCATATTGTTGAGCAACTCCTCACTGAGAAGAAAGCATTTGTTGCACTGAAGAATATTCTAAGGTGAGTAGGTGTTTCACTCTAAAATATCTTGTAGACAGATCTTTAAACAACTGGGCATATTCACAAATCTCCACAATATATTTGATCTCTTATGAAGTTTGTCACCAACAATTACATTGTGAAAGTAACAGTACAGTGCATAAATATAAGACTAGAAGGGGAAATAACTTCCACTATCCATCACACAATCTTAGTGTGGCATAGAAAGAAATGAGATATTCAGCCATACAAACCTTTGAGACTATTCACCCGGTGACATGAAAACTGTAATCGTATCGGACTGACAACTCCTTTTCCACCGCAGAAGAATCTCTGAATGTGTATGAATATAATGGTGCATCTCTACAAATGAACATAGTTATGTGTAAATGACTGTTCACAAAAAGTTAAAGTTAGCTCAAAACAATAATCTGACATTAAATGAAACAACAAGTTCACTGTTACCAGTCACCGTTTTATTTATTTCCACGACGCGTTTCGAAGGTTTAAACCTCCATCATCGGGTGGATTTACATTAGTAAGTATTACATTTGTGTGTGTGTTGTGTTACGATTTTTGGAGGAACTTGTGGCACTGCCTAGTGGAGAAACAAGACACTATTTCAGAATACGGTTTAGGATTACTTTTGACAAAAAATTAAACTGATATCTAATGGTAAACAGTAAGTAAGTAAACGAGAGTACCTTCAGTGGTCACAGGTTCCTTCTGCTGTCGTAACACATCACACTTATACTGCCACATTTGTAAACAAATATGGCGTCTAGAACCAGCTGGGTGCAAGGTTTGTATAGCAGAAGAGAAGACATGATCGCAAAGTGCAAAGAATATACATTGTAACAACATTTTTGCAGAATAATTGTTTTAAGCATTTGGTGGTGTTTGTTTTGAGGTGTCAAATATATGTGTGTGTACTTCAGGTGGCATATAAATCCAATTCTGACAAGTTAAAACAGCTAAACATTCGTACTCATTTATACAATCAGGTGAAATGTTAAAATGGCTTAAACTTCATACTTGTTGATAACAATTAGGTGAAATGTTACAGACTTTAATTACAAGGATCATATTGGCTACAACAGTAAAATCATACATACATTACAGTGAGAGAGAGAGAGAGAGAGAGAGAGAGAGAGAGAGAGGGAAGAGTGATTATATGAGAGCAAACATTTACATGGCAAGGGGTCCTAAGATTGCATGTTGCATATATTAGCTGCCTAAAGGTTGGGGTAATACATTGGTCAGTGCTATAAAATATGCAGATAGATATACATTTGTGCCAGTAGTTGATGTACATACAGTTTCAAGCTGGCAAGGGGTACAAGCTGTTGGTGTGATGAATTATCTGTGAATGAGGTCAATCTCTTGTACTCTTTGCAGCTGTCAATATTTATGATAAATGTTAGGTGTGTGTGTGTGTGTGTGTGTGTGTGTGTGTGTGTGTGTGTGTGTGTGTGTGTGTGTGTGTGGATGTGTGTGCATTTTTAAGAGTGTAGGCAGTTGTTGAAAACGGAGATGATACTATTGTAAATATTGTCATTTAAGATGGACTCTGATGTTTGTATATTTGGAGTGTTTCAAGGATGTCTAGTTTTCTGCCTTTTGGTTGGATGTGTAGGATGCTAATACTTGTGTTGTTAACATGCTATTGCTGATATGTGATATTTTTTTGTTTTTTAGTGCTGACATGTGTTCCTTGAACCTAATCTCAAATGATCTGCCTGTCTGGCCCATGTAGAAGCAGTCACAGTCCAAACATTCAATTTTGTACACACCTGTGTGATGAAGTGGGTTTCGTGTGCCAGAAGTTACCCCACAACATCGGCCAACCTTTAGGCAGCTAATATATGCAACATGCAATCTTAGGACCCCTTGCCATGTAAATGTTTGCTCTCATATAATCACTCTTCCCTCTCTCTCTCTCTCTCTCTCTCTCTCTCTCTCTCTCTCTTTCACTGTAATGTATGTATGATTTTACTGTTGTAGCCAATATGATCCTTGTAATTAAAGTCTGTAACATTTCACCTAATTGTTATCAACAAGTATGAAGTTTAAGCCATTTTAACATTTCACCTGATTGTATAAACGAGTACGAATGTTTAGCTGTTTTAACTTGTCAGAATTGGATTTATATGCCACCTGAAGTACACACACATATATTTGACACCTCAAAACAAACACCACCAAATGCTTAAAACAATTATTCTGCAAAAATGTTGTTACAATGTATATTCTTTGCACTTTGCGATCATGTCTTCTCTTCTGCTATACAAACCTTGCACCCAGCTGGTTCTAGACGCCATATTTGTTTACAAATGTGGCAGTATAAGTGTGATGTGTTACGACAGCAGAAGGAACCTGTGACCACTGAAGGTACTCTCGTTTACTTACTTACTGTTTACCATTAGATATCAGTTTAATTTTTTGTCAAAAGTAATCCTAAACCGTATTCTGAAATAGTGTCTTGTTTCTCCACTAGGCAGTGCCACAAGTTCCTTCAAAAATCATAACACAACACACACACAAATGTAATACTTACTAATGTAAATCCACCCGATGATGGAGGTTTAAACCTTCGAAATGTGTCGTGGAAATAAATAAAATGGTGACTGGTAACAGTGAACTTGTTGTTTCATTTAATGTCAGTAACAGTCATGGTAAAGCCTAACCTAAAAATGTTCGCATTTAAAAATAATCCGGCAGTAGTTCCAATACTTTGCACCCTGGTGCTCCAAAGAACTGCAGCTACTCTAGAAGCATGCTCTCGAAATATTACAATACCATATGTCTTCCGCAACAGTAACAAATATAGAGAGGATGTATAAAAATCTATTGACACATGTTCATGATCAGTTTTAAGGTAAGTGCTATGCAGTTCTGATAACTTAATAATGAATATGTGTAAGAGAAACCAAAAAATTGATGTGCTTAGTTTCACATTTGCAGTAGTCTGATAAATCTGTGTAATAAATTGTTTGTGAATTCAACATGTGTGTTTCATTTATAATTGTATCTTTAAATCAACCTAATTTCATCTGCTGTGCTCTTCACTTGCATTAAGTAGAGAAGTGTTCAGGATCATGGCATTTTGTTGTTATTCATCAAATTGACATTTTAATTATCGCTTCAGAGTATTATTGGCATCCTCTATATTGTCATTAGCTTTTTGTATAATGTGCACCCTAACCTCTTTCTTAGAAACAGATAATTGCTACTTCTAACATTCCTAATCCTCTTTTCTTTTGGACTGGACTGGACTGGACTGGACTGGACTGGACTGGACTGATTTGGGGGAAGAGACCAAACAGCGAGGTCATCGGTCTCATTGGATTAGGGAAGGATGGGGAAGAAAGTCGGCTGTGCCATGTCAAAGGAACTGTCCGGCATTTGCCTGAAGTGATTTAGGGAAATCGCAGAAAACCTAAATCAGAAAGGCCGGATGCGAGACTGAACCATCAATCTCCTGAATACGAGTCCAGTGTGCTAACCACTGTGCCACCTCGCTCTTTTCTATCTTTTGCCTCCTGGACCTTCTCCTCCTCTTCTCTCATTGTCAGTTCTCTCAGATTCCTGTATTTCTGTTCTATCTGATCCCTGTGTCTATTTTTCATTAATAACTGTTTCACCATTTTCTTAAATTCTTCCATTCCATTCAGTTTTGTAAAAAAATTGGTTGATGCTAGATTATATATAATATATATGACAAAAGAAGCGAAGCACCCAGGAGACAAAGTCAGATAGTCAGATGTTGAAGTAACTTTGTATGTACGTACACACACACACACACACACCACACACACACACACACACACACACACACACACACACACACCATTGGTAGTGGTTATGTAAATGATTAAAGTTGGAAAACTCCTTTACACATAGAACTGCCACCAGAGTGCATTATTTGAAGTGTTGTTACCATGCATAGAAGCATATATGAAGGTGAAGGGTATGTATCAGATGTTGAGTGATCACTGTGAAGGACATGGCAATGCTGTGTACTCCTATGAAACAGTGTCAGCACCACCTCACAGAGTGTGAAAAGGTTCTCACTGGGGGTCTCTATTTAGCTGGCTGGTTGAGTCGTGCAATTTGTAGGGTATTATGATGTTACAATGGCCTAATGTTGGACTGCATGGGAGTAAGAGGGGCATGCATACTCGATAACAATGTTTCATTCAACCAAGTCTGACCACCACAAGGGAGGTCATTGCAACCCCTTAATGTCACATCTGCCATCTGAGAACAGTTAATGGGCTCCCTACAACATTGTGTGTCATCTGAAACTATTGATCGGAGACTAGCAGCAGCTGGTCTAGGGAATCATTGTCCCTTGCATAGGTTGCCATTAACACAAATCGCTGCATCGCTGCGTTTGGTGTCGCGCTGTGACTCAGGAAGTTTGGACACCTGATGGATGGTGTGGCATTGTGTTCAGCAGTGAATCACAATGTTACACTACTCTGAATGAGCATTGTTGGCGAGCATGGCAGTGACCCAGGGATAGTTCCCATTCTTTTATTGTTTCGGAGAGGCATAGTGTTGTTACAGGAGTGTTTGAGTGTGACATCAGGTCATGGCTGTTGGTGATTGAGGGGATTCTGATGGCACCATGGTACATCATGGACATTCTGTGTTCTCATGTGTTTCCTCATATGCAACAGTATAGTGGTGCCATTTTTCAACAGGACAGAGCTTGTGCACACACAGCATGTAACTGTATGAATTGTCTGCACAATGTTTAGGTTGGTTGGTTTGTGGGATTAAAGGGACCAGACTGCTATGGTCATCGTTCCCAATGTTTAGGTACTCCCATGGAAAGCAACATCCTCAGATGTGCTGATAGAATGTGTGTGGGACCAACTTGGATGTTGACCCTCTGGTACCAAGTGCCGCAGGTTTCAAATCCGCACAAGATGGCATGGACCTCGATTACCACTAGAGGTCTCTGCAACCATTGCGCCACAAGCCATGGCTGCACTGCTCCCGGCCCATGTATAATGTGAGAACACAATTGTGGAGCACGTGGTCCCAGTGGCCTATAGTGACATACCCTATTATGTATTTAAGTGGCTGCCTCTCACTCAGCGAGGCAGTCTGATATTTGCCTGAGTCTCTCAGTATCTTGCTTACAGACATTGTGTTTACTTTGCGTGTTTCCGTGTCCAAGTGGACCTTGTTGATTTCGTGGGGTTTTTGCTTGTGACCCTGTTGCTTCTTGTGTGTTGCTGTTCTTGATGTCTTACTTGGTCATCTGTCATTGTGTGTGTCCACCCTTTCCAGTTCATCTGTCTTGTTTGTTCGCGGACTGCTCCCATTTGGCCCCGCTGCACTTTTGTTCTGTGACTGGAACAGTCCCGGTTACAACATTTTGGTGATGAGGTAAATGGTAGTAGTTGTTAGTATGGAGGCAAAGTTGATCTGTCTTCTGGAGCAACAGTAGAAGCTCATGCAGCAACAGCAGCTCCAGTTAGACATCTTACAGCAGTTGCTGCGGTTGCTAATGGACATAGTTGATGCAAGGAATGCACTACCACAACAGCTTCTGAGTCCTTAGGTGTCCAATGCTTTCCCAGATCCGCCGTCATTCACCCCATTTAATGATGCTAAAGAAGACTGGGAAACATACTTACATCGGCTGAAACAACATTTCACGGCTTGACTCCTTGCAGCATTCTTTTTTCGTCGCAAGTTGGCACCATTGTCCGATCCTGTGGCTCTCTCTTTCCAGGAGATATGCCTTTAGATTATTCAAAACGCTACCATGTGGTCACCTCTTGGCTGGAGTTTCACCAGTACCAAAACCAGCCTGGTCAATCGTATCGTTCCTGGGTCATGGACTTGCAGGGTCTCAGCCGTTGATGCGATTTTATGTGCACCAATCAGCAGTGTAAGGCTTTGTGTGCAGACTCCCTGATCTGGGATGTGGTGGTTCAGCTGGTTCCCAATCCTGAGGTCCACACTGTGGCGTTGAAGCTTGATAACCCCTCCTTGGAAGAGATTCTCTGCATTGCCCATTCATTTGAGATTGCTCAGGTGGCTAACAAGTGTCTCATGGCGCGGCTGCAAGTGGTGGCAATCGATGCATCTCTGTGGTTTCTGCCCTGACGACGTCGGTGCGGCTCAGCCACCAGAGGCCAGCACTGTTGGGACTCCTCTTTGTCCGATGTCTTTATGGCATCAGCATCTCCGATCGCCCCTCGTCGCTGGTTGCATGACCCACTTCCATCTTGCCCAAAGTGCTTTACTGCACGTTCTTGAGCTGATTGTTCCCACTGCTGGAAAATGTGCTCACTGTGTGACAAGGAGGGCCACATCTGATCGGTTTGTCGTAGTCACTCGACTCACTCCAGTCCTGCCCCTCCTGGACCTCAAGATACTGTACATGCTCAGCAATCAGTTGCCCCACTGGATGACCCATCAGTGCAGAAGCTCCGCCTTTTCACTGAGGATGTCAGTTTTCAGATCGACAATAGTGCCACTGTCTCCCTGATTAATATGGTGACATATGCCCGACTGGGCTCTCCTGAGTTGTCACCTCCCTCTCAGCATTTGGTCGCCTACCAAATTCCCCTTCGTGGGTAGTTCATCATCCAGGCGACATACAAACATGTTCCCCACTCCGTACTCTATTTGTCATCGACCATACGTTGGCTTCGAATATTTTTGGCCCGAAAGCATTTCAACTGTTTGGCTTTTCAATTTCCGATGAAGTTAATGTCATTTCTATGGCTGTTCCTTTTCACGACTTGGACGATCTGTGCTCAGCTTTTGTATAGTTGTTTCCAATGGATCTCGGATGTGCTTCTGATTTTCAGGTGCACATCACACTTTGGCCAGATGCACAGCCTCACTTTTTCCGGGCCTGACCCCTTCTGGTGCCTTACGGCCAGCAGTCAAGTGGGAACTTGATCGGCTCTGGGCTGCTGGCGTTCTGGAACCTGTGACATACAGTGCCTAGGCAACACCATTGGTGGTCATATGGAAACCCAATGGGTCCCTTCGGCTGTGTGGGGACTTCGGTGCTACTGTCAATGCTCAGTCCCTTGTAGACACTTACCCCATCCCCCGACAGGAAGACCTTCTCGCCAAGCTTGATGGCGGGAGAGTACTTTTCAAAGATCGACCTGGCTGAGGCATACCACCAGTTACCCTCGCATACTGATTCCCAGACCATCTTGGTTATCGACATGCCTTTAGGATTATACAAGTACAAGTGCCTTCTGTTTGGTGTCTCTTTAGTGCCGGCCATTTTCCAGCGGTTCCTGGAGCAGCTTATGCAGCCTATCCCCACCTGCGTGAATTATCTGGCTGACATCTTCGGTCACTGGGCGTTCCTGGCAGGAACATTTGCAAAAACTCAGCGCCTTATTTCATGCTCTGCAATCTGCAGGTTTATGCTGTCGCCTGGACAAGTGTCTTTTTCAGCTGGAAGTGGAATACTTAGGCCACTGGCTTAGCAAAGATGACATTCTGCCTTTGGGTCGTAATGTCACGGCCATTGAGGCCCTTCCTCATCCAAAGGACTTATCTGAACTCCACATGTTTTTGGGCAAGGTTACTTATTACTTAAAGTTCTTACTGCAGGCTGCCTCCATTGCTCAAGCCCTCAATCACTTGCATCACAAAGGGGCACCTTTCGATTGGACTCCTGCCTGTGACCAGGCTTTTCTCTATTTAAAGGCAATGTTGAAGTCCGCCCCTTGCCTTACTCCCATCTCTATGGATCGCTCCTTGGTTTTGGCGGCTGATGTGTTGGCATCGAAGCCATCCTCGAGCATCAGAATGCCGATGGCTGAGAACATCCCGTCGCTTATGCATCTAAGACATTGACCCCGGCACATCAGATTTACTCCCATATTGAAAAGGAGGCCCTGGCGATAGTGTTTGCCATCCAAAAATTTCACACCTATCTCTTTGGGGCGAAGTTCACCCTCCTGACTGACCATAAGCCCTTAGTTAAGCTTTCCAGACCCCACTCTCACCTTCCAGAGTGGACGGCTCAACGTCTCCAGCACTGGGAATTATTTTTACGGAATTACACTTACACCATCTGGTATAAGCCCACTGCTCACCATGCTAACACAGACGCTTTGTCACATCTCCCAGCAGGCCCCGATCCTGCATTTGACCAACAGGAGGTCCTCTGCTTTCACATTGATTCCATCTGCCGGGATGCGCTGGTCAGTCTGCCTCTTATGGCTGCTCACATTGCCATGGCTATACGTCAATACCCTATCTTGCAGCAGGTTCTCTGCTACATGGTCCATGGGTTGCCCTCCTATACTTTTCGTAAGATGCGGACTGATTTCAATCCCTGGCGCCACCTGTCCCGCAGGCTTTCCATGGTCGATGATGTCCTTCCGTTGGCCATGTGTTGGATGCCCATCAGGTGGTCATCCCTCAGGATTTGCAGCATCAAGTCCTCAGTTTGTTACACCGTGGGCACTAGGGTACATCCCACATGAAAGTTTTGGCACACCGGCACATGTATTGGTCTGGCATGAATGGCGATATTGACCGCCTGGTCCGTGGATGCACTGCGTGTACATGTCACCAGGCAAGCCCTTCTCAGTTGTTTGCACCATGGCCTGTGCCTTCCTGGCCCTGGGATCGCATCCATCTCGATTTTGCGGGCCCGTTTTTGGGGTCCATATGGTTACTTATTGTTAATGCATACTCCAAATATCCATATGTCATCCGCATGGCTTCCACCACCACGGAGGCCACACTCACGGCCCTGGCCCAGGTTCTCGCCATTGAGGGCCTGCCTCACACATTGGCCTCCGATAATGGCCCCCAATTCACGGCATCCTCCCTCCACAACCTCTGTCAGGCCAACGGTATCAAACATGTCCATAGCCCACCTTTCCACCCTTCCTCCAATGGCGTGGTGGATAGGCTTGCCTGCATATTTAAAGAACAGTTGTTGAAGGCAGTTGCAACATCTCCCACCACATCGACCCTCATCCTGTTCTTGAGCACCTATCACACCATGCAAATTGGCGGATGTAGTCTGGTGCAGCTCCTTCATGGGCGACAGCTGTGGACCCTGCTCCATTTACTGATGCCATCTGCCTCCTGCCCCACTTCCGGCCCTCTCAGCGTTACACCCCTGGGGCGGCCGTGTGGGCCCACATGTACGGAAACAAGGCAGGTTGGACACCTGCCACAGTCGTCGCAGCCCATGGGTGGCGTGTGATGTCAGTGCAGACATCGAAAGGGTTGGAGCACTGCCATCATAACCAGCTCCATCCTTGTACCCCGTGGGACTCCTTGCACCGCCTCCTCCTCTGCTGCCTCCTTTGGGTACAGACATGGTCCTCAAGTAGCCGCCACTGCCCCCGGCTGCTGCCTCCCTGCGAGCCTGCCACCAGCCCTCCCCACCCCCAGGTGGATTGGTGGCTTCCTCCGCTGCCCTGGCCTCTGGGTCGGCCATCATGGGCACCTCAGACGTCCCTTCCTCCCCGCCAATGGCGGTTGACGAGCCCGGGTCTTCTCCCATTTGCCAACTGCCGCGGCACTGTCCGGGGCATTTCCACCCCTACGTGCAAGTTTCAGGGGGGAGGGATCTGGTACCGAGTGTTGTGGGTTTCGGATCTGCACCAGACCTCGTGCACTCCTGGCCCACGTATAATGTGAGGGTGCCACTGTGGAGCACATGGTCCCAGTGGCCAATAGTGATGTACCCTATCATGTATTTAAGTGCCTGCCTCTCACTCAGTGTTGCAGTCTGACATTTGTGTGAGTCTCTCAATATCTCGCTTACAGGCATCATGTTTACTTTGCTCGTTTCCATGTCCAAGTGGATGTTGTTGATTTCGTGAGGTTTTCACTTGTGAACCCATTGCTTCTTGCATGTTACTGTTCTTGGTGTCTTGCTTGGTCGTCTGTCATTGTGTGTGTCCGTCCTTTCCCATTAATCTGTCTTGTTTGTTCGCGGGCCGCTCCCATTCGGTCCTGCTGCACTTTCTTTCATGGCCACCCCATGAGCAGAATGGTCTCGGTTACAACAGACCCCATGCCAGTGGCAGTATCCAAGATATCAAGGACCATTTACAACAGTTGTGGGCCAGATTGCCTCAGGAGAGAATACAATGGCTTTAAGACAACTGTTGCAAACAAATCATTGGATGAATCTGGGCCAGATGACATGCAACATCATGCTCGTAAGTGGGCTCATACTGCCAGAATGTTTCTAACTTCGACTTGATTTTGCAGCCACTGAAATAACATCATGTACCCTTTAAACCCATGAAATTTTATTTTGTTTCCTTCTCCATTTCTGGGCACTTAATTTTTTTTATCAGGCAGGTTACAACAAAGTAGCTACAGACACTGCTGTGAAGGTTTTAATGACCAATCAGACAAAGTTCTCTGCCACCACAAATTACAGTTCACTTCACTTACTTGTTTTAATTAGTTTAAATTGATATACGTTGATCAGCAAGAACATTTTCACTGCCGACCTACTATCTATATATATCCATCCAGGCGATAGCAGCATCATATGGGGAAGAATGTCTCATAATCAGACACATGCATGGTGCATGTACTATCAGTGAGCATGCTGTCCGTGCATAAAATCAAAAGGTATGCAATCAATCTGAGTTTGACAGAGGGCGGATTGTGGTAGCCTAAAGGTTTGGCACAAGCATTTCAGAATGTGCATGACTTGTTGGGTGTTCCAGGAATGCTGAGGTGCCTTCAACATGTAGCGAAACCAAGGTGAAACCACATCCAGACATCGTGGGGATGGGTGGCCACCACTCATTACAGGTGTCAGACATCGTAGGCAGACAGATTGGTAAAACAAGAGATACGGTGAACTGTGGTGGAACTAACATCTGATCTTGATGCTGGGCAGAGTACAAGTGTGTGTGAACACACATTGCACTGAACACTCGTAATGATGGGCCCCACATCTGCTGACCTATGCATGTGCCAATGTTAACACCGCGACATCAGCAACTACAACTGAAATGGGCACGTGATCATCTGCACTGGATTTTGACACAGTGGCAGAGCATTGCATGGTCTGATGAATCTTGATACCTTCTTCATCATGCCAATGGAAGGGTGCAAATCTGTCAAATTCCAGAGGAACAGCTCCTTGATACCAGTACTGTGGCAGCAGCTCCATTATGCTCTGGGAAACATTCACGTGGGCATCCATGGGCCCAGTGGAGCGCATGCAAGGTATCATGACAGCCAAGGAGTATCATACACTGGTTGATGACCAATTCATGACAATCATGTTTCCCAATGGCAGTGGCATTTTTTAACAAGATAATGTGCGATGTCACAAGACCAGGAGTGTGATGTAGTGGTTCAGGGAACACAGTGGTGAGCTCTAATTGATGTGCTGGCCCCCCAGCTCGCCGAATCTGAACCTGATTGAACACATCTGGGATGCGATTGAACATGGCGTCAGAACTCATCGTCCCCCTCCCCGGAATTTATGGGAATTAGGTGACTGGTGTGTGCAGATGTGGTGCCAGCCCCCTTCAGTAATCTACCAAGGCCTCGTTGCTTCCAGGCCATAATGCATCGGTGCTGTTATCCATGCCATAGGTAGACATACGAGCCATGAGGTAGATGGTCATAATCAGTGTACCTACACATGCAGATTGATACACTTACGTTTGGGTACCAATGACAGTTAGCCATTTTTTTGTCTTGAAAAGATTTACAGCTTATATTTTCAATATCAGACTGCTTATTCAAGTCCACAATTTTCCCGTCATTCACCACTGCACGTCAGTCGTTGTCAATTGTTCCCGCTTCTTTGGTAGCAGTAATCTGTTGTTATGTGTGAATTTGGGGATATGGTGTACCCTGAAGAGACATATATACACAGCAGTAGTTGTTCCAACAAAATACTTACAGTTTACATATATGAGGATAAGTCAAAAATTATCTGCAATGTTGACATAACTCTTCTTGTATTATTCATTCTGACCTCTGTCCTTGTACACTTTATTGTTATGCTGTTGCTGTCCTTCTACAAAAGTTTGATCATAATTCCTCCATTTGCCTCCCTTTTATTGCCGTTTGGCCATGGCCACTCCATTAGAAGTTTTCACCAAACAGAAACAAGAAGAGGTGATTCGGGTTTTGTGATCAGAAGGTGTGTTGGGGGCTGCAGTCCATTTGAAATCTTTCAGCACAATTCAGGGACAGTGTCTTGCCACAGTGCAGTGTCTAAGAATGGACTGCAAAATTCAGAAATGGTTGCCAATCTGTTACTCATGAGGAAGGAGCTTGATGACCATCCCTGGTCACAAATGGTGACAACATTGAGCGTGCATTTGACACAGTTTTGGTAGACAGATGATGAGGTGCTGCATTGTCTGAAAATTAGTCATGGTTCTGCCTACAAAACCATCCACAATAAACTTGAGTTTCATAACGTCTGTGCGAGATGAGTCCTGAACATCTGATAGTGTTGTATAAACAAATGCACTTGGACATCTGCCAAAAACATTTGAATCACTATGGTAATGAACATGATGGTTTCTTAGACAGAATCATTACTAGTGACAAAACGAGGATTCACCATTACAAGCCTGCGAGTAAATGGCAGAGTATGGAATGGAAACATCCACAATTACTTACCAGGAAAAAGTTCAACCATCTGCAGGAAAACTGATGCTTACCATTTTTTGGGATGCACTAGGCCCAGTACTGGAATGTTAACAGGAGAGTGGCACAATAATAAGTGGTGCACCTTACAGTGAGATGCTTACTGACAGGCTGAAGCATGCAATTTGAAGCAAATGCCAAGGACTACTGTTGAAAGGTGACATATTGCGCAACAATGCCCAGCCACATACAGCTGCCCACGCTACTGAAACACTTCAGAAACTCAAGTTTGAATTAATGGCTCATCTTCTGTACAGTCCTGATCTTGCCCATTCCAACTACCACTTGTTCAGTCCCCTCGAAGAGCAGTAAGGGGTCGTTGATTCATCTTGGACCAAGAAATGGACCAGTACATGTGTGGCTTGCTGCTCAGGCAAAACCCTTCTTGCGCAATGATGGATCAAATGCGTTGAAAAGCGATGGGAATTGAAAATTGATGTCGAGATATATGTCCTATTTGTATTGCAATAAATGATGTAGCTACATTGCAGATAATTTTTTACTTACCCTTGTATACATTCATAAAAGATAATAATTTGAACTCTACACTTAAAAAACCATTTTACGGTGATATGTTCAAAATTATGAAAACATTGGAAACACCTCTACTGAATTGCAAAAATTGCAAGACAGCACCCTGAATATAAATCTGTCAGTTACTTTGGTCACCAGAATCTATGCATGTTGCTGTACTTTTAACTGTGAAAACATATAATTGTAAACTGAATTCTTCCACTTCACAGCAAAGGATTGCAATTATGTTCCATAGAGCATGTGACTAATGAGCACACTGCCCACAACTAGTAGGACTCTGAGTTTGATCACAAATCCACCAATAAGTTTTAACTTGTCACCTACAATGAACAAAGCAAACATTTTCTATAAGGGCAGTGTAATTCCTTTTCAAGCCAATAGGAGGTTGTCTGATGTGTTCGGCATTACTGAAACCAGTAGAAAGTAATGAACTAGAATATTATTTGATTTGATGTTCAAAAGTACCAACCCTTCAGATCAGTGTGGACTTATAGAATGCCCATTAGAGCACAAGATGGAATGATGATTTTCTAAACTCTTAAGATGGATGAGACTGAATGACAGAGACAAGACACATAATCTACATTAATCAAATGGGGCCAATGAGAGTGTAAAATGTAGAGAGATGAGAATATAAAAGGGTAGCAGCTTATTGTCAGTGCTGTTTCACTTGAAGCAATGAAGGGGATGAAAAAAATTAAGCATCAATGATATACCAGAAGTACTATAAGACTGTCTGCTGATGATACAGTTGTGTACAGAAAAGTATCATTATTGGGAGGTCATAAGGAATTGCAGAAAGACTTGGACAAAATTCCCATGTGGTAAAGAGTGACAGCTCTCTTTATATGTGAATCAATGAAAGGTAATACCTACAACAAAGAGCATCAACCATGTGGTATCTGATTATAAAATTGTTGGTGAAATTATCAACCATGTCACAACATAAAAGTGTTTAAGGGTAATACTAAGAAGCAATTTGAAATGAGCCAATCACATCAAATCAGTATTAGCAAAGATGAATGGAAAACTTAGATATATTGGAAGGATTTTGGGAAATGCAATGCACTTATATTTAGGCATCTGCAAGAGTGAACAGTTGCCCCCTCATGGAATCTGGGAATATAGCCTTTTCATACTTGTTACAAAATATTTGTACATTTCAAGCAGTGATGGTCTGTGACTATTAAATCACAGATTTAGCATTGCTGAATGTAATGAGCAATATTGTGATTTTTAAAGTTTAATTTTGCTTCTCCACTTTGTGTCTGATGTTGTTCCTAGCAAGGCATATGTGCCAAAGGCTGGAATGTGTTTCATTTTAATTTTTTGACTTGAGAATATCTGCTCTGAACTTTGACTACTGCCCTCTCGCAATATAACTTTAGAGTTTCTTAAAATAAAATAAAAAAAGTGTTGAAACCTTGGTCAAATTATGAAACAGTTATTCCTATGTTGAATAGTAAGTTATAGGGAAAGATGGGTAATATACAATAAGCACAAGAACCAAGAGGAGATGATAAGAATGGAACACCAAGAATGAAGTGTTCAGTTAAAAAGGGAGTAAGACAGTGATGCAGTCTTTTGCTGCTGCTGTTCAGTCGATACGTCAGATATGCAATGACAGAAACAAAAGAAAAATTCGACATAAAAGTTTTCTGGGTATAGTGCCGCGTCATAATGTGAAAACTACTGCTGGTGGAGAAAATCCAACGTTTTGGCCACGATTGCAGTGGCCTTCTTATGGGGCTAATGGTGCGTTCTAGCTATGCAGTGTTCTTTATATTTTTTTGTTAGTGTTCACTGCGCATGCCATTATGTCATAATTTTAAAAAGGTAGTTAGTTTCATTGGTCACTTAAGGAAGAAGGAGAGGGAGCTTTATTTTAATAGGTTATTGTGGTGGGGGGAGAACGTGACCCCTGTTGTCTATTGGCTCTTGTGTTATGTACCATGATTGGTGGTCACCGTCGAATGAGAAGTTTGCTGCTGTTTACCAACTGCTGGATGTTGGCCGTGCGGCGGCAGTTACTCGCCGGTAGTGCTCGTGCCTCATGTTGACAGTGTGGTCTGTTGGGTGCTGATTGCTGGCAGCCAAGGTGGGGCAAGCCTGAGTCCATCCTCCCTGTTCATGTTGTTAGGGTGTTTAAGTATTTTGATGGCCTCTCTGATTTTGCGTTTCGTCATAATTGGCTGCTTGGCCAACACACAGGCTTTGCTGAATTTTATTTCTTTTCCACAGTCCTACTGGTGTTCTGCCACTGTGGATTTGTTGTGTTGCTCTAGACGAATATAACACTCGTGTTCCCAAATGCACGTTGCTATTGGCCTACCAGTCTCGCCGATGTATGCCTCTCCACATTCGCATTCCACCTTGTAAACGCCTGCAGTGTGTAATGCATCCACCTTGTCCTTAGTGGAGCCTAGCACGTCCTGGATCCTACGACCACTACAGAAGACAGGCTGCAACCCAGCACGGCGAATGTGTTTGCCTATTCAGTCAGTAATGTTTTTCATATAAGGTAAGTGCACTGTTGGCTGCAGTTTGTCTATTTCTTGCTTATCTTTCTTGCTTGTGTTCATTGACAAGGCTGTGTTTATCGACTTATGGCTGTAGCTATTTGCTAGAAATGTTGTGCGTAACCTTTTTAGCTCAAGTGTGATGTTTTGAGCACCACGTAGGCGCTGCGCATGGATTGCCAAAGAACGGATGACAGAGTTCTTCTGCGCTGGGTGGTGGTAGGATTGGGCATGCAGATACCTGTCTGTATGTGTAGGCTTGCGATATACTCTGTGCCCCACTGTGTCCTCCGTTCTCCTGTACACTTCGACGTCTAGAAATGGGATAGCACCATTCTTTTCTACTTCCAGCGTGAGCTGTATCTTCCCATGCATATTGTTCAAATATTCATGGAACTTGTATAGCTCCGTTTCACCATGAGGCCATGGCAGAAGAACTCTGTCATCCGTTCTTTGGCAATCCGTGCGCAGCACCTAAGTGATGCTCAAAGCATCACACCTTGATACTTGTGTTGGGCTTGAAGAAACCAATCAAAGAACACGTTTGATGACACTATCTGGCAGGTTGCTTGAATTTATGTGCACAATGAACTGATTGGCTAACTTCAGTGCTAATGACACCTGGCAGTGCTAATGACACCTGAAATGGCACTTTGAAGTTTTTTACTTAACAATTTCTTTTTTTTTCTCTACAATTATTTAAAGCCGGTGGCCTAGGGATAGTGTCATTGATTAGTAATCAAAACATCGTTTGTCCAAACTGCACCACAGCTTAAAAATTGAATAAAATACATCAGCATTGGCAGCTGAAGACCTCCAGCATAAGAAGTCACTCTCATTTTACCAACAGCCTTGTCAAAGAGGGCAGAGAACTAGACAGAGGTTCAGAGCACTCTCTTGCTCTTGAGGTGGGAAACTACCTGTAAAAGTGGAAGATTCAGCAGTGATCAGTGGCATGAGAATGCAGAAGGCAATTGAAACCACTGCATTAAAGACACATAATGTTTTTCCACAGGACAATCATGTGGCCTGTAATTAAAAAGTGTTGTGATAATCTCTCCATTGGCAAAAGATTCCAGACTAGTCCCCAATTCTGATCTCCAGGAGGGTACACCCAAGAGGAAGGTGACCACGAGAAAAAGCTTGAATAACCAGTGAAAGGATAATGTTTTATGAGTTGGGGCATGGGATGTTAGAAGTTTGAACAGGGAAGATAGAAAATCTTAAAAGGGATGTACAAAGTCTCATTCTAGATGTAATGGGGGTCAGCAAAGTGAAATAGAAAGAAGACAAGAATTTCTGATCAGATAAGTACAGGGTAATATCAACAGCAGCAAAAATGGTGTAATGAGAGTAGGATTCAATAAGAATAGGTAGGTAGGGCAGAGAATAAGCTACTGTGAACAGTTCAATGACAGGGTTGTTCTCGTCAGAATCAACAGCTGTAATGATACATCTCATTCCTTGAATGTCAGAGAAAATATGTTCATGACTGACGGTAGTTGATAAGTGCTGAGGACCCCACTGTTGAGGTGTTTTCATCATAGGTGCTTATACCAGAGCTAATGATCCAGTGACTTTACAGAGTTGGGTAGCAGTCAGATGACCCTACCTGCTGAGGTGGAGATAGGAGATCCATTGAGTGGACGGTGCAGAAGAAACCTAAGAACACAAAATGTCAAAGATAATGTACGTATTGTAATTGTTAATTATCAAGTTGAATATCAGATCTGTTATGTAAGCAGTACAGAGAGGTAGTATATGTTTTGGTAGCTGTCCTCATTTATCATGTACTGACTTGTAATTTTGAAGATCATGTAAGAAGGTGAAATGCATCTCACTTCTTCTTTATGTGGTGGAGTGAATGAGAAAGAGAAGTTAATTTTCAGTGCTTTATCTGCAGCCTTTAAGAATGTGAAGTCTGAACCAAGTTGAAGGAAGATGGCACACTAATTCAGGGAACAGACTAGCTGAACCCTGATTAATAATACTTAACAGCAACTGAATATTCAATAAGCAATGGTCATGGTGTATAAAAGGAGTGTTCAGGTGGTGACTTATTTAAGTGTTTGGTGCATGAGGTAAAGTACAACAAACCACCATGCAGCCCAAGACAACCTGAAACACTTCACAACAAACCAACCCCACAACGTTAGTTCCGGCATACAAACTGACATTGCAAGCCAAAGATGAACAGGTAGAGAAAGTATACAAGGGTTGTTGTTGTTGTGGTCTTCAGTCCTGAGACTGGTTTGGTGCAGCTCTCCATGCTACTCTGTCCTGTGCAAGCTTCTTCATCTCCCAGTACCTACTGCAACCTACAACCTTCTGAATCTGCTTGGTGTATTCATCTTTTGGTCTCCCTCTACGATTTTTACCCTCCACACTGCCCTCCAATGCTAAACTTGTGATCCCTTGATGCCTCAGGACATGTCCCACCAATCGATCCCTTCTTCTAGTCAAGTTGTGTCACAGACTTCTCTTCTCCCCAATCCTATTCCATACCTCCTCATTAGTTACGTGATCTACCCATCTAATCTTCAACATTCTTCTGTAGCACCACATTTCGAAAGCTTATATTCTCTTCTTGTCCAAACTACACTCCTGGAAATTGAAATAAGAACACCGTGAATTCATTGTCCCAGGAAGGGGAAACTTTATTGACACATTCCTGGGGTCAGATACATCACATGATCACACTGACAGAACCACAGGCACATAGACACAGGCAACAGAGCATGCACAATGTCGGCACTAGTACAGTGTATATCCACCTTTCACAGCAATGCAGGCTGCTATTCTCCCATGGAGACGATCGTAGAGATGCTGGATGTAGTCCTGTGGAACGGCTTGCCATGCCATTTCCACCTGGCGCCTCAGTTGGACCAGCGTTCGTGCTGGACGTGCAGACCGCGTGAGACGACGCTTCATCCAGTCCCAAACATGCTCAATGGGGGACAGATCCGGAGATCTTTCTGGCCAGGGTAGTTGACTTACACCTTCTAGAGCACGTTGGGTGGCACGGGATACATGCGGACGTGCATTGTCCTGTTGGAACAGCAAGTTCCCTTGCCGGTCTAGGAATGGTAGAACGATGGGTTCGATGACGGTTTGGATGTACCGTGCACTATTCAGTGGCCCCTCGACGATCACCAGTGGTGTACGGCCAGTGTAGGAGATCGCTCCCCACACCATGATGCCGGGTGTTGGCCCTGTGTGCCTCGGTCGTATGCAGTCCTGATTGTGGCGCTCACCTGCACGGCGCCAAACACGCATACGACCATCATTGGCACCAAGGCAGAAGCGACTCTCATCGCTTAAGACGACACGTCTCCATTCGTCCCTCCATTCATGCCTGTCGCGACACCACTGGAGGCGGGCTGCACGATGTTGGGGCGTGAGCGGAAGATGGCCTAACGGTGTGCGGGACCGTAGCCCAGCTTCATGGAGACGGTTGCGAATGGTCCTCGCTGATACCCCAGGAGCAACAGTGTCCCTAATTTGCTGGGAAGTGGCGGTGCGGTCCCCTACGGCACTGCGTAGGATCCTACGGTCTTGGCGTGCATCCGTGCGTTGCTGCGGTCCAGTCCCAGGTCGACAGGCACGTGCACCTTCCGCCGACCACTGGCGACAACATCGATGTACTGTGGAGACCTCACGCCCCACGTGTTGAGCAATTCGGCGGTACGTCCACCCAGCCTCCCGCATGCCCACTATACGCCCTCGCTCAAAATCCGTCAACTGCACATACGGTTCACGTCCACGCTGTCGCGGCATGCTACCAGTGTTAAAGACTGCGATGGAGCTCCGTATGCCACGGCAAACTGGCTGACACTGACGGCGGCGGTGCACAAATGCTGCGCAGCTAGCGCCATTCGACGGCCAACACCGCGGTTCCTGGTGTGTCCGCTGTGCCGTGCGTGTGATCATTGCTTGTACAGCCCTCTCGCAGTGTCCGGAGCAAGTATGGTGGGTCTGACACACCGGTGTCAATGTGTTCTTTTTTCCATTTCCAGGAGTGTATTTATTGTCCATGTTTCACTTCCATACATGGCTACACTCCATACAAATACTTTCAGAAATGACTTCCTGACACTTAAATCTATACTCGATGTTAACAAATTTCTCTTCTTCAGAAACGCCTTCCTTGCCATTGCCAGTCTACATTTTATATCCTCTCTACTTCGACCATCATCAGTTATTTTGCTCCCCAAATAGCAAAACTCCTTTACTACTTTAAGTGTCTCATTTCCTAATCTAATTCCCTCAGCATCACCCGACTTAATTCGACTACATTCCATTATCCTCGTTTTGCTTTTGTTGATGTTCATCTTATACCCTCCTTTCAAGACACTGTCCATTCCGTTCAACTGCTCTTCCAAGTCCTTTGCTGTCTCTGACAGAATTACAATGTCATCGGTGAACCTCAAAGTTTTTATTTCTTCTCCATGGATTTTAATACCTACTCTGAATTTTTCTTTTGTTTCCTTTACTGCTTGCTCAATATACAGATTGAATAACATCGGGGAGAGGCTACAACCCTGTATTACTCCCTTCCCAACCGCTGCTTCCCTTTCATGTCGCTCGACTCTTATAACTGCCATCTGGTTTCTGTACAAATTGTAAATAGCCTTTCGCTCCCTGTACTTTACCGCTGTGCCACCTTTAGAATTTGAAAGAGAGTATTCCAATCAACATTGTCAAAAGCTTTCTCTAAGTCTACAAATGCTAGAAACGTAGGTTTGCCTTTCCTTAATCTTTCTTCTATGATAAGGCGTAAGGTCAGTATTGCCTCACGTGTTCCAACATTTCTATGGAATCCAAACTGATCTTCCCCGAGGTCGGCTTCTAGTAGTTTTTCCATTCGTCTGTAAATAATTCATGTTAGTATTTTGCAGCTGTGACTTATTAAACTGATAGTTTGGTAATTTTCACATCTGCCAACACCTGCTTTCTTTGGGATTGGAATTATTATATTCTTCTTGAAGTCTAAGGGTATTTCGCCTGTCTCGTACATCTTGCTCACCAGATGGTAGAGTTTTGTCAGGTCTGGCTCTCCCAAGGCCGTAAGTAGTTCTAATGGAATGTTGTCTACTCCCGGGGCTTTGTGTCGACTCAGGTCTTTCAGTGCTCTGTCAAACTCTTCACACAGTATCGTATCTCCCATTTCATCTTCATCTACATCCTCTTCGATTTCCATAATATTGTCCTCAAGTACATCGCCCTTGTATAAACCCTCTATCTACTCCTTCCACCTTTCTGCTTTCCCCTCTTTGCTTAGAACTGGGTTTCCATCTGAGCTCTTGATATTCATACAAGTGGCTCTCTTTTCTCCAAAGGTCTCTTTAATTTTCCTGTAGGCTGTATCTATCTTACCCCTAGTGAGATAAGCCTCTACATCCTTACATTTGCCCTCTAGCCATGCCTGCTTAGCCATTTTGCACTTCCTGTCGATCTAATTTTTGAGATGTTTGTATTCCTTTTTGCTTGCTTCATTTACTGCATTTTTATATTTTCTCCTTTCATCAATTAAATTCAATATTTCTTCTGTTACCCAAGGATTTCTATTAGCCCTCGTCTGTTTACCTACTTGATCCTCTGCTGCCTTCACTACTTCATCCCTCAGAGCTACCCATTCGTCTTCTACTGTATTTCTTTCACCTGTTCCTGTCAACTGTTCCCTTATGCTGTCCCTGAAACTCTGTACAACCTCTGGTTTAGTCAGTTTATCCAGGTCCCATCTCCTTAAATTCCCACCTTTTTACAATTTCTTCAATATTAATCTACAGTTCATAACCAATAGATTGTGGTCAGAGTCCACATCTGCCCCTGGAAATATCTTACAATTTAAAGGGGATTGAACATGTAATTCAGTATGTAAAAGGCAACTAAAGTCTAATAGTGATGGGGAGTGGAATATAGTTACAGCGAAAGGAGTAGAACGAAGGGTTATGGGAAAATATGGGCTTGGTAGTAGGAATGAGAGAGGAGAAAGACTAATTTTCTCTTTTCTCCAAAGGTCTCTTTAATTTTCCTGTAGGCTGTATCTATCTTACCCCTAGTGAGATAAGCCTCTACATCCTTACATTTGCCCTCTAGCCATGCCTGCTTAGCCATTTTGCACTTCCTGTCGATCTAATTTTTGAGATGTTTGTATTCCTTTTTGCTTGCTTCATTTACTGCATTTTTATATTTTCTCCTTTCATCAATTAAATTCAATATTTCTTCTGTTACCCAAGGATTTCTATTAGCCCTCGTCTGTTTACCTACTTGATCCTCTGCTGCCTTCACTACTTCATCCCTCAGAGCTACCCATTCGTCTTCTACTGTATTTCTTTCACCTGTTCCTGTCAACTGTTCCCTTATGCTGTCCCTGAAACTCTGTACAACCTCTGGTTTAGTCAGTTTATCCAGGTCCCATCTCCTTAAATTCCCACCTTTTTACAATTTCTTCAATATTAATCTACAGTTCATAACCAATAGATTGTGGTCAGAGTCCACATCTGCCCCTGGAAATATCTTACAATTTAAAGGGGATTGAACATGTAATTCAGTATGTAAAAGGCAACTAAAGTCTAATAGTGATGGGGAGTGGAATGTAGTTACAGCGAAAGGAGTAGAACGAAGGGTTATGGGAAAATATGGGCTTGGTAGTAGGAATGAGAGAGGAGAAAGACTAATTGAGTTCTCCAGTAAATTTCAGCTAGCAATATTGAATACTCTCTTCGAGAGTCTGCATCTCGTGATCTAGTGGCTAGTGTTGCTATCTCTGGGTCATGGTGTCCTGGGTTTGATTCCTGACCAGGTCAGGAATTTTGTGTACCTGAGGACTGGATGTTTGTGTTATCCTCACAATTTCATCATCACACTATAAAGTGACGAGACTGGAGAGTGAAAAGATTGGGATTTGTATGGGTGCTGATAACCACGTAGTTCAGCTCTCCACACCCCTAATATCATCATCATTATCATCTGTTGAACAATCACAAGAAGACGTGGTATATTTGGAAAAGTCCAGGAGACATGAGAAACTTTCAATTAGATTACATCGTGGTCAGGCAGAGATTCCAAAATCAGATACTGGATTTTAAGGCATTTCCTGGAGCGGATATAGACTCCGACCATAATTTAGTAATGATAAAGAGTAGGCTGAAGTTTAAAAGACTAGTCAGGAAGAATCAATACTCAGAGAAGTGGGATACATTGGTACCAAGGAATGAAGAGATACGCTTGATGTTCTCCAAGGGTATAGATACTGCTATAAGGAATGGCTTAGTAGGCAGTTCAGTTGTAGCGGAATGAACATTTTTAAAAAAGCAATCACAGAAGTTAGAAAGAAAAACATAGGTACGAAGACAGTAACTGCAATGAAACCTTGGGTAGCAGAAGGAACACCTCAGTTGATTGTTGAATGAAGTACAAAAATGTTCAGGGAAATTCAGGAATACAGAAACACAACTCGCTGAGGAATGAAATAAATAGGAACTGCAGGGAAGCTAAGATGAAATGTCTGCATGAAAAAAAGTGAAGAAATTGAAGAAGAAATGATTGTCAGAAGGACTGGCACAGTGTATAGAAACGTCAAAGCAACCTTTGGTGAAATAAAAAGCAAGGGTGATAATGTTAAGAGTGCAGTGGAAATTCCACTGTTAAATGCAGAGGACAGAGTGAATATCTGGAAAGGGTACATTGAAGGCCTCTATGAGGCAGAAAATTTATCTCTTGTGACAGAAGAAGAAACAGCAGTCGATAGGGAAGAGGTAGGGAATCCAGTATTAGAATCAGAATTTAAATGAAGATTTAAGATCAAATAAGACAGAATGGATTGATAATGTTCCAGCAGAATTTCTAGAATCATTGGGAACTGGCAACAAAAAGACTATTCACATTGGTGTATTAGACTGGTGATATACCATCTGACATTCAGTAAAATATCACCCACACAATTCTGAAGACTGCAAGAGCTGACAAGAGCAAGAATTATCACACAATCAGCTTAACAGCTCATACATCCAACTTCCTGACAAGTATAACATACAGGAGAATGAAAAAGAAAATTGAGGATGTGTTAGATGATGATCAGTTTGGCTTTAGGAAAGGTAAGGGCACCAGGAGACAGTTCTTACATTGCTGTTGATAATGGAAGCAAGTCTAAAGAAAAAGCAAGTCATTTTCATAGGATTTTTCGACCTGTAAGAAGCATTCAACAATATCAAATGGTGCAAGATGTTGGAAATTATGAGGAAAATAGGGGTAATCTACAGGGAGAGAGGGGTTACACCTGTATACAACATGAACAAGAGCTAAGATGAAATACTAAGAGTGCAAGACCAACAATAAAGTGCTCGGGTTAAAAAGATAGTAAAACAAAAATGTATTCTTTCACTCTACTGTTCAGTCTGTACATCAAAGAAGCATTGATGGAAATAAAAGAAAGGTTCAATAGTGGAATTAAAATTGAAGATGAAAAGATATCAATGATAAGATTGCTGATGATATTGCTATCCTGAGTGAAAGTGAAGAAGTAGTACAGGACATGTTGAATGGAATGAACAGTCTAATGAGTACAGAATATGGATTAAGAGTAAATAGAGGAAAGATGAAAGTAATGAGAAGTAGCAGAAATGAGGACAGCGAGAAACTGAACATCAGGATTGATGGTCATGAAGTAGATGATGTAAAGGAATTCTGCTTCCTAGGCAGCAAATTAACCAGTGACAGATGGGGCAAGGACGACCACTGGCAATAAGAGCATTCCTGGCAAAGAGAAGTCTACTAGTATCAAACATAGACCTTAATTTGCGGTAGAAATTCCTGAAAATGTACGTTTGGAGTGCAGCATTGTATGGTAGTCAGTCAATCAATCAATTAATCAATGTCTTAATTCATCCGTTAACAATATACATTGTATTGTATTGAATTACAATATAATTTGTTATATTTAATTTGTTTGAAAAACTTGGATAATAAATACAAATATTTAATACCAGTATATATAAATAATATTACTTTTCCATATTCAGATATTCTTCAATGTGTTAGTAAATATTATTTAAGATCTACCCTGAATTTATGAAATTCTTTAATTTTCTTTACTGTAGCAGGAAATGCACGAAAAAGTATTTAAGACTGATAGTTTACACTTTTTTGGTAGAGTGCTCCTTTGAGGGTGTCAATATAAAAATGATCTCTGTTCCTTGTTTCATGGTTATGGACATGATTATTTAATGTTGAAAATTCCTGGTGAGTTTTCAGAAAGCAGACACATTCATAGACGTATAAGCTAGGAAGAATCATTATTTTAATTTCTTTTAATATTTCCCTGCATGACACTCTACAGGGAACCCATTTCATTATTCTTATAGTCCTTTTTTGAAGTTTGAAAGATTGTTTTGCCATACCTTTATTTCCCCAGAAGATCACACCATATCTAAGCAAACTGTTCATGTAAGCATAATAGGCACACAGCCGTGATTCAGTGTTGCAACAGTCCCAAAACATTCTTAGCACAAAGCAGCATTTACTTAGTTTTTTGGTCAGAACTTCTAGATGCTTTTCCCATGTCAAGTACTCCCCTGCAGCTCCGGGGGTAAGAAAAGGCCTGAGGTATTCCTATCTGTCATAAGAGGCAACTAAAAGGAGTCTCACACGTTTCTGCCTTTATGTGATGGTCCCCTGTAGCTTTGGCCTCCATTTTTCAAAATTTTCCCGAAGAGTGAGCCAACTGGAGAAGGGCGCCATACAAGGTGCATCGTGTCCATTGTACATTGAGATCTTTAGCCCACTTCCCCGTCGTCGCATTGCAATCCCTCCCTTTTTACATCTCTTGGGCAAGGACACCTTCCTACATGCCTTTTCCACCATGCACTATGCAGTGTCACTGTCTGTGCCGCCGATGACCATGGACTTCTTTGTACCTCATATCCAGCACGGTAGCCAGTCTGTTGTGGTGGGGCCACCATGTACCCTGTTGGTTATAGCCCCCTGACAACACAGGGGTCACTCTGCTGATGCCTGTACTGCTAACTCCCCACGTATGCCAAGGAGGAGATGCTCGTCACCCTGGGGCATTGGGACTCCCGGCAATATCCATCCTGCCAGGTGGCCTTTGCTGTGTCTTAGTGGCGACTGTGGAGAGGGTCCCTGGTTGGAGTGGGTGGCATCAGGGCAGATGACATGCCATGAAGTGTAGTATGTCATCTCTTGCTTGTGGTCCGCCGCCAGCAGTCTCTAAGTGGGCAAAGTCTAACTTTAATGAAAGAAATATGACCCCAAGTCATTCCCCTCCTTGGCCACACCATGGGAGGAATGCCAGGCCAGGGATGACAGTGAAGCTTATTTGCCCAGTGCCTCGTATGTACGAGAGTTGATGGGGAATCTTTCATGTCCATGAAGCCTCAGTTTTTTTGTGGAGCATTTGGAGGACAAGTTTGGGGAGGTTGAGGGCTTGTCTAAAATGCGCTCTGGGTCAGTTTTGATAAAAACAGCATCCTATGCCCAGTCACGGGCATTACTCGCTTGTGGCAAGTTAGGGGATATTTCTGTTACCATCATGCCTCATAAGAGCTTAAATATGGTCTGGGGTATTATATCCCACAGGGACCTTCTTTTGTAATCTGACAACGAGCTGCACGCCAGTTTAGAGCAGTGAGGTGTTTATTTTTTCTGGTGCATTCGTTGGGGTCCGAGAGATAACCAGGTTGCCACTGGTGCCTTCATCTTGGCCTTCGAGGGTGACACATTACCCAAGAAGGTCAAGGTGATGGTCTATCGCTGTGATGTCAAGCCATGTAACCTCCCCCCCCCTCCCCCTTTTGTGGTGCTTTAAGTGCTGGAAGTTTGGTCATATGTCTTCCTGCTGCACTTCCAGCCCCACCTGTAGAAATTTTGGACGTCCATCACATCCCAATACTTCATGTGCCCTGCCTCCCATCTGTGTCAACTGCGGAGAGCATCATTCACCTTGCTCGCCGGACTGCAGGACTTTACAGAAAGAGAGGAAAATCGTGGAATATAAGACCCTGGACTAACTGACCTACACTGAGGCTAAGAAGAAATTTGAGTGCCTGCATCCTGTGGCTATGACCTCCTCATACACCGCTGCTACAAGAACAGTTGTTACCCCATCAGTTACTCGAATTTCTGTCGCCTCTCAGAACCGAGAGACTACACCTGCTCCCTTGATGGTGGGGGGCACTTCCCTCCCTGTTGCTCCCGTACCACCTACTTCGGGAGCAACACCCTTTCTCCCCCCCAACCATGGGGGATTTCAGTTCCCACTTCTGAGCCAGAGAAGCGTAAGGCTTCTTCAGCCCCTCTCACTAGGAAGGGGCCCTTGGGTCACTCCTTTCCCAGGTTTCTGCTAGTGGGAAAGATGACACCTGCCAGTAGCTGAAGAGGCGAAAAGCAGCTGGTCGTAGGACTTCATGCTCATCCTCAGTCCCAGAGACTGATTCAGTGAAGACCTCCCACCCAGGGAAACCCAAAGGGAAGCGTGAGAAATCCAAAAAGAAGACCTCTAAGAACAAAGAACTTGCAGTGGCACCCACACCACCGCTACCTACAAGCTCTGCGTCTGAGTGGGGTGGAGATTCTAGCGTCTGCTGGGGACCTGGATCTCGCCGGACTCTCAGACACAGTGGATATAGACTGCTCAGGCAAAAAGTCGGTGGCAGCAGGTGATCCTGAGACGTGAACTGCCTCATTGAATGTTCCATGCCTTCCCAGTCCCACGATGATGTCATCCGCCAGTGGAATTGCGGTGGTTTTCTCCACTGCCTGGCTGAGCTATGGCAACTGTTAAGCTTTACATCTGCTTTCTGCATTGCCCTCCAGGAAACCTGGTTCCCAGAAATACGGACTTCTGCCCTCCATGGTTATAAGAGATATTACGGGAACTGTAGCCACTATAATCGAGAGTGAGGTGCAATTTGCGTTTATGTCCTAAACTCAGTCTGTAGTGAACCTGTGCCACTTCAAACGCTTCTTGAAGCTGTGGCTGTCAGAATATGAACAACGCAGGAAATAACTGTCTGCAATGTATATCTTCCTCCAGATTGAGCAGTACCCCTGAATGTATTACCTGCATTGATTGATCAATTCCCTAAACCTTTAATACTTTTGGGAGATTTTAACGCCCGTAACACCTTGTGGGGTGACACCTTGCTTACTGGCCAAGGCAAATATGTCGAAACTTTACTGTCTCAGTTCGACTTCTGCCTTTAAAATACTGGGGTCTCCACACATTTCAGTGTGGCTTGATGTAGTTACTCGGCCATTGATTTATCAATCTGCAGCCCATGACTTCTCCCATCTATCCACTGGAGAGCACTTGATGACCTATGTGGTAGTGACCACTTCACCATCTTCCTGTCACTGCCCCGGCATAAGGCCCATGGACGTCTGCCCAGATGGGCTTTAAACAAGGTAGACTGGGAAACTTTCACCTCTGATGTCACCGTTGACTCTGTTCCACATGGTAACATCGGTGTGATGGTTGTGCAAATGACTACCACAATCGTTTCTGCGGCAGAAAACGCGGTCCCTCGCTCTTTAGGGTGCACCCGACGAGAGACAGTCCGTTGGTGGTCGCCGGAAATCGCCGAGGCAATTACAGAGCGTCGGCGAGCTCTACAGCGACATACGCGACACCCTTCCCTAAAGCATCTGATAGCCTTTAAGTGGTTCAGTGCACGTGTACGCCAGCTTATAAAACGACGGAAACAAGGGTGTTGGGAGAGGTACGTGTCGACCATTGGGTGCCACACGTCACCTTCCCCGTCTGGACGAAGATCAGACGTCTGTTTGGGTACCAGACACCAACAGGTGTCCCTGGCGTGCTAGGTACCGACACAAACGGGATTGCTGAGCACTTTTCTGAGCACTTTGCTCCCCCAGCCTTTCGCACCCACAAATGGCGGATGGAAAGGAAAGTCTTTTCGTTCACTACACGCCACAGTGAACCCTATAACGCCCCGTTTACAGAGTCGGAGTTCCTCAGCGCATTTGTACATTGCCCCGACACAGCTGTTGGGCCGGATCGGATCCACAGCCGGATGATTAAACATCTCTCGTCTGACTACAAGCGCCATCTCCTCGTCATCTTCAACCGGATCTGGTGCGATGGCGTCGTTCCATCGCAATGATGGGAGAGCACCATCGTTCCGGTGCTCAAACCCGGCAAAAACCCGCTTGATATGGGTAGCTATCGGCCCATCAGCCTCACCAACGTTGTTTGTAAGCTGCTGGAACGTATGGTGTGTCGGAAGTTGGGTTGAGTCCCGGAGGCACATGGCCTACTGGCTCCATGTCAGAGTGGCTTCCGCCAGGGTCGCTCTACCACTGATAATCTTGTGTCCCTTGAGTCCACCATCCGGACAGCCTTTTCCAGACGCCAACACCTTGTTGGTTGCCGTCTTTTTTGCTCTAGGCAAAAGCGTATGACACCACCTGGTGACATCATATCCTTGCCACATTATACGGGTAGGGTCTCTGAGGCCCGTTCCCGATTTTTATCCACAATTTCCTGATTTATGGTTAGGCGACGTCCTCAGCGTTGCATGTACTCGACCCAGTGCACCACTGTGGTGTTTACCTAGCGATGGGAGCTTTTAGAAAGAGTGCCGTGAGCAGTGTCCTGGTGGATGCTGGAGTCCCTTCATTGCCGATCCGACGTGCACTTCTGCCCGCCAGTTACTTTACACACATTTGTAGTTCTCCTGAGCATCCAAATTATCATCTCCTTTTTCGACCCATGGTAATTCATCTCTGTCATCGGCGGCCCAGGTCACGGCTATCGATTGCAGTTCGTGTGCGATCCATTCTGTCTGAACTGGAGTCCTTCCCAGAATGAGATTTTCACTCTGCAGCGGAGTGTGCGCTGATATGAAACTTCCTGGCAGATTAAAACTGTGTGCCGGACCGAGACTCGAACTCTGGACCTTTACCTTTCGCGGGCAAGTGCTCTACCAACTGAGCTATCTAAGCACCGCTCACGCCCCGTCCTCACAGCTTTGCTTCTGCCAGTATCTCGTCTCCTACCTTCCGAACTTTACAGAAGTTCTCCTGCGAACCTTGCAGAGCTAGCACTCCTGAAAGAAAAGAAGAAATCACTTCTTTCAGGAGTGCTAGTTCTGCAAGGTTCGCAGGAGAGCTTCTGTAAAGTTTGGAAGATAAGAGACGAGATACTGGCAGAAGTGAAGCTGTGAGAATGGGGCCTGAGTCGCGCTTGGGTAGCTCAGTTGGTAGAGCACTTGCCTGCGAAAACAGAGGTCCCGAGTTCGAGTCTGGAGTCCTTCCCTTTATCACCTCCCATCTAGGTCAGTCTGTATACACCTCCATGGTGTATACCTAGGCCGCAGATTCGTCTGGACCTTTCGCATGACCCCAAGGACTCCAGCCGCTCTCCACTGTCACTTCCTCTCGATTCTGGACGTGTTCTGGGGCTCTGTAATGGTTTACACCGACGGCTCGATGGCTGATGGTCATGTTGGCTTTGCCTACGTCCACAGAGGCCATTTTGAACGTCATTCCTTGCCCAATGGTTGCAGGGTATTCACTGCACAGCTGCATGTCTGGTGCACTTCAGTATATTGGTTCATGTCCCGAGGAATCATTTCCTCTGTGTACCGACTCCTTGAGCAGCCTACAAGCTATCGACCAGTGTCACCCTCGCCATCCTTTGGTAGCGTCCATCCAGGAGTCCATCTATGCCCTGGTCTGGTCCCGTCATTCAGTGGTGTTTGTGTGGACTCCAGGACACGTCGGGCATTCCAGGCCACGAACTTGCCGACAGGCTGGCCAAACAGGCTACGCAGAAACTGCTTCTGGAGATGGGCATTTCTGAACCTGACCTGCGTTCTGACTTACGCCGTAGGGTTTTTCGGCTTTGGGAAACGGAATGGCATAACAGTACACACAACAAACTGCATGTCATGGAGCAGATTACGAATGTGTGGAAGTCTTCCATGCGGGCCTCTCGCAGGGAATCAGTTGTCCTCTGCCGGCTCCGCATTGGCCGCGCTTGGATGACCCACGGTTACCTCCTGCACCGTGAAGATCTACCTGAGTGTCGGTGTGGCGCCTGGTTTACAGTGGCCCACATTCTAGCGCATTGTCCCACTTTGACTGCCCAGTGACGAAATCTTGGGTTACAGGACTCGTTGCCAACGCCTCATCAGCTGATTTAGTTTTACGTTTTATTCGTGAGGTTGGGTTTTATCATTTGATCTAAGTTTAAGCGCATGTCCTCTGTTCCTCTGTGTCCTCCACCCTACCGCTTCTAGGGTGGAGTTTTAATGTGTTGCAGAGTGGCTCTCTTCTCCATTTTTATTCTCATGGTCAGCTAGCCATAGTAATCTGCTTTGTTGTTTTAATATCTTCATCCCGTTTCTTGCGTTTCTGTGGTTATCTTGTCTTCTTTTGTCCATTTACATGTTTGTTGTCCATCATCGTTCTTGTGATTTTTCCTTTCATTTTGTTTTGAGTTGTCAGTCTCGTTTTTTTTTCTCACACTTGTGGCACTGTTTTATTCGGCACAAGGGATTGATGACCTCGTAGTTCGGTCCATTTCCCCCTCTTTTAATCCAATCAACCAACCCATCTCAAGTGCTAATCCACCCACATACCTAGGAATTTTGTGTATGGAGCTTGTGCAGTAACATAGTTCCCTAACTCAGCTTGTACTCTTGTTCAAGCTTTACTTTTAATATTACAGAAATTCAACAGTACCATTTTATCCTTATTTATGATCAAAGCATTATCGCTAAACCATTTTCCTGTCTAATTTATTATCCTAGAGACACTTTGCTGTAGATCATCCTCGATGTATCCTTTTATGAAAATGCTAGTGTCAACAGCGAAATCACCGTTTCTGCAATTGTCATGGCCGCGCGGGATTAGCCGAGCGGTCAAAGGCGCTGCAGTCAGTGACTGTGTGGCTGGTCCTGGCGGAGGTTCGAGTCTTCCCTCGTGCATGGTTGTGTGTGTTTGTCTTTAGGATAATTTAGGTTAACTGGTGTGTGAGCTTAGGGACTGATGACCTTAGCAGTTAAGTCCCACAAGATTTCACACACACACACTACCAATAATGACGGACAGAATCGAATGAAGCGCAACTGCGAGATCTCCAGTCACGTTAGATATATGAGGGTTGTTTGGCAAGTCTGGTAAATTTCCATGAAAGAATAGAATATTTGTGCTGTGCCGTCATGATTGGTAAGCGTGATTATTCCAAAAATCGCTTAAATGATTTCAACAATCTATAGTGCACAGTTCATTGCTGACAGGCGTTTGAATTGATGAGCATATAGACTGTAATCGAAAATGGAGAGAACCGAGTTTCATGCTGTTATAAAGAATTTTCATTTGAAGGATTCGGCTGCTGCACAAATCAAAACAGAATTAGATGAAGTTCACACAGGCTTTGCACCATCATTGAGGACCATTTACTTTTGGATTAATGAATTTAAACATGGTCGGAAAAACACCGATGATGAAGCGCGCTCCGGCTGCCCAGTTGAGGTTACCTCAAAGGAAACCGCTGGCAAAATCCATGATAAGGTAATGCTCGACCCCCAAATAAAAATTTGTGACATTACTGAGAGTGTAGGCATCTCAGCTGAGTCAATGCGTAATATAGTGCATGTGTATGAAGAAGGTATGTGTGAGGTGGGTGCCGTGATTGCTCAGAGTCGACCAAAAGCGCATCTGGCGCAACATTTAAACACCATGCCTGGCAATGTCTAATCGCAATCCCCAAGACTTTTTGCGATGATTTGTAACTGTTGATGAAACCTAGATCCATCATTACACACCAGAGTCAAAACGGCAGTCAAAACAATGGACAAAGGCTGATGAAAGTGCACTGAAGTAGGTAAAGACTATTTTGTCAGCTGGTAAGAGGGTAGTCACAGCTTTTTTAAGATACCCAAGCCATGATCCTCAAAGATTACTTGAAAAAAAAAGCAGAACCGTAACTGGACCCTATTATGCTTCACTGATGGATCATTTGAAACTTGCGTTGGCTGAAGAAAGATCAAGACTGGCACGCAAAATTGTGCTCTTTCACCAGGATAATGCACCATCCCACACATCAACGGTTATAATGTCGAATGTAAATGAACTGGACTTAGAATTGGTTCCTCATCCACCCTGTCCACCAGACATAACACTAAGTGACTTCTTCCTGCTCACTAACTTGAAACTTTGGCTTGATAGGAAGTTTTCCTCAAATGAGGAATGATAGTTGCAGTCAACAAGTATTTTGCAGAGTCTGACAGAACCTATTTTTCCGATGGGATGAAGAAACTCTAGACCAAGTGTATCTCCGTCAAAGGCGACTATGTCGAGAAATAAGGTCAGTTGTTTACGAAACAATTTTTTTTTTTACTAAACCAACCTGGTATATTATCGAACTTGATCAATTATGGGAAGCGAGCATATTAAAAATACGCTGACTGAAAAAAACAGTGAAACACCCATAAGGGGAAGAGGAGACAATAACCAACTTAACAGGTTGAAAGGGTATGAGGTGCTATTTCAGTGATTGCAAACTTGAATCAAATTTACGAAAAACTTGCCAGTATGAGCACAATTGTCAGTATGACGTTGTACTCACTGTGGTCTGAGTGTGGCCACTGATGGGAGGGGTGTCATAAAAGGTGCGTCCCCTGGCAAGCTGGCCCACAACTCTTTTAACTGTTCCTTAATATCCTGGATACAGTTAGCGAGTGAGGTGGTGCAGTGGTTAGGACACGGGATTGATTTGGGAGGAGGATGGTTTCAACCTGCTTCTGGCCATCCTGGTATAGGATTTCATAGATTTCCCTAAATCGCTTCAGGCAAATGCTGGGATGGTTTCCTTGAAAGGGCATGGCCGACTTCCTTCCCCATCCTTCCCTGACCTGACGGGACTGATGACCTCACTGTTTGGCCCCCTCCCCCAAATCAACCTACCAACCAACTGGTACAGTGACGGATTTGACATTGAGCTGTTCCCATACACATTCTGTCCGTACAGACCTGGGGATCTTGCTGGCCGAAGGAGTACCTCAGCATCACTCAGACAGTTCATAAAAACGTGTGTCATGATTGGAGGACCCGTGCACCACAAAAAATGGCACCACGATACTGTCATGTCAGAGGTTACACGTGGGGATGCAGTGTGCCAGTGATGTTGCATTCTGCCATCAGAATTCCCTCAGTCACTACCAACTGTGACCTGGAGTCATACCTGATGGCTCCCCACAACATGATGCCAGAAGTAATATTACTGTTCAAATAAGTTACGGGTTTGCTGCCGGGTGACGTCGTCGACCACCGCCGATATTTCGACAGGAGCACACCCTGCTATTCTCAAGGCACAGCTGCAAGGAGGAAGCAATGTGCAAGGGAATTTAATACCTCTGTTCACAGAGGAGAAACAAGTAAGAAACCATATACAGAAGAAGTAACCACAGAGTCAACACGCAACCAACGATAACCAACATCAGAAATATCGATAGTGACTAATTAATCTGCAGGTGAGGTAGCATTAATTCTGCCCCTCTGTGTTTTGATGAGAGACAGAGCCGGATTCCAAGCAGCATTTAAACAAAATCAACCACCTCTGTTTATAAGGTTGCTTGATAGTTTGATTTGAACAGCTTCCTTAATAACACTATCCCAATAGCTGGACGTGCAAGCCAGAATCTCCGTGTTGTTGTATCCCATAGGATAACCGGTGTCAAGGCAATGTTCTGCAATAGCGGATTTGCTGTGCTGTTGTAAGCGTGTGTGACGCTTAGTTCAATGGACCGGTCTTCCACAGTCCTGATTGTCTGACCAATATATGACATGCCACAACTGCAAGGAATACGATAGACAACAGTCTTACGCAAACCAAGATCATCTTTTACGGACGCCAATTGGGCCTTAATCTTAGAAGAAGGTCGAAAAACACATTTCACATCATATTTCCGCAAAATACGGTTGGAAATGCTTCCTGCGTAAGGTCGTAGACTTAGGTGCCACTTCGTTGCTATCGTCACTCACCCGTTGCACAGAAGGCTGATAGCGCAACGCACGTTTGATCTGCCTCTCACTATAACCGTTCTGACGAAAGGTGACTTCGCGATGTGATAGCTCAGCTGCCAAACTTTCAGGGTCTCAGATAACGTGGGCCCTGTGAACCAAGGTACGAAGTACTCCTTCACGCTGAGCTGGATGGTGACAACTGTCAGTTCGCAGATAGAAGTCAGTGTCAGTAGGCTTCCTGTAAACAGAATGTCCCAGCGTACCATCAGTCTTCCTTCTGACCAACATATCAAGGAAGGGAAGGCATCCATTCTTTTCCACCTCCATAGTGAACTGAATATTCGGGTGGATTGAATTCAGGTGTTCCAAAAACGGGTTTAAATTCTCACTACCCTGAGACCACACAACAAGAGTATCGTCTACATATCCGAAAAAAACACGCAGGTTTCAAGGTCGCTGACGCCAATGCACGTTCCTCAAAGTCCCCCATAAACAAATTGGCCACAATAGATGACAATGGGCTTCCCATTGCCACTCCATCAGTCTGTTCGTAGTACTGATCATTGAATAAAAAGTAAGTGGAAGTCAGCACATGTCGAAACAAATTTGTTAACTGCACACCAAACTTAACCTCAATTAGCTGCAACGAATCAGAGAGAGGGACGCGAGTGAAAAGAGAAACCACATCAAATATCATAGTCATCCAAACGCAATTCCTGCAATCGACATAAGAAATCTGCAGAGTTCTTAATGTGGTGTTCACAGCTACCTACTAATGGGCTCAACAAACTAGCAACATGTTTAGCTACACGATATGTCGGAGCACCGACATTAGAAACAATGGGCCTCAACGGGACAGCCTCTTTATGGACCTTAGGGAGGCCATATAATCTAGGTGGTACAACACAGTAAGAATTAAGACTCTTAATAGTCTCCTGTGACAAAGAACTTTTCTACAGGAGGTTATTAGTCTTTGTCTCAACACTCTTAGTAGGGTCAGCACCGATTTTGCGATACGCCGAATCGGTAAGTAGACACTGCATCTTTTAAATTTAATCGTGCTTGTTCAACAAAACCTGGCATTTCCCTTGTCCACAGGTAAAATAACAATATCAGGATCCATTCTGAGTGAACGTAAAGCAGCCGCCTCAGCTGCTGTAATGTTACACTTGGGTGGGCGGGATTCATTCAACACACGACAAGCTTCCCTCCAAACCTCTTCCGCAGCCTCGGAAGGTAGTTTATAAACAGCCTGTTCAATAGAACTAATAAAATCAAAGACTGGCAAACTCTTAGGCGTCGGTGCGAAATTCAAACCTTTCTCCAGCACAGACAAAGCTGCGTCGTCAAACGTTTTCTCCGTGAGATTGGTCACAGAACGCCGAGAATTAAAATTAGAATTAGACACTGAGCAAAGGAAACGTTCAAACTTCGCCGAATGACGAGCAGTCACATATTGAAATTCCCAGTCAGACTGCGACCAAGAGGCACCGTCCACCCAGTCCCAAGAAGATTCAGAAACATTAGACGCCATCATTAAATGAAGCTGAAATAATTCCTTAGAAACAAAATCTAATTGACGGCGAGTACAGTCAGACAATCAGGACTGTGGAAGACCAGTGTATTGAACATAAGCGTCACACACGCTTACAACAGCCGAGCAAATCCGCTATTGCAAAACATTGCCTTGACACCTGTCATCCTATGGAATGCAACAAAACGGAGATTCTGGTTCAAAAAATGGTTCAAATGGCTCTGAGCACTATGCGACTTAACTTCTGAGGTCATCAGTCGCCTAGAACTTAGAACTAATTAAACCTAACTAACCTAAGGACATCACACACATCCATGCCCGAGGCAGGAGTCGAACCTGCGACCGTAGCGGTCGCTCGGTTCCAGACTGTAGCGCCTAGAATAACATGGCCACTCCGGCCGGCGGAGATTCTGGCTTGCACGTCCAGCTATTGGGATAGTGTTATTAAGGAAGCTATTGAAATCAAACTATCAAGCAACCTTATAAAAAGAGGTGGTTGATTTTGTTTAAATGCTGCTTGGAATCCGGCTCTGTCTCTCATCAAAAAACAGAGGGGCAGAATTAATGCTACCTCACCTGCAGATTAATAGTCACTATCGATATTTCTGATGTTGGTTATCGGTGGTTATGTGTTGACTCTGTGGTTACTTGTTCTGTGTGTGGTTTCTTCCTTGTTTCTCCTCTGTGAAACGAGGTATTAAATTCCCTCGCACATTGCTTCCTCTTTGTAGTTGCGCCTTGTGAATGGCAGGGTGTGCTCCTGTCGAAACATCGGTGGTGGTCGACGACGTCACCCGGCAGCAAACCCGTAAGTTATTTGAACATTCAATTCTCTCGGAGAAGTTAAGGTCTAATATAGTAATATTACTGTGTGTCCCCAATTCATTGGAAGCGTGGGACTTCTCCACAGGTCGGTACTGTACTCACCAACGATTGTCATCCTGGGTAGTGCACAGTTACGATTCATTACTGATCATAGTGTGGCGCCATTCATCAGCAGTCCATGCTTCCCAGTCATGGCACAACTCCAAATACAGCCATTTGTGTTGTGGTGTAAACAGCCGCCTACACCCAGGACGATAATTCCATATTGCACATGCTGCTAGGGTCTGACCATTGGTGTGGGATGACACATAATGTTACAGGGAATCCATTACTTGTCCTTGAATGGCAGGCGCAGATGAGAAGGGGTTACGATGTGCTTTGGTGCACAATATGGCAGTCTTCCCATGTGGAGGTCAGACATGGTCGACTGGAACCTTGACAGTGTATGTGGCTGCCCTTATGTTAACACGTAATCCAACGCCAGCCCACTGTCACATATGAATGCCCTTCAAATCTGATGTATGATTCGGTCAGCCGGTCAAATAGAGACTCACAGTGAGGTTCCCTTCGTATTCTTTTCAGGTGCTGACTACGTTGTCTCACACGTGTACACAAAACACCTGTGTCCTGCACAGTGATCAGTCAACATCTGACGCTACACCCCCCCCCCCCCGCCTATATACCCTACTGTAGCTGGTAACAATACACGCACGAATAACGCTAACATATTCTGAGTCTAGCCTGTGATCTAGGGGTAGCGTCTTTGATTCATAATCAAAACGTCGTCGGTCCCGGGTTCGATCCCCACCACTGCCTAAATTTTGATATATAATCAGCATTGGCGGCCGAAGACTTCCGGCATAAGAAGTCAGCCTCATTGTGCGAACGGCCTTGTCAAAGAGGGCGGAGGAGCGGATAGAGGTTCAGGGCACTCTCTTGTCCTAGGGGTGGGGAATTGCCCCTAAAGGCGGAAGAATCAGCACTGATCAACGACATGAGGATGCAGAAGGCAATGGAAACCACTGCATTAAAGACACGTAACGTGTATCCACAGGACATGTGGCCTGTAATTGAAGAAGTGTCATGATGATCTCTTCATTGGCAAAAGATTCCGGAATAGTCCCCCATTCGGATTTCTGGGAGGGGACTGCCAAGGGAGAGGTTACCATGAGAAAAAGATTGAATAATCTACGAAAGGATAACGTTCTACAAGTCGGGGCGTGGAATGTCAGAAGCTTGAACGTGGTAGGGAAACTAGCAAATCTGAAAAGGGAAATGCAAAGGCTCAATCTAGATATAGTAGGGGTCAGTGAAGTGAAGTGGAAGGAAGACAAGGATTTCTGGTCACATGAGTATCGGGTAATATCAACAGCAGCAGAAAATGGTATAACAGGTGTAGGATTCGTTATGAATAGGAAGGTAGAGCAGAGGGTGTGTTACTGTGAACAGTTCAGTGACCGAGTTGTTCTAATCAGAATCGACAGCAGACCAACACAGACGACGATAGTTCAGGTATACATGCCGACGTCGCAAGCTGAAGATGAACAGATAGAGAAAGTGTATGAGGATATTGAAAGGGTAATGCAGTATGTAAAGGGGGACGAAAATCTAATAGTCATGGGCGACTGGAACGCAGTTGTAGGGGAAGGAGTAGAAGAAAAGGTTACAGGAGACAAGGAATGAAAGAGGAGAAAGACTAATTGAGTTCTGTAACAAGTTTCAGCTAGTGATAGCGAATACCCTGTTCAAGAATCACAAGAGGAGGAGGTATACTTGGAAAAGGCCGGGAGATACGGGAAGATTTCAATTAGATTACATCATGGTCAGACAGAGATTCCGATATCAGATACCGGATTGTAAGGCGTACCCAGGAGCAGATATAGACTCAGATCACAATATAGTAGTGATGAAGAGTAGGCTGAAGTTCAAGACATTAGTCAGAAAGAATCAATACGCAAAGAAGTGGGATACGGAAGTACTAAGGAATGACGAGATACGTTTGAAGTTCTCTAACGCTAAAGATACAGCAATAAGGAATAGCGCAGTAGGCAGTACAGTTGAAGAGGAATGGACATCTCTAAAAAGGGCCATCACAGAAGTTGGAAAGGAAAACATAGGTACAAAGAAGGTAGCTGCGAAGAAACCATGGGTAACAGAAGAAATACTTCAGTTAATTTATGAAAGGAGGAAGTACAAACATGTTCTGGGAAAATCAGGAAATCAGAAATACAAGTCGCTGAGGAATGAAATACACTCCTGGAAATTGAAATAAGAACACCGTGAATTCATTGTCCCAGGAAGGGGAAACTTTATTGACACATTCCTGGGGTCAGATACATCACATGATCACACTGACAGAACCACAGGCACATAGACACAGGCAACAGAGCATGCACAATGTCGGCACTAGTACAGTGTATATCCACCTTTCGCAGCAATGCAGGCTGCTATTCTCCCATGGAGACGATCGTAGAGATGCTGGATGTAGTCGTGTGGAACGGCTTGCCATGCCATTTCCACCTGGCGCCTCAGTTGGACCAGCGTTCGTGCTGGACGTGCAGACCGCGTGAGACGACGCTTCATCCAGTCACAAACATGCTCAATGGGGGACAGATCCGGAGATCTTGCTGGCCAGGGTGGTTGACTTACACCTTCTAGAGCACGTTGGGTGGCACGGGATACATGCGGACGTGCATTGTCCTGTTGGAACAGCAAGTTCCCTTGCCGGTCTAGGAATGGTAGAACGATGGGTTCGATGACGGTTTGGATGTACCGTGCACTATTCAGTGTCCCCTCGACGATCACCAGTGGTGTACGGCCAGTGTAGGAGATCGCTCCCCACACCATGATGCCGGGTGTTGGCCCTGTGTGCCTCGGTCGTATGCAGTCCTGATTGTGGCGCTCACCTGCACGGTGCCAAACACGCATACGACCATCATTGGCACCAAGGCAGAAGCGACTCTCATCGCCGAAGACGACACGTCTCCATTCGTCCCTCCATTCACGCCTGTCGCGACACCACTGGAGGCGGGCTGCACGATGTTGGGGCGTGAGCGGAAGACGGCCTAACGGTGTGCGGGACCGTAGCCCAGCTTCATGGAGACGGTTGCGAATGGTCCTCGCCGATACCCCAGGAGCACCAGTGTCCCTAATTTGCTGGGAAGTGGCGGTGCGGTCCCCTACGGCACTGCGTAGGATCCTACGGTCTTGGCGTGCATCCGTGCGTCGCTGCGGTCCGGTCCCATGTCGACGGGCACGTGCACCTTCCGCCGACCACTGGCGACAACATCGATGTACTGTGGAGACCTCACGCCCCACGTGTTGAGCAATTCGGCGGTACGTCCACCCGGCCTCCCGCATGCCACTATACGCCCTCGCTCAAAGTCCGTCAACTGCACATACGGTTCACGTCCACGCTGTCGCGGCATGCTACCAGTGTTAAAGACTGCGATGGAGCTCCGTATGCCACGGCAAACTGGCCGACACTGACGGCGGCGGTGCACAAATGCTGCGCAGCTAGCGCCATTCGACGGCCAACGCCGCGGTTCCTGGTGTGTCCGCTGTGCCGTGCGTGTGATCATTGCTTGTACAGCCCTCTCGCAGTGTCCGGAGCAAGTATGGTGGGTCTGACACACCGGTGTCAATGTGTTCTTTTTTCCATTTCCAGGAGTGTAAATAGGAAGTGCAGGGAAGCTAAGACGAAATAGCTACAGGAAAAATGTGAAGACATCGAAAAAGATATGATTGTCGGAAGGACAGACTCAGCATACAGGAAAGTCAAATCAACCTTTGGTGACATTAAAAGCAACGGTGGTAACATTAAGAGTGCAACGGGAATTCCACTGTTAAATGCAGAGGAGAGAGCAGATAGGTGGAAAGAATACATTGAAAGCCTCTATGAGGGTGAAGATTTGTCTGATGTGATAGAAGAAGAAACAGGAGCCGATTTAGAAGAGATAGGGGATCCAGTATTAGAATCGGAATTTAAAAGAGCTTTGGAGGACTTACAGTCAAATAAGGCAGAAGGGATAGAGAACATTCCATCAGAATTTCTAAAATCATTGGGGGAAGTGGCAACAAAACGACTATTCACGTTGGTGTGTAGAATATGAGTCTGGCGATATACCATCTGACTTTCGGAAAAGCATCATCCACACAATTCCGAAGACGGCAAGAGCTGACAAGTGCGAGAATTATCGCACCATCAGCTTAACAGCTCATGCATCGAAGCTGCTTACAAGAATAATATACAGAAGAATGGAAAAGAAAATTGAGAATGCGCTAGGTGACGATCAGTTTGACTTTAGGAAAAGTAAAGGGACGAGAGAGGCAATTCTGACGTTACGGCTAATAATGGAAGCAAGGCTGAAGAAAAATCAAGACACTTTCATAGGATTTGTCGACCTGGAAAAAGCGTTCGACAATATAAAATGGTGCAAGCTGTTCGAGATTCTGAAAGAAGTAGGGGTAAGCTATAGGGAGCGACGGGTCATATACAATATGTACAACAACCAAGAGGGAATAATAAGAGTGGACGATCAAGAACGAAGTGCTCGTATTAAGAAGGGTGTAAGACAAGGCTGTAGCCTTTCACCCCTACTCTTCAATCTGTACATCGAGGAAGCAATGATGGAAATAAAAGAAAGGTTCAGGAGTGGAATTAAAATACAAGGTGAAAGGATATCAATGATACGATTCGCTGATGACATTGCTATCCTGAGTGAAAGTGAAGAAGAATTAAATGATCTGCTGAACGGAATGAACAGTCTAATGAGTACACAGCATGGTTTGAGAGTGAATCGGAGAAAGACGAAGGTAATGAGAAGTAGTAGAAATGAGAACAGCGAGAAACTTAACATCAGGATTGATGGTCACGAAGTCAATGAAGTTAAGGAATTCTGCTACGTAGGCAGTAAAATAACCAATGACGGACGGAGCAAGGAGGTCATCAAAAGCAGACTCGCTATGGCAAAAAAGGCATTTCTCGCCAAGAGAAGTCTACTAATATCAAATACCGGCCTTAATTTGAGGAAGAAATTTCTGAGGATGTACGTCTGGAGTACAGCATTGTATGGTAGTGAAACATGGACTGTGGGAAAACCGGAACAGAAGAGAATCGAAGCATTTGAGATGTGGTGCTATAGACGAATGTTGAAAATTATGTGGACTGATAAGGTAAGGAATGAGGAGGTTCTACGCAGAATCGGAGAGGAAAGGAATACGTGGGAAACACTGATAAGGAGAAGGGACAGGCTGATAGGACATCTGCTAAGACATGAGGGAATGACTTCCATGGTACTAGAGGGAGCTGTAGAGGGCAAAAACTGTAGAGGAAGACAGAGATTGGAATACGTCAAGCAAATAATTGAGGACGTAAGTTGCAAGTGCTACTCTGAGATGAAGTGGTTAGCACAGAAAAGGAATTCGTGGCGGGCCGCATCAAACCAGTCAGTAGACTGATGACAAAAAAAAAAAAAAAAAAAATTCTGGTGGCCATTCTACCTGTCTCAGGGAATTGCAACTTCAATCGTGTGGATACTCTCCGGTGGCGTGTATGTGTACGAAGTTAGACTGACATCCGATCGTGTCTTCTGGGTGCTTCCCTTTTTTTGAGGCAGTGTACGTCTTGTTGCGAACTGTGGCATTCACTGTAATCATTTGCTGTATATACCTCTCTACAAGAACGCAGTTAGTCTCACACGAGACAGCAATAATTTGAGCTCACTGTATGGAAGATGAAGCAAACGAAGCATGGAGGAGACACTCGATGGGTAGTGGAAACAAGGTTGTGTGGGTATTTTCTGAAGGTGTCTGTCGTTGTGACAGTGTCCGCAGAGGGCTTGCGGATGTTCCGCAGCTTAGCGAGTCCTGGGAGACCTCGCACGACGGCAGATTTGCACGTCTTCTGTAGCTCGTGAGCTTTCCAGCCACTACAAAAGCCGTACGGTCGGCAGAACCAACACAAAGGGACAGGCAGGGCATGGCCCAACCATGGTCTCATCAAAGTTTTGTAGAGAACTTGTCCTTTAAGCCAAAAAGACTTTCTAACGATTCAGAGGCATCAAAAAACTTGGTTCTGTTTTATGGAGTGGGAAGAAGGAAACTTCTCGAGGAAGTGAATAAAGTATTGGTAGAGGAGAGAGAAACTTTGACGAAAGACGAACAGTGGCAGTGGCCAAGTGGGCCAAGTGGGTGGTGAGAGGAGGAGCTGGGTGTCAGATTAAGATGTTACAAATTCGAGGACGGTGTGGTTTAAGGGTAAAATTCCGAGGTCAGGCGTTGCTAGAAGAATCCTATGTATAACACACGCTAAGATCACGAAGGTAAAATAAAGCGATTCGAGCTCGCTTGGAGGCCTACCAACAGTCATTCTTTTCGCACATCATTCGCGACTGCGTCAGGAGAACAGGGGGAATGAAAAAGCATCCTCCGCCAAAAATCATAAGGTGGCTTTTGGAGTATAGATGAAGATGTCCAATCAGTCAGGACAGGCTTCGAGACCGAACAGCTATCCGCACGGCGTAAACGTAAAGTAATGTAATGGACGAGTGTGTGTGTGTGTGTGGGGGGGGGGGGGGGGGCAGAAAATACTGAGGCATTCTAGTAGAGGGAGGGATGTAGTAATAAGGAACTGAAGAGTTTTTGATCGCAGACTAGACAGGGACGCGCTGCAACTTATGTAATTTTGCAAGATTGAGGCGACGGGGGTGGGGGAGAGGGGGGAGGGAGGGGGGAGGGGGTAGCGTGTTCATAAGTGTTGTGAAAACCTGATTTTGCTAAGCGGACACAGATAAGTGATGTTAAAGTAAGTATAGGTTCTCTTGTAGCTCTGTTTCTATTCATTTGTTTCCTTCACTGTGGTATGTCTATGCTTTTGATTTCCCTTAGTATTTTCAAATGTTTTATTGCGGCCGAGATTTTTGCTGATAATTTCTCCATACCTCTGTGGTCCAAAGAACGAGCCACAAATTTAGACTGGAGTAGTGGCACTCTCCTTTCATTCTGAAAAAAAGGAGAATTTAATAAGAACAATTAGGATAATAAGTAAGAACAACTTTTTCAATTTTATGTTTTATTTTTAATACTTGGGGGAAATAATATTTTTTTCGGCAGCTATTCTCCACAAATCATTGAAAACAACAAATAGCACAATACCCAGGGAATTTTTAATGAGATACAAAATCCATTTTTATGAAAGTCTCTGTTTAACATATAAGATAACAATTTTATATTTAAAACAGAAAACATAAATTAAATAGAAATTATGTTAAAATATAAAGTTACGATGAAATGTATGTGGTTAGTGACCGAAATTTCTGTCTTATTTAAATTGTTTCCTGTTCTTTTTTCGCTTTAAAATGATCAATTGTTTTAGAAAAATCAGTATTTGATGCTCTTTAATGTTCTATTGATAGTACTAATATCACCAAACCATTTAACAAGCCCTGACTCAACGCAGAATATCTTTTTTTATTTTTTAATAGAAAAATTCTCACTATTTTAGTGACACTCATGGGCACGACTATATAGTAGGACAGACTGGGGCATACTGACACGGATTACTTTTAGGATTTTTTAATTTTTTTGGTTACATTTATTGCGTTTAAAATTTTGTCTTATAATATCGTTCACTTAAGCATTGCTTGGTTTTAAATACTTCTTATTCAACGCTACATTTAGAGTGCAAAATAATTTTATGCAGGCTCATGTCGAATGCGTAAACGTACCGCAGTATGAGGCAGGATTACACATCTATGGGGCAAGTTTACACACTTCATAGAACACAATAATGAGTACACAAAACACACTATTAAAAGTTTCTTTAGCTGGGGTATCAGCCAGGATGGCGACGCAAAATTGTGCGTAAACGTGTCCCATAGCCATGTTTCAATTTAGGATTGCCAGATACTACGTTTTTTTTTTCGGATGTATCCGCTTTTTTCGTCTAATTTTGGTACTCTATTTTTGCTTTCTCCCCAGAGTCCCTAATAATCCTTTTCTTTTTTTTTCAAGTTCATGTTCATGCATACCTTCAAGAATTTCAGAACTTTAAACGCTATGGAACCATAACGTTGTTGTTTGCATGTATATATGTATAACTAATGTTCGTGGTGGCTACAGATATGAGCTGGTAACACTTACAACCCGCCACTTCTTGAGAATAAATGCATAGTGGCTAGTAGACTTGGCCACTATTTCTATGTTTCGATACAGTGTATCGATACCTGGAACTGTTTCAGTGTTTCGGAACGGCTATGGTTCACTGTTTCGAAACAGTGGTGTTTCATTCCGCCCTTGTCTCGGATCTTGAGCCAGACACAGAAACTGTATCGTTGTTTCAAAATAAGACTGTTTCAGTCCACCTGCGCCTGGAACGGACTAATTGTATCGAAACAGTGATGTTTCATTCCACTCTGTGTCGGACGAGATTCGGGCTCGGCACAGGTACTGAAACACAACATACCACTTCATGAAACACTTTCAAGAGTGTCGAAATCTTTTGACAAGCAATAGCATGAAGCTCAAGATATCCGAAAATAAAGCTTCATTTCTAGCTGACTGTCCTATTCCGAAATGGAGTAACATCTGCTTTATAAACACTAACCAAACAATAAAACAACGCATACTATTCGCATTCAAAATAATAAATATGTGAAAATCATTCAGTTAAATTACACTTTTTTTTTATAACATACGCTTCTCTGTTCATGTACAGTAATCATATTAAGAAACGCAAGTAAGACTACAACATTTTAAATAAAAAAAGGCGTAGAGTGACAGTTATTAGACATGTATATAAATTTGACGTAGGTATAATTGCAAGCAATCTGTTTGACATATCACTGATAGTGTAATGGTGAACGGGAAGCATCGTAAATTCATAGTAACGGTTCGAAACACCTTGAAACACAATTTTTTTTCTATTATATTTTGTTATTTTTTCGAATTATTTGGCGTTATTTGTGAGTCTATAGTCACTGTGTCTATTATCCACAATGATTCCCTTTGAGTGCATGGAAATTAGCAGGATGGGTATATTAGCCATACTAATGGAATGTGGGAATCCCAGTAGCATATCTGTTGTTTCTGCAGTTTGCTCCCACCTCCAGTTCCGTTCGTGGTGGTTCTTCTGTCTTCAGCTAAGGCTTTCCTCAGCCAATTGAAAAGTATGAAAGTCACATGACACAAAAGCAGCGCATTTGCTGCAGGAAATACGAAACTGTCAAGACGCCTAAGAGATAGTTTCATACTTTCTGCGATAAGATTAGCGCTCTCGCACCTCATTTGTGTTTATATGGACATACTTATACAGTAGACATTCAAGATGATAAAATGTGTAGGTTTATTAGATTACAAAACAAACTGTTTCACTGTTTCGAAACACAGTATCGAAACATTACATTGTACTGTTTCATTTGTTTCGAAACATTAACGTGTTTCAGTTTGCCCATCTCTAGTGGCTAGCGTACGACTACGGTCTGTGCGTCTGTGCGCTTAGAGCAGGTGTTTTGTCCTTATTCTGCTGAGAGTTATCGGTACAATTTGGTAGTCTCCTTGATTACAACGTATTATTTTCAGCTGCTGATATCCGTAGCGATTTAACAGTATTCAGTTACAAAAGGTTTTATTTAATAATAGTTCTTACTACACATAAGCACCATAAACGTCCCTTTCGGAAAACGTTGCTACATCTGTCGGTTATGTGGGCTAGACGTTGGAGGCAATGTACGAGACAAAGAAAGAGAGAAATACTTCCTGCTTTTCATTCTCGTCGCCTCGCAACAACAATCACCACCCCATCCATTCTGCATGTCAGGGGCTGGGCTACGAGCACAGACCGCGGCAGCCACAAACCACTGTTGCGCAGCCTATTATGGTCATTAAGCGTTTTGTCAGTATTACCATCTGTAGACAGAGCGAGACGCATTTCCCATTCAATGATTTTTTTGTGTCGAGACCATCAGGTAATACATATTCTCGTATTTTCACCATCAGTATTACACAAGGCAATTTAAATACCAGCGTAGTAAAATAGCTGTTTTAATTAGTTTTAGAATGAGTGAACGTGGAACTGAAGATTTGCACAAGACTCCCCCAAAGAAAAAACACTCATGTGTATCTAAAGGTTTGGGAAGATTCGTTTTCGTGTTTTGAACCGCAACCAAACGAATATCGGGAGTTTTGTGTTTTACCCAGAAAGGACTTAAGCTTTCTCACGGCGTACAATGCGATTGTCCCAAAACACGCAGAGTGTAAGTGACGTGCGTTAAAAGAAAAGTGTAATATCGATTCAAAGAAACTGCAGAATTATTACGTAAGTAAAAAGAATACAACGGAACATCATAATGTCGCTTCAAGTGAACTGGCCTGCAAGTGTATCTTGCAGTGAAATACAGCCACAGTCACTCAAGTTTGTACAGCGGAAATTAGCTCGTTTCACGCATTTTCGAAGATTCTGCTACGGCATCGAAGATTTCTTGTGGACGAGTAAAAGCGGAAATGTTGGTGGAGAATGTGCTGCCGCCTAAAAGTGTGAATGATTTTTTAGAAGTTTTGAGAGGCTCAGAAAAACCATAATTTTCATTATAGGCAACAGGCGCATCAAACAAGGGTTCGGGATAGATGTTTCCGGTTTGCATTCGCTATTTTATCCCGCTGGAAGGAGTACATTGAAAATACTGATGAAACCTCTTTTGGAGTGACTGATTTGCTACTGCGAAGTTTAGATATCCACGAGTTGAGTGTAAATAAGATTTCTTCATACGGTGCTAATAATGCAGTCTTTACTTTTGTCACGAATAAATCAGTTTTTCAGTCATTTCTCAATAAGAATAAAAATATTATAAAGACGAATTGCACTACTCATACACTCCTAGACTGCGACTGAAAAATTAGATATCGATGTAGAAAGCATAGTTCTAAAAATTTATTTATTTATTTATGCATTTATTTTACCTGGCAAGATTAGGGCCTTCAGGCCCTCTCTTGCACCTAACCAGGCATACTCAGATTCAACAAATTTCAGTTTCTACAGAACATTAAGGACATATAACATGTTATTAAGTATTAATGTTAATGAAAAAATAGAGATTATAAAAATAGTACAATGATAATTATAACAATCAAAAAATAATTATAACAATCAATAATAATAATAATGACTATGTATATGAAAGTAAACATATTTTTCCTTTTATGAATGTCAGTCCTATTGCTAGTTGGGAATTTTCTCGTTATATTCTTGCAGCTTGTGAGTTATTCTCATCAAGCAGAGACATAAGACGATAGAATGGGATGAAAGAGATATAGTAGATAGGGTAGAGGAAGAGAAATAGAAGGGTAAAATTCGAAGCTATGATGGAGAGGAGAAAGAAAAAGAGGGGCACAACATTGGTGGCTATACCGTCTCTAATATGTAAGTCCCTCTTGAATGTTGAGTGGTTCTGGATAAGACGCAGATCACAGGGGAGCGCGTTCCATAGTCATATGGCTGAGATGGAGAATGACACGGAGAAAGATTTTGTGTTATGTAAAGGTACAGCCAAGATGCTAGACGTATCCGATCTGGTATTGCGATTGTGGAACGATGATAGGTGTTTAATGTGAGAAGATAAGTATTGGGGGCACCAGTGGCTAAGAAATCGATGAAGTAAGCACATCGTGTGGAGATCGCGTGCCTTATGTGGGCGTATCCAACCTAGCTGGGAGTATGAAGGACTGATATGATCATACAACCGTAATTGCATACGTATCTAACGCAAGCATTCATCACTAGCTCGAGGCATCTCGAATTTTCACTATTTGTGCCGTGTTGAACTACATCACAGTAGTAAAGATTAGGCAAGACTAGTGTTTGGACTAATTTTTGTTTAACATGGGTTGGAAATATTTTTCTAAATTTTTGAATTGCATGTAGGGAGGAGAGCGATTTCCGGCAAGCTATGACTGTTTGTTCTTCTCAGTTTAGGTGTTCATCCAAGATTATTCCAAGGTCTTTTACTGTTTTTTGATATGGTAGTTGGGCACCATTGAGGAGTATTTGAGGGACTGTTTCGCGAAAGTACCGACTGATTAACTTTGGATGAGATATAAGTATGACCTGGGATTTCTTGGGCTTTAGTTTCAGACCTAGGTTCTGTGCCCATCGAGAAACAGAGCAAAGATCTGCGTTCATACTCGCTACTGTGTCAGCAACGTTCTTGGGGCTTGCACTTATGTACAGTTGGATGTCGTCGGCATATAGATGCTAGTTGCAGGAGTGAATCACTGAAGAAATATCATTAATGTACAGTGAGAAGAGTAATGGACCAAGGACGGAGCCTTGGGGAACTCCAGAGCGCACGTTTTTCCATGATGACTTTTCCGACCCACAAATGACTTGTTGACTTCTGTTTTTGAGGTAGCTATCGAACCAGTGTATTGCGCTGTTTGAGAAATTCAGCTGCTTCATTTTAAATTTATAATCATTTAACGTTTTCTGCGAAAAGAAGAGAGGAACTGAACTCTTTTTCCCAGTTCGTGGAACTGGAACGGACGGAGATACTGAGACATGTGACCACAAAATGGTTTTCTTTGACTACAGCTGTAAACAGGATTCTTCCGAACTGGGATGTTATCGAGAGCTATCGCCAAACCACTGATGAGTGACATTAGAAGGTTGTGATGTGAGTGTCTTGGAGACCTTTAAACAAATGCGTTTTCTAACTGATAAGCTTAAACAGAGGTAGAAGGATGGTTAACAACGTTTCAACAGATTTCAATGGCTTTTCTTGTATTTTACTTCAGTATCTACAAAAAGATACGATATTACCGTCAGTAAGTAATATGCACTCTTAGCTGGTTTTTCCTTGGAGAATGAAATTGAATTTAAAGACCTTGCAACTGCAATGGAAATGCTTAACCTGAGAGATCACGTTTGTATTGATAGCTCGTATGAAGATTTCTCTGAATTCAAGACTAACTTACCTGAAAGTATGAACAAGGACGGTTATGATGAGTCGAAGTGGTTACGTTTCTTTTCAGCTGTACGAGAATATAAACACAAAATAATCATAATATGCTGGGATTCTTGTTCAGTATACCAGGATCTAACGCTTTGGTCGAAAGAGTGTTCTCCTTAATGAATAACAAATGAAATGAGGCAAGAAACAGATGTAGTACATAATCGATCGGGCAGAGCTCCTAATTATGGCGAATTTTAATCAGTAAAGTAAATAATGTTTTGAATATGTAAAACAAGATCTTATTTTATTGAAAGATGCGAAAACATTTACAAAATATCAGTAAAAATTAGATGAATTTGTATGAATATTTCTCATATTTGTAAATAAAACCCATTATTACATTTAGTACATACTCACTTCCGTCTCTCAAAAAACCTAGAAATTTCGAAAATACTCCGGTTCATTCCCTGCAAACACGGAGTAACTTCGAAAATGCTCCGTGTTTTCCATGACAACCCTGTTTGTTTCGAAACTACTGTAGTAACTTTCAGGCTTTCAAATTATACAAAGGAATGTTATAAAGCAGAATAATCCTCTGTAAACGAACACATTTTTATACATTCTCAACTCTAAAATGTATGCTCCCTAGGAGCTTCAGTATCTGAGTTACGACGTTTCCCCAGCTTGCACAAGGACACAAATATGTTCTTCACGCCAAGACTTCCACTCAACTGGTGTCGTGAAGTTTGTGAGAGCCCTCACTAGACTGCTGTTGTAGCCCTGTAGCAAGAATGGTTCCTGAGATAAGTGCTCTGCATAGACGTACCCCGTACGTAAGCGTGTCCCAGTCTCCCCTACTTCACGGTAACATGCTTTTTACTGGCGCCGGCTCTGCTAAGCCTCGTAAAAGACAGTTTTAATATTTGTATTTAAAGTGAAGTTCTTATCATCAACTCTCTGGAAACAAGAGGAGAAACGTCATCAAGAAATTTCATCGTGATTCAGATATTCCTCACAGGCGACAGGTATAGCTCAAATGGCTCTGACAAGGGAACCTCCCCATCGCACCCCCCTCAGATTTAGTTATAATTTGGCACAGTGGATAGGCCTTGAAAAACTGAACTGAACACAGATCAGTCGAGAAAACAGGAAGAAGTTGTGTGGAACTATGAAAAAACAAGCAAAATATACAAACTGAGTAGTCCATGGGCAACATAGGCAACATCAAGGATAACATGGGCGCAGGAGCGCCGTGGTCCTGTGGTTAGCGTGAGCAGCTGCGGAGCGAGAGGTCCTTGATTCAAGTCTACCCTCGAGCGAAAAGTTCACTTACTTTATTTTTGCAAAGTTATGATCTGTCCGTTCGTTCATTGACGTCTCTGTTCACTGAAATAAGTTTAGTGTCTGTGTTTTGCGACCGCACCGAAAAACCGTGCGATTAGTAGACGAAAGGACGTGCCTCTCCAATGGGAACCGAAAACATTTGATCCAGGAAAACACGTCTGATCTATTCTATACGACACTGGTGACGACATGTGCGTCACATGACAGGAATATGCTGTCGACCCACCTAACTTGCACACTTGGCGAATGGGTAAAAGATTCTTCTACTTTGCTCGATTTAGGTTAGGTGATAGTCACTCCCAAAAAAGTGATGAAAACATAAGAGTGTGTCACATAAACTGCAACAAATGAATGCAACAGTTTCACAGTCGCACAGTTTTCTCTGTGCTCTGTCAAAACATATGTTTTTAACGTTTTCAAATTTTTCCGTGGGTAGACCGTCAAATACTGCATATGTCCAAGCAAATCTGAACATGTCCTGGAATTTTGGAGAGCGAAGTTGATTATGTGTGAGTGCCTAAACTTTGATAATTGTCTGAAAATAAAAAATTAAACTTTTCTCGCGAAGGAAGACTTGAACCAAAGCCCTCTCGTTCCGCAGCTGCTCACGCTAACCACGGGACCACGGCGCTCCTGACTTCTGCCTATCCTTGATGTTGCCTGTCTTGCGCATGGACTAATCAGTTTGCATATTTTGCTTATTTTTTCATAGTTCCACACTTCTTCCTGTTTTCTCGATTGATCTGTGTTCAGTTTTTCAAGGTCTACCCACTGTGACAACTTATAATTAAATCTGAGGGGGGGTGCGATGGGGAGGTTCCCTTGTGAGCAATATACGACTTAACTTCTGAGGTCATCAGTCGCCTAGAATTTAGAACTAATTAAACCTAACTAACCTAAGGATATCACACACATCCATGCCCGAGGCAGGATTCGAACCTGCGACCGTATCGGTCGCTCGGTTCCAGACTGTAGCGCCTAGAACCGCACGGCCACTCCGGCCAGCTGGCGACAGATACGAGCAAAGGTTGTACTGCTCTAAATGAGTCTATAAATTCCTTCATTGTGTGAAACCGCGAAAGTGCTGCGAATAAACAGTGTCAGTAATTGGGTTAAAAAGCCTCTCGTCCTCGCAACGTCCGTCGCAGTGCTTCTTGTAGTGTTTGTACTCCTTTGTTAGGAGCTTGGTACTAGATGCCCTCACCAGTCTCAGATTCTGAAAACTTCGCAGCAACTTGTCGAATGATCCTTTGACGCTAGTTATTTTTGACATGGCTGTACCTAACAGGTCACATGCAGCTGTAGTGTCCGTACTCTCAGACTGTAGGGCCTTAGATTCTGTGCAGAATATTCTAGTACTTTGCAGGGAATTACTGAAAACTACAGGAGTAAGTCTTCTTTTTAAAAGTTACTGCTGCATTTCGTTCATTAAATATCTGTCTCATGAGAATTATAATAATTATATTTGCCAGAGCCTTGCGAAGGTCAAAGAATGTTTCTCTAAACGCACAGAAAACTTCATACCTCGCAGTCAACCTATGAATACTACGAGGGGATTTCAGTAAGTAATGTAACACTTTTTTTCTCATCCAATTCCAGTTGAATAAAATGCAGTATTTGTTGTGGAACATCGTGGAATATTCCCACTGCAGCCCCAATAGTTGCATGAAGTCCCGATAGGCGGCGGTGCTATAGGTAGCCTTCATAATGGCGTCCGTTACGGACGTGCGTTCCGAGAAGAGAGCTGTCATCGACTTTCTTTTGGCGGAAAATCAGAGCATCGCAGATATTCTTAGGCGCTTGCAGAATGTGTATGGAGACCTAGCAGTGATCAAAAGAACGGTGGGTCTTTGGGCGAGACGTCTGTCATCATCGCAACAAGGTCACGTCAACCTGTCCGATCACACGCGTGCCGGCCGCCCGCACTCAGCTGTGACTCCTGCAATTTTGGAACGTGTGGACACTCTCATCCGAGGTGATCGGCAGATCACAGTCAAACACCTCGCTGCACAGCTGGGCGTCTTTGTTGGTAGCGCTGACACACTCACCCACCAGTTGGAGTCAGTGGCGTAGCTTGGTTGTAAAGGTTGGGGAGACTATACAGTTATTATAGGGAGACAAAATAGTACAATAAACAATAATTTAAACAAATGAAACAAAATGCATCAAATAAAACAACAACAACTACTACTACTACTACTACCACTACCACTACCACTGCCACTAAAAATATTAATAATAATAATAATAATAACTAACATGTTCAAGAAAGGATGACAAATTTGTAGAACTCCAGCAGCAAGAGAAGAAGCATTTATATTTTCTTTTACACAAATGCAATGCGCCTGTCTTTGCTTTACACGAATAAGTCTATAACTCGGTCTACAAAGATCTGATCACTGGATAGCTCTCCAAGTAGTGTCTTTTCTATTGCTAACGTGCTCAAACACGACGGCTGGGTGTTGGACATTGAATTCCTTAAATAACTGTTCACTCGTTTAAGAGTACTCATGCTTCGTTCTATGCTTGCTATAATTGCGGGTAGGGACAATGTACTTTAAGAGGATTCTTGGAGATAAGTGTTTTTTCTCATCAGCGTATATGTTACACAGTTCATGCTCAAGTTGTTCTTGTTCGTAAAAAGGATACTGTTCTAATAACTGAAGCAGTTTCAACTTCGGGAATTCTTTTTGATAGTTTGGAAAACACTTTTCGTTCAGAAGTTCAACAAACTGAATTTGGGATAGACACTTCCTTCCATCTGAACAATTTGCAAATCCATTATCTCGTAAGTTAATGCCCTGAGAGGTGTCGTTTGACTGTCACAGGATGATAAGTTGTCATTCAAACAAAAGCTGCATTTAATGCATTCATCAACGAATGTTTTCGTTCTTAATTGTCATAAGTTTCTCAAAACAGTTCTTATTTCGTCGTGGCAAGCAATTATACTGACAGATTTTGACTGAAGAACATTAAAGAGATGATCGACATAAACAAAGCACCCTCGGTAGATGCAAAACAAGTAGACAAACGTAGGATCATCCATTCGTCGTTTCATTCCCACAGCACAGCTCAAAGATTCTGGGTCCCATTGAGAGTCTGTATCATCAATTATATAATTAAAAGCACCATATAACTCTGAGACATGACTAGATATTGTTGAAACTGCTCTGGAACGAAAGTTTCAGCGAGTATTGCTCGCGTCTGGCAGTTTAAATCCTTTCTCAGTTAGCAATACAGTTCGTTTTGATGATTTGCTGAAAAACGAATAGAATGTAGTACTATCACTTACAAACATGCGTACTTGTCATATGATTTTGGAGGCATGTAACAGTACCAAATTCAGGTGGTGTGCTTAATAATGAATAAACAGCGCATGGAGACAGTACTGCTTCACCAATTGCTGTAGTCCTCTTTCTCTGCCCTCCATTGCTGAAGCGCCATCATCTGTTTGACTAACCACTTTTCCTTCCACATTCCATTCTGTCAATACTGCATGAATAATGTCTGGCAAACCTACAGCAGTTTAATATCCAGAAACATCGTAAAATCCAACGAATCTTTCCTCAATTTTGTCTGCAATACAGTATCTGAATATTATTATCATTTGACTCTTGCATGACGTGTCTAATGTTTCATCAGCCTGAATCGAAATGAAATTGCAGTTCTGAATTTCAGATTTTATTTTCTCATTAACTGCCAAAGTTATCATTTCTATTACATCATTCTGTATATCTGGAAAAGTTCCTTTAAAGGTTGAAGATGAAGATGATGACAGACGGTCTCTGATTAACTGCTCTCCTTGAGCTAGTAAATCCAACAATTCCAGATAGTTACCATAATTGCTAGAGGATTTGTCTTCTCGATGGCCGCAAAAGGCTAGTTCTTGTTTTCAAATAAATATAATTGCCGACGAACCAGTACTCTCCTATTGGACGCAACTTGTTCATTTTATTTTGTTGCCGTCAGACGAGCGGCTTCAGAAAGGGCGTGCTCAAGTCTACTTTTGCCCAATAACTGAAATGATTCTTTGTTCTGCAGGTGACGTTTTGATATCTGATGCTTTGGTGCTTTCCTGTCAAGTTCTTTATTGTACAAATGCCCTCATTGCACCATTCCTTTTCACCACCGAGCAGAAGACATATATAACAATATAATCTGTTATTAACTGCATTCGCAGTCAGCCAAGTATACTTTTCGTACCAGGCTGTCTGAAAAGTGGGTTTTTGTTTGGCTTCACTTAAAACTACACAGTATAGGAATAGGTCGTTTGTCCTTCAATTCGCACTTTTATCGTTCGTTAATGTAGAAAAAGGCGTTTTTAATAAAAATTGTAAAAGGTGTTCAGATGCTGGCTCACTCATGTTGGCGACACAACGAAAATATGCGCTAAAATCACACAAGAATGACTATGAACACAAACCGCGTGACTGTTGACTTCCGTGTTAAAAGCCTGCATACAGGGTGTTACAAAAAGGTACGGCCAAACTTTCAGGAAAAATTCCTCACACTCAAATAAAGAAAAGATGTTATTTGGACATGTGTCCGGAAACGCTTAATTTCCATGTTAGAGCTCATTTTAGTTTCGTCAGTTTGTACGCTCAATGAAGCACGTTATCATGATTTCATACGGGATACTCTACCTGTGCTGCTAGAACATGTGCCTTTACAAGTACGACACAACATGTGGTTCATGCACGATGGAGCTCCTGCACATTTCAGTCGAAGTGTTCGTACGCTTCTCAACAACAGATTCGGTGACCGATGGGTTGGTAGAGGCGGACCAATTCCATGGCCTCCACGCTCTCCTGACCTCAACCCTCTTGACTTTCATTTATGGGGGCATTTGAAAGCTCTTGTCTACGCAACCCCGGTACCAAATGTAGAGACTCTTCGTGCTCGTATTGTGGACGGCTGTGATTCAATACGCCATTCTCCAGGGTTGCATCAGCACATCAGGGATTCCATGCGACGGAGGGTGGATGCATGTTTCCTCTCTAACGGAGGACATTTTGAACATTTCCTGTAACAAAGTGTTTGAAGTCACGCTGGTACGTTCTGTTGCTGTGTGTTTCCATTCCATGATTAATGTGATTTGAAGAGAAGCAATAAAATGAGCTCTAACATGGAAAGTAAGCGTTTCCGGACACATGTCCACATAACATACACTCCTGGAAATGGAAAAAAGAACACATTGACACCGGTGTGTCAGACCCACCATACTTGCTCCGGACACTGCGAGAGGGCTGTACAAGCAATGATCACACGCACGGCACAGCGGACACACCAGGAACCGTGGTGTTGGCCGTCGAAGGGCGCTAGCTGCACAGCATTTGTGCACCGCCGCCGTCAGTGTCAGCCAGTTTGCCGTGGCATACGGAGCTCCATCGCAGTCTTTAACACTGGTAGCATGCCGCGACAGCGTGGACGTGAACCGTATGTGCAGTTGACGGACTTTGAGCGAGGGCGTATAGTGGGCATGCGGGAGGCCGGGTGGACGTACCGCCGAATTGCTCAACACATGGGGCGTGAGGTCTCCACAGTACATCGATGTTGTCGCCAGTGGTCGGCGGAAGGTGCACGTGCCCGTCGACCTGGGGCCGGACCGCAGCGACGCACGGATGCACGCCAAGACCGTACGATCCTACGCAGTGCCGTAGGGGACCGCACCGCCACTTCCCAGCAAATTAGGGACACTGTTGCTCCTGGGGTATCGGCGAGGACCATTCGCAACCGTCTCCATGAAGCTGGGCTACGGTCCCGCACACCGTTAGGCCGTCTTCCGCTCACGCCCCAACATCGTGCAGCCCGCCTCCAGTGGTGTCGCGACAGGTGTGAATGGCGGGACGAATGGAGACGTGTCGTCTTCAGCGATGAGAGTCGCTTCTGCCTTGGTGCCAATGATGGTCGTATGCGTGTTTGGCGCCGTGCAGGTGAGCGCCACAATCAGGACTGCATACGACCGAGGCACACAGGGCCAACACCCGGCATCATGGTGTGGGGAGCGATCTCCTACACTGGCCGTACACCACTGGTGATCGTCGAGGGGACACTGAATAGTGCACGGTACATCCAAACCGTCATCGAACCCATCGTTCTACCATTCCTAGACCGGCAAGGGAACTTGCTGTTCCAACAGGACAATGCATGTCCGCATGTATCCCGTGCCACCCAACGTGCTCTAGAAGGTGTAAGTCAACTACCCTGGCCAGCAAGATCTCCGGATCTGTCCCCCATTGAGCATGTTTGGGACTGGATGAAGCGTCGTCTCACGCGGTCTGCACGTCCAGCACGAACGCTGGTCCAACTGAGGCGCCAGGTGGAAATGGCATGGCAAGCCGTTCCAGAGGACTACATCCAGCATCTCTACGATCGTCTCCATGGGAGAATAGCAGCCTGCATTGCTGCGAAAGGTGGATATACACTGTACTAGTGCGGACATTGTCCATGCCTGTGTCTATGTGCCTGTGGTTCTGTCAGTGTGATCATGTGATGTAACTGACCCCAGGAATGTGTCAATAAAGTTTCCCCTTCCTGGGATAATGAATTCACGGTGTTCTTATTTCAATTTCCAGGAGTGTATTTTCTGTCTTTGTGTGTGAGGAATGTTTCCTGAAAGTTTGGCCGTACCTTTTTGTAACACCCTGTAGAAGCGGCAGAGACTAGTCTCGATACCTGCTAGCAAGTGCAGCGCACCGGCCTTCGTGGACGACGGGAAGTGGAGGAGGCGCAGGCGCACACAGCCAGGTAAGGGAAGGGAGGCAGAGACTGAGAGCAGGCGAGTCTCAAGCAGGCAAATACACCAATACTCAGGGAGCGGCGCGGGCTACAAAACTGATGTCTTCGCACATTTAGAGCTCTTAGCAGACAGTTATTTATATTTTTGTTATGAATTACTATTGTATCTTTTTTAAGCAGGAATACAGGGTAGACTAAGTCTCAAAGTCTCCCCTCACGCTACGCCACTGGTTGGAGTACTCAAAGGCGTGTGCCCACTGTGTTGTTCGCCGCCTAAAAGAAGACTATAAAGAGCAACGAAGGGCATATCTGTCCGGAATTACTTGCGCGTTAGAGCCCGCTCGAGACAATTTTTTGTCAAATATCGTCACAGACGATGAAAGATGGGTTCATCACTTCGAACTGGAGAAAAACGGCAGTCCATAGAGTGCCGCCACACTCCAAAGAAAAAGTTCAAAGCTGAACTGTCAGCTAGTAAAGTAATGGCGACAGGCTTCTGGGGCTCTCAAAGGGTTATTCTACTTGATGTCCTCTTGATGGTGCGATGATCAACTCAAAAATTGAAAACTCAGAAAATTGAAGAAACGACTTCAGCGTGTTCGTCGCTACAGAAATGGAAATGAACTTCTCCATGACAATGCAACGCCTCACAGAAGTTCGGGCACCCGAGACGTGCTTTATTGGACTGTTTTTACTCATCCTCCCTACCGCCTGGATCTCGCACCTTCCGACTTCCATCTTTTTGGCCCAATGAAACACGCTCTCCATGGGGGTTGGATGATGAGCTGGTTATTGATGCAGCAAGTCGGTGGCTCCGGCGTTGAACAGTAGAGTGGTACCATGCGGGCACACAGTCGCTCCCAGTAAGCTAGCGTAAGGCTGTCGCAGTGGACGGAGATCATGTTAAAAAAAATAGGGGATTTAGCCAAAGGAATGGGGAATTATATGGTATACCGGAATACTGAACAAATCCAACCTGTTTTCAGAAAAAAAATGTGTTGCATTACTTATTGAATATATTTAAGTACATTATGCTGGACGGCGAATCTTAAGAAAAAAGTAACATTTGTTGTGCCTCAAAGAAGGCACAACCGCTAATGCTCTCAATGTACAACATATAAACGTTGTCTTAGATAGGGTCAGCTGACTTCGCTGAAGACACTTTTGTCTACGGGAAAGTGGTAGTAGTAGTAGTAGCTTTATTCATCCGTAGATCTCTGTTTACAAGGATATAGGACATGTCAAAGTATTTACAAATGTAGATCAATTTAGAATAAGCTAATTCGTGTACACATATATTTACAGACTTCCAGTCGAAGACAATCATTAGATTTACTCCTGGTATACAACACTTTTTTATACAAATAACTTATTAAGTAATGTAATGCCACACTGTTCACTCATATCTCACTATCAGTCACTGCACACACTATACACACATTGTTTCATAACATTTCACTCAGTACACACACACGCACACACACACACACACGCACACACACACTGGTGATCTCTGGGCCATTTTCTGTACTGCAACTTCCCATTTGCTATCCTGAAAAACTGAGTCAGCATCCTTCCATTATGAGTGAGATGTTGAGCTCAGAAAGAGGAAGACGTGGAAGGAAAAACATAAAGTGAAGGTGTTATGTGGAATGTTGGTTATTTTATAATCATTATTGTTATTATTATTATTTATTTGTATAATATTATTTTATCAAATCCCCTACCCTGTTTTAGCTAAGTAATCCTTCAATGTATAAAATGTATTGCATAACAGGTACTGTTTAGCTGCCTTTTTAAATAAGTGAATTTTTGCAATTTCTTTAACCTCTTTTGGTAATTTATTGTATAGTTTTATTCCGTGGTAGAAAATGCTGTTTTTTCTTGATAAATGTAAATTGAGTCAATTTCTTGTTGCATGGTCATGGACAGATCTGTTTGTACAGTAATTACCAATGTTATTTTTGATGTGTGCAATTGACTGGTAAATGTATTCACATGGTGCAGTTAAAATCCCGTCTTTTGAACAGATCTTTACAATGAGCTCGGCTAGTATTTTTGGTTATTATTATTATGGCTCTTTTCTGGAGTCTGAAAATTGTGTTCATATTTTGTGCACTTGTTCCCCAAAAAAACATGCCATAGCTAATAATTGAGTGTACATATGAATAATATGTAACTGCATGTTACACACTGATGATAGGATTCTAAGGGCTGATGACATTCTGTTCGCAAGTACCTTTGTGTGTTCACACCACTTCAACTTATCATCATTATCATCATCATCATCATTTAAGACTGATTATGCCTTTCAGCGTTCAGTCTGGAGCATAGCCCCCCTTATACAGTTCCTCCATGACCCCCTATTCAGTCCTAACATTGGTGCCTCTTCTGATGTTAAACCTATTAGTTCAAAATCATTCTTAACCGAATCCAGGTACCTTCTCCTCGGTCTGCCCCGACTCCTCCTACCCTCTACTGCTGAATCCATGAGTCTCTTGGATAATCTTGCTTCTCCCATGCGTGTAACATGACCCCACCATCTAAGCCTGTTCGCCCTGACTGCTACATCTATAGAGTTCATTCCCAGTTTTTCTTTGATTTCCTCATCGTGGACACCCTCCTTCCATTGTTCCCATCTACTAGTACCTGCAATCATCCTAGCTACTTTCATATCCGTAACCTCAACCTTGTTGATAAGGTAACCTGAATCCACCCAACTTTCGCTCCCGTACAACAAAGTTGGTCGAAAGATTGAACGGTGCACAGATAACTTAGTCTTGGTACTGACTTCCTTCTTTCAGAAGAGAGTAGATCGTAGCTGAGCGCTCACTGCATTAGCTTTGCTACACCTCGCTTCCAGTTCTTTCACTATGTTGCCATCCTGTGAGAATATGCATCCTAAGTACTTGAAACCGTCCACCTGTTCTAACTTTGTTCCTCCTATTTGGCACTCAATCCGTTTATATTCCATTCCCACTGACATTACTTTCGTTTTGGAGATGCTAATCTTCATACCATAGTCCTTACATTTCTGATCTAGCTCTGAAATATTAATTTGCAAACTTTCAATCGAATCTGCCATCACAACTAAGTCATCCGCATATGCAAGACTGCTTATTTTGTGTTCACATATCTTAATCTCACCCAGCCAGTCTATTGTTTTCAACGTAGCTTCAACTGAGAATCAATATTCATTCCTAGAAATTTTGCATTTGTTACACAGTCTATAGAGGTGTCATCTACATTTAATTTAACATTGTCATTTTTCCTCTTCAAAGTATCGTCGGTTAATAACCACAAAGTAAACCAGAACGCCTTGAACAGTAGTTTCTGTTAGTTTATTGAAGAAAGCGGTCTATAGAAGTGGGCTGATATAAAATAATACCCGTAAAAAGGAAAAGAACCCAATTTTGTCCGATTATCGGATCAGCTGTGAATCTATTCAAACACGCAGGGACATAATGAGATGCGATAGGAAATGAAACCTCTTGTGGTTGGCAGGAGAGCCAACTCCGTGTTACTAGAGGAGGCCGAAAGGCACGCGTTTTAGCTCACGCAGGCTGGCGTGAGGTCTGGAACAGGACAAGGAAATTAGAATTTAGAAAAACGGACGTAGCTGGTGGAATACTTAACTTTAATCCGTTAATGATGAACGTTGCTCTTGACGATACATGATTCACAACATCAATAGTAACTGGTAATGGCGCCTTGCTAGGTCGTAGCAAATGACGTACCTGAAGGCCATGCTAAACTATCGTCTCGGCAAATGAGAACGTAAGAAGGCAGTGAACCATCGCTAGCAAAGTCGGCTGTACAACTGGGGCGAGTGCTAGGAAATCTCTGTAGACCTGCCGTGTGGCGGCGCTCGGTCTGCGATCACTGATAGTGGCGACACGCGGGTCCGACGTATACTACCGGACCGCGGCCGATTTAAAGGCTACCACCTAGCAAGTGTGGTGTCTGGCGGTGACACCACAAAACCGACACATGAAATCAATAATAAGGGAAAGCGAGCGGAAGATTTAGACTCGTTGAAAGGATTTTGGGAAAGTGAAGTGTATTTTTAGGGAAAACCACATAAGACGCAAATGCGACTAATTCAAATGTTTCGCTACTATCGAAGGAATTCAAAGGCGTGGTGCTAGGGTCGTCTGTACGAAAGTGTTAGGGAGATCCTCATTTAACTGGAATGGGAAGCTTTGGAAGGAAGACGACTTTTTCTTGTGATACTGAGTAAATTTAGAGAAATGACATGTGCCACAGAGACGGGCTAAGTACTATTTACTGGCTCGCTATTACGCTAATGTATCTGTGGAAGACATGGAAACAACATTTTCGATGAATGGTTGCACGAAATGGTGCAACTTTTTTACTGTTTCAGTCGTAACATATTTTTTAGATATTGAGATACTGGAGCAACTATTGTAATTTCCTAAAAACAATGATGTATCTTCTTCGAAAAGCATTCTGGAGCTCCTTGAAAGGAATATATGATGTTGTTGACCAGTTTACTTTTGTATAGCCCCTGAATCAGTATATAGTTAAGAGAATGATATTGATTTCTGTGGGAATGTGCTTAAATGGATGTGCTTCTGTTGATCTATACAATTTTCTCACAGTAAGTTTTCGGAAGCAGATGTAAACTCGTGCTTATTTGAGAACAACAGTTTCATTTTTAAAGTTTCTAAAAAGTGTGCATCAGTTGGAAATAATTTGCCTAATGATCCCTTTCAGTTGTATTTTTTATACACTGAAGAGCTATAGAAAGTGATACACCTGCCTAATATCGTGTAGGGCCCCCGCAAGCACCCACAAGCGCCGCAACACGGCGTGGCATGGACTCGACTAATGTCTGAAGTAGTGCTGGGGGGAACTGACACCATGAATACTGCTGGGCTGTCCATAAATCCGTAAGAGTACGAGGGGTGGAGATCTCTTCTGAACAGCATGTTGCAAGACATAGCAGATATACTCAATAATGTTCATGTCTGGGGAGTTTGGTGGCCAGTGGAACTGTTTAAACTCAGAAGAGTGTTCCTGGAGCCCTCTGCAGCAATTCTATGGGGTGTCGCAGTGTGCTGCTGGAATTGCCCAAGTCCGTCGGAACGCACAATGGACATGAATGGATGCAGGTGATCAAACGGCGTACTTACGTATGTGTCACCTATCAGAGTCGTATCTAGAGATATCAGGAGTCCCACATCACTCCAACTGCACTCGCCCCTCGCCACTACAGAGCCTCCACCAGCTTGAACAGTTCCCTGCTGACATGCAGGGTCCATGGATTCATGAGACTGTCTCCATACCCGTACACGTCCATCCGCTCGATACAATTTGAAACGAGACTCGTCCGACCAGGCGGGCCCAGGCCAGCTTTACGCTTTGTGTCGCGCAGTCATCAAGGGTACACGAGTGGGCCTTCGGCTCCCAAAGCCCATATCGATGACGTTCAATGTTTGGCGCGCTGACACTTATGGATGGCCCAGCATTGAAATATGCAGCAATTTGCGGAAGGGTTACACTTCTGTCAGGTTGAACGATTCTATTCAGTCGTCGTTGGTCCCGTTATTGCAAGATCTTTTTCCTGACGCAGCGATGTCAGAGATTTGATGTTTTATTTGATATTTATTTGATATTCACGGTACACTCGTGAAATGATCGTACGGAAAAATCCCCATTTCATCCCTACCTCGGAGATGCTGTGTCCCATCGCTCGTGCGCCGACTATAAAACTACGTTCAAACTCACTTAAATCTTAATAATCTGCCAATGTAGCAGCAGTAACCGATCTAACAACTGCTGCAAACACTTGTCTTATACAGGGTGTTACAAAAAGGTACGGCCAAACTTTCAGGAAACATTCCTCACACACAAAGAAAGAAAATATGTTATGTGGACATGTGTCCGGAAACGCTTACTTTCCATGTTAGGCCTCATTTTATTACTTCTCTTCAAATCGAATTAATCGAATGGGAGCACACAGTAACAGAACCTACTAGCGTGGCTTCAAGCACTTTGTTACAGGAAATGTTCAAAATGTCGTCCGTTAGCGAGGATACATGCATCCACCCTCCGTCGCATGGAATCCCTGATGCGATGATACAGCCCTGGAGAATGGCGTATTGTATCACAGCCGTCCACAATACGAGCACGAAGAGTCTCTACATTTGGTACCGGGGTTGCGTAGACAAGAGCTTTCAAATGCCCCCATAAATGAAAGTCAAGAGGGTTGAGGTCAGGAGAGCGTGGAGGCCATGGAGTTGGTCCGCCTCTACCAATCCATCGGTCACCGAATCTGTTGTTGAGAAGCGTACGAACACTTCGACTGAAATATGCAGGAGCTCCATCGTGCATGAACCACATGTTGTGTCGTACTTGTAAAGGCACATGTTCTCGCAGCACAGGTAGAGTATCCCGTATGAAATCATGGCGGTGAATCGAGGAAGTACAGTGCATACTGACGAAACTAAAATTATCTCTAACATGGAAATTAATCGTTTCCGGACACATGTCCACATAACATCTTTTCTTTATTTCTGTGTGAGGAATGTTTCCTGAAAGTTTGGCCGTACCATTTTGTAACACCCTGTATAAGCGTTGCCGACCGCAGCGCTGTATTCTGACTGTTTACATATCTCAGTATTTAAATACACATGCCTATACCAGTTTTTTTTTTGACGCTCCACTGTATTATATTATGTAAAGTTCATAAATTGTATGGAAATATTCGTCCAGCGTGTGAACAGTAGTCAAATTAGCGTTGATTACAAATTACGTAAAATGGCTGTAAAATGAATTGTACAGTTTTAATCAAGTAAAATATTTGCAACAAGCAAAAGACTGTGACTATAAAAAAACTTGTGAACTACAAAAATTAAGACAGTCATTAATATCAGAGATTGATTCGTATAATTTTTGTAAGAGTGACTACTGAATTGATACGTACAATGGCGCGCGTTTGGCTGGGACTGGTGTTCGGCTGTGTTCGGAAATTGGCCACGTGACATCCCTTTCTATTTTCAGTTCCTCGTCTTTTTTTGTGTTGGCGCCATATTTGCCGAGGCACAGGTCAATGCAAAGGAGTACGTAGTTAGTGCTAGTTGGAAATCAATCGGAGATGTGACGAGTGACCATCTTGTTATGCAATAACGATGTAAACATATGTAAGAATAATAAAAGAAAATATAGTGGAAATTAGACGAAGGAAGACAAATTTTATTTGAAGTGTTCGCTGACTGAATTGAGAACCCAGGAGAAAATTATGAAGGAACTGAAACAATGACTATTAGTTTCAACATAAAGTGAAAATAACTATTTAATATATTATTGTGGTTCCACTTCTCAAATATATTTTTACTAGAATGAAAAATGATTTGTAATAGCACAACAAGGGCGAGTATGTCCTGGGCAGTTAGGGACAGCTTCAAAGACATTTTAATTGCATTGTTTGACTATTTCGTCTGTTCTTGGTAGAATATTTTACACATTGTGAATGAACACACACAACACTGGTAATATTTTACAGTTATTATTTGTTACACGAACCGGTTGTCGGCTGTTACGCCATCATCTAGTACAAAGATAAACGTGTGGTACAGTGAAAACTTTTTGGATCAAAGATTTTAAACTAGTGCATCCCATTCCAGAGATGAAAAATATTAATTAGGAATGAAACAAGAGAGATTATTTTGTTGTAAACGCGATGTAAGATTATTTAAGTAAGATAAAATATGTGACACCTTCATTACTGAACTGTAGACGAATTACAACAGTTGCAAAAAGAAGAAAATAATTGAACAATAAACTTTGGTGACATATTCCAAAGACGCGGCTGATCGAAGTAACCTTGTCTTTAATTGGCCCTAAAGTACAAACAGATAAGATGCAATACTGATATTAAGCAGATTAGCGAAGCAGCTGTGATTATACAAAGCAAAATTTTTTTTATCACAACGAGAGAAATTACAGTAACTGAAATAAAGAAAAGTGGAGCATGTGAGCAAGACGGGTAATTTACAACATGTCCTGTGTGGGATTATGAGTAGTATCTGCAGTTAGAGGTCATTCAGTACTAAGCTTGGGTTGACGGACATGTATTTATTAATTTCCTTTATTTTAAGATAGTTCGTCTTCCTTTCTTAATGGATGTTATGTAATAATTCATGTTTCATCTTGTTACTATGGTCTTCTTTAAGCAGGTGGTCTGCAAATGTAGAATCTCCTTTTCTAAGATTCCAGCTTCTGTGGTGTTCCTTCACGTGGGTACATGTTGCCCTGCTGGAGATGGTTGGAAGAGGGGACTATACAACCGCAAATTTTGCATAGAATCTGATATGGATCCCGTTTGGCCGTGAAGTTTTATTCAATTTTAGCTATTTCAGCTGTTATCTCAACGCCACTAACACTAGTATCTATATCACTCATATTTACAGCAGTGTGACTTATAAAATAGGCCTATACTGGATAATATTTTGTAAAGGAGCTCCTTCACGTTGCTCATTCTGTTGGATAAACGACTTTTTTTTAACACTTTCTGACCTAAATTTTTTCTGGTGGAAGGAAGATTTTTCTTTGCGCGGTAATGCTCTTAAATGACTTCTTAAAATGATTTTAGATGCAAGATTTATAAAAAAAAGTTGTACCATTTCCAAAACGTTCTTTGAACATTTGCCTTCATTTAATGGACTAAAGTAACTAATTACGAAATATCCTCTATTGTAATAAATAGTAAAATGGTCATTCAGTTGTTACCATGCAAAATAACAATAACAATATTCACTTATACAGTGGAATATAGCGAACCAATCACATCTCTATAGTTTGGTGGTCACGAGTCGCTCGATATTTTCATAGTGATGCCTAACAGGTGGCAGCAATTGCGCATGATGAAAATGCTGAACATTCACAAATATGTACCACTGGTTTCCATTGGGAAAAAATACTTTCGTTGCAGCTAACAACACGGTCACAGCAGAAGTGTTTTAAATCCTTGACATCCTTCTGCAGCAAAATCTTAGAACATCTTCTGAGCTCAAACGTAATGTATCTCGGATGGAATGACGTCCTGCAGATCAATCAGCATGGATTCAGAAAAAAATGGTAATGCAAAATCCAACTCGTGTTTTTCTCACAGGTCATCCTGAAATCCATAGAACAATGTGGCCAGGTGGATGATATATTTCTTGGCTCACGAAATGAATTTGACTCGCAGGGAGACCACGTGGCAACTGGATTTTTATAATTTCTTATATGTTTCCCAAAAGCAATTCGGCGCAACTCTGAAAAATTCTACAGTAATGGACTTTGTAATTTCCGAGCGCCTATAATACCATAAAGATAGCTCGATTTCTTGACAGGCAGCATGGCCTTTTCCCATGTGGCAGGCATTAATCACTGGTTTCAGTCTCATTCCGTTATTTTTTCCATTTTTTCCCAGTCTGTTTGAAAATTTGCATCATTTAATTATAGAATTAATGGAGTATATGCTAATTAACAGGCCGGCTGTGTGGCCGAGCGGTTCTAGGCGCTTCAGTCTGGAACCGCGCGACCGCTATGGTAGCAGGTTCGAATCCTACCTCGGGCATGGATGTGTGTGATGTCCTTAGGTTAGTTAGGTTTAAGTAGTTCTAAGTTCTAGGGGACTGATGACCTCAGATATTAAGTCCCATAGCGCTCAGACCCATTTGAACAATTTTTTGCTAATTAACACACATGTACCTGTTATTTTTACGAAAATTCACGTTTTATTATTTCTAATTACGTATCGCACATACAAATCCAGTTTTCATTGCAGATATAACTTCTTCTGTGTTTTGTATAAGATTTTTTATCAAGATTGTCTAAACTAAATAACTATTACAAATTAATTTTCTTCATCTTCCTTGACTTTAGGCTTCACGGAAATGTTAGTGGAAAATGAATTTTTGTATAAAAATATGCTACCGCCGGGATTCGAACCCTGGCCGTCAATGCGACAGGCGAGCATTTTACCACAATCACGCAACTCGTCCGGAAACCTACCTTGATTTAGGGCATTAATGCGTCTCGGAAAATTTCAAAGGCGATTTTCTCGAGATTTTTGAGAGTTCCATCGAGCTATTTTTTATGATTGATGTTCGTGTTCTTAACTTCACGTACCACATGGTGAAACCTGTGATTAGATTCAGAATTTCTTGGTAGGAAGGGCACAGGATGTTGGATGGTAAGTCATCGACAGAAGTAGAAATAACCTCAGGCAGCCTAAGGGATTGTATTAGGACCCTATCTGCTTATGTAACGTCAGATTTTTCGCAGATGATGCGGTTATCTGGAATGAAGTACTGTCAGAGACAAACTGCAAAAATATTCAGTCAGCTCTTGATAAAATTTCAAGGTGGTGCAAAGATTGGCAACTTGCATCAAATGTTCATAAATGTAAAATTGCTCGCTTCAGCCAATGTAGATTTGCGCACCTCATAATATGAAAAAAAAAAAAAAAAAATAGTCGCCTGTGGCTATAATACCATCGAGTCGCGATCGTAATCGATTAACTCATACAAATAACTGTGTGTGATAATGTGCACGGATATGAAATGAAACGATCACATGGGCTCAGTCTTGTGTAAAACAGGTGGCAGACTTCCGTTCATTGGTAGGACACTAGGAAAATGCACAACATCTACAAAGAAGATTGCTTACAAAACTCTCGCACAACCCACCCTAAGATATGGCTCAAGTTTGTGGGACCAGCACCAAAGAGGACGAATGGGGAATGTTGAACGTATACAAAGGAAGCACAACTGCACGGACTACCCAGGGATGCCTCTCGCCTAGGGTGTTCGGTGCAGAGGCGCTGACAGCTCTGTCCAGATGGCTTAGAGGTCAGAGAATCTGCCTGGTAAGTAGGAGACCTGGATTCGAATCCCGTTCCGGCACAAATTTTCAACTTTCCCCATTGATTGTAGTAAATGCCCACTCGCAGTCAATGCCTGTAATTCCTTTGTTTCTTAATTCGCAGTGGCTGCTTGGTCAAGATGGTGCCTGTTCTTTCGGACATGTCCAAAAGTACATAGAGAAGAACAGCAAAAATGGTCACAGATGTGTTTGAGCCATGGGACGTCACGGAGATGCTGAAAAACCTGACCTAGCGGATATTTGAAGACGGTCGACAAGTATCGCATGAAAGCTTCCTTACAATATTTCGAGAACCACATTTAAGTGAGGAATCTAGGAGTGTAAGTAATACAACCACCTATGTATCACTCTCGTAAGGAGCACGAATAAAAGAGTGAGACTGCGAACAGCTCGCACATCGGCGAAAGAAGACAGATACGGCTTAAAACAGTAAAAATTTAACAACATTTAACAATTTTTTTCTCCTAAAAATGGAGAATGTTGAACAATTGGATTATAGCGGTTCCCTCATACCTGGAGTTTTTAACGTTGTGTGCAGTTTACTTTATTGGCAAAATACGTACTTACAAAACACAGCTATTCCAGCTACAGACCACAATAAATAATATTTTTAATTATGTTTCAAATTATGAATTTAGCTTTTTAAACATTGTAATATATTTTTAACTGAGAAGCGGTTCACTAGGATGACTTGATTTTGCTTGATTCTGTTGATATTATATAGTTTCACATACCTAAAAAAATTCAAAGCTTTGTTTTATTTAATTTTTGAGTTGTGAGGGAAACGGATCAAGAAAACACGAAGTGCGGGAAGCGAGAGATAAACATTGCGAATGCATTTTTCTTACCTTTGTTGCTGTATTAATGTAAATGAATAGCCACCAGCAGAGTAGGTTGTCCCTTCTAATGATGACTGGTGGTCTGTCTTCTCTAATCTGAGCTTTCTCCTTCTTTTTCTGGCCTCTTTTGTTGTTTCTAGCTTTCTTTTCTCTGCTGACTTTATTCACACTATTCATTTGGTTCGTTGCAAGTTCACGAAACTTTCCAGGTTCAGTTACTAATTACTTCCAATCTACTTTTAAAGCGTTCATTGAATGTAATTACTGATCATTATCTGCAATTTTAATAACAATTTCCCCAAAAATCCAGTTTCGGGACGAACTTTCCACATTTTGCTGTTCAGTGACTCATTAAACTTTTGTGTATTAGCTCCAAAACATTTTTAGGAGCTCTGTGGCAACTAGATTGTTAAACTCAGGCTACCATCACTGCTGGTAGTAAAGCATTTTTGTGCCTGTAACTATTAATAGTTCCTTCAGATGCTACACGTTGATATGGACAACATGACTCATTTCCCTTGGGACAAAAATAATACATCGCGTTGGAACCAGAAGAGCATTACTCAGAAGAGCATTTGTGATACCACACAACCTATACAGCTGCTCTCATGATAATAACAGAATCAGAATTTTCTCTAATTACATTTCCAAAATATCATCTGAGGTTGTTATATTTATGACAGCATCTGTCAGTCTCTTCTTACCACATAATAAAAATCATAAGCAAATGTTTACGAACTACTGCATACAAGACGGCTGCAAGTATGAGAAATTTAGCTTCCAAGCTGAAGACTGCAAGAGTGAGAAATTATGGGAAGTTTTATGAAACGCAGAATTAGACTTAAGGAAAATTTAAAAAGTTACTGTCGGGGGGCGTGGCGCTCGACGGATACATCGCGGGCGTTACATTACTATTTAATCGATAATTGGAAAACTATTACATATATTGCAATAACTTTTTCACCAAAATGTTCCTTCACACTTGAAGCATAACGAAAAAATAATTTGAAAAAATTACTTTTTGAAGGTCTTAGGCTATATCTAATCCAAAAGTAGTCATCTTTTCCGCGTTCCGGACACGAAGCGCTAATAACCCGTACATTGGGAAGCTTATTCTGCCATTTAGTGGAGTACAGATGTGGATCTAGATGTATATGGATGTAGGCTTACATTGCACGATAACATCAACTCGCCTGCTTATTGCTTTACTTAATTTGAAGTAAATCTTTTTACGAGAAGACCAGAGGCAAAAGCATGCATACAGAAGGCAACAAACTGTTGAGCTGCGAATGCGCCGTTCACGAATGTGTCAACAGATAGTACGATGTCTTTTCAGTTCTCCGTTGGCAACTATATCTTACAAAGGGAACGTTAACACGATTTAAAACCATACACAGTTTTAACAATTACTGGGAAAATGGTGTAGGATTAATAGAGGAGATAAGTGTATTCCGAAGAAGAACAGTACATTCTATCAGGAGTTCACGTAGACAGACGCTAATGAGAGCATTATGAATCAAAGAAGGATTACTATTAAAATTTCTAGGACGCACATTCTAAAAACTCTTAAGCAGTTTACTGCATGGTGTCCATAAATTATCTTGGCAACTTTGGACTTTAATAATATATGATAGCAAGTGCTTTTCAATATGTGACAAGATAACTCATTAAGTTGTGTTTTCTCATTTATACAGGGCTATTACAAATGATTGAAGCGATTTCATAAATTCACTGTAGCTCCGTTCATTGACATATGGTCACGACACACTACAGATACGTAGAAAAACTCGTAAAGTTTTGTTCGGCTGAAGCCGCACTTCAGGTTTCTGCCGTCACAGCGCTCGAGAGCGCAGTGAGACAAAATGGCGACAGGAGCCGAGAAAACGAATGTCGTGCTTGAAATGCACTCACATCAGTCAGTCATAACAGTGCAACGACACTTCAGGACGAAGTTCAACAAAGATCCACCAACTGCTAACTCCATTCGGCGATGGTATGCGCAGTTTAAAGCTTCTGGATGCCTCTGTAAGGGGAAATCAACGGGTCGGCCTGCAGTGAGCGAAGAAACGGTTGAACGCGTGCGGGCAAGTTTCACGCGTAGCCCGCGGAAAATTGGCTCATGCCACAACTGGAGACCGACAGTGCCGACTTCATCTTTCAACAGGATGGTGCTCCACCGCACTTCCATCATGATGTTCGGCATTTCTTAAACAGGAGATTGGAAAACCGATGGATCGGTCGTGGTGGAGATCATGATCAGCAATTCATGTCATGGCTTCCACGCTCTCCCGACTTAACCCCATGCGATTTCTTTGTGTGGGGTTATGTGAAAGATTCAGTGTTTAAACCTCCTCTACCAAGAAACGTGCCAGAACTGCGAGCTCGCATCAACGATGCTTTCGAACTCATCGATGGGGACATGCTGCGCCGAGTGTGGGAGGAACTTGATTATCGGCTTGATGTCTGCCGAATCACTAAAGGGGCACATATCGAACATTTGTGAATGTCTAAAAAAGCTTTTTGAGTTTTTGTATGTGTGTGCAAAGCGTTTTGAAAATATCTCAAATAATAAAGTTATTGTAGAGCTATGAAATCGCTTTAATCATTTGTAATAACCCTGTACATGTCAGTGTGTCTACACTAGTGTCATAGACAACGTTCAGTTGGTATTCAGTTTCTCTCCATGTGCGGCGATATGTTCAAACGCATTCAGAATGCGTGTCTTCGTGTCCTGTAAATATGCAACCTCGGTTCGGTAGACACGGTCCTTTATAGAACGCCATAGGAAGAAGTCCTGTGGTGTATGGTCAGGTGATCGCGGCGTACACCGAATGGGACTATCTCGTCCGGACAACCTATCCTGAAACTTTTCATCCAGAAAGTGAGGGACATATAGGGACCAGCGATGCGGTGGCATATTCTGCTGGAATATGAGTTCAGATTGCCGATGCTCCATTTGTGATACGACGAACTCTAGTAACACGTCCAGATAAACACCACTGTTATTGGTAGACTCGCTGAAAAAGGATGAAACAGTAATTCATCTGTGCATAACTACTCACCAGAAGTTGACTTTGGGACTGTCTCTTTCCATTTCACGTGTAATGCTAGGACACCCTGATCCTCACGTACGAACATTGTTTGCATCAGTCATGTCAACCATATTCAGTGCAAACTGTTCGCGCTGAAGTTCGTTCGTTGGCCCTACTGCCTGAAGCAGCTGCATCTTGTAGACATTAAGAGGAAACCTCTCATGCAAGACTTTGTGCACTGTACATGGTAGCATTTCCATCTCTCTGGACGCAGTGCGCTCTGATTTTGCAGGTTTCCATGCAAGCGTCTACCGTAGCTTGTCACCTACGTGGCTGAAACCTATGGGCAACATGCCTCTTCTTATGGAGGACACTACCTGTTTCCATAGACGACTTTCGTAATGTCGTGTAACTGGTCGGGACGATGATTTCCTTCTATAGCGTGTCCGAAGGTTTTGTCGCCCTCGGGCATCGAACTTCGTTCTCTATGAACCAAGCTACTCACAGAGCTTTCTGCTATGGCGTCCACATTTTTCACCATACGTGCACCTGGAAAATGAAAAAAAAAAGACTTCGTTAGTTAACTTGTGATGTGTTCTGAACCAGTTGTTATTACCTAGAATAGGTTTGTAATCTTGAATTATAAAGTTAACTTATGGAGATCCTGAAACTTCCTGGCAGATTAAAACTGTGTGCACGACCGAGACTCGAACTCGGGACCTTTGCCTTTCGCGGGCAAGTGCTCTACCAACTGAGCTACCGAAGCACGACTCACGCCCGCTACTCACAGCTTTACTTCTGCCAGTATCTCGTCTCCTACCTTCCAAACTTTACAGAAGCTCTCGGCCAGGAAGTTTCATATCAGCGCACACTCCGCTGCAGAGTGAAAATCTCATTCTGGAAACACCCCCCAGGCTGTGGCTAAGCCATGTCTCCGCAATATCCTTTCTTTCAGGAGTGCTAGTTCTGCAAGATTCGCAGGAGAGCTTCTGTACAGTTTGGAAGGTAGGAGACGAGGTACTGGCAGAAGTAAAGCTGTGAGTAGCGGGCGTGAGTCGTGCTCCGGTAGCTCAGTTGGTAGAGCACTTGCCCGCGAAAGGCGAAGGTCCCGAGTTCGAGTCTCGGTCGGGCACACAGTTTTAATCTGCCAGGAAGTTTCATATCAGCGCACACTCCACTGCAGAGTGAAAATCTCATTATGGAGATCCTGTATGTCTAGCGAAAAAGTGGAGACTGTAAAATCAGAGAATCTCAAGCGATTTGGAAACATCTAAAGCTTTATAAGTGGTGCCTACTCCCGACCATCGTGTTTCACCTCGAAGTGCAGGAAAGAGTGTTGTAAGAGATAGGGATCGAATTCACGGCGACATGAAACGTGTGCGACAAGAGGATACGCGGTGCGTGGCTTTGCAGAGGCCCCTGTTTGTACTGTGCCAGCTGCCCGTACAATAGAGCAAGTGTGCGGCAGCTACACACACACACACACACACGCACACACACACGCGCGCTAGCTCACGCACCTGTGCCCTGCGCTGGGTCGTCTGTGCCCGGCGTCACATTTCCCCACGTGGAGCTGCGAGGTGAGTGCAACGGAGCCACGATCGTTCGTGCCTCTGTAATACTAATTTTTAATTTACGTATTTATTTGTTTTATTTTGATGACGTACACATCTTCCATATTGTTTATAGATAGACTCGACAACTTACCGAAACATTCACACTTGGGTCGTCGCATGAGGCAGTATCGAAATGATCACTTGCATATTTGAAGTTAAGACGTTCTTGAAGGAAAGAAGAAACGAATATCAGAATTTCCTGTTTGTGTCGTACGGTTGCTGCAACAGGCACACAATCGTCTTACTTGTTTCTACATTCTTCTTCTTCTCCCGCCTCTCTACAGGGTCGGCATTACTATGCAGTGTGATTGAGCTGCCTCTACCGATGTCGTTTTATGCAACCTGCAATGTTATACGTGTCCTTCAAAAAGCACGCGAGAGATTTTCATTTTCTCTCACCCGGTACGCGGAAACTGTTTGACCTACAGAAAAAATGAATGATATCTTGCTGTAGGAAATTTAATGTAGTTAAATTTTGTACTGGGGTACGTTTACGCTAGACGCCGTAGTTTCCGAGTTACTCGAGAGAAACGTACAAAAGTGACGTTCAAACGCATCCCCACTTCCACACTCAACCCCCACCAATCAGGATTTCTAGTACGTTGTTAGTGGCACTCTCTCCTGTCACAGTACAAAAATTAGCAACTGCATGAATTGTTTCCCACTTTCGATCTTTTTTAGTCTTCACTGACTGGCTTTACTACGCCATAAGCTTCGTCAATTACTCACGTATTGTAAAATTGACGTTTGTGTAAACTTTGCCTAATAGTTTTGTAAATTTTAACTGCTAATATAAACGATTTATCGCTGTATTTGTCAGGCGTCCTGACTACGAAACTACTGTCCTTGTAAGGGTTGGATCGAATTGGCAACATAATTAATTTTACGTAACGTTTACAAAAGTTGCTTTTCTTTCATTACCTTCACGGACACGTTTAAATTGATGATATTAATGAAATAGCCGATTATGCTGGTGGCGTAACAGCCCAATCAATGGAGACCAAAACGGCCCGAATATCGGGAATAGTTTCTTGTAATTGGAAATATTTGTACAGTGGTAGGAGGGAGTGCCGCGAACAACGTACTAGAAATTCTAACTGGTGAGGTGCTAATGTGGGGCGGAGGTGCGTTTGAAAGTCACATTTGGATGTTTCCTTCAATAACTCGAAAGTAGTGGCTTCCAGCGAAAACGTATACCAGTGTGAAATTTTGCTATATTAAATTTTTTACGAAAAGGTCCTGTTCGTCTTTTTTCTGTAGGACTGATACGAGGGTCATTCAGTAATCAAAGAGACAAATTGGTCTGGGGAAAAAACTGTTAGTAGGTCAAGTTAGGTACTTTTATGGCTTCAAGATGGCATCGCTGGGATGATCCCTGATCAGCTGATGTATCAACATTGTTTTGTTTATAACCTCAAAAATACATTTCAAGATGGCGAATCCGCTTGAAACACCCACATGAACAACGTTCTGTTATTAGTTTTTTACTTGCTGAAGGCGAGAAACCAGTGAATATATACTGTAGAATGTCGAAAGTTTATGGTGAAGATTGTATGAATCGTGCAAATTTTTACAAGCGGGTAGAGCAGTTCAAAAATGGTCGCGACTCAGTGACTGACGAACACTGTCCTGGCCGACCAGTTGCAGTTTCAACTCCCTCACCTGAAAGTCGAATTGATGACATTATTCGTGCCTACCGCCATGTGACTGTGGAAATGATAGTTGATAAGGTTCAAGTAAGTACTGGTACATTTCATAACATTATCTGTAACAAGCTGAAGTACCACAAAACGTGTGCAATATGGGTCCCAAAGGAGTTGACGCGGCTACACAAGGGTACAAGGTTGAGAGTGTACACAGAGCTAAAGGAGAAATAAACGCTTTTTTCTCCAGACCAATTTGTCTCTTTAATTATTGGATGACTCTCGTAGTTTGCTCTGGCGAGCGAGATAACATCAAAATATCGCACGTGGTTTGCGAGGGCCAGCTTTAACATCGCGGGTTGCATAAAACGACATCGGTAGGGGAAGAGTGGTCAGGTGCCATTCTAGACGTAACACCCAGCCCCCCCCCTCCCCTCTCCTTTTTCCTGGGAAGGGAAAGTGTACCCCATCTGTCTGAGTATAGCATGTTCTAGTGTCTGCGTAGTGTGTGTCTGAGGTAAGACAGTTTGGTATGTAACTAGTTGAACTGGGGCTGGCTCGCTTTCCCATGTCACGGCAGCGGCTGGCTTAGGGCTCTCCATTATTCGGGCGGGTTGAACCTGTTTCTATTAGGGGGAGCGGAAAGTAATGTCGTTTCTGCGCATGTCGATGTTCGTTTGTCATCAATCACTGTGTACTTCAAAGTCGTGCCAAAGGCATTTTAAGATTGGAGTGACATGTTTACTCGTAAATAATTAACTCTTTAATTTTTTGTTGTTGCAATTTGTGGTGAAACGGCTAGACAAATACCAGAAGAATAGCATGTCCGGCTTCCTATGCTTTTTGAGTTTCGTAAGGGTAGTAACGCAATAGTTGCCACCAAAAATATTTACGATATTTATCCAAGTGCATTAGACGTACGTAAATGCCAAAAGATGGTTTTCTCAGTTCAAATCCGGTAATTTTGATCTTTCCGACTCGGTTCGATCAAGAAGTCCAACAAATTTAGACACTGACATGTTAAGGGCGTAAGAGGAAGCAAATCCCTGCGATACAATCGAGGGACTGTCAAACACTCTTAACCAACGTTGATCGACCATCCGAGAATATTTGCAGCCGATTGATAAAGACAAACAAAGCTAATAACAGATCCACCACACGCAACTTATTACTTCAGCGGCACAATACAGAAACAGTTTTTGATCTCTTGATCGCTGGAAATGAAAAATGGGTTATGACAACCCAAAACGCAAAGGGCGACGGGTCTGTCTGAATGAATCACCACGAGGTACAGCTACGAAAGTAGGTTTACTTTCCAAAAGGCCGTTTTTTGTATTTGGTGGAATGTTCGGGGGTAGTTTACTTTGAAGCGCCAAAATCTACACAAACTGTGAATGCACACCTTTACTGTGAACAATAGTATCGAGTAAATGAATCTTTAATTGAGAAATACCCAACGACTGTCAAAAGAAAATGCATTATTCTGCAACACGATCGAACTGCACAAGACGAACCCTGGAAAAAAAGTTAGTGAATTGGATTGGGAAGTATTGCCTTACCTACCATACTCTCCATCGGATTGCCATTTATTCCGATCGCTGCAACATTTTCTAAGTGGCAAAAAATGTGAAAACGTGGATCATATCCAAAAACCATGTTCAGATATTTTGCTCAAAAACGATTTAATTTTTATCAAATCACCACTGAAGATTTGCACACTAGATGGCAAAAGATTGTTGATGATAAGGGTGATTACATCATTGACTAAATATAAAAACTTGTAACAACTTATCTGTTTGAATGTAATATAAAAACACATTACTTTTCGACCTCTAAAACATTAACTGAATAATGTTTCGACACGTTGGATAAATAATAATAATGACAACAACAATATTAATTTTAGAAAATATGTGTCGGTATAAGACACTAATTTACAAGTGTTGACAAGAGGCTGGGAGGAAGTGAAGTCCACTGCATTCGACTTGTGAATAATTTGCGAAATCCACTGAGAAGTCAAATCAGAATAGCTGTCGCAAGTTACCATCCTCTGTACTCATAATAACCACAACATTCCCTATATTCCACTCTTTTTAATGAGTTACTGCAACGACACTCGCACTTAATATGACATATTTTTCTCACAAAGAGTAAGGAGATCGTAGAGAGAAAGACCCTTCCACATAGTGTCGAAAAGACACGTATTTTTTTCGCTGACTTTCATTTTCTTCTGAACGCCTATTGAATACAGATGCTGCAGATGTACTGATATTGTCCTAAACAATGAAAGAAGAATTACTTCTCACACACTTGTTGTTTCTTTACCTCATATTCATAGAAACTATGCAGCGTTTCCGTTCAAAAAATGAACGTCCCTCATAAGTGCACATTGTCAACATCAAATCCCAGAGAGAGCAGATTTACTTTCTGATAGCGACTTTGCTGGTATATATTGCAACTATCTAAAAACGTGTATCAAGTTGCACACTGTTTGACGGATGTGGTGTGCGTACTGTAAGACCTTCGGTACACACACCGTCAGATTATTTGACTTGTCGCTCTAACGAAGTAGGCGAGTGTCAGCAATATGTCTCGTGGTCTTATCGTGGCATGTTTATCTTCTGCCGTTAGGTCAGACGATAGAAATGCCACTTGCACGCTTAGAGTAGCAGATTGACTGTGACCAACTTTAAACAGAACTTGATTAATTTTCACACACATTTATTAAAATAGTAACAAGCATAAACCTTACATAACTTGATACTGGATGCTATTTACAATTGACAATCTGAAGTTTCTTTGGTCTTGGTATGTTAAGCTTATTCTCACATATCTCTGATACTTGACAAAGTGTCTATACATTTATCTTCATGGCTATGTACAGGAATATGATAATCTTATTAGGTGCAGACTAAAACTTGACTATAGCCTGGTACAGACTAATGCAGACTAGTACAGACTGGTGCAGACAAATGGAGACTGACTAATTTGAGATCTGTGCACTCGTTATAATACCTCGCGTGTTCAGGTATCACTGCACGAGTGTGATCTGCGAGGAGAAAAGGTTCTACGTTAGCAGCAATCTCATTGGCTGCATTACATATTAATACACGGATCGGCGGAAGCAGAATTTGGTCCGTCTCTAAGGCAGCGCCATCTCGTATTGCGGAGACAGACTAGCGCTGCGCCTGCGCTGTTGTGCTTAGCGGGGCGCGCTCTAGTGGGAAAGTTGTGTACGCACTGACTACGTGGAACTATGTACACAACAACGGGTGAATAATTCATGCAAGTAAAAGTTTAATTTACATTACTCTTGTGTTTCTACGAGATGTTTCATCCACAAACGAGACGATGTATGGGTAAATACAATTTACAAAATGTTTTCTTTAGCACTACAGCCCTTGATGGGCTTTGGCCGCCTCAACAGTCTTCCTCTATTCATCTCTGTTCTCTGTTTTTCTTTTCCATCCTCGGATCTCCAGTTTGGTAAGGTCAGGCAAAAGATTGTCCAGCCATCTAGATCTTGGTCGGCCCTCCCTTCTGGTGGAATACAATCCGCCTTTCATTACTCGTTTGGGCTCCTGCCATCTATCATCCTCTCCGTATGTCCTAACCAATGTATTTCACTTCATTTTCTCTTGCATAAACTGTCGTATATCATGGTTGTAACTTATTCTCCAACCCTCTGTTTTCCTCACAGGCCCACAAAATTTTCTCAGGTTTTTCTTTCAAACGCTTTTAGTTGTTCCTATCTGCTTCTGTCGCTGTCCACATTTCTGATCCATATGTAACAACTGGTCGTACAAGGGAAAAGTATACTTTTAACTTGTTCTTGTAATTAGAGAATTCTTAAATATTTGTAAGTTTGCATAATACGCTGTTTCCTTCCTGCCTCATTTCTTAATACAATGTTTCATATTATTATCGCTGCTTAAGAGGACACTCAGGTAATAGAAGCTGCTGACAGCTTTAAAACATCTATTAGAGGCCTTCAGACCATGTGGTTCAAATGGCTCTGAGCGCTAAGTTACTTAATATCTGAGGTCATCAGTCCCCTATAACTTAGAACTAATTAAACCTAACTAATCTAAACATCACACACATCCATGCCCGAGGCAGGATTCGAACCTGCGACCGTAGCGGTCCCGCGGTTCCAGACTGTAGCGCCTAGAACCGCACTGCCAACCCGGCCGGCACGGTTTCCATTATCTCATACATTTCTTTAAGGTTGTTTATATCATACGCCAGAATTGCAACATCATCTATAATATGTACATAATTGACTGGATTTCATCTTTATTGTTCCTCTCTTGCCCATTTTTTGTATAAGACTGTGCACTGCTAAGTTAAACAGGACTGCAGACAGCGAGCATCACCCTGTTTCACTCAATCTGTAAAATTAAAACCCTTCCTGATTTTGTTGTTCGCCTTTACTTTTGCTTTTGTCTCCTTCGTCGCTAACTCAGTTAACCTTCTTAACTTGTCACAGTTGCCCAATTCTTTTAGTGCTTTATACAAAGCTGATCTGTTAACATTATCAAAAACTTGTTTAAAATCAACTCTTGATTCATGTGATTTCAAAAAATTTCTCCGTTACTTGTCTAATCGCAAACATTTGGCCAGAAATGTCTCTATTTGATCGGAAACCACATTTTTATTCTCCGAAGACATCTTTAGCGCATTTTTTTTCTATCCTTTCATTCAACACACCGGAAAACATATTGTAAGCTGTAATCAACAAAGTTATGCCTCTATAAATTTAACAAGCTAACACTTCTCCTTTCTTATATAGGGTGTTTCAAAATTACTACGACGAACATCGAGGGGTTGTACAAGGTGTGCTGAGGAACAAAACGAGGATACGAACCCGTGTACTGAAATGCCATCCAACGCCGCTACAGAGCGTCCAAGGAATAGGAGACATCGCCTCTGTATGAACAGATTTTCAGGGACGATGAGAAGCGTAAATGTATCAGTTTGAGTTAAGGTTCCCTGGTCCGGAACGTACGAGTCGAAAGTTCTACGTGAAAATCATTCTGATACCTCTGACAGTGGAATACATGTACCGGTACTGTTGTTGCTAAGATTGTAGGGCAGGCGACTTTCAGAGATGGTAGTACGGACCAACAAAAGAAAAAAAAAATGCCCAGTAATTTCATCTTCGCTGTTGTGAAACATACCTCCTCTATTGAGAGGTGCTCATAGCTCCTCAGATATGCTTTTTAGAACCTATGTTTATTCGACATTTTTCTCTTGATTTGGTCCATACAACCACCTCAGAAATTTGCCTACCCGACGATCTTAGCAACAATAGTACAGGTACATGTATGCCAGTATCAGAGGCATCAGAACGATTTCCGCTTATAACTTTTGACTCGTTCCTTACCTATAATTGATACATTTATCCTTCTGCATCGTCGCTGAAAGTATGTAGGATCATCACGGAATCACATCGTATATACATGCATACATAACCAGGGACCGACGCCTACAGCTTCGACGCTCTGTAGCTTTTCCGGATACCACAGGTTCCATCCTTATTTTGTTCCTCGACACAATTTTTACAATCCCTCGAAGTTTGTCGGTGTAATTTTGAAACATCCAATACGTAGGACGTATAGTTCCAGTCTACCGGTCCTCAGGCATGCCTTCATTTTCTCATACGCTGTATACGAGGGGTATTAGTACATGCACTCACTTACTAGATGTTGACCGTCAAATTTGATAAGCTCTGGCACCATCCCATCTTCACCATATGCATGCTTATTTTCCAGTTTATATAACACCGACTCCACATCCTGCAATGCTGGTCTTATTGCTTCTTCCCTTTCCTCTTCTCTTGCCTCGATATTCTCCTTCTGTCTTTGTTGCTATCTTGATACTCAGCATATCTGCAAAATATTCTGTCCACCTCTGCAATATTTTTTGTTCGTTTGTCATTATCTTACCATTTCTAATTCTGCATACATTACGTGTCACTAGAATTTTTTTACAAAATATTACTTTCGAATAAATTTCTTTCTGAAACATTGTGATTTATTTAATGTGACCGTGTCCAGGAAACGACATGTAGAGTCGCTGAGACACATGTAATAGTGCAAGTAATAAACTCAGAATCGATAGTTAATTACGAATTATTTACAGAGGAATAGAAAAAGTGGTAGAAGCCGACCTCAGGAAGGATCAGTTTGGGTTTTGGAGAAATGTAGAAACACACGAATTGATACTAACCATACAACTTATCTCAGAAGATAAAGTGAAGAAAGGCAAACCTACGTTTAAGGCATTTATACACGTTGAGAAAGCTTTCGCCAATGTTGACTGGAATTCACTCTTTGAAGTACTGAAGGTAGCAGTAGCTAAAGGTTATACACAATTTGTACAGATGAGTTTTGCTATTTGGAGAGCAAAAAAGCACAGACGATGGACGAAGTAGAGAGGGTATAAAATGCAAATTGGCTATAGCAAAGAACGCGTTTCTGGAAAAGAAGGATTTGTTAAAACCGAGTATAAATTTGTTTGGAAGTCGTTTCAGAAGTTATTCGTCTGGGTTGGAACCTTGTATGACAGTGAAACAAGGACGATAAGCAGCTCAGACGTGAAGAGAATAAGACTTTTTGAAATGTGGTGCTATAGAAGAATTCTGAAGATTAGATGGGTAAATCGCGCAACCAGTGAGAAGGTACTGCATCGAACTGCGGAGAAAAGCAAGTTCTGGCACACCTTAATTAAATGAAGAGGGTATGCTCATAGAACACACCATGAGGCTTCTACGAATCATCAATTTGGTACTGGAAGGAAGTGTGTGTGTGTGGGTGGGGTGTGGGGATGGGGGGAGGAGTAGGAGGATCAATACAGCAAGCAGGTTGAAATAGATCTAGGTTGCACTAGAGTTATTCGGAGACTTACACAGGGTAGAGTAGCGCGGAGAGCTACGTCAGACCAAACCTCGGACTGAAGACCACAACAACAAGAAGCATGTAAATATGTATTTAATGGATACTTGGAAAATTCATGAAAAACAATTTTAAATCTGGATACTTCTACTCTCCACGAAAATAATTTTCAGTTACAATAATATCAGAATCCTCGAAATCACTGAACAGTTACGATTACCTTACACACCCCAGAAACTAGATTCCTACAACCACAGAATCACCATCGTAATTGGTGCGACAATACGAACCCTTCCGTCTAAACCTACTTGTATGTGTACTCAGCATCCACCATCAACGAAACTTCAAACTGCAATCTGTCCCGACTGAGACCTTTGGCCCACTTCCACCATCCTTTATATTCCTATTGGACAGATACGTAAGTAATTAAGCGTCTGACTATAATTCCAAAGGTCTAAATATAGGTTACATTCTTCAATCTCTCCTAGGATTTTTTTTGTCACTTGTCACTTCTTTCTTCTCTACATACACATTTACATATATACTTTGATATCTTTGGTGTGTGACGAAGGGTACTTTGTGTACCAGCGTCTCATTCCATCCCCTTTCCTAGTCGCGAATAGTCAGAGGGAAAAACGGTTATTGGCATGCCTCGGTGAGATCTCGAATCTCTCTGTTTTGGAATTCATGGACATTTACGCAGGAGTGAACAATATATCGCTTGACTCATCTAGGAATGCCCGCTCTCGTAGTTTTAACAGTAAACCACATCGTGATACACAACGCCTCTCTTGTTGCACTTGCCGCTGAACTTGGGTGAGCATCTTCGTAACGCTTTCGCGCCATCTAAAGGAACGTGTGTTAAAACGCGCTGAGCTTCTTCGGATCTTCACTATTTCCTCAATGAATCCTATCTGATACGGATCCCAGACTTACAGGTGATATTCAAGTATTGGTCGAACGAGGGTTTTGTAAGCTACCTGCTTCGTAGGGCGACTATGGAGCATCCTTCCAGTGAATCTCAGTCTACCATTCGCCCTTCGTGCGATTAGTTTCGAGACGTCGTTCTGCTTCAGATCGCTCCTTACGCATACTCTCAGATATTATTTAATGGATGTGACTGTTTCCAGCGTTTGTTCTGGACTTGTGTAGGCAAACATTGATTACTCTTACCGCCCATCTTTGCGCAATTAGTTAAATTTGCTTATGTTAAGGGTTTGCCAGTCCCTGTACCAAACGTTCATCCTCTACAGGTTTTTCTGCATTTCGTTACAGTTTTCTAGCTTTCCGACTTTGTAAGATTCTTCCGCGAAAATCGTCATGCAACTTCCAACGTTATCCACTAGATCATTCATATACAGCCCGATTCTGTGTCTATGTTACAAGCTCTCGGGGATCATAGAGAAGGGTAAATTTATCAATTTATGTAAAGGGACCATGGCCCGGAAACGACGGAATCGAAAGTTGTAAACGAAAATCGTTCTTATACCTCTGATACTTCTGACGGTAGGATACATGTAACAGTATTGTTGTTGCTAACAAAGAACCGCTTGGGTGCGAGGTCGCGAGTTCAGTCTTCAGCAAGGCTCATTTGAAAGTTTTGTATTAACAATTATGACGGGCAAAATAGCATCTGCTAATGACTCATCAGGGGGCCGACAAAAAGTGGGTTTCCGGGATGTGCAGAGATCTACCTTCTCTGGGATGTATGTATTACATTTCACAAAATGAACATCGTCGACATTCTAAGAAATGTTCAAAACAATTAATTGCACCATGAACACTGAATGAAAAATGGCCCGCCACAGTAGTCACAAAGGTTCGTACCTTTTCAAGTACGAAGGCAAACTCCTTGAGAGTTACAAACCGTGCAGGACATTCAGCTAGATATGCAATCTTAAAGACTGCATGTAGAATCATATTGGTGTAACGGGGTGACGAGAACTGATGGAATGTAACGGCATGCGACCGAATGTGAAACAATCTATCGTGGAGCTTATCGTGAAACTGCCTATCCTTGAAGGCGTAGCTGCAGTTGGGGCGTGGAGAAAGCAAATATCCAAAGGCTGAATTGGTTCAGTGGTTCCGGATGGTATGAATTACAATGTCGCACACTTTTCTGGAGGAATAATTTGCTCTAAATGAGTATGATTTTTATACGCAGATCAGGAATTAAGCAAAAATATTTTGACGAGCTATGGCCCAAAACCAGTGCTCATACCATAGTTATAGCTCCCTTAGGCCCATTTTCCCACTTTTGCTTGCTGTGACGTAAATATGCGCTACTGCCCTTGCAAAGAGAGAAAGAAACATAGGGGGCAGAGCACCTCCAAATTCTCGCAGCAGAATAAATAACTTCCCAGCCAATTTACCATCCAGATTAACAGATGCCATAATTGTATACGAATGCCTGAAGGTATTGAAGTTGGTTGATCTTCAAAAAACTCTCTTGGCACCTCTAATTTCCAGCGTTTCTTTCATATGCACTCCCACTTGGTATCCCGATTGCTCGGAATTGAAAACAAATAGCTTATTGAGCAATGGTATAAGTTTGTTTACCTCATCTACAAATTTTCGGGCCGATTCCGCAGTTTGCTGTGAATCGTCAAGTTGATGTTTTGTTTGAAATTTAATTATCTTATGTCTTATGACATTGTACTTCTGTCAGAGACAGCAAAGGACTTGGAAGAGCAGTTGAACGGAATGGATGGTGTCTTGAAGGGAGGATATAAGATGAACATCAACAAAAGCAAAACGCGGATAATGGAATGTAGTCGAATTAAGTCGGGTGATGCTGAGGGTATTAGATTAGGAAATGAGACACTTAAAGTAGTAAAGGAGTTTTGCTATTTGGGGAGCAAAATAACTGATGATGGTCGAAGTAGAGAGGATATAAAATGTAGACTGGCAATGGCAAGGAAAGCGTTTCTGAAGAAGAGAAATTTGTTAACATCGAGTATAGATTTAAGTGTCAGGAAGTCATTTCTGAAAGTATTTGTATGGAGTGTAGCCATGTATGGAAGTGAAACATGGACGGTAAATAGTTTGGACAAGAAGAGAATAGAAGCTTTCGAAATGTGGTGCTACAGAAGAATGCTGAAGATTAGATGGGTAGATCACATAACTAATTAGGAAGTATTGAATAGGATTGGGGAGAAGAGAAGTTTGTGGCACAACTTGACCAGAAGAAGGGATCGGTTGGTAGGACATGTTCTGAGGCAGCAAGGGATCACCAATTTAGTATTGGAGGGCAGCGTGGAGGGTAAAAATCATAGGGGAAACCAAGAGATGAATACACTAAGCAGATTCAGAAGGATGTAGGTTGCAGTAGGTACTGGGAGATGAAGAAGCTTGCACAGGATAGAGTAGCATGGAGAGCTGCATCAAACCAGTCTCAGGACTGAAGACCACAACAACAACAACAACATGTCTTCCAGTTCTGTAGCATTGTTTTTAAGTGTCTTGAAGGGAGGATATAAGATGAACATCAACAAAAGCAAAACGAGGATAATGGAATGTAGTCGAATTAAGTCGGGTGATGTTGAGGGTATTAGATTAGGAAATGAGACACTTAAAGTAGTAAAGGAGTTCTGCTATTTGGGGAGCAAAATAACTGATGATGGTCGAAGTAGAGAGGATATAAAATGTAGACTGCAATGGCAAGGAAAGCGTTTCTGAAGAAGAGAAATTTGTTAACATCGAGTATAGATTTAAGTGTCAGGAAGTCATTTCTGAAAGTATTTGTATGGAGTGTAGCCATGTATGGAAGCGAAACATGGACGGTAAATAGTTTGGACAAGAAGAGAATAGAAGCTTTCGAAATGTGGTGCTACAGAAGAATGCTGAAGATTAGATGGGTAGATCACGTAACTAATGAGGAAGTATTGAATAGGATTGGGGAGAAGAGAAGTTTGTGGCACAACTTGACCAGAAGAAGGGATCGGTTGGTAGGACATGTTCTGTGGCATCAAGGGATCACCAATTTAGTATTGGAGGGCAGCGTGGAGGGTAAGAATCGTAGGGGGAGACCAAGAGATGAATACACTAAGCAGATTCAGAAGGATGTAGGTTGCAGTAGGTACTGGGAGATGAAGAAGCTTGCACAGGATAGAGTAGCATGGAGAGCTGCATCAAACCAGTCTCAGGACTGAAGACCACAACAACAACAACAACAACAACCATCCATTGCTTCCCTTGAAATCACTGCAGCCTATGTCGCGCGCAATTCGATGTGCGTAATGTCAGGTTGATCCTGTAAATTGTATGGAGCATCCTTGAAACGCGCGTATACCAGTTTTTGTAACAAGTGCTCGTTGTCCTCCCTTGAAGATCCGTAGTTTTTCTTAAGCACTACATGGTCATATTGCTTTCGTATTGCTGCGAACTTTTTCGAAATCTCTTTATATTTCTCTTAATGCTGCGGATGATCTTCCATTGGACAACGGGATTTGTGACTTCCTGTCCGACAAGGATGAAGGATGATCAGCTACATGGTTCGCCACCTGTTTCAGTATCACTTTCACTTGTGCAGCACGTGTCGGCATCACTGGGCTTCTCATGTACGGCGTCCACACAGTCGAGCGTAAGCGACACCACACATTCCACTGACTCATCTTACAGAAACTCTAATATTTTATACGCCACTTGTTTCTCGCTCTGCGAAATTCTTTGGATTCCTTTCTGCCGAAACGTCAACTTCGGCAGCTATTGTAGATATAATACAATGTTTGCTTTGTTTATCAAATGGCTCTGAGCACTATGGGACTTAACATCTGAGGTCATCAATCACCTAGAACTTAGAACTGCTTAAACCTAAGTAACCTAATCTTTGTACATCCGTATTTAAATTGGATTATGGTGCGACACAGCTGGTATAATTTTTATTAAAAATGAAACTCTTTCTGCTTTACTCAAGATTTTATATTTATTTGGCTACTAGTTTCGACGTTGCGTCAACGCCACCATCTTCAGGCCCGTACACTTTGATGAAATCAATTGTGTGTGGCTGAATACTAGATGTCCACGGCGAGACCAATATGTGCTCTACATGGATGGCGGGCAGTATTGGTCTCACTGCGGACTTCTAGCACTCAGCCACACACAATTGATTTCATCAAAGAGTACGGGCCTGAAGATGGCGTTGACGCAACGTCGAAGCTAGTAGCCAAATAAACATACGAGGGTTGTTTTTTAAGTAAGGGCCGTTCGCGCGTTATAGTCCCGTAGTTCGCGCGGACGCCGCAACAAGCCACCGCGCCACTTGCCGGCATCCTTCCCGTTCACGCTGATGCAGCTCTGTAGCTAAAGTGTACGCATCGCTGTGCTACTTTATAATGTTTACGATTATTGAATTGCCCGCCGCGTGTGAGATACGGTCAGTGATAAGTTTTTTGACCGCGAGAAGCCTATCAGCAGCAGAAATTCATCGTCAGTTAACAGAAGTTTATGGCTTGAATGCAATGAGTGAAGGTAAAGTGCGTCAATGGGTTAGAGAGTTTAAAAATGGCCGTGAAAACGTCCATGACGAAGAACGCTCAGGCCGGCCCTCTGTGATCACTGATGATTTGGTGGCTGCAGTCGAAACAAAGATTCGGGAGCACAGAAGATTCACAATTTCCACTCTTTCTTTGGAATTTCAACACGTTTTAAGATCGGTTTTGTACAAATTAGTGTCTGAAAACCTAAACTTTAAGAAACTGTGTTCTCAGTGGGTACCCAGACTCCTCACAGAGGACCACAAAGGGAAGAGATTTGCCACTTCATTGAACTTTTTGATTCGTTACGAGGAAGAAGGGGATGACATGTTGAGTCAAATTGTCACTGGAGACGAAACATGGGTATCCCATATCACTCCCGAAAGCAAGCGACAATCGATGGAATGGCGACACACAACCTCACCCGTCAAGGTCAAAGCCAAACAGACGCTGTCAGAGCGCAAGATTATGGCAACTGTGTTCTGGGACCGGCGCGGTGTTTTGCTAGTGGACTTTGTGCCACGAGGAACGACAATCAACTCGGATGCTACTGTGCAACTCTAAAGAAGCTCCGCAGAGCAATTCAAAACAAAAGGTGCGGCATGCTAACAAAAGGAGTTTTGCTCCTGCACGATGACGCTAGGCCTCACACCTATTAAAAGACTCGCGATTTGATTGATTCTTTTGGCTGGGAAGTTTTGGACCATGCACCATACAGCCCCGACCTTGCTCCTAGCGATTTTCACCTTTTCTGGTACCTGAAACACCATCTTGGCGGGCAGCGCTTCAATGACGACGATGAAGTGAAAGCGGCAGTGAACTCTTGGCTGTCGGAGCAGGCGGCCGAATTCTTTGAAGAGGGAATTAAAAACTTAGTTGTACGGTATGACAAGTGCTTAAATAAACAAGGCAACTATGTAGAAAAATAGGTAAAAGTGTTTAGAATCAGAAAATAAAAGTTTTTTTACAAAAGTATTTGTACCTTTTTTAAAAAAATAAAGACCCTTACTTAAAAAACAACCCTCATAAAATCTTAAGTACAGCTGGAGGAGTTTCATTTTTAATAAAAATAATAACTGACCTATGGACATCACACACGTCCATGCCCGAAGCAGGATTCGAAACTGCCACCGAAGCAGTCGCATGGTCCCGGACCTTTGTTTATCGTTGTCATTGCTGTATTTCGTATCAACCCCTTTAGCACTGCTTCCCTGTTGTGAGTTACTCGTCGATTAAGCAGTCTAACTATGCTCCGTAGCCTCATGCTGTGCTCACCATTGGGTACCTCCAGTCTCGCCCCCCACTGCCATTAGCAGCCAATATTGTGGTTGCATGGTAGACAATATGTGGGGCGTCCAATGCCGTAAACATTATTGGCCTCTTGCGACCCCGCACTCAGGGGGTTCCTTATAACATTGTAGGGTGGGCAACTTTCTGAGGTGACAGTATGGACCAAAACAAGAAAAAGTGTCTAGTAAACATTGGCTCTAAAATGCAAACTTTAAGAGCTACGAGCACTTTCTCAGTAGAAGAGATGTGTTCCACCGTAGCGCAGATGAAAAATTGCTCATAGCTGTTAAGATATGACCATCCAGCCGCCATGTGCTGTTGCCATTTTTCGGGGTGCATTCAGCCTCGTGATGCCAATTGAGCAGATACTCGACCGAATAGCAGCGGCTTCGGTCAAGCATACCTTCATAACGACCGGGAGAGCGGAGTGCTGACCCCACGCCCCTCCTATCCGCATCCTCTCCTGAGGATGACTCGGTGGTCGGATGGTCCCGGTAGGCCACTCGTGACCTGAAGATGGAGTGTTAAGATATGCCTTGGCAACGTGTGGGAGGGCGTTACCCTGCGACAGAATGATTATACCCACATTCGTGGCAGTTTGAACTGGATGGTGCGCTTCAATTTTTGCAAAGTGTCCACTCACCGCTGTGCGTCAAGTGTGGCTCCGTGTTCCAGAAAGTCAGTGAGAAGCAGGCCCTTGCAGCCAAAGAAGAGGGTTATCATTACTTACCCGAGCTGGCCTGTCTGCTGTTTCGTCTACGCTGCAGAAGTTTCGCTGGGAAGCCCTTTCACATCCTCCATTCAGACCCAGTTTTTTCCCCATCGATTTCCATATTTTTGGAGACGTGGAGAAAGAAATTCGTGGAAGTCGATTTGCTCTGCATTAGTAGGTGAACGCTTGGGTACAAGAATGGTTCCACAGGCAACTGTGAACATTTTTCAAATGGTTCAAATGGCTCTAAGCACTATGGGACCTAACATCTGAGGTCATCAGTCCCCTAGACTTAGAACTACTTAAACCTAACTAACCTGAGGACATCACACACATCAATGCCCGAGGCAGGATTCTAACCTGCGACCGTAGTAGCAGCGTGGTTCCGGAATGAAGCGCCTAGAACCGCTCGTCCACAGCGGCCGGCGAACATTTTCCCACAAAGGTATTGACCGTTTTGTTTCAGAATGGGATAAATGTATTAGCAGGTACAGTTGGAATAGTGAACAGTTTACTTCGATTTTTTCGGTCTCTCTCTTTTTCATTTGACTTTTCCTTATAATTATGGTAATGACGAAGTACCTGGAAAGCTGGAAGCAGAAAAACTGAGTACCCAAAGTTGATGGACAGAGTTATTCCATTTGAAGATGTGCAGCGTATGATGCCCGAATATTGCGACTAGATACTGTGTGAAATAAGAGTGTAAACGTGATATCTAAGTAGTCTGTTATAGAGGGGTACATAGTGAATGTGTCAGGATGTCGCAAAGGAACGAGGCTTGAAACTGGGGTGATAGGGGTGTTAGCAGTGCGAGTCATAGCATATTGGAGTGTACACAGGCTTTCAGGTTTCTGAGGTCATTGATTCTAGCATCGATCTCCAGTATCGTAGTGACGTGGTCTCCACACGTGTAGACTGCCACGCAAGACGACCACAACTTTCTCACGAACGCACGTCACACCACGTGCGTAGAGGCACAGGGGATGGTCGACGGTCACCTGTGAATCAAACTGCCGCCGATTTGAGTGTGGAATGCCAGGAACCCATTTCTACTGTGATTATGCGGAGACAAGTGCATCACATAGGCATTAGCAGTAGATGACAGACTCGCGTCCCAGTGCCTTCCCACGGCTTTTGGCCAGACACGAGGGCACCACACAGCTATCGGCTTTTTGTAATTTTTTATACAGAGATGTCCAAAAGTATCCACTGTTTAAAAGTCCATAACTTGCAAACTAATTGACGGAGTTGTCTCATTTTTGGTGAAAGTGTAGCGTGAAGTCCAACTTAAAGATGTCACTGTAGGTGTTCGAAATGGCCACTATTAACATCCACACACAAACGATGCCGCCGAACTGCAGCTCGAACTACTGACTGCAACGTGTTCAGTTGGATATTTGCACATGAATGTACGATGGATTCTCGAAGTTCATCCAATGTGCGTGGCTTTTGTCGATAAACGACGTCCTTTAGTGTTCCCCACAGGTAAAAGTCCAGAGGAGCTATGCCTGGCGAACGTGGTGGATACTCCACAGCACCTCTACGGTCTATCCATCTTCCTGGTAAATTTTCGTCGAGATACGCCCTAACACGATTTTCATAGTGGACTGGGGCACCATATTGCTGAAACTAAACTCTTCCGTCTCCATACAAGTCTCGGATGGCAGGTAAAATGGATGTCTGGAGCTTCTGAAGGTACACCTCACCGGTAACTGTGCCGTCAAAGAAAAATGGCCCAATCAAGCCCCGGTAAGACAACCCACACCACACACTTACTCCTGGCAACTTCACGGCTTTGTCTACATGGACGTTCGGATTTTCGGCGGCCCAGTAGATGCAATTGTGGCGATTTACAGTACCATTGAGTATGAACTGTGCCTCATCAGACCACACAATCATCTTTGCAAACTCTTCATCGATGCGCACCATGTTAGTGAACCACTCTCAGTACTCTATTCTACCATCTGGGTCGTCCTCGTTCATTGTGTGTAGCAATCGTGGGATGTAGCACTTCCACTTTGCTGTCTTTAAAATTCGACGAACACTTGAGCGACTAACTCCAGCTTCACGGGCACACTGTCTCACAGGCTTCTGTGGTGAGCGAGTGAATTGTTGTAACACACGACGGGAGTTAGCTGGACTTGATACAGTTACAGATCGTCCAGATCGTTGTTTGTGTACATCTTTAACTCAGCCTTCGGCTTCAAATTTGTTTCGAATGCGACGAATCGTTAAACGTGTCGGTGGCTCTGTTTTACACCCATTTCGTCATTGCCGTTGAGCGTCATTAATGTTTTCGTACTTAAAATAACACTTCAAAACTGACTTCCTTTCATCGAATGTAAGCCTTTCGCCAGCCATGTTTACTCGAGTAACTAGGTGCAACTAAGAACAAAACACTGACTATCTGGCGACTGTCATCTGACAAAACAAAACAACGCATTACAACGCTTGTGTGGCGATTGCCGGAACTACAAACTATTACACTACCAAAGATGAGACAACTCCGTCAATTAATTTGCCACTTATAGACTTTTAAACAGTGGATACATTATTTTGGACCCCTCTGTATCTATGGTACGTTAAGTTTAGAACCCAAGTATTACTCGTCCGATACAGTTCGTTGGAAATCTAAAAAATTCTCTACAAAACAGACTTTCAAGTTTTCCGAGCGACTTTAATACCCCACAGTAACGCTGTTTTATCTACAGGCAGCGTGGGTTTGTAGTAGAATCCTCGTCTGCCATTTGCAGGGGCGTCGGTACATTTCCTACCTGACGCAGGTTCTAAACGAAGGTTCATGTTGTATGAGTATTTCTGTGAAGTGTAAATAAATTTAGATTGAAAAAATCAGTAGCACTCGAGACTAGTAATTGCTGGTTTTTCTCATAATGTTTTCGTTTTTTTTTGTTCAGTTTGATTATCTACGTCATTTAAAAACAAAATACATCAAACATGTGCAAACACATGGCTGCAACTGCATATCAGTAGTTTTCTTATGATGATGGATATGAGTAAGTAAGTTGTCGTATGCGGAATAACGTCAGTTCGCCTCATATGTCTGCCTGCTCTGACAAGCGTAGCTGAAGATGTGCTCCCCCTCCCCTTTTCCCGAGACTGTCCCAAGGCAAGGCGATGTGGCACATGCAGCATCGCTGCCTGTGGTGCGTGTGGCGGGGCGTACATTTACAACATGTACGTTATTCAACAAATTTATTAATTTTAAAATGACTTATGTTCACTAATGTAGAAAAACGTGTTCCATTCCTTGCTTCACCCTCTTAGGGATCGAATTTTTCGTTTAAAAAGTAGCTTTTGCTCTTCCTAAGGGTTCAAGCTATCTCCGTACCAAGTTTCATTGAAATTGGTTCAGTGGTTTAGTCGTGAAAATGTAAGCGATGTGTTCTGCCTGTCCTCTGTGGCGGCACTTGCCACAGTGTGCTTTGTGCTTCCAAATCATACCCTGGCCAGCAAAATCCCCGGATCTCTACCCAATTGAGAACTTTTGGAGCGTTATGGGCAAGGCCCTCCGATCATCTCGGATTTTAGACGACCTAACGCGCCAATTGGACAGAATATGGCACGATACGCCTCAGGAGGACGTCCTACAATTGTACCAGTCAGCGCCAAGCAGAATAACTGCTTCCATAAAGGCCAGAGGTGGAACAACACGTTAGTCGCTTTTTTCGTTTTGGTTTATGAACATAAGGAATGATCAAACCCAGATGACCGCGCGATGCCGACAGGCCGCCATGCCATCCTCTGCCACGTGGCGCCATTCGGATGTAGTATGAACAACCGTGGTGGCAGCACACCACCCGTTCAATCATCGTCGGCTTCCCAGAGGCAGGAGACGCTTTTTTGGATTCTGTTCCCGAATCGGTGCAAACGAAACTCTTATAGGATCACTTTTTTGTTTGTCTGTCTGTCTCCCCGTCCGACTGTTAAGACCCGTTTTCCTCGGGATCGAGTAGCGGTATCAAGTTGAAATTTACATCACATACTAACGTCTACGGTCCCCGAGCCGTGTAAAAAATTTAATCTTGTAAGTTAACGCAGTCAAAAGATACCGCCATTTATGTCACGTGTTTTGATACTCGCAAACCAATGATAGTGACCGAGCCAAATATCTCACGAAATAATCATCAAACGAAAAAACTACAAAGAAAGAAACTCGTCTAGCTTGAAGGGGGAACCCAGATGGCGCTATGCTTGGCCCGCTAAATGGCGCTGCCATAGATCAAACGGATATCAACTGCGTTTTTTTAAATACGAACCCCCATTTTTTATTACATATTAGTGTAGTACGTAAAGAAATATGAATGTTTTAGTTGGACCACTTTTTTCGCTTTGTTATAGATGGCGCTGTAATAGTCACAAACGTATAAGTACGTGATATCACGTACCATTCCGCCAGTGCGGACGGTATTTGCTTCCTGATACCTTACCCGTGTTAAAATGGATCGTTTATCAATTGCGGAAAAGGTCGATATCGTGTGGATGTATGGCTATTGTGATCAAAATGCACAACGGGTGTGTGCTATGTATGCTGCCCGATATCCTGGACGACATCATCCAAGTGTCCGGACCGTTCGTCGGATAGTTACGTTATTTAAGGAAACAGGAAGTGTTCAGCCACATGTGAAAAGTCAACCAGGACCTGCAACAAATGATGATGCCCAAGTAGGTGTTTTAGCTGCTGTCGCGGCTAATCCTCACATCAGTAGCAGACAAATTGCGCGAGAATCGGAAATCTCAAAAACGTCGGTGTTGAGAATGCTACATCAACATCGATTGCACCCGTACCATATTTCTATGCACCAGGAATTGCATGGCGACGACTTTGAACGTCGTGTGCAGTTCTGCCACTGGGCACAAGACAACTACGGGAAGATGACAGATTTTTGGCACGCGTGCTATTTAGCGACGAAGCGTCATTCACCAACAGCAGTAACGTAAAGGCCATAATATGCACTATTGGGTAACGGGAAATCACAATGGCTGCGACAAGTGGAACATGAGCAACCTTGGCGGGTTAATGTATGGTGCGGCATTATGGGAGGAAGGATGATTGGCACCCATTTTGTCGATGGCAATCTAAATGATGCAATGTATGATGATTTCCTACGTATTGTTCTACCGATGTTACTACAAGATGTTTCACTGCATGACAGAATGGCGATGTACTTCCAACATGGTGGATGTCCGGCACGTAGCTTGCGTGCGGTTGAAGCGGTATTGAATAGGATATTTCATGACAGGTGGATTGGTCGTCGAAGCACCCTACCATGGCCCGCATGTTCACCGGTTCTGACGTCCCCGGATTTCTTTCTGTGGGGAAAGTTGAAGGATATTTGCTATCGTGATCCACCGACAACGCCTGACAACATGCGTCAGCGCATTGTCAATGCATGTGCGAAGATTACGGAAGGCGAACTACTCGCTGTTGAGAGGAATGTCGTTACACGTATTGCCAAATGCATTGAGGTTGACGGACATCATTTTGAGCATTTACTGCATTAATGTGGTATTTACAGGTAATCACGCTGTAAGAGCATCCGTTCTCAGAAATGATAAGTTCACAAAGGAACATGTATCACATTGGAACAACCGAAATAAAATGTTCAAACATACCTACGTTCTGTATTTTACTTTAAAAAACATACCTGTTACCAACTGTTCGTCTAAAATTGTGAGCGATATGTTTGGGACTATTACAGCGGCATCTATCACGAAGCGAAAAAGGTGGTCCAACTAAAACATTCATAGTTCTTTACGTACTACACGAATATGTAATAAAAAAGGGGGTTCCTATTTTAAAAGACGCAGTCGATATCCGTTTGACCTATGACAGCGCCATTTAGCGGGCCAACCATAGCGCCATCAGGTTTCCTCCTTCAAGCTAGACGAATTTCGTTCTTTGTAGTGTTTTCGTTTGACCCTTATTTCGTGAGATATTTGGGCCGGTCACGATCAATGGACCACCCTGTATAATTATGTCTGTACGGAGTGGTCAGAGCGCGAGTACTATTCTACCTTGGCTGGTTTTTCTCGTTCAAGTAGCTCGTCAGCTGGCATCACTTGGGTCTTTTGCACGGCAGTGAGACGTGCTGACCTTTCAGCTTGGGAGTTGGTATAAATCCTCGCAGGCAACATAATTGTCACTTTCTGCTCTTTCTTTTCACAGCTGTTGTGCGAAAGGCTCAGATTTTATTGCTGTAACAACGTGCGATACAATCGGTGTTGTCTGATTCGTTCTCAAGGCCCTGTGGGAATGGAAATCTCGCGTGACGCGTTGTACGCTGTTACGTGTGCGCGTATTGTTACCAATGTCGTCACGAAGTAGCTGCGGGCTTACGTTCGACGACCAGTGTACGGTTGTGCGAATTTATTTTAGGAACGCGCAGAGTCCCGCTCGTGCTGCCCGCGCCGCGTTGCACGTCGCCGGCAGAACGGAGCTGCAGGCAGGCGGCTGTGGCGCCAGGGCCGGCGACACGCACGCCGGAAGCGGCGCATCTGCCCGCCGCCTACAGTGTGTACTGCGGCCGCCCGGCGGCCGCGCGGGTCTGCGGGGCTGCAGCCAGCAGCCGCGAAACATCCCACCCAGGTACGTAGACCGACGTTTCTCTAGGTTTACCGAGGCCCAGGACCGAGAAACTAAGCTCGCTGGACGTAGTGTTAGTCTCCGCACTAAAAGAGCACACTGGTACATTTGGAACGCTGTAGATCAGGAGTTTGCCCCAGTGGATACACCGTGAAATCATGGAAGTTAAGCGCTGTCGGGCGTGGTCGGCACTTGGATGGGTGACCATCCAGACCGCCATGCACTGTTGCCATTTTTCCGTGTGCTCTCAGCCTCGTGATGCCAATTGAGGACCTTTTTTTTTTTTGTCATCAGTCTACTGACTGGTTTGATGCGGCCCGCAACGAATTCCTTTCCTGTGCTAACCTCTTCATCTCAGAGTAGCACTTGCAACCTACGTCTTCAATTATTTGCTTGACGTATTCCAATCTCTGTCTTCCTCTACAGTTTTTGCCCTCTACAGCTCCCTCTAGTACCATGGAAGTCATTCCCTCATGTCTTAGCAGATGTCCTATCATCCTGTCCCTTCTCCTTATCAGTGTTTTCCACATATTCCTTTCCTCTCCGATTCTGCGTAGAACCTCCTCATTCCTTACCTTATAGGTCCACCTAATTTTCAACATTCGTCTATAGCACCACATCTCAAATGCTTCGATTCTCTTCTGTTCCGGTTTTCCCACAGTCAATGTTTCACTACCATACAATGCTGTACTCCAGACGTACATCCTCAGAAATTTCTTCCTCAAATTAAGGCCGATATTTGATATTAGTAGACTTCTCTTGGTCAGAAATGCCTCTTTTGCCATAGCGAGTCTGCTTTTGATGTCCTCCTTGCTCCGTCCGTCATTGGTTGTTTTACTGCCTAGGTAGCAGAATTCCTTAACTTCATTCACTTCGTGACCATCAATCCTGATGTTAAGGTTCCCGCTGTTCTCATTTCTACTACTTCTCATTATCTTCGTCTTTTTCCGATTTACTCTCAAACCATACTGCGTACTCATTAGACTGTTCATTCCGTTCAGCAGATCATTTAATTCTTCTTCACTTTCACTCAGGATAGCAATGTCATCAGCGAATCGTATCATTGATATCCTTTCACCTTGTATTTTAATTCCACTCCTCAACCTTTCTTTTATTTCCATCATTGCTTCCTCGATGTACAGATTGAAGAGTAGGGGCGAAAGGCTACAGCCTTGTCTTACACCCTTCTTAATACGAGCACTTCGTTCTTGATCGTCCACTCTTACTATTCCCTCTTGGTTGTTGTACATATTGTATATGACCCGTCTCTCCCTATAACTTACCCCTACTTTTTTCAGAATCTCGAACAGCTTGCACCATTTTATATTGTCGAACGCTTTTTCCAGGTCGACAAATCCTATGAAAGTGTCTTGATTTTTCTTTAGCCTTGCTTCCATTATTACCCGTAACGTCAGAATTGCCTCTCTCGTCCCTTTACTTTTCCTAAAGCCAAACTGTTCGTCACCTAGCGCATTCTCAATTTTCTTTTCCATTCTTCTGTATATTATTCTTGTAAGCAGCTTCGATGCATGAGCTGTTAAGCTGATTGTGCGATAATTCTCGCACTTGTCAGCTCTTGCCGTCTTCGGAATTGTGTGGATGATGCTTTTCCGAAAGTCAGATGGTATATCGCCAGACTCATATATTCTACACACCAACGTGAATAGTCGTTTTGTTGCCACTTTCCCCAATGATTTTAGAAATTCTGATGGAATGTTATCTATCTCTTCTGCCTTATTTGACCGTAAGTCCTCCAAAGCTCTTTTAAATTCCGATTCTAATACTGGATCCCCTGGAGGACCTACTCGACCGAATAGTAGCGGCTTCGGTCAAGAATACCATCATAACGACCGGGAGAGCGGAGTGCTGACACCACGCCCCCCCTATCCGCATCCTCCACTGAGGATGACACGGCGGTCGGATGGTACCGGTAGGCCACTCGTGGCCTCAAGACGGAGTAGATCAGGAGTTGCCAACCCGCGAGCCGCATGCGGCCCGTAGCAGTTATTATCAGTGCGGGCCAAGAAAAATGTTTCAAACGGCTCTGAGCACTATGGGACTTAACTTCTGAGGTCATCAGTCCCCTAGAACTTAGACTACTGGCCATTGAAATTGCTACACCACGAAGATGACGTGCTAAGGTTGAAGCCGGTGGCGACACATACAACGTGCTGACATGAGGAAAGTTTCCAACCGATTTCTCACGGGCGTTGCTTGGTGAAATGTTGTTGTGATGCCTCGTGTAAGGAGGAGAAATGGGTACCATCACGTTTCCGACTTTGATAAAGGTCGGATTGCAGCCTATCGCGATTGCGGGTTATCGTATCGCGACATTGCTGCTCGCGTCGGTCGAGATCCAATGACTGTTAGCAGAATATGGAGTCGGTGGGTTCAGGAGGGTAATACGGAACGCCGTGCTGGATCCCAAAGGCTTCGTATCACTAGCAGTCGAGATGACAGCCATCTTATCTGCATGGCTGTAGCGGATCGTGCACCCACGTCTCTATTCCTGAGTCAACACATGGGGACGTTTGCAAGACAACAACCATCTGCACGAACAGTTCGACGACGTTTGCAGCAGCATGGAATATCAGCTCGGAGACCACGGCTGCGGTTACCCTTGACGCTGCATCAAAGACAGGAGCACCTGCGATGGTGTACTCAACGACAAACCTGGGTGCACGAATGGCAAAACGTCATTTTTTCGGAAGAATCCAGTTTCTGTTTACAGCATCATGATGGTCGCATCCGTGTTTGGAGACATCGCGGTGAACGCACATTGGAAGCGTGTATTCGTCATCGCCATACTGATGTATCACCTGGCGTGATGGTAAGGGATGCCATTGGTTACACGTCTCGGTCACCTCTGGTTCGCATTGACGGGACTTTGAACAGCAGACGTTACATTTCAGATGTGTTACGACCTGTGGATCTACCCTTCATTCGATCCCTGCGAAACCCTACATTTCAGCAGGATAATGCACGACCGCATGTTGCAGGTCCTGTACGGCCCTTCCTGTATACAGAAAATGTTCGACTGCTGTCCCGACCAGCGCATTCTCCAGACCTCTCACCAATTCAAAACGTCTGTTCAATGGTGGCCGAGCAACTGGCTCGTCACAATACGCCAGTCACTACTCCTGAAGAACTGTGGTATCGTGTTGAAGCAGCATGGGCAGCTGTACCTGTACACGCCATCCAAGGTCTGTTTGACTCAATGCCCAGGCGTATCAAGTCCGTTATTACCGCCAGAGGTGGTTGTTCTGGGTACTATCTATGCACCCAAATTGCGTAAAATTGTTATCACATGTCAGCTCTAGCCTAATATATTTGACCAATGAATACCCGTTTATCATCTGCATTTCTTCTTGGTGTAGCAATTTTAACCTAACTAACCTAAGGACATCACACATATCGATGTCCGAGCCAGGATTCGAACCTCCAACCGTAGCAGTCGCGCGGTTCCAGGTTGTAGCGCCTAGAACCGGCCGGGCGAAGAAGACAGCATCTATCACATGATGGGTAAAAAGAATTCCGTTTATGTAAATTGTTTTCAATCTGGAATTCCTACCACATGGTGCTATTCTCTCAATGGTCCAACCTATTCTTTCTTTTCTCTGTCTCTCTTCCCCCTCCCCCCTTCCTCACCCCTTGTTTTCAGCGGTGTTATCATTAGTGTTTATGTGCAGTCCAAAAGTAGTGGGATAGCGGGCGCTCACGTGTCCCTCCACCGCTGACGGAATGGACAAAAATATGGAAACAGGAAAAACGCAGCACATTACCATGTGTAATACGGCGTATTGAGTAGAAGAAGTGACGTTTGGCTTGGGCATATTCTGAGGCATCAAGGGATCACCAATTGAGTATTAGAGGGCAGTGTGGAGGGTAAAAATCGTAGAGGGAGGGCAAGAGATGAATACACTAAGCAGATTCAGAAGGATGTAGGTTGCAGTAGGTACTGGGAGATGAAGAAGCTTGCACAGGATAGAGTAGCATGGAGAGCTGCGTCAAACCAGTCGCTGAAGACCACAGCATCAACAATACGGCCTAGGAAAACTGTTGGAATTCAAAACAGCTTCCAGCAGCCTCAGAATGGATAAGTACAGGTCCTGTATCGTTTTCCAGGGGCTCTTATACCATTCTTCCTGCAACACTGTGGCAAGTTGAGGTAACGAAGATGGAGATGCACAGCGATCATTCACCCGTCTTTCGAAAGTACACCACAAAAGGGCTCAATAATATCGAGATCTGGTGCGACCAGGCAACGTGCGCCCACCCAAACCAGTCCTCGAAGGTACGAGTTGTGTAAGCAGCGGCCCCGTCGTCTTGGAAAACAGCGTCACCACAGGGGAACGAACACTGTATCACGGGATGGACCTGAGCACCCAAAATGGACGTATAGTCCTCGGCAGGAATGCAACCTTCCAGCGTACCCATGGGATCCATGCGACAACACGATGTGGTTGCCCAAATCATCACCGAACCCCGCCAGATTTCACTCCTGGGACGTAAACTCGGCGAGAAGTCCGAAGCAGCGTGCAATACGACCCACCCGACTAAATGCCTTTCTTCCATAGGTGCATACTACAGGTTTTACGGCTTCCTGTTGTGGGCACTGCCATCACTGATGAGTGGTTTCGAAATTACAGCTCGCCGTGGAGTTCTCTGTTTCTGGAGTTCCCTTCGTGTTATTTATTGCTAACAGAATACGCTAGTGCGAGATTCAGTTCCACAGTGACTTTTGCTGCTGTCTTCCTCGTATTTTCCGTCACAGTCCTCACCAATGACCGTTTGTCACGGTAACACACACACATTCGTCCGCGTATCACTTAGCGGATGGTGTCGTTCACTTTTCTCTGTATGCTGTATACATCTTCGAGACGGTACCATTTGAAAAACCAAACACTTCTGTTACCCGAGCTACGGAAGCACGTTCTATACGAGCACCAACGATTAGTCCGCGGTCTAGTTCACTTAGCTCCGACGTAATGCAGTCACCAACTATGCACTGCACTACTCTGACCCTGACTGACAGTTACCACGTACGTGGGGTCACGCAAGAAATCCAGAATTATTTTTTAAAAGCTATATATTTTCATATTGTTTACAAAACAACCTTGTCCCCATCAAAATAATCGTCATTACGAGTAATACGAGGGTGAGTCAAATGAAAACCTTAAATTTTTTTAAAAATATTATTTATTGTGCAGACATGGTTCAAAGCTATAATCTCCCCCACGCTTAATGCAAGTTCTCCAGTGCTTACAAAGTGCATAAATTCCTTCACAATAAATTCTTTTTGTAGTCCGCGGAACAACTCATGAATCGTGTGGCGTACCTCCCATTGCGTCTTTCGGTGGTCTAAACATATGGAAATCACTTGGGGCAAGGTCTGGTGAGTATGGTGCATGAGAAGACATTCAAAATGGAGGTCTGTGATTGTTGTAACTGTTGTACAGACAGTGTGGGGCCTTGCATTGTTATGTTGCAAAAGGACACCTGCTGACAGCAATCCACGTCGCTTTGATTTGATTGCAAAAATGGTTCAAATGGTTCTGAGCACTATGGGACTCAACTGCTGAGGTCATTAGTCCCCTAGAACTTAGAACTAGTTAAACCTAACTAACCTAAGGACATCACAAACATCCATGCCCGAGGCAGGATTCGAACCTGCGACCGTAGCGGTCTTGCGGTTCCAGACTGCAGCGCCTTTAACCGCACGGCCACTTCGGCCGGCATTTGATTGCAGGCCGCAGATGATTTTCTAGGAGATCTGTGTATGGTGCACTGGTGACAGTGGTCCCTCTAGGCATGTAATGCTCCAAAATGACGCCTTTTTCGTCCCAAAAGAGAGTCAGCATAACCTTCCCTGCTGATAGTTCTGTTCGAAACTTCTTTGGTTTTGGTGATGAGGAATGGCGCCATTCCTTGCTCGCTCTCTTCGTTTCCGGTTGGTGGAAGTGAACCCAGGTTTCGTCCCCAATAACGATTCTAGCAAGGAAGCTATCACCTTCTCGTTCAAAGGGCCGAAGAAGTTCTTCTCAAGCATCAACACGTCGTTCTCTCATTGCAGGAGTCAGCTGCCGTGGCACCCACCTTGCAGACACTTTGTGAAACTGGAGCACATCATGCACAATGTGATGTGCTGATCCGTGACTAATCTGTAAACATGCTGCAATGTCATTCAGTGTCAACTGTTGCAATGCTCTGTGGAGTCACAACTCGTTGTGCCTGGCCTGGACGACGAGCATCTTCCACTGAAGTCACACCATTTGCGAACTTCTTACTCCATTCGTAGACTCGCTGCTGTGACAAACATGCATCACCGTACTGAACCTTGATTCGTCGATGAATTTCTGTAGGTCTTACACCTTCACTACGCAAAAACTGGTGCAAGTCGCAAGTGGGGCGGCCATCTTTATAGTGATACTGCGATGGTATGTGTGCATCTGCACTATGCTGCCACCTACAGGCCATTCTGCACGCTGTTTGTAGCACGCTTACCAACTGACAGGATAATGGCGCAAATTTCGATTTGGTATTACAAATTTAAGATTTTAATTTGGCTCACCCTCGTACAATTGTCCCAACGGTACTTCCACTGTTCGAAACATTTTTTGTAGTCACTTTAGAATGGCTGAGAGCCCCTCCCTCGTTTTTTCTTTTTTTCAGTGTTGTCAAATCGGTGTCCTTTCAGACCCCTTTTTCATGCGTGGAAATAAGGAAAAGTCGCACGGAGCCAGGTCGGGCGAGTGAGGTGCGTGGGGCAGCGAAACCACGCCATCCTTAGCCAAAAAGTGTCTGAGGCGGCTGCCTCTTCAGGTGCGTTGTCGTGCTGGAAGAACCAGTCTTCTGTCTGCAACAAATCTGGTTTTTATTGACGAACAATGTTTGCGCAACCTTCTTAAAATTTCGAAATAAAACGTTTGATTGACGGTCTGACCTGGGGGGGGGGGGGGGGGGGGGGAACAAACTCTGAATGAACTACGCCCTTGGCATCAAGAACGCAAATCAGCGTTGGTTTGGTGTTTAATCTGACTTGATGACATTTATTTGGAAGGGGTGACGATGATGTCTCTCATTGGCTTCACTGCTGCTTTGTTTGTGGGTCGTAGTATTAGCATCATGACTAAGTAATGATCTTTGACAGAAAATTAGGGTCAGTTTCAAGCTTTTGTTTCAAACCACGACGTGTTTCAACTCGACGTTCATTTTGATTGTCAGTCAGAACCCGAGGAACACCCGGGTTCGATTCCCGGCGGGGTCAGGGATTTTCACCTGCCTCGAGATGACTGGGTGTTTGTGTTGTCCTCATCATTTCATCATCATCCAGGAAAGTGGCGAAATTGGACTGAGCAAAGATTGGGTAATTGTACGGGCGCTGATAACCACGCAGTTGAGCGCCCCACAAACCAAACATCATCATCATCATCCCGAGGAACAAATTTGGCGGCGACCCTTTTCGTTTTCAAATCTTCCGTTAAAATTCGCTGAACCGAGCTCCAAGATAACCCACTAATCTCTGGCAGCTGATCACTTGTCTGTCGACGGTCTGTGAGCACAAGCTCTCGAATTTTTTCAATATTTTCGTGGATTCGGGCAGTTGATGGACGTCGTGAACGAGGTTTGTCATCAATCGACATGCCGCCATTTTTAAATCGAGCAAACCACTCGTACACTTGAGCTTTTCCCATAGCGTCATCTTGGTTAGCTGTTTCCAACATTAAAATAGTTTGAGCAGCATTTTTACCGAGTAGAAAACAAAATTTCACAGCTGCAAGTTGTTCGCTTAAACTTGCCATCAGGGAAAACGAAACAAGAATAAAGCAGCGCTAACAAAAACAGCCGCTGCAGATGAGCAGAACAAGCCAGGTCGACAACACATGTGGCACTAAACTGGCAATAGGTTGCGCTATACCCGCCTAGCGGCAGAAAAGCAAACTACACAAGCTCCCCCATGGCATTGTCATTCCATACTTTTTTTTTACCCTCTCGTATTGAAGACATTACTCAGGTACTGTTAGCAATCAAATACAGCAGCGCAACCTGCAGGCTTGGCTAGCATTTGCATTTATGTTCAAGCATGAATTTCTCGCGGTGTAACCATATTTTTGGGCAACAGCTAAAGGTCACAGTTTTGATGTGGTGCATATGTGTCAGTCGATGTGTTAGCACAGGATGGGTTCCAGTATCATCTTGACCTTTTTGCCACATGGTGTAACCAGTGGCTCCTGACAATCAATCCTTCCAAGACCCAGGCAATCATCGTAGGTCGTACCACTCGCTCCTTTCGGCTCCTGGATCTCTCCCTTACCATCTGCGCCCGTCCTGTCCGCCTCTCCCCCACTCTCACCTACCTTGGCCTCACCATTGACCGTCACCTCACCTGGATCCCTCATCTCTGCTCCATCCAATCCAAAGCCCACAACCACCTCCGACTCCTCAAACTCCGCTCTGGCTGGACATGGGGGTTGCACCCCTCTACCATCCTCCACACCTACAAATCCTTAATTTGTCCCATCCTCTGTTATGCCAGTCCCGCCTGGATATCTGCCCCCCCCCCCCCCCCAAATTCTATAAGTCCCTCCAGATCCTTGAGCATCATGCACTCTGCGTCGCCTTCCATATACGCCTCCTGTCCCCCACACGGATCCTCTATCACCTCATTCCTTCCCCCCATCTGCTCCTGTTCCTCGAACATATCCACATACTCTACACCTCCCGCCGCCTTGATCCCCCTCACCCCCTGGTTACTCTTCTCCTCTACCATCCCCACCCCCTGCCACGTTTTCACTTTTGTGTCCCCCCTACCCTCAATCTCTACATCCTTCATCTCCTTCTCCCCCTCCCTGATGATACCCTCTCTCCCTCCATCTATCCCTCCTATCAACTCTGATCCTCACCCCACCTCCTTTCCTCTATCCTTCCCCTGGGCTACCTCTTCCCCCCCTTCCATCCTGTATTCTCCACGCCAAACCTCTCCCTACCTCTCTTCTCCCCCCCCCCCGAGTCCTTTTGTATTCCCCTCCTCTGCCTTCCCCACTCCCTGTCATATCTGCCCAGCACCCCCTCCACCCCTCTTATGGGTCCTCACCCACCATCGGCTCCTTTCTCCCCTCCCCCCTTCGCTTTTCCTCTCCTTCCCCCCCCCTTTTTTACTTTTCTATCATCTGTCCAGTTTCCCCCCACCTGCTCTCAGCTGTGGTATGTAACATTTGCCAACTTTTTAGTTCAGTGTTCCAGTGAATGTTCAGTGTTGTTCGTCTTTCTAGTGTTGTGAACAGAAACCATGCTGTCACTGGGTGTGACTTTTATGTCTTTTGCGAACAGAAACCAGGCTGTCGCCGTGTTTTTTAATTGTCTGTCTATTATTTTACTAGTCTGCTTCGTACGTATTTTATTAGCATCATCACCCCTTTGTTCTATGTTTTAAGATCCACAATTTTTATCCCTGTTGGTATTATTTATTGTCATCATCTTATTCAAAAAAAGTCTGTAGGCTGAAGAGCGGCATACTAAGCTGCTGATAGCCCGCCCCCGTCGTGGGGAATCGAAATTCAATAAAGGAAAAAAAAAGAAGGATGGGTTCACAAGGAAATGTGACCGAACAGCAGAAAGGAGCTATCGTGTTTGGAATACCCGTTACCACACCGGGAATGACAGTGTCCGATTCGTTGATGCCCAACGTGTCTACAACGAATGGTGCGCAGTGCGAGAACACTGCTCGTTTTGGGTTGGTACATGAGTTTTTCGCGTTTATTCGTAAGCTTAATAAAGCACAACAGATACACATAACAAAGACTTAAATCATCAGTAATATATTCTCCTTCACTATTTACAGGAGTTTGCTAACGTTAGGATGGCTTTTCGATTCTGTGACTACAGAAATCAGCTAGTTTTGAGGCGAAGAATTCGTGAAGTCATGTTCGGAGCGCATTTTCTTCTGGAAAGGTAGTTCCTTGAAGAGTGTTCGATAGAGAGCGGAAAGGGGTAAAAATCTGAGGGCGCGAGATCAGGTGAATAAGATGGGTGCGGAATGACTTCGCGACTGAACTACTGTATAGTGCTTTCCGTCAGTTTAGCAGAATGCATCACTTCACGCAGTCTTCCTCGTCGTTGTTTATCAATTGTGCCTGTAAGGCACAACAAATGTTAGCAGTGATGGTTGCACCTCGGGTCGTAACACCACACCGACTCTGTTCCACCACGTGCTTAATACACTACTGGCCTTCTTGCTACACCAAGAAGAAATGCAGATGATAAATGGCTATTCATTGGGAAAATATATTATACTAAAACTGACATGTGACTACATTTTCACGCAATTTGGGTGCATAGATCCTGAGAAATCTGTACCCAGAACCGTAATAACGGCCTTGATACGCCTGGGAATTGAGTCAAACAGAGCTTGGATGGCGTGTACATTGATGCCCATGCAGCTTCAACACGATACCACAGTTCATCAACAGTAGTGACTGGCGTATTGTGACGAGCCAGTTGCTCGGCCACCATTGAACGGACGTTTTCAATTGGTGAGAGATCTGGAGAATGTGCTGGCCAGGGCAGCAGTCGAACATTCTCTCTATCCAGAAAGGCCCTTACAGGACCTGCAACATGCGGTCGTGCATTATCCTGCTGAAATGTAGGGTTTCGCAGGGATCGAATGAGGGGTAGAGCCACGGGTCGTAACAAATCTGAAATGTAACGTCCACTGTTTAAAGTGCCGTCAATGCGAACAAGAGGTGACCTAAAACGTGTAACCAATGGCACCCCATACCATCACGCCGGGTGATACGCCAGTATGGCGATGACGAATACACGCTTCCAATGTGCGTTCACCACGATGTCGCCAAACACGGATGCGACCATCATGATGCTGTAAACAGATTGATCCGAAAAAATGACGTTTTGCCATTCGTGCACCCAGGGTCGTCCTCAAGTGCACCATCGCAGGCGCTCCTGTCTGTGATGCAGCGTCAGGGGTAGCCGCAGACACGGTCTCCGAACTGATAGTCCATGCTGCTGCAAACGTTACAGCCATGCGGATAAGATGCCTGTCGACTGCTAGTGATACGAGGGCGTTGGGATCCAGCCCGGCGTTCCGTATTACCCTCCTGAACCCACCGATTCCAATATTCTGCTAACAGTCATTGGATCCCGACCAACGCGAGCAGCAATGTTGCGATACGATAAACCGCAATCGCGATGGGCTACAATCCGACCTTTATCAAAGTCGGAAACGTGATGGTACGCCTTTCTCTTCCTTACACGAGGCATCACAACAAATTTTCACCAGGCAACGCCGGTCAACTGCTGTTTGTGTATGAGAAATCTGTTGGAAACTTTCCTCATGTCAGCACGTTGTAGGTGTCGCCACCGGCGCCAACGTTGTGTGAATGCTCTGAAAAGCTAATCATTTGCATTTCACAGCATCTTCTTCCTGTCTGTTAAATTTCACGTCTGTAGCACGTCATCTTCGTGGTGTAGCAATTTTAATGGTGAGTAGTGTATTATCTTTTGTGGGTGTGCGCAGGTGTTTGTGCCGAAAGTTGCTGCTTTGCTTGGACTCAACTACTCCTTTTCCTTATGGCAGAATGCAGACGCCATTTCTCCTCACAAGCAAAGGTATAGGTTATGGAATGGGCGGCGTTGTGCACGAGCTAGTTGGTGACGAATAAGTGTCGATGCATATAGGGGTACCCACTGATTTTATGATTTTGGCTTAGAGCGTGCTGTACCCATACACACGATTTTTTAACGTTCCACGTTGCATGCAGATGTTGCAAGGCGATAGAATGATCAGAGTTTATCACATTTGCTAGTTCTCTATTACACTGACGTGGATGACTGTGTATTAATGCGTTTAAACGATATACATCAAAACCCCGAACGTCTTCCTGGAGAGTCGCTAATGTCGAAACGATCCTTCTTAAAACGATAAAACCATTTTCTTTCCGTGCTCTGCCCAGCGGCATCATTCCCATGTACACGCAAATGTTTTTGGCTACTTGCGCTACTGTCCCCTCTCTATTGAGCTCGAACAGATCAATATGTCGAAAATATTCCGGTTTCTACACTAGGCACTCCATTTTCTGCCGTCAACAGCTCCACTCACTATCTCCAAACGACAAAATGAAAATATGTAAACTCAGACAGCAATAGTGAACTACATACAAAAAATGACGATCGGTAAATAAACCCACAGCAACAGGAATACCAACATGCAAAACAAAAACGCTACGAACTTATGCACCAACCTAATAAATACGATCCTAGACGACAGGAATCGGAGACGATTATCACTCATAGCCAATGACGGTCGGTTTGAAACCCGACAGGAATTGCTGGCGACAGTGAATGCAAGTCCTCCTCAACAAGTTTTCGAGCGAACATGTAAAATGTAACACCGTGCAATGGACATTTGGAGTCGGGTACGTCGTAAAAGACCACAAGAAACCGCGCGTCTTCAGTGGGCCTGAAAACACACAAACTGGACAATAGCTGACTAGAAGCGGGTAGTGTGATCTGACGAATCATGGGTTTGCTCCTCTCAAATGATGTAAGGTGTGGAACGCGCCGATGGCTCAGCGAGAAGTTCTATCAGCAGTGTGTGGAGGGTATGAGTCAGGCCCTAGTTAGTTATACGATGTTTTGGAATTGCTTTTCGTACCACAACTTGGGCCCACAGTGAACATGAACAAGGATGTTTGTTCAACATTCTCGGCGGTCAAGCGTTGCCTTTTCATCCACATGGTAAGTGTGCTTTGGACACAGCCACATTGCAAGTCGACCACAAACGTGTTTCGCTTCTTGGCTGCTCCGCAGTATTACCCTATCTGAATCGAATAGAGAATATCTGGAACTATTTGGAGCAACAAATGAAACATAGCAATCAGCATCACCACAATTTGGTAGCTCTACGGCCGTCTACGATGTTCTCGACGGTGAGTGTTCACGTGGATTTTGTCAGGAGTGCCCCAGGGAAAAATGGCTCTGAGTACTATGGGACTTAACATCGGAGGTCATCAATCCCCTAGAAATTAGAACTACTTAAACCTAACTAACCTAAGGAGGCGAGGGTATCATCTGGAATGCCCCAGGGAAGTGTGGTAGGTCCGCTGTTGTTTTCTATCTACATAGGGTGGATAGGGTGGATAGCAATGTGCGGATGTTTGCTGATGATGCTGTGGTGTACGGGAAGGTGTCATCGTTGAGTGACTGTAGGAGGATACAAGATGACTTGGACAGGATTTGTGATTGGTGTAAAGAATGGCAGCTAACTCTAAATATAGATAAATGTAAATTAATGCAGATGAATAGGAAAAAGAATCCCATAATGTTTGAATACTCGATTAGTAGTGTAGCGCGTGACACAGTCACGTCGATTAAATATTTGGGCGAACATTGCAGAGCAATATGAAGTGGGACAAGCATGTAATGGAAGTTGTGGGGAAGGCGGATGTCTTCGGTTCATTGGTAGAATTTTGGGAAGATGTGGTTCATCTGTAAAGGAGACCGCTTCTAAAACACTAATACGACCTATTCGTGAGTACTGCTCGAGCGTTTGGGATCCCTATCACGTCGGATTGAGGGAGGACATAGAAGCAGCTCAGAGGCGGGCTGCTAGATTTGTTACTGGTAGGTTTGATCATCACGCGAGTATTACGGAAATGCTGCAGGAACTCGGGTGGGAGTCTCTGGAGGAAAGGAGGCATTCTTTTCGTGAATCGCTACCGAGGAAATTTAGAGAACCAGCATTTGAGGCTGACTGCAGTACAATTTTACTGCCGCCAACTTATATTTCGCGGAAAGACCACAAAGATAAGAGAGATTACGGCTCGTACAGAGGGATATAGGCAGTTAATTTTCCCTTGTTTGGGTGTGGAACAGGGAGAGAAGATGCTAGTTGTGTTACGAGGTACCCTCGCCACGCACCGTATGGTGGATTGCGGAGTATGTATGTAGATGAAATATTAGAGCCTGCACTGAAGGCACACCGACAGTCGTTTTTCCCTCACTGTTTTGCGAGTGGAACAGGAAGGGAAGTAACTAGTAGTGGTACAAGGTACCCCCTCCACGCACAATGCGTTGGCTTGCGTAGGATGTATGTAGATGTAGCTGTAGGTGTACTTGAAGAAATTTGTGGAATTTCTTGTTTGCCGTATTGGAGCCATTACCAAGAGGTGGTGTTACATGGTATTAGCGTGTTGCCCGGAACTTTTCAGTCTGCCTTTAATCTAGCCTTCACGTCTCAACGATGTGATGAGCCGCTAGGAACGACACAGAGAGGATGTGAAATTTTCCGCTATTTTATTTGCAATAATTCTGGTTAAAGTTAGTTGGTTGATTGGAAACTACCGTACTGTAGTTGTCAATCGATGAACAAGCGTAACGAATTTCACGTTACTGGGAAGCACTCCGTCTTCAGGCCACAAGTGGCGCATCGGGATCATCCGACCGCCGTGTCATCCTCAGATGTGGATGCACATCACTCTCCCAGTCGTTATGATGGTTTTCTGTGACCGGAGCCGCTACTATTCGGTCGAGTAGCTCCTCAATTGGCATCACGGGGCTGAGTGCACCCCGAAATATGGCAACAGCACATGGCGGCCTGGATGGTCACCGATCCAAGTGCTGGCCACTTCTGATAGCACTTAACTTCAGTGACCTGACGGGAACCGGTGTATCCACTGCAGCAAGGCCGTTGCCGCGTTAGTGGGAAGATGGTTAGAAATGAGATATTATCGTCTTTTCGAGAATTAAAGGTATCTTTATTTGGTGTCAATGATACTTTAGAGCGTGTTCTGTTGTTGTTCTGTTTGTCTATCTGAGACATCCCTTTTGGGTTTCGTGCGGCGACGAGAGTACACGATCTGCGGCTGACGTTGTTCAAATGCTTCAAATGGCTCTGAGCAATATGGGACTTAGCTTCTGAGGTCATCAGTCCCTTAGAACTTAGAACTACTTAAACCAACCTAAGGACACCACACACACCCATGCCCGAGGCAGGATTCGAACCTGGGACCATAGCGGTCGTGCGGTTCCAGACTGTAGCGCCTAGAACCGCTCGGCCAGTCAGGCCGGCGGCTGACGTTGTCATACCAACTAAATTCATGTTATTTGTAATGACATTCGTTTCACCAGTTAAATGTTAGTCCAGGTCACAGTCACTGTGTGTTAAGAGATGAATAAACCATGCGTATGTCTTCAAGTTGCTGGTCTACTCCATTAGTGGGATTGCCAATTAAAGAATAACGAAGGAACATCCGGCGGGAGTTCAAAATGTTCAAATGTGTGTGAAATCTTATGGCACTTAACTGCTAAGGTCATGAGTCCCTAAGCTTACACACTACTTAACCTAAATTATCCTAAGGACAGACACACACGCCCATGCCCGAGGGAGGACTCGAACCTCCGCCGGGACCAGCCGCACAGTCCATGACTGCAGCGCCTGAGACCGCTCGGCTAATCCCGCGCGGCCGGGCGGGAGTTCCACGACTTCTGCTAAACACTGAAGTGTTCGGCAGTCGCGGACTCTCGCAACCCGCAATTAGAATTCCACGTAGAACTCTAGGTCCCCATTCCCCGGTTGGATAACTGAGGCAAGTTAGAGACATACAAGTCGCGGAAGTGACGTCCGTTCCAAATAATTGTTTGTACCTGGAGACTGGGCCACACTAACTGTGGTATCTCCTGGGCGTGCGTCATTTTTGACAGGTGTGCTAATTATTAAGTAGTCTGAAGGTGGAGTGGGGAGAATGGAGTGGAAAGGGGGGAAGGAACTGAAGATATCAGCTGCATCGCGTCTCTATGCGAAATCAGCAGCGGAGAGTGGTAAATGTGTGCCAGGCCGGGACTCGAACCCGGGACCTCCTGCTTACTAAGGACTTGCATTAGCCACTGCGCCGCCCGGACAGAGTGTTTATCGCGATTGCATGGACTACCTCGTCACTCCTCCCGGCCAAATGACATCCTCACCCAGCGTCACCTGTCCACAGCCCCGTCCGTGTCCTCCAGGGGCGTAAGAAAAGTCCATGCAAAGCCCGAGAGATGGCATCACCGGGGCTTATCGAGGTCGCGTTTAGTTAGTAGCATCTTTGGAAAGAGCGCACACCAATTTTCAGCCATATTGGTCTATTTCTTTGTGTTTGGCATTCGCGTGAATCAAGGAAGTCGAGTGATTGTCAAAAAATGGACGAAAAAGAATTTCGTGTGGTGATTAAACATCACTTTATGAAGGGCAAAATCCCTCAGGAGACTAAAGAGAAGCTTGATAAACATTACGGTGACTCTGCACCTTCGATTAGAACAGTTTATAAGTGGTTTCAAAAATTTCGGAGTGGCCATGTGGGCATAAGTGATCATGAACGTTCTCGACGCCCTGTGGAGGTTACGACTTCACAAATCATTGATAAAATCCATGTCATGGTGATGGATAACAGAAGAGTTAAGGTGCGTCAGATTGCTAGTGCTCTGGGCATTTCGAATGAACGGGTACATAATGTTTTGCATAAACATTTGGAGATGAGAAAGCTATTCGCAAGATGGGTTCCGCGATTGCTCACGCTTGACCAAAAACGGAATCGTGTGAAGTGTTGCAAGGATGGTTTGCAGCTGGTCAGGAAGAATCCACAGGACTTTAAACATCAAATGTTTAAATGTGTGTGAAATCTTGTGGGACTTAACTGCCAAGGTCATCAGTCCCTAAGCCTACACACTACTTAACCTAAATTATCCTAAGGACAAACACACACACACACACACCCATGCCTGAGGGAGGACTCGAACCTCCGCCAGGACCAGCCGCACAGACCAGCCGCACAGTTCATGACTGCAGCGCCTCAGACCGCTCGGCTAATCCCGCGAGGGTTTAAACATCATTTCATCACTGTGGATCAAACGTGGATACATTACTGTACTGCTGAGACCAAACAACAATCTAAACAATGGCTTACCAAGGGAGAATCTGCACCAAAAAAGGCGAAGACGATTCCTTCGGCCGGAAAGGTTATGGCGATTCTCTTTTGGGATTTGCAAGGGATAACCCTCATCGACTATCTGGAAAAGGGTAAAACTATTAACGGTGCATATTATTCATTGTTACTGGACCGTCTGAAAACCGAGCTGCAAGAAAACGCCGGCGATTGGACCGCAAAAATGTACCAGAACACACCTCAGCAGTTATGGTGGCAAAATTAATGGAAATAGGATTTCAACTCATTTCACATCGCCCCTATTCAGCAAACTTGGCTCCCTCGGACTACTATTTGTTCCCCAATTTGAAGAAATGGCTGGCGGGACAAAGACTTTATTCAAACGAGGAGGGGATTGCAGCAACTAATTGCTGTTTTGCAGACTTTAACAATTCCTATTATTCGGAAGGGATCAACAAATTAGAACAGCGTTGGATGTAGAGCGTAAGTGTAAAAGGAGACTATGTCGAAAAATAAAAAAGGTTAACCCCAAAGACGGAAGTAGTTTTTATTTTGCACAGACTTTTCAAAAGCCCCTCGTATTTTGAGAGTCCCGCAGGAAGTCGAACGTAATTGCGCATCCGTACTGAAGACTTGCTCATTTTCGCCCCAGCGGCGCTGGGGAACAAATTCGGGAACAGATAGTAGTCCGAGGGAGCCAAGTCTGGAGAAGAGGGGGGGATGTGAAATGAGTTGGAGTCCTATTTTCATTGATTTGGCTGAGGTGTATGCTGGTACATTTTCGCGGTCCAATCGCCGACGTTTTTCTTGCAGCTCGGTTTTCAAGCGGTCCAGTAACGATGACTGAACACTTGCTCATGGCGGCGAATGGTTATTCGTATACGTGCTGTCTGCTCTTTCGAACATGTGGAAAATAAACATTCGTATTGTAGATGTGCTAACATGTAGCAGCAGAAGGGTGCCTGTCACTCCTCGGAAAGGCTGGGAAAAGACCTGCGGAATATAGTCAGCTGACAGTCCTGCTAAAAAAACATACCGCAGGTTCACCTTTTTCGTAGACTGGAATCTCTAATCACGAACATTTACCGAGTGAACAGAGTTCCACGTCCGTGCTGGGTACCAGTGAAGAGTCCAGCAGCAGGATGTGTCCAGTTGGCTGAGGCGACTGCTCTGGTGACTGGGCAATGCGCTCACTTGCAGCGAGCGGTAGACGCGACATCAGACGGAGCTGCAGCGCTGCCCGGAAAGCGGTAAGTGGCAGAGGGGGGGCGAGGGGGGGGGGGGGAGGGGGAGCGGAAGGAAGCGGCTACTTCATTGAGGCGGCCCACTCTGCCCGCATCCTGTGTGCGGCGCGCCAGACGCCAGACGTCACCTCACCGCGGCTCTCCGACTGGGCCAAGGCACGCGCCTCGTCTTTCTGCCGCGGCCAGCGCCGCTGGGGCGAAAAGCAGCGGAGGACTTGTTGTTTACGTAAAACAACCGACATCTACACCCTCCGGATCACTTGGGTGTTGTGTGGCCGGCGGTACCTCTTATCTGTATACAGGGTGGTCCATTGATCGTGACCGGGCCAAATATCTCACGAAATAAGCGTCAAACGAAAAAACTACAAAGAACGAAACTCGTCTTGCTTGAAGGGGGAAACGTGATGGCGCTATGGTTGGCCCGCTAGGTGGCGCTGCCATAGGTCAAACGGATATCAACTGCGTTTTTTTTTTTTTAAACAGGAACCCCCATTTTTTCGTGTACTACGTAAAGAAATATGAATGTTTTAGTTCGACCACTTTTTCCGCTTTGTGATGGATGGCGCTGTAATAGTCGCAAACGTGTTAAGTACGTGGTATCACGTAACATTGCGCCAGTACGGACGGTATTTGCTTCGTGATACATTATTCGTGTTAAAATGGACCGTTTACCAATTGCGGAAAAGGTCGATATTGTGATGAAAATGCACAACAGGTGTGTGCTATGTATGCTGCTCGGTATCCTGGACGACATCATCCAAGTGTCCGGACCGTTCTCTACATCTACAACTACATCCATACTCCGCAAGCCACCTGACGGTGTGTGGCGGAGGGTACTCTGAGTACCTCTATCGGTTCTCCCTTCTATTCCAGTCTCGTATTGTTCGTGGAAAGAAAGATTGTCGGTATGCCGCTGTGTGGGCTCTAATCTCTTTGATTTTATCCTCATGGCCTCTTCGTTAGATATAAGTAGGAGGGAGCAATATACTGCTTGACTCCTCGGTGAGGGTGTGTTCTCAAAACTTCAACAAAAGCCCGTACCGAGCTACTGAGCGTCTCTCCTGAAGAGTCTTCCACTGGAGTTTATCTATCATCTCCGTAACACTTTCGCGATTACTAAATGATCCTGTAACGAAGCGCGCTGCTCTCCGTTGGATCTTCTCTACCTCTTCTATCAACCCTATCTGGTATCTTGTGAGCAATATTCAAGCAGTGGGCAACAAGCGTACTGTAACCTACTTAATTTGTTATCGGATTGCATTTCCTGAGGATTCTTACAATGAATCTCAGTCTGGCATCTGCTTTACCGACGATCAACTTTATATGATCATTCCATTTTAAACCACTCCTAATGCCTACTCCCAGATAATTTGTGGAATTAACTGCTTCCAGTTGCTGACCTGCTATATTGTAGCTAAATGATAAAGGATCTTTCCTTCTATGTATTTGCAGCGAATTACACTTGTCTACATTGAGATTCAATTGCCATTCCCTGCACCATGCTTCAATTCGTTGCAGATCCTCCTGCATTTCAGTACAATCCGTTCACCGGATAGTTACGTTATTTAAGGAAACAGGAAGTGTTCAGCCACATGTGAAATGTCAACCACGACTTGCAACAAATGATGATGCCCAAGTAGGTGTTTTAGCTGCAGTCGCGGCTAATCCGCACATCAGTAGCAAACAAATTGCGGGAGAATCGGGAATCTCAAAAACGTAGGTGTTGAGAACGCTACATCAACATCAATTGCACCCGTACCATATTTCTATGCACCAGGAATTGCATGGCGACGACTTTGAACGTCGTGTACAGTTCTGGCACTAGGCACTAGAGAAATTACGGGACGATGACAGATTTTTTGCACGCGTGCTATTTAGCGACGAAGCGTCATTCACCAACAGCGGTAACGTAAACCGGCATAATATACACTATTGGACAACGGAAAATCCACGATGGCTGCGACAAGTGGAACATCAGCGACCTTGACGGGTTAATGTATGGTGTTGCATTATGGGAGGAAGGATGATTGGCACCCATTTTGTCTATGGCAATCTAAATGGTGCAATGTATGATGATTTCCTACGTATTGTTCTACCGATGTTACTACAAGATGTTTCACTGCATGACAGAATGGCAGTGTACTTCCAACGTGATGGATGTCAGGCACATATCTCGCGTGCGGTTGAAGCGGTATTGAATAGCATATTTCAAGACATGGTCCGCACGTTCATCGGATCTGACGTCCCCGGATTTCTTTCTGTGGGGAAAGTTCAAGGATATTTGCTATCGTGATCCACCGACAACGCCCGACAACATGCGTCAGCGCATTGTCAATGCATGTGCGAACATTACGGTAGGTGAACTACTCGCTGTTGAGAGGAATGTCGTTACACGTATTGGCAAATGCATTGAGGTTGACGGACATCATTTTGAGCATTTAATGCATTAATGTGGTATTTACAGGTAATCACGCTGTAACAGCATGCGTTCTCAGAAATGATAAGTTCACAAAGGAACATGTATCACATTGGAACAACCGAAATAAAATGTTCAAACGTACCGACGTTCTGTATTTTATTTTAAAAAACCTACCTGTTACCAAGTGTTCGTCTAAAATTGTGAGCCATATGTTTGTGACTATTACAGCGCCATCTATCACAAAGCGAAAAAAGTGGTCCAACTAAAACATTCATATTTCTTCTCATACTACACGAATATGTAATCAAAAATGGGGGATCCTATTAAAAAAAAACCAGTTGATATCCGTTTGACCTATGGCAGCGCCATCTAGCGGGCCAACCATAGCGCCATCTGGTTTCCCCCCTCAAGCTAGACAAGTTTCTTTCTTTGTAGTTTTTTCGTTTGACGCTTATTTTGTGAGATATTTGACCCGGCCGCTATCAATGGACCACCCTGTGTGTTCCCACTGTCTGACTGACTGATTGATCGTCTCCCAGGTCAAACCGCTAAGGTTGGAAAAATGAAGTTTGGAGAAGGTGTGGATCTTATAATGTAGGCGCCATTTAAGAAGGAACTTCTTGGAATTCCAACCCTAAGGGCTGAAATAGGGGTGGAGGTCTTTTTTTTTTAATGTTGCTATTAAGGCAGTTTTGAAGCTAGGCCTACGAAAATTGGTATTTGGTTTCTCGGACAGAAATAAAGAAATATGTGTTTCAGTATTTTGGAAATTTAACCCTATAGGGTGAAATAGTGGGTGAAAGCTAATCACTGAACTACTAAAGTATTTTTATAGCTATAAACATTGTTATTTGACCTCTATGTTACAAAGAAAAGTGTTTCAGTGTTTTTGATAACTGAACTTCTAAGGGAGTGAAATAGGGATGAAATTTTTTATGAAAACATTTTATTGTGAAAGCATTTTTCAAGCTAAATCTATTAAGATTTAAATTTGGTTTCTCGGTTATAAGAAAATACGTATATCACTATTTTTGGAAATTAACCCCTATGGAGGTGAGACGGGAGATAAAAGTTCTTATGGAAATATTTCAGTGTGCAAACATTTTTGTAGCTAAATCTATGAAAATTTGTATTTGGCTTCTCTGATAGAAATAAAACATATGCATGTCATTGTTTTTGATAATCCAACCCCTAAGGCGGCGAAATAGTGGGTGAAACGTTTTATGAAATTATTTCATTGCGAAGGCATTTATAAACCCAAATCTTTGAGAGGTGGTGTTTGGCTTCTCGCTTTGAGATGAAAAAGATACTTGTTTCACAGTTTTTGGAAATTCAACCCCTGAGGGGGTGAAATAGGGTCAGACTGATTCACTGATTCGTCATTGCCCAGTCCAAACCGCTAAGTATTGAAACTTGAAGTTTGGAGAGGGTGTGGATCTCATGCTGTAGGAATCCTTCAAGAGGGAATTCTCCGAAATTCCACTCTTGAAGGGTTGAACCAGAGGATGAAAGGCTTTTTGGAGGTGTATCGGTATTGAGAGAATTTTGAAGCTACACCTGCGAAAACTGGTATTTGGTTTCTCAGTCAGAAAATAAAAAAAGTACGTGTATCAGCATTTTTGGAAATTCAACCACTAAAGGGGGTAAAATAGTGGATTAAATGTTTTTTCAAAATAAATTATTACTAAAGAACTACTAAAGGATATTTAGGACTACATATAAGAAAATAAGTATCTGACTTCTCGATTAGAAATTAAAAAATAGCACTTGCCCGCGAAAGGCAATAGGTTCCTAGTTCGAGTCTCGGTCCGGCACACTGTTTTAATCTGCCAGGAAGTTTTATATCAGCGCATACTCCACTGCAGAGTGAAATTCTCATTCTAATAAAATAGGTGTTTGAGTGTTTCTGGAAATTCAGTCACTAACGGAGTACAACAGGGGATGAAATTTTTTAAAAAAAATATATCGTTACATTAAAAAAATGTGAAGCTAAATTTAGGAAAACTGGTATATCATTTTTCGGTTAAATATACACAAAAATTTGTTAAGGGTTGAAAGTTACTATGGAAATATCTCCATAAGAACCCGTAAAGCATGATTAACAAAAACTTTGGACTCCAGCTACCAGAATCGCTTTTTGGTCATAGGTAAATTTGGAAAAGACCATGCTGGCCTTAATTAGCATGAAAAGCTTAGAAGGTGTTGCAATTTGTGAACGATACAAAAAGTCGATTAAATAAAAACAAAAAATCTCCACAGGCCTTATAGTCTACGCCAGTAGTTCCCTATTCCATTTTCGCATAGAGAAAGCGAAAAATAACTGTCTGATAAAAAAGTTTCCAGACGCCTCTAGGTAATGCGGAATTGGCCGCCAGAACTCAGGAGTGGCAGACTCGCCATATAAAGAAGCAGGAACAATTGCGTTGTCAGTAGAGAAGCAGGAACAGCAGAATGGATCACACAAGAGAGGTCAGTGACTTCGGCCATGGCTAGTTACTGGATGTCACCTGAGTAACAAATCCATCAGGCACAGTTTAACCCTTTTAAAGTTGCCCATCTCCACTGTTGGCGATGGGATTGTGAAGTGGGAACGCGAAGAGACAACCACAGATAAAGCAATACCAGGCAGAAGTCATCTACTCACAAGCATTGTGGAATGTACGAGGGTCACTCAAAAAGAAATGCACACTATTTTTATAAAAATACAGTTTTCATTATGCATGTGTGAAAGTCTTACAGTGTGTAGATACATCCTTCCCGCTTGTTTTCAAACTTAGTTCAATCTGTTCACCGGAGTGGCGCCGTCACAGCATGTCTTCAAGATGGCTGCTACACGTGACGTTCGTCAGAAGCAATGTGCTGTCATAGAATTCCTGTGCTGTGAAAACAAGACAGTGGGAATTCACAAAAGGTTGAAAACGGTGTATGGAGATGCTGCTGTCGATCGCAGTACAGTCAGTCGGTGGGCAAGCAGGTTACGTGATGAAAGCGGGCACGGCGATATTGAGGGTTGTCCTCACAGCAGCAGGCCTCGTATTGCACACACTCCAGACAATGTGCAGAGAGTTAACGAATTGGTTACTGCTGACAGACACATCACAATGAACGAATTGCCACGCTACGTTGGGACAGGGGAAGGAAGTGTCTGCAGAATACTGAACGTGTTGGCTTTAAAAAAGTTTGTGCCAGTTTGGTTCCCAGGATGTTGACAGTGGCTCGCAAAGAAACAAGAAAAACGGTATGCAGCGAACATATGGAACAGTATGAGAATGGTGGAGATGAATTTCTTGGAAGAATTGTGACAGGTGATGAAAAATAGCTCCATCATTTTTCACCAGAGATGAAGAGGCAATCAATGGAGTGGCATCATGCAAATTCACCCAAGAAAAAAAAATTCAAAACCACACCTTCTGCTGGTAAAGTTATGGCTACACTGTTTTTCGATTCCGAAGGAATCTTGCTTGTGGACATCATGCCAAGTGGAACCACCATAAATTCTGATGCATATGTGACGACACTGAAGACACTTCAAGCTCGACTGAGTCGTGTTCGACCACATCGGCAAAAGCAGGATGTTTTGCTGTTGCACGACAATGCACGGCCACATGTCAGTCAAAAAACCATGGAAGCGATCACAAAACTCGGATGGACAACACTGAAACACTCCGCCTTACAGTCCTTACCTGGCTCCATGTGACTATCACCTCTTTGGGAAACTGAAAGATTCTCTTGGTGGAACAAGGTTTGAACATGATGACTCCCTTGTGCACGCTGCCAGACAGTGGCTCCAACAGGTTGGTCGAGAATTTTACCATGCGGCTATACAGGCGCTGGTTCCAAGATGGCGTAAGGCAGTTGAGAGGGATGGAAATTATGTGGAGAAATGAAAATACTGTTCCTAAAGGATGTATCTACACACTATAAAACTTTCAAACATGTAGAATAAAAGATGGATTTAAAAAAAAATAGTGTGCACTTCTTTTGGAGTGACCCTCGTAGTGGTAAAAATCGAATCAAATCAGCAGGAGGAATCTCTCGGCTGATCCAAAATGCTGCCAGTAGTCCAGTTAGCACAGTGGCTGTGCGTAGGGAGTTGAAAAGAACAGGTTACAGTAGTCGAGCAGTTCCTCATAAGCCTCACATTATCGTGGTCGGAGCTAAGCGACATTTGAGGTGGGGCTAGAGACCGGCGACAGTGAATAGTGGATGACTGGAAACGAGTAACTTGGAGTGATGAATCACGCTACATCTTATGGCAATCAGACGGAAGTTTTTGGATGTCGCGGATGCCTGGAAAGCGTGTGTAGTGCCAACAGTGAAGTACAGAGGAGGTATGGGGTACTTTCGTGGTTAGGGTGTCGTCCCCTTATTACGCTTTAGAAAATGCCAAACGCGGAAGGATGTGAACACATTTTACATAATTTCGTATTGCATACAGAGGAGGACAACTTTCCCACTTACAAAGAGTGCTTGAGGACAATGGGTACTCCCCACAGCAAATACAGAGGGCACTGAAAATGAAACAGAAAGAGGCCACAAAGAAAGCAGAAGAAGACGAAGAAACCTCTAAATCGATGTGTGCCCCGACAAGGACTCGAACCCGGGATCTTCTGCTTATATGGCTCTCACGGGAAGCGTGTAAGGGACAAGTCCCTGCAGTCGCGCTATTCATCTGTGTCCTCCGTGGCTCAGATGGATAGAGCGTCTGCCATGTAAGCAGGAGATCCCGGGTTCGAGTCCCGGTTGGGGCACACATTTTCAGCTGTCCCCATCGAGGTATATCAACAATACCTGTCGGCAGCTGAGGGTTTCAATTAATTATCATTTGTTCTAGAGAAGCTGCACGGTCATAAATGGTACCTGTTCTCTCGAGAACAGTTACTATCTTCATATATACAAACGAATGTTGTGTGGCGGAACCGGTTTATAGTATTTCGTGACTATTTACTTATAAATGATATTTCTGGTAGATAAAAAAAAATATAAAACCAGTTACCTATTGTCAGCGTAACAATTCGTTTGGTCTCAAAAATGATTATCCCGGCTAATATTTGTCACTGTGCTAAAGAAATCTCCACTTGACGTTGTGCAGAAATGTTGTCTGTAAAGTCGTGTGGGTGGCACTAAATTGCATATCATTTATCAGATTTTACACAACTGTTACTTCAGATGGAAGCACAGTTCTCTAGCAAAGGGAACAGTTAGTCACAAAATACTACCCGCGCACAAAATTGACGTATTTCTCCTATTAAAATATTTCATGTAAATAGTCTGAAATAATTAGGTTTCATACATCAGCTAATAATAAATTGATATTACGTAACGTGCTGTGAGCACTGTATTTAAGGATTCAATCTGAGTTGAATTCTGTCTTTTAAAGTGCACATTTAGTTCCTTTCATTTATATCTAATGACATTTATGTTTGTTAAAATTCTCGATTCAAAACTGCCGCGGAGACATTTTTGCTAAGATAGCGGCAGACAGACGACAGTCAGTTGTCTATTGTTATTTTCCACTCCTTTTATATCAACGTGATATATTTACATAGAACTCTTTCAGCCTTTTATCTCTATTCTTTAGCATTTAAAATCATTTTCAATGATAAATACCGTCATATTTTTTTATACCAGCTACTAGTGAACTCTGCTGTAAGTTACTAGCGCTAATGGCTGCGCTCCTAACTGCGGAGCTGAAAATTGACACTTAAAAACATTAATTAGATTGGATTACAATTGAAATAAATACAAATTCACATCTAGACAATACCAACTCTATTTTTCAAATAATAATTAACAATATATAGTTACAGGTTTTCTCTTTACAGACCTCACACGTCTCACGTCCGAACACAGGAAGAACAACTGAACCACAATTATCACATCATCATCATCATCATCATCATCATCATTTAAGACTGATTATGCCTTTCAGCGTTCAGTCTGGAGCATAGCCCCCCTTATACAGTTCCTCCATGATCCCCTATTCAGTGCTAACATTGGTGCCTCTTCTGATGTTAAACCTATTACTTCAAAATCATTCTTAACCGAATCCAGGTACCTTCTCCTCGGTCTGCCCCGACTCCTCCTACCCTCTACTGCTGAATCCATGAGTCTCTTGGGTAACCTTGCTTCTCCCATGCGTGTAACATGACCCCACCATCTAAGCCTGTTCGCCCTGACTGCTACATCTATAGAGTTCATTCTCAGTTTTTCTTTGATTTCCTCATTGTGGACACCCTCCTGCCATTGTTCCCATCTACTAGTACCTGCAATCATCCTAGCTACTTTCATATCCGTAACCTCAACCTTGTTGATAAGGTAACCTGAGTCCACCCAGCTTTCGCTCCCATACAATAAAGTTGGTCGAAAGATTGAACGGTGCACAGATAACTTAGTCTTGGTACTGACTTCCTTCTTGCAGAAGAGAGTAGATCGTAGCTGAGCGCTCACTGCATTAGCTTTGCTACACCTCGCTTCCAATTCTTTCACTATGTTGCCATCCTGTGAGAATATGCATCCTAAGTACTTGAAACCGTCCATCTGTTCTAAGTTTGTTCCTCCTATTTGGCACTCAATCCGTTTATATTTCTTTCCCACTGACATTACTTTCGTTTTGGAGATGCTAATCTTCATACCATAGTCCTTACATTTCTGATCTAGCTCTGAAATATTACTTTGCAAACTTTCAATCGAATCTGCCATCACAACTAAGCCATCCGCATATGCAACACTGCTTATTTTGTGTTCACATATCTTAATCTCACCCAGCCAGTCTATTGTTTTCAACATATGATCCATAAATAATATGAACAACAGTGGAGACAGGTTGCAGCCTTGTCTTACCCCTGAAACTACTCTGAACCATGAACTCAATTTACCGTCAACTTTAACTGCTGCCTGACTATCCATGTAAACACCTTTAATTGCTTGCAAAAGTTTGCCTCCTATTCCATAATCTTGTAGAACAGACAATAACTTCCTCCTAGGAACCCGGTCATATGCCTTTTATAGATCTATAAAGCATAGATACATCTCCCTGTTCCACTCATAACACTTCTCCATTATTTGCCGTAAGGTAAAGATCTGGTCCTGACAACCTCTAAGAGGCCTAAACCCACACTGATTTTCATCCAATTGGTCCTCAACTAATACTCGCACTTTCCTTTCAACAATACCTGAGAAGATTTTACCCACAACGCTGATTAAAGAGATACCTCTGTAGTTGTTACAATTTTTTCTGTTTCCATGTTTAAAGATTGGTGTGATTACTGCTTTTGTCCCGTCTGATGGAACCTGTCCCGACTCCCAGGCCATTTCAATTATCCTGTGTAGCCATTTAAGACTTGACATTCCACTGTATTTGATGAGTTCCGACTTAATTTCATCCACCCCAGCCGCTTTATTGCACTGCAATCTATTGACCGTTTTTTCCACTTCCTCAAATGTGATCCTATTTCCATCATCATTCCTATCCCATTCTACCTCGAAGTCTGAAACATTACTGATCGCATTTTCACCTACATTGAGCAACTCTTCAAAATATTCCCTCCATCTGCCCAAGGCATCCACAGGATTCACCAGCAGTTTTCCTGACCTGTCCAAAATACTTGTCATTTCCTTCTTACCTCCCTTTCGAAGCCTGCTAATTACACTCCAGAATGGTTTTCCAGCAGCTTGACCCATAGTCTTCAACCTGTTTCCAAAGTCTTCCCACGATTTCTTCTTGGATGCTGCAATTATCTGTTTGGCTTTGTTTCTTTCTTCAGCATAACTTTCTCTGTCTACCTGGGTTCTGGTATGTAGCCATTTTTGGTACGCCTTCTTTTTCCTTTTACAGGTTGCCTTGACTGTATCATTCCACCAAGCTGTTTGCTTCATCCTACTTTTACGCACTACTGTTCCAAGACATTCTTTAGCCACTTCTAGTACTGTGTCCCTGTACCTTGTCCATTCCTTTTCCAATGACTGTAACTGACTACATTCGACTAACTGGTACCTTTCTGAGATCGCTGTTATGTACTTGTGCCTGATTTCCTTATCCTGAAGTTTCTCCACTCTTATCCTCCTACATATGGACCTGACCTCCTGCACTTTCGGCCTCACAATCCCAATTTCACTGCAGATTAAATAATGATCAGTGTCATCAAAGAATCCCCTGAATACACGTGTGTCCCTCACAGCCTTCCTGAATTCCTAATCTGTTATTATATAGTCAATGACAGATCTGGTTCCCCTGCCTTCCCAAGTATACCGGTGAATGTTCTTATGTTTAAAAAAGGAGTTTGTGATTACTAAGCCCATACTGGCACAGAAATCCAAGAGTTGTTTTCCGTTCCTGTTGGCCTCCATATCCTCTCCAAATTTACCCATAACCTTTTCATACCCTTCTGTTCGATTTCCAATCCTGGCGTTAAAATCACCCATGAGCAGAACACTGTCCTTGTCCTTTACTCTAACAACTACATCACTGAGTGCGTCATAAAAACTATCCATCTTATCTTGATCTGTCCCTTCACAATGCGAATATACTGACACAATCCTAATTTTCTTGCTAGACACTGTCAAATCTATCCACATCAGTCGTTCGTTTACATACCTTATTGCAACTACGCTGGGTTCCATTTCTTTCCTGATGTAAAGCCCTACACCCCATTGTGCTATTCCTGCTTTGACTCCTGACAGGTAGACCTTGTATTCTCCCACTTCCTCTTCTTTCTCACCCCTTACCCGAATGTCACTAACAGCTAAAACGTCCAGCCCCATGTTACTTGCAGCCTCTGCCAGCTCTACCTTCTTCCCAGAGTGGCCCCCATTGATATTAATAGCTCCCCATCTCATTACCATTTGTTTGCCAAGTCGTATCTTAGGAGTCCCTGGTCTGTCAGTTAGAGGTGGGACTCCGTCACCTCCAAAGGTCCGAGGCATTTTGCTCTGATTGTTGCCAGCATCATGTTTAAAGTACCAGGGAAGCAGGTTGCTAGCCTTACTTGCCCCGAGTCCCATTGGGTTTTACCCCTAACGGCTGAGGGACTAACCGGTGGATTTGGTAGTCTTTGCCGTATGAGCACAAAGGTGACCACGACTCAGAATATATCCGAGATGCCCAGCCTTATTCCAAAGTAACTGGTATCCCGACTGTCGGGACCACTTACTTGGCCACTCATACGTTGCCCGTGGTTCATGAACTAGGACATGACTACAGGAACCCACACCATGAACCACTCAATTATCACAGATGAAAAAAAAAAGATTATGATTGTCGTTGCCCATGAGTGTAGTTCTCTGATAATACTTTTAATTCAGACAGAAATTAAATTATTACAGAAATAATTATCGTCTTTTTTACACGATACAGTCCTTTTATACGTAGTATGGATAATATTTGTTAAAGTTTGTTCACTTAGTTCATTTTAACATCTTGTGGCTAGAACATAGTGTCGTGGATATTACAGTCGGTTGGCGTGTTTCTACATCTGAAAGATGATATCTGTTCATGTTTCGCGCCAGCCGCACAACAGTGGCGCTAGTGGTGCCACTATGTGGATGCAAATCAGGTTTGCTTTAAATACAAGCTGTAACGGTGATGAGAGTTAGTTACTTTTGAGACTGGACGTCATCAATTTATGTTAGTCAAGAATGCCTTTAAGGCGACAGAGACACTGTTATCAACACCTCACTGAATTTTAACCAGGTCATGTAATAGGGCTACGAGAAGCTCGATGTTCCTTGCGCGATACTGCAGGAATATAGACACTGTACATGTATTCTGGCAACAGTGGTTGCGGGAATGTACGGTCGCAAGAAGACCGGGCTCCGTGGCACAGCAGACGGGAAAGACCATCGTGTTCGGCGTATGACGCTGACGCATCTGCTACGGCAATCTGAGCAGCAGTTGGCACCACAGTGAGACGACGAACTGTCGCATATCGGTTAGGCCGGTATTACGCTATCAAATTTCTTTGTCAAAGATTTGATCAAAGATGTGATCCAATATTCCGTCCAATATATTTGACAAAGATCTTTGACGTAGGGCTAGAGGGGGTATTACACTGTCATCAAATTTTTCGTCAAAGTTCAAGATGGCTGACAACAACTTGTTATTAACCGCAGCAGTTCTACGTACTCCAATTGCATCGTGTGCACATGCAAAAGAAGTGGGGGAAAAATGGAACCATACATACGAGGTTGACAGTCTTAAAAGTCCTGGGATTACAACTTGATAATAAATTCAGTTGGAAAGGGCACGCCACAGAACTGCAGAAAGGTCTTAACAAATCTGTATTTGCAATTCGAGTGTTAGCAGACATAGGCAACATAAAAATGAAAAAGCTTGCATACTTTCATTCCATAATGTCATATGGGATAATATTTTGGGGTAAATCTTGAAGTCAAACAAGTTTTCAAGGTCCAAAAGCGTGTAATACGTATTATTTGTGGAGTAAATTCACGGACCTCCTGCAGAAACCTCTTCAAAGAACTGGGTATACTAACTACTGCCTCTCAGTATATTTACTTCTTAATGAAATTTGTCGTAAATAATATATCTCTTTTTCACACAAACAACTCAGTTCATACATACAATACCAGGAACAAAAATGATCTGCACAAGGACTTAAAAGCACTTACTTTAGTTCAAAAAGGGGTCCACTACTCAGGAACACTCATCTTCAATAATTTGCCAGGAAACATAAAAATTTAGTTAGAAATAAAGATCAGTTTAAAAGGAGCCTGAAAGACTTCCTACCCCTTCTACTCCATTGGCGAAATTTTTAATAGAAACAAATGATGTATTGTATTTATTCATACTATTAGTATTGTTATTTCAGCTTAAAAAAATCGACATGTTCTACATCCACGAGGCTCTCCTCAGCACAGATCTATGGAATGAAAAACTAATCTAATCTGGGTGAAGCCGTGGGTTTTACGACGACACGATAAAAGCATTCAACAAAACTTGTTACGTGAGCTTACAGTGGAAGACGTCAACTCGTACATCAGTTACTTAAGAATGGATGAGCATACATTTCTGAATGTGCTCAATGAAATATATCCTCATATCACATAGCACAATATTCACTTAAGAACTGCTACATCTTCAGAAGACAGGCTCGCTGTAACACTCCGATTCCTTGCTACAGGAGAGGGTTATGTTAGGTTAGGTTAGGTCAGGTTAGGTCTCCAATCTTCTTAATCTATTTTTGTATTCAGGGTGCCTCACGTTGTAAAGCGCCCCATCAGCTTCAGACATCTCTATTAATTTTGTAGCTGTCGGCACACACCAATTGTATTTACCGGCAATGGTTATAAAAACACTACAGACGACAGTATGCTGCAGCGATGCCGGCGCTCCATGTGGTAACATGTCACATTGCAGTGAACAGAAGACAAGCGGTTTCTTTGATCAAATATACAGCGAGGCCCTAGATTTGATCAAATATTGGACGACATTTGACAAAGTCCCTATTACACTATCAAATATCTTTGACAAAGATATTGGACAAAGATATTGGACAAAGAAATTTGATAGTGTAATACCGGCCTTAGTAAAAGTACAGCTCCGAGCCAGGCGCCCTGTAGCGTGCATTCCACTGACTCCGAACCACCGCCATTTGCGACTTCAGCGGAGTAATTGGAGGACACGGTGGAAGTCTGTTGTGTTTTATGATGAAAGCTGGTTCTGCCTCGGTGCTAGTGATCCCCGCGTGTTGGTTACACGCAGGCTAGTTGAGGACCCGCACCCAACCTGTCTGTGTGCCAGACACACTAGAACTACACCTGGAGTTACGTCCTGCGGTGTGTCTTCGTACGGCAGCAGGAGCACTCTCGTGGTCATCCCACGCAGCCTCACTGCAAATTCGTACGTACATCAGTCTGCTGATTGGATCTGTTGTGCTGCAATTCATGAGCAGCATTCCAGTGGGCATTTTCCAACAGGATAACGGTCGACCACATACCGCTGTTGTAACCCAACATGCACTACACAGTTGTTGCTTTGGCGTACTCGAGCACTAGATCTTTCTTCAATCGGACACATATGGGACGTCATCGGACGACAACTCCAGCGTCATCCACAAACAGAATTTGCCCTACCTGTATTGACCGTGGAGGGTAAAAATCGTAGAGGGAGACCAAGAGATGAATACAGTAAGCAGATTCAGAAGGATGTAGGTTGCAGTAGGTACTGGGAGATGAAGAAGCTTGCACAGGTTAGAGTATCATGGAGAGCTGCATCAAACCAGTCTCAGGACTGAAGACCACAACAACAACAACAACAACAACAACATATTGACCGATCAAGTGTAAAAGGCTTGAACTCCATTCCACAAACTGCCCTTTGACGCATGTACAACACAATGCATGCACGTTTGTTTGCTCGCGTTCAAGATTCTGGCTATTACACCGGTTATTATTGTTCTAGCATTTCATATCTGCAATGACTTATTTCGCGCTTAGATTAACCTGTGAACTTTCAATGTTAATTACTTAAATGTTGTAATATTCCCGTAAAAAATAATAAAGAAATGATAATTTTTTTTGTTACGTAAGCAGCGCTACGCCATGGCTCTGTGAAATCAATCTGAATAAACTGAAAAATTCTTACCTCATGATGATGTCGCCGGATAACGCTGTCTATACATCTGCTCGTAAATGGGACAGCTTAGTGCAATGCTGGCCTGTCCACGAATACTGGACAACATTTGTCTGAGATCTGAATTATTAGCAAAATTGACTTTGCTTATTGATATAGCTGCACAGCTGGTCGTCTGATTACTAAAGAAAACATGACTATGATCTGCGGAAAACCGAGCGGGGTGGCGCAGTGGTTAGACACTGGACTCGCATTCGGGAGGACGACGGTTCAATCCCGCGTCCGGCCATCCTGATTTAGGTTTTCCGTGATTTCCCTAAACCGCTCCAGGCAAATGCCGGGATGGTTCCTTTCAAAGGGCACGGCCGACTTCCTTCCCCGTCCTTCCCTAATCTGATGAGACCGATGACCTCGCTGTCTGGTCTCCTTCCCCGAAAACAACCAACCAACCAATCTGCGAAAATTTGTGAAATATTTAAATTTAAATAAATGACTGGATCGGGACTGGCAATGACTTAAGGCAAAATTATTCCTTCCTTTTTTGTAGTCTGGTAAAAATTATATTCTGAAAATCCTTTACATTAATGATAAAGATCTCCAATCCACTATATAAAAAATTAAATATTACAAATCTGGGTCAACTGGTGCTGACGAATCACAAGAAGATTGGAACAAATTCATATTAACATGTCAGACAAGCGACTTAACTACGCGCATGCCAATAAAAATAATAAAATTTACCTTCCAGTACATGGCTACGAACTGCGCTGTACCAGTGACAGACTACAACTGCCCTGCAGCAGCGAGCGACTGCAACAACTGCCGAGACTGCTCTGACCTGCGACTCTATTGCAGTAGATATTTTCTGCCGCAGGCAGCGCCTGAGCAATACATCGAAATTACACTACTGGCCATTAAAACTGCTGCACCAAGAAGATGATGTGCTACAGACGCGAAATTTAATCGACAGGAAGAAGATGCTGTGATATGCAAATGATTAGCTTTTCAGAGCATTCACACAAGGTTGGCACCGGTGGCGGCACATACAACGTGCTGACACGAGGAAAGTTTCAAACCGATTTCTCATACACAAACAGCAGCTGACCGGCGTTGGCTGGTGAAACATTGTTGTGATGCCTCGTGTAAGAAGGAGAAAGGCGTAGCATCACGTTTCCGACTTTGATAAAGGTGTACTCAACGACGAACCTGGGTGCACGAATGGCAAAACGTCCTTGTTTTCGGATGAATCCAGGTTCTGTTTACAGAATCGTGATGGTCGCATCCATGTTTGGCGACATCGCGGTGAACGCACATTGGAAGCGTGTATTCATCATCGCCATACTGGCGTATCACGCGGCGTGATGGTATAGGGTGCCACTGGTTACACGTCTCGGTCACCTCTTGTTCGCATCGACGGCACTTTGATTAGTGGACGTTATATTTCAGGTGTGTTACGACCCGTGGCTCTACCCTTCATTCGATCCCTGCGAAACTCTACATTTCAGCAGGATAATGCACGACCGCATGTTGCAGGTACTGGTTCAAATGGTTCAAATGGCTCTGAGCACTATTGGACTTAACAGCTGTCATCAGTCCCCTAGAACTTAGAACTACTTAAACCTAACTAACCTAAAGACATCAGACACATCCATGCCCGAAGCAGGATTCGAACCTGCGACCGTAGCGGTCGCGCGGTTTCACACTGAAGCGCCTAGAACCGCTCGGCCACCCCGACCGGCTGCAGGTCCTCTAAGGGCCTTTCTGGATACAGAAAATGTTCGACTGCTGCCCTGGCCAGCACATTCTCCAGATCTCTCACCATTCGAAAACGTCTCGTCAATGGTGGCCGAGCAACTGGCTCGTCACAATACGCCAGTCACTACTCTTGATGAACTGTAATACCCTGTTGAAGCTACATGGGCAGCTGTACCTGTACACGCCATCCAAGCTCTGTTTGACTCAATGCCCAGACGCATCAATGCCGTTATTACGGCCAGAGGTGGTTGTTCTGGGTACTGATTTCTCAGGATCTATGCACCCAAATTACGTGAAAATGTAATCACATGTCAGTTCTAGTACGAGTATAACATATTTGTCCAATGAATACCCGTTTATCATCTGTATTTCTTCTATGTGTAGAAGTTTTAATGGCCAGTAGTGTATCAAAATTCATACTAGAACAGGACGTACAACAAAAAGTGTTTTGAAGGTCAGAAGATAACAATATTAACTGTTGAAACCAGTCTTCAGGAATAAATAGTACTGAACGCGATCTTGGCTTTTACAAGTTTCTTCATATCGCATGTATTCGTTACTCAGTACGAATACTCCATGTTATTTGAAAACCTGTTTCGTTACTGACTAAATCATTTCGTTAGCTCCGTGCCTTACCCTCACGGTGCTAGTGCCTACTCGGCCGGTACTTTTCGCATTCCTCCAACTCGTTACCCTCAGCGGACTCGAAACGACGCAAGCGTTTGTCACTCACCTGTATTCTTTGCCTGGGCACGCTTGGATGGCGTGTACAGGTACAGCTGCCCATGCAGCTTCAACACGATACCACAGTTCATCAACAGTAGTGACTGGCGTATTGTGACGAGCCAGTTACTCGGCCACCATTGACCAGACGTTTTCAATTTATGAGAGATCTGGATAATGTGCTGGCCACAGCAGCAGTCGAACATTCTCTCTATCCAGAAAGGCCCTTACAGGACCTGCAACATGCGGTCGTGGATTATCCTGCTGAAATGTAGGGTTTCGCATGGAGCGAATGAAGGGTAGAGCCATGGGTCGTAACATATCTGAAATGTAACGTCCACTGTTCAAAGTGCCGCCAATGCGAACAAGAGGTGACCAAGACGTGTAACCAATGCCACCCCAAACCATCACGCCGGGTGATACGCCAGTATGGCGATGACGAATACTCGCTTCCAATGTGCGTTCACCGCGATGTCGCCAAACATGGATGCGACCATCGTGATGCTGTAAACAGAACTTGGATTCATCCGAAAAAAAAAATGACTTTTGCCATTCGTGCACCCAGGTTCGTCGTTGAGTACACCATCGCAGGCGCTCCTGTCTGTGATGCAGCGTCAAGGGTAACCGCAGCCATGGTCTCCGAGCTGATAGTCCATGCTGCTGCAAACGTCGTCGAACTGTTTGTGCAGATGGTTGTTGTCTTGCAAACGTCCCCATGTGTTGACTCAGGGATCGAGACGTGTGTCCGCCGCTCGTGGCCTCGCGGTAGCGTTCTCGCTTCCCGAGCACGGGGTCCCGGGTTCGATTCCCGGCGGGGTCAGGGATTTTCACCTGCCTCGAGATGACTGGGTGTTTGTGTTGTCCTCATCATTTCATCATCATCCAGGAAAGTGGCGAAATTGGACTGAGCAAAGATTGGATAATTGTACGGGCGCTGATGACCACGCAGTTGAGCGCCCCACAAACCAAACATCATCATCATCATCGAGACGTGGCTGCACGATCCGTTACAGCCATGCGGATAAGATGTCTGTCATCTCGACTGCTAGTGATACGAGGGCGTTGGGATCCAGCACGGCGTTCCGTATTACCCTCCTGAACCCACCGATTCCATGTTCTGCTAACAGTCATTGGATCTCGACCAACGCGAGCAGCAATGTCGCGATACGATGAACCGCAATCGCGATGGGCTACAATCCGACCTTTATCAAAGTCGGAAACGTGATGGTACGCATTTCTCCTCCTTACACGAGGAATCACAACAACGTTTCACCAGGCAACGCCGGTCAACTACTGTTTGTGTATGAGAAATCGGTTGGAAACTTTCCTCATGTCAGCACGTTGTAGGTGTCCCCACCGGCGCCAACCTTGTGTGAATGCTCTGAAAAGCTAATCATTTGCATATCACAGCATGTACTTCCTGTCGGTTAAATTTCGCGTCTGTTGGAAGTCATCTTCGTGGTGTTGCAATTTTAATGGCCAGTGGTGTACATGCCATGTCGACATTACGGTGGAGTAGCTGCAGTGCCCGGTGTTGACGGGGATGTTTAATATCCGACATACAAAGTGATTAACCTTGTACATTGCTGATCCTCATTGCAAATGCAAGGCACATTTGGAAAGTGAAATCGCTTTAAATTTGCCTAGGGCGTCTTGCCACGGTTCGGACGGCTGCCCTCTCAGAGGTTTCAAGTCCTCCTTCGGGCATGGGTGTGTGTGTCTTAGCGTAAGTTACAGTAAGTAACCTAGGGAACGATGACCTCAGCATTTTGGTCGCATAAGAACGTACCACAAATTTCCAAAAAATTTTCGAAATGTTCATTAGAGAATCGAGTAGAAATTTGATGCAAATCGCCCTAAAATTTTTAGAGATTTTTGGTAACAATCTTTACCCTTCATATGTTACATACATATATGTTCCAAATGGGATTTCGAAATCTTAGGGAGACAGCAATCTTGCTCTTGTCGTTCAAGGTAAAATGTGCACAATTTTATCAATATCCTAGCAAAATATAGATTTTTGTGACTTACAAACGGATACTCTTCTTTATACACGCCTAGCGTAATACACACAGGTTTGTTATCAACAAATACAAGTTTGTCAAAAATAAAAACAATAGAGTTAAAAAGCGCTTTGTGTAATCAGGAATGTCCATAAACATCACATTCCAATGATGTTTGTTAGATGCTGAAGCGCATAACAGTGAACATTTGTGCACATGTTTACGTTTACGTGAGAACTTAAATAGATCATGGCTCCAAGCACTAGGGGATTTAACATCTGAGGTCATCAGTCCCCTAGACTTACTACTTAAACCTAAGTAACCTAAGGACATCACACACAGCCATGCCCGAGGCAGGATTCGATCCTGCGACCGTAGCAGCAGCGCGGTTCCGGACTGAAGCGCCTAGAACCGTTCGGTCACAACGGCCGGCAAATACATCATGGGTCCACATTGTTAGAAGTATACAATTCAACTCAAGTACGCATACGATGTGCAACAGCTGTACCGCTGAGTCCCGAATTCAGCGCCGCTCCGCGCCCTCTTACGTCACTTCCGGCGCAGCAGCTCGTCTGCTGTCGTGATTTGTAGCGACTGCGCGCCAGCAGGGGAGAGCTCCGCTTGCATGCGGGCGCAACACACCGCCCCACGGCCGCTGCCTCCCTTCCCTTCCCTTCCCTCCTGGCTGGACGCTATGACGGGCTGGCTACTGCTGCTGTTCTGACCCACTGGGACCGTTAATTGCACACCGTAATTCGCCGAACTTGCTGACATCTTCAGACGCTGCGTGAACCTCATTTCAAGTTTGACTGACACGAATGCAGACCACATAGTTATATTTTGTGTATGTAATCCCTATCACGCATTCTTCATTATGTTCCGTCGTTGAAGTCCTTGACGTCCCTGACATCCCCAGTTTTCCAACTGATCTCATACTAACTTTCCAACGAGTTACAGACTTGAAATTTTAACCATAGCTTAGAACTGGATAACCCTTTAACAGCAAAGATTGCATGAAATATTTATTTATTTAAAACAACCGGTTTCAACAGATTTTGCTGTTATCTTCAGGTCTTAAAAATCTTTTTGTCATAAGACATGTTCATACGCTGAACCTCACGCACAAGACGTCAAGTGGATAAAAATCAACACATTATAAAAGGTCTGTCAGGTACTGATTTTTATCCACTTCACATCTTGTGCGTGAGGTTCAGCGTAAAATGAACATATTTACAACAAAAAGATTTTTAAGACTTGAAAATGACAGCAAAGTCTGTTGAAACCAGTTGTCTGAAATAAAGAAATATTTTATGCGACCTTGGGTGTCGAATGGTTTATGACAATGGAAATGGAAGTTTGGTGTCATTGGCTGGGAGGCCCCTTACAGGGCAGGTCCGGCCACTTTGGTGCAGGTCTTATTAGTTATTACATTCGACGACACATTGGGTGACCCGCGCGCCGGATGGGGATGAACTGATGATCAAGACAACACAACACCCAGTCCCTGAGCAGAGAAAATCCCCGACCCAGCTGGGAATCGAACCCGGGCCCCTTAGAATGACAGTCCGTCGCGCTGAGTATTCAGCTATCGGGGCGGACTTTCTAACAATTAAGATAGATCACCCTCAGTACTCTCAAAATGAGAAAATTCAATCCAATAATAACTGGCCTTCTTGTCAATCAGTTTGACAGGGGTGGGGTGAGGGTGATAAAGATGGTAATGTCTGAGATCTCGACTGCCCTGCGAGACTGGTTTGTTGTTCAGGTAGTATCAGAATGCGTCCAGGTGGTATGCGAGTGGAAGGGCACAGCTGAGCAGAGAGATGGGGGAAGAGGAGAAGTGTACGATATACACTGATGGGCCAAAACATTACGACCACCAACGTAAAAGCATGTTGGAACACGTGAGGCAATATTGACCCTACGACTTATCTTAGAAAACAGATTAAGGGAAGGAAAACCTATGCTTCTGGCATGTGTGGACTTAGAGAAAGCTTTTGACAGTCCCCCATAACATATTCCTGTTGCGTTGCGTGCTGCATGTTTCGAACAGCCATTCGCCGGGATGACGGCGTATATAGACACGACGTGGCTTAACAATAAACTTCAGACTGTATACCAATTAGGTTCCTTTTTAGAGTATGCTGATGCTCCATACTTAACAATCATATACAACCGTTCGCTCTACGAAAGCTCCGTACCCAAAGACTGGAAACTTGCACTAAATGGTTCAAATGGTTCAAATGGCTCTGAGCACTATGGGACTCAACTGCTGTGGTCATAAGTCCCCTAGAACTTAGAACTACTTAAACCTAACTAACCTAAGGACAACACACAACACCCAGCCATCACGAAACTTGCACAGGTCACACCAATATTCAAGAAAGGTAGCAGGAGTAATCCACTAAATTACAGGCCCATTTCGTTAACGTCGATATGCAGAAGGATTTTGGAACATATATTGTGTTCGAACATAATAAACTACCTCAAAGTAAACGGTCTATTGACACACAGTCAACATGGATTTAGAAAACATCGTTCCTGTGAAACACAACTAGCTCTTTACTCACATGAAGTGTTGACTGCTATTGACAAGGTATTTCAGATCGATTGGGAATTTCTGGATTTCCGGAAGGCTTTTGACACTGTACCACACAAGCGGCTCACAGTGAAATTGCGTGCTTACGGAATATCGTTTCAGTTATGGAACTGGATTCGTATTTTCCTGTCAGAGAGGTCACAGTTCGTAGTAATTGACGGAAAGTCATCGAGTAAAACAGAAGTAATTTCTGGCGTTCTCCAAGGTAGTGTTATAGACCATTTGCTGTTCCTTATCTATATAAACGATTTGGGAGACAATCTGAGCAGCCGTCTTCGGTTGTTTGCAGATGTTTCAGATGCCTCTGAGCACTTAACTTCTGAGGTCATCAGTCCCCTAGAACTTACAACTACATAAACCTAACTAACCTAAGGACATCATACACATCCATGCCTGAGGCAGGATTCGAACCTGCGACCGTAGCGGTCACGCGGTTCCAGACTGAAGCGCGTAGAACCGCACGGCCACACCGGCCGGCTTGCTAATAACAATGAATTTTAGCTTATCGAGATAACACAACTGTTCTAGTAAGACAAAGTACCCCAGATCGTTATGAATTAGCAAAATATTATGCGCATTCGGCCGCGAAACGGTTTGTGTCAACTTTCAGACCAGTCATAGTGAATTATCGTTGCTGACCTACCATGAATGCGTGCAAATTTAGCAATGCGTGAAGATTCATAACGAAATTCAGTTTAAAATCATTCAGTGCCACACGTAAGTCAATTCAATTATTGACAGAAGCGGAAAAAGGAAGGCAGTAACAAGTATGAAATTCTACAAGAGTTTCATATTGACATCCACAGGGCGCCAGTACAGAATAAATGTAGCAATAAAATGTATTTGGGGGCGCGAGAATTTTTTTAAATTGCTTTACTGATAGTCTACCTGCCTCCATCGAGATTAGAACCGAAAACATGCCATACCTCCCTTGCAGTAGCAAACACCTTTCACTACGCTAGCAGACAACCCAGGCAAACAGCCCTCTGTTATTACCTCAGACATGAATAAGCCAGCAATACCTTTTGTGGGTGTTCAAAATGTTTCAAATGGCTCTGAGCACTATGGGACTTAACTTCTGAGGTCATCGGTCCCCTAGAACTCAGAACTACTTAAACCTAACGAACCTAAGGACATCACACACATCCATGCCCGAGGCAGGATTCGAACCTGCGACCGTAGCGGTCGCGCGGTTCCAGACTGTAGCGCCTAGAACCGCTCGGACACTCCGGCCGGCGTTTGCAAATGACGCTGTCGTTATCGACTAATCAAGTCATCAGAAGATCGAAACAAACTGTAAAACGATTTAGAAAAGATATCTGAATGGTGCGAAAAGTGGCAGTTGATGGTAAATAACGAAAAGTGTGAGGTCATCCACATCAGTGCTAAAAGGAACTCGTTAAACTTCGGTTACACGATAAATCAGTGTAATCTAAAAGCCATAAATTCAACTAAATGCCTAGATACTACAATTACGAACAACTTAATTAAGGAACACATAGAAAATATTGTGGGGAAGGCTAAGCAGTTTTATTGGCAGGACACTTCGAAAATGTAACAAACTTACTAAGGAGACTGCCTACACTACGCTTGTCAATCCTCTTTTAGAATACTGCTGCGCGATGTGGGATCCTTACCAGATAGGACTGACGGAGTACATCGAAAAAGTTCAAAGAAAGGCAGCACGATTTGTATTATCGCGAAATATGGGAGAGAGTGTCACAGAAATGATACAGGATTTGGGCTGGACATCATTAAAAGAAAGGCGTTCTTCGTTGCGACGGAATCTTCTCACGAAATTCCAATCAACAACTTTCTGCTTCGAATGCGATGATAGTTTGTTGACACCGGCCTACATAGGGAGGAACGATCACCACGATAAAATAAGGGAACTTAGAGCTCGTACAGAAAGATATAGGGTTCATTCTTTCCGCGCGCTATACGAGATCGAAATGGTAGAGAATTGTGAAGGTGGTTCGATGAACCCTCTGCCAGGCACTTGAATGTGATTTGCAGAGTATCCACGTAGATGTAGATGTAGATTCATCCGACCAGGCGATACGATTCCATTGGTCCGCAGTCCTATCTCGATGATCCCGTGTCTACTGTCATCGTAATTGCCGGTATTGTTCGGTCAGGATGGGTACACTTAGGGGTCCTCTGCAGCGGAACACCAACACTGTGCGCTGAAGGTGTGCTTCAAAACACTGAACTTCGTCGTCAGATTCCCACAGATCGCCTCCTGTCCTGCGTTAGAGAGCGGGCAAGCCTCCGATCCCTAAGTTATGTGATGAGGAATCGATGTACAACTTCTTCAGGCGTTGAGCCACAACACTTTAGCTTTTGGCAAAGTCGCTTCAGCCGGCGGATTTCCGCATTTGCGCCACTTAAAAGCCGCTAGAATGATTCCCCATTTATCCCTTCTCCGCACATATACCTCTCTTACCGCGTCACGGGCCCTCAGGGCCACCAGGAAAGACACAACTTCGCGGTGGGCAGTGGTCATAATGTTTTGGCTCCTCAGTCTATGTGGCATGTACGAGTACATAAACAGGTGCAGCCTCAGGTAGAAAAACAGTGTATGTGCAGCGTGGTTCAGCTGCCCCTACCCATGGGTTTTATGCAACCCACAATGCCTTCAAACACCACACACAAGATTTTCATATTTTCTCTCGCTCGCTACGTGCATACTATTCGTCCTACAGAAAAAAATGAAGAGGACTTTTTTGTAGGAAATTGAATGGAGCTAAATTTTGTATTGGGATACGTTTTCGCTAGGGCCGTAGTTTTCGAATTATTCAAGAGACGAAAATGACCTTCAAACGCGTTTTCCTGAGTAACTCGATAAACGTGTCCTCCAGCGAAAACTTATGCCACAAAGTTTAATTACGTTATATTTCCTACAATAAAGTTCTGTTCACTTTTTTCTGTAGGACTAACAGCTTGTGCGCAGTGAGTGAGCATTCCTTCTTCAGGCCAGAAGGGGTCCATCGGGACCATCCTACCGCCTTGTCATCCTCAGATGCGGATTCGGATAGGAGGGCCGTGTGGTCAAGCACACCGCCCTCCCGGTCGTTATGATGGTTTTCTTTGACCGGAGCCGCTACTATTCGCTCGAGTGGCTCCTCCGTTGGCATCACGAGCCTGAGTGCACCCCGAAAAATGGCAACAGCGCATGGCGGCCCGGATGGTCACCCATCCAAGCGCCGGCCACGCCCGACAACGCTTAACTTCGGTGATCTGACGGGAACCGGTGTATGCACTGCGGCAAGGCCGTTGCCGCAGTGAGTGGGAGAATACGAAAATCTCGCACTTGGTTTTCGAAGGTGTTGCAGGTTGCATAAAACCTTTCGGTAAAGGCAGCTGAATGAACATGTATAAATAATCATTTAAATACATCAATTGACAAATTTCACTCACGCAAGACTACAGTACACAAAATAAGTATTTAAACGAAAACAAATTTTTAATATTATACTTTTTAAAAATTTGACTAAAAACTATAAAATAACTTCTACTAACTGCACACACATTCCTAATCCCATACAGTTATTCCTGAAATTTTGTGCTTGCAAACTTTTAATACCTATGACAATGCTAGTAAAATTTAGAACATAAAACTTGGGGGGGACAAACAGTAGTGACAGTTAGGACGTGAACTAGTGATGCATCGATTATGTATTACGTGCGTACCATGTTTTTGTTACAAATCTCACAACAATTGTTATACCTTTTAAAAATTCACAAGGACAAATTTTGAGGACTATCGACATGGGTTTAGGTTTCTTTTTTTCTATTAAGGGCCTGAGAGAAGGGTCGGTGGCGAAGAGGGCAGGGGTCGTCTTCCGAGGCCTCCCAGCGCCAACGAAAGGAAAGAGATTCGATAGGATCTAGAGAACTTTTGGATCAGTTTCAGACCACTCGGAAGCATATATATATATATATATATATATATATATATATATATATATATAATCATCAGCCAATTCAATCATTAGATGATGTGGCCTCTTCGAGTCGTGGATTCAGGTAGGCTTTCAGAAGTCTTCTCCAAGTGGGACGTTGTTGGGCAGTTCCCTGCCAGGTGTTACCAGCGATCTTCTTGATGTCTTTTTCCCATATATATATAACGGGATTCTACTACCGCCACCAAAATAGTTTGATAGTCGTGTGCGGTACATTGCATGGGGGCGGAACGTCTCATGAGTCGTTGTCAGGTGGACCCACAAGTCCAGAGTGTTTTCGGGAGCGGCTTGCAAAATGTAATACAGCACCATGACCTTCAGCCAGTTGACGGCGTTCGTTCTTGTAGTGGCAAAGTAAGTGGTATCTGGGTGTAGGAGTTCGTCCGGCGTGATAGACAATGGTTGTCGTCGCAACAGGAGCGCCAGCATACGTTGTACAAGGTCCCTGCATCTGCCTGTCACAGTACATGTCAGGCGGTGCTTGTATGGGGTTAAAAGAATTATCCTTTTTATTCTGATTTAAAGAACTTGTTGTAGTAAAAAATTTTAAGAAATATTCTTAGGCAAGATGGCTTAGCTGATTCTGTACCAGAACTCTCCATCAGAAGGTGTCTTCCATCGTTGCATTTTTCATACTTGGATCCCAAATATTTCAGAATTCGTAGGAATCGACAGGGAAGCAATCTTGTGGTGTATGAAATCAGCCACCTATTCCTTCGTTAGGTCAGAGAAATTAGACGAAAGTACGATGAACAACGTGCATTTCAATCAGAAAGTTTCTGTCTGACTAATACGTACGTTTCTTCGGTGAATGAATCTTTCTTCTTCGATTCCAGGTATCAGTTCTCCATACTCTTGCACTCATTCCCCGCACTGCACAGAGTGGAACACCATTCGCTCTGCTGTTGCAGTGATACTGATAAGTGGGCACATACCGCCAGATTCTTTGTAAATTTGTTTCCATTTTCTAATTGCTGAAATAACATCACAGACCACCTCCACCCGTGAAATTTCATTTCGTGTCCTACTCCGCTTCCGGGTGCTTTCCTTCTTTTATTAGGCAGCTTATATTCCGGCTTTTTGCATCACGAATGGTATCTTCCCCCTTTTTTTTATTAGGTAGTGTATATTCCGACTTTGGGTGTATCGCAAATGGTACGCCATAATCTGTCTAGCATGGCCATTAAAATAGCTACACCAAGAAGCAATGCAGATGATAAATGGGTATTAATTGGACAAATATATTATACTGGAACCGACATATGATTACATTTTCAGGCAATTTGGGTGCATAGATCTTGAGAAATCAGTACCCAGAACAACCACCTCTGATAGGCCTTGATAGGCCTGGGCATTGAGTCAAACAGAGCTTGGATGGCGTGTACAGGTACAGCTGCCCATGCAGCTTTAACACGACACCACAGTTCATCAAGTATAGTGACTGGCGTATTGTAACGAGCCAGTTGCTCGGCCACCATTGACCAGACGTTTTCAATTAGTGAGAGATCTGGAGAATGTGCTGGCCAGGGCAGCAGTCGAACATTTTCTGTATCCAGAAAGGCCCGTACAGGACCTGCAACATGCGGTCGTGCATTATCCTGCTGAAATGTAGGGTTTCGCAGGGATCGAATGAAGGGTAGAGCCACGGCTCGTAACAACCTGAAATGTAACGTCCACTGTTCAAAGTGCCGTCAATGCGAACAAGAGGCGACCGAGACGTGTAACCAATGGCACCCCATACCATCACGCCGGGTGATAGGCTAGTATGGCGATGACGAAAACACGCTTCCTAAGTGCGTTCACTGCGATGTCGCAAAACACGGATGCGACCATCATGATGCTATAAACAGAACGTGGATTCATCCGAAAAAGTGACGTTTTGCCATTGATGCACCCAGGTTCGTCGTTGAGTACACCATCGCAGGCGCTCCTGTCTGTGATGCAGCGTCAAGCGTAACCGTAGCTATGGTCTCCGAGCTGATAGTCCATGCTGGTGCAAACGTCGTCGAACTGCAGATGCTTGTTGTGTTGCAAACGTCTCCATCTGTTGATTCAGGGATCGAGACGTGGCTGCATGATTCGTTACAGCAATGCGGATAAGATGCCTGTCATTTCGACTGCTAGTGATACGAGGCCTTTGGGATCCAGCACGGCGTTCCCTTCCGTATTACCCTCCTGAACCCACCGATTCCATATTCTGCTAACAGTCATTGGATCTCGACCAACGCGAGCAGCAATGTCGCGATACGATAAACCGCAAACGCGATAAGCTACAATCCGACCTTCATCAAAGTCGGAATCGTGATGGTACGCATTTTTCCTCCTTACACGAGGCATCACAACAACGTTTCACCCGGCAACGCCGGTCAACTGCTGTTTGTGTATGAGAAATCGGTTGGAAACTTTCCTCATGTCATCACGTTGTAGGTGTCGCCACTGACGCCAACCTTGTGTGAATGCTCTGAAAAGCTAATCATTTGGATATCTCAGCATCTTCTTCCTGTCGGTTAAATTTCGCGTCTGTAGCAAGTCATCTTCGTGGTGTAGCAATTTTAATGGCCAGTAGTGTAGATACATGTGTCATCTATGGGCGAGCATAGAGCATTGTTCTGTTAGAAAATGGGAACGTCCTGACGATAGTTTCGCATGATAAGTAACACATGAGGATGCAGGATGTCCGTGGCGTACCGTTGTGCCATAAGCGTTTCCTACTCACTACCAGCCGTGACCTGAAATCATCCTTCTCAAGGCGGAAGTAACTCCACTGGGTCTCTCCAAAACATTGGGAGAATAGAAAGAACGGGACCGCTTCCCAGGTCATCCCCATACTCACCAGTGATGGTCATCTGAGGTTGTGCAGAACCGCGTCTCATCGTTGAACACAGTGTGGCGCCATTAATCGGCAGTCTGTGCTTTTCACACACAGCACGATTTCAGACGTAACTGCTTGACGCCAGCCTACGTATGGGACGGTAATTCTCTAATCCTCTCCGACTATTGCTGCGGGATGACACAGAACGTTGCAGAGAGCCCATTATTGTTTTCGGATGCCAGACGCAGACGTGAAGTGGTTACGATGTGCTTGGTGTACAATATGACAATCCTCCATTGTAGTGCTCGGATATTGTCCACTGGAACCTTGACGACAGGTATGCCTGCCCTCATGCCACCACGCAGTCCATCATCGGGCCACTTTCACATCCAAAGACCCCACCAATCATGATGTTGAACAAACTGACCAGCCGGCTAAAGGAAAACCCACAATGAGGCCACGTTCAAATTCTGGTGCTGATAACTCTGTCTCACACCGATACACGGCATCTCCATCTCTTTCAGAGCTATCAATCAACACATGATGCTGTTCGTGTCCTTTGTACACTCTAGCTGCCCTAGTGACAACACTAAACACGAATAACACTAATGCACTCTGGTGGCCGTTCTGTCACAGGGAATTGCAACTGAAACCATTGACATACCTGCTGATGGTGTGTGTGTGTACAATGTTACACTGACATCCGACTGTGTCTTCTGGCTACTCCACTTAGTCAGGCAGTGTACACAGGGAGTTTTCAGCATTAAAAAGTCAAGTTCACAATTATCAAACTAACAGTAGGTATGATTTTCATAGAGAAATTTATACAAAGATGCTATATCACTTATGCAATAAGCTTAAAATTATCAACAGCGTATGGTAAGCGGAAATAAAGAATATGAAAATATTAAGTATATTCAAGAAATATTTCTAAAAGTTGCTGTTTTCCAATAGTTTGTGTAAGACCGAGGAATACATAAATTATTCACGCTGACAGCCACATTTTTCAGTAAAGTGTGTGATGTGTTTTTCTATGTCTTTGATTGAAAAAGATGATTTCTACTGCTGCTTCTCTCGAGAGACACAGGGACACTTACGCAAATATGTGTGTGTGATAAGAATATCTTCTATGTTCTATTCTTCACTTGGACACAGCAGAATATACTCAGTGTAATACAGAGTTTTACAGCCGGATTTCACATATCGGTTTGTGGCATGATGCTTGTTAACAGGTACGATTTGTCGTGTATCTGACTACTGATGTCACATTATACCTGATGATGGTCTGTTTCTGGTCCAAAACTAGATACTTAATAATGTGAAAATGCACTTATGCGCAGACTGTGATTTTCCAAAAAATTCTAGACACTGTAAATCATCACCTCCACAAAATAATGTAATTAATTTTAGTTTATTTTTGTGATATATTTAATTGCATATTGAATTTAAATTGTGTATTAAAATTTTAGGTTAGGTCATTTTTGTGATGTTATTTGGCCATCCAAAAATATTATATTTATGCAATGCTGGCAGACTGTATTCCTGTTTCAGGGCTAAGTCCTTGCTTTCATTCTCATACACAATTTCTCTGTTTAAATGTAACTTCTGAAGGTCTCATAATGTGTGAGATAGGCTTACCTTACCACAATTTTCGGTGAAGTATTTCTGTTTATCTGCTAAATGACACTTTTGTAATCCATGAAATACTTCTGAGTTTCTCGATTTAGTACTCTTCTTTTTTCTATGATTTCCCTGCTTACTATTGTAGTGTCATTGCAAGACTAATCAGTTACTAATTACTTTAATGTATAGCTTATAAGATGTGTTTAAAAGACAGACTTTGACATAAATATGTTAGTGGTATTACTTCAGCTGTGTCCCATATATTGAAAATATCCTGTTTCCTCCGTGATAACCATTGTTTATACAAACGAGTTATTATCTTCTTGTCAGTAATGTACCACATAAAATTTCAATTTGAGCCATTTTCGGCTTTGTTTCGCCATTTTCAAAGTAGCGTAAAACTGGTGAACTTAACAGTAACCAATAGGTATGTCATATTAATTACTGTAGTCGTGACAGCTTAAGAAGATCCCTAACAGCTCCCAGCACTGTTGCAAGCTTTCGACTGCGAAGTGCTAATTGCTGCAGGTGGAAACAGTAGCTGTCCACAGAGCTGTGGCAACACTGAGGTGTTGCAATACAGACGTTTACAAAAACGCATTACGTTATTGGTTGAGATTGGCGCGCGAAGCTATCATGCCCAGCCCACTACAACTGTTTGAGATCAACTTACACTGACTAAACTATAGTATCGAGTGAGGCGGTGCAGTGGTTAGCAGTTTGGACTTGCGTTCAGGAGCTCGTCAGTTCAGATCCCCATCCAGCCATCCAGATTTAGGTTTTCCGTGATTTCTGTGTCAGGGCCAATCGGAAGACGTGAAAGTGCGTCCGCATTATCATGCTGAGCCGTCGGACGATACACGATTTCGTACTGCTATTGAGACAACAACAAAGCCCATCTTTGCAATTTTTGGGCAGTTCGTACAGGAACCGGTTTCGCCGGATGAGAAAAGGACTGCAAAGGCTTGTGATCCGTTACTAAGTAGAATTTTCTGCCATACAAATATGGAATTTGGTGACACCATACACAATAGCCATAGCCTCTTTCTCAATTTGTGAATAGTTAAACTGGACTTTGAACAACACTTTTGATGCGAAAGCGATAGGCCTGTCTTTATCACCAATTCTGTGCGAAATCACTGCACCGATCCCGTCAGAGGTATCGTGAACTTGCAATACAACTGGTTTGTCAGGATCAAAGTGAATTAAACATCGATCACTGAGCACTGCATCTTTAAGTTTTTGGAAAGCTACTTGGCACTCATCTGTCCAAACAAAGGGGACATTCTTTCGATGCAAGCGATGAAATGGAGCCGCTATTTGCGCAGCATTCGGTATTAACCGAATACAATAGTTCATTTTCCCTAAGACTGACTGCAATTCTGTGACATTACGAGGAACTGGCAAATCACGTATGGCTAACAGATGCGACTGAAGAGGATGACATCTTGACTGTTTATGACATGACCAAGATACTGCAACACAGGTTTTAAAAAATCACACTCGTCCAGTCTACACTTCAGTCCTGCATCAGATAACACACGACACAGAGCACGCAAATGTGCAATATGGTCTTCAGGTGTACGACCTACTACGATAATATCGTCCAAATACACTCATGCTCATAAATTAAGCATAATTTGCAGAATGTGGTGCCACACAACGTGGCACTACACAAAACTGGCGCTAATAGCATATGCACGTGGGGAACACACGACACAGATCTGGGTCCACGGTATTGGTGATAAGTTGAGAAAACCGTCCCGAAACACATGTGCTACAAACCGCCACTGTTTCCTGCGCATGTACCCCGACATCAATATGATCACCACGCACGCGTACACAGTCCGCACAACGGGTTGGCATACTCTGGATCAGGTGGTCGAGCAACTGCTGGGGTATAGCCTCCCATTCTTGCACCAGTGCCTGTCGGAGCTCCTGAAGTGTCGTGGTGGTTCGAAGATGTGCAGCGAGACGTCGACCAAGAGCATCCCAGACGTGCTCGATGGGGTTTAGGTCTGGAGAACAGGCAGGCCACTCAATTTGCCTCATATCTTCTGTTTCAAGGTACTCCTCCACGGTGGCAGCTCGGTGGGGCTGTGCGTTATCATCCATCAGGATGAAGGTGGGACCCACTGCACCCCTGCATACTGGTGCAAAATGACGTCCCCATACACCTGACCTGTTACAGTTCCTCTGTCAAAGACATGCAGGGGTGTATGTGCACCAATCATAATCCCACCCCACACCATCAAACCACGACTTCCATACAGGTCCCTTTCAAGGACATTAAGGGGTTGGTATCTGGTTCCTGGTTCACGCCAAATGAAAAACCGACGAGAATCACTGTTCAGACTATAGCTGCACTCGTATGTGAACATAACCTGGGACCACTGTTCCAATGACCATGTACTGTGTTCTTGACACCAGGATTTACGGGCTGTCCTGTGACCAGGAGTCAGTGGAATGCACCTTGCAAGTCTCCGGGCGAATAAACCATGTCTGTTGAGTCGTCTGTAGACTGTGTGTCTGGAGATAACTGTTCCAGTGGCTGCGGTAAGGTTCCGAGCAAGGCTACCTGCAGTACTCCGTGGCCGTCAGTGATGGTGAGATATTGGTCTTCTTGTGGTGTTGTACACTGTGGACGTCCCGTACTGTAGCGTCTGGACACGTTTTCCGTCTGCTGGAATCGTTGCCGTAATCTTGAGATCACACTTTGTGGCACACAGGGGGCCCGTGCTACGACCTGCTGTGTTTGACCAGCCTCCAGTCGCCCTCGTATTCTACCCCGCATAACGCCATCAATATGTGTTCTTAGAGCCATTTTAAACACTCAGTCATCATTAGCACGTCTGAAAACGTTTGCACCCTTACTCGTTGCACCGTACTCTGACATGCGTATGTGGACCGCTGCCAGCGCCACTGTGCGACTACCGCAGGTCAAATGCACCTCGTGGTCATACGCCGAGGTGATTTAAACCCGCAAACCGCCCACCAGAGCCTTGTTTCACCATGTATCAACATATCCTTAATTTGTGAGCATGAGTGTAGTTTCAACAGTTTGGCACTTGTGTAGTCAGCTGTTCCAAGTACCGTTGGAAAGTGGCGGATGCGGGAGCACTGCCGAAGTAACAGTTCTACTAGTGTCTACAAGTAACAGCTCTACCAGTGTCTACAAGTAACAGCTCAGTAGAGTTCTACTACTGTGTCGGTCTACTACTGTCCGGCCGACGTTGGCAGTAGCGGCGCTTATATTCTCTTCGGCGAGGCCCCTCCTGCCGTGGTGCGGCCCTAGTCAGCGAACTACTGGCTGACGTCACCTCACAGCCTTCCTTGCTCCTGCTTTGTTTCATTTTCGTGCCAGCGCTTTCGTTACGCCGGAACAATGTACACAGTCTTCTCGCCTGACAGAGTTGTTAGCAGAGGTCAGTCTGCTGGCGGTTCTCGCTCGCCACCCAGCTCACCTAACCTGTAGCGTGCGATTACTTTCTGTGGGGAGTCCTCAAGTCTAACGTGTGTTGTAACAACCCTCACAGTCCTCAAGAACTGCAGCAGAACACTTCGGACGAGACTACATCAATTGCAGTAGTTCAACTTCGATCCGATTGCAGCAACTTGCTGACCAACGCCCAAAAGTGCCAAGAGATGATGGTAGTCACTTTCAATGTCTGCTATAGTCAGGTTAGTGCTGCATTTCATTTCCTTTGCTGTGTTTTTTTTTTTGTACTCTGGAACACTGTTTTCCGGGCCATCTTTATTTGTTCCACCTTGTATTATAATTCCTCGAAACGCAGCGAGAGGAAGGGCGACAAAGATTCAAGTGATGTGCGCACGCTTCGACCATAGATACTAGTAGACTGGCCTTGGTGTGCAGAAGCTATAGGGCTGGTGTGGCTCCAACATAAACCACGTGACTGTTGGCAAAACGTGGCGGGATTTCAAATCAGCAGTCTGCCATCCTATCTTTGTATCGTATTTTACCCACATTTCTCAGTTGACTGCCAAACGCCTCCAACAAAAATTACTTTTTTATTTGCGAAAAATTATGTCAGAACTAAATTTGACCTGGATTTGTTCACAGTACCATTTATAAAATCTAACAAATACATCGAAGGCCCCTCTGGTGGCCAGCGGGACGAAATTACTATAAAATATCAATTAAAGTAAAATGTCGTTAAAATTCTTTTAAACGGTAAGAGTGGGCTCGTGTCAAAACTTCTAACATTGGATTCGCCGCGTTTTGAGCTCTAGTCACTTATAAAAGAAAATGGGATATGGGAATTACGTCAACTATAGGTGCCAAAATTGTCGACTTTAGGAGCAGGTTCATTTTAGAGTATCAATTTTAGGTGTACTGTAAAGGTTCAGTTCCTACTATTTTTACAAAAGTTTAAACTGTCAGTTTAAAAAAAATGATATTTTAGATGAAAGGTGAGACTTTGAAGTTTCAGAAAATAATTTTGGAGCCTACATTTATGTAATAGTATCAGTAGGTAGAAAGAAATTCTCTTCATGTGTCGACTATAGGTGCTCTTACCTTATTATAATTTCACTTGTATATACAAAAAGGCGCGAATGTGCAGATGGCTTAAAGTTTTTCCATTTCAGGGCCTGTATCCAAAGCTGCCTTCGGTTTTCATCCTTAGGGAACCTATGAGTAGGAACGAGAAACAGTTATACTTACTTCTGTAACCGAATTATCACAGGTACTTTCGAAAATGGGATATGAGTCTGACTTTACAGGTATCACTTTCAACACTTTAATTTACGTGATACTCTATTTCAAGTGTAAAAAACATAGTCACTTCAGCAGATTTCCATAAACGCATCTGCACCATCATAGGAACACTTACACGTGAAATGTAATGCCATTTCCCTCGACAAAACGCTGAGTACAGCCCTAAGCGCAACACGAAACAACCATGTTTTGCCAACATTCACGTGACTTTAGCCCTGAGATGTTGGAGCCACGAAAATGACGTCAGGGCCAGTCTATTATATTTATGGTCAAAGTGCACACGCCACTTCTGGATACTTCGATTACAGAGAGCTGAGATATTGCTATCGCAGATCACGAAATTATGCTAACGAGATATTGTACTAACTATAATGTATATTCTTTGAAAATTTTGTTGTTGGAGTAGGAAGCGAGTTAGCAGCGACGACTCTGGATGCCCCCATCAGCAGAGAGACACTCCAGCGAAGGGCTTTCGTTTTGTGACCGCTGTGTTGTGCATGTGAGGTCGTGGCTATGCTCACTGCAGCGTTCACTGCTCGAACACCTTCACTCGCCTGCCTACCGCCAGACAGCGCTGCCATCCAACCATCCAGCGAGAACTCTACGTCACTGCAGCAAAACGTATCTCAGGTGCAGCAAGTAATAAATGTCTCACGCTTAGATATAAGAAACAGTTTTTTAATCGTAATGTGCAGTTTGTAACAAAAAAGTATGACATATACCAGTTGACGTCACAACTCTTATTATTTTAAGAATAATATTGTTACAGAATATTCCATGACACGGGTTTTTATATAAAATTCGGAGCGTCTGTTGTTAGTGTGCAGCTTGTCTTGGGATTCTGCCGTTTGGAGTACAGACACATGTTACTCTACGCAAACCTTGAAACTAGTGGCTATTCGTAGTTTTTATTCACACACATACCATAGATAATATCTGAAAAAAGTGTTAAATGGGTACAAAAAAATCAAGATAACAATGCCAAAGCATTATGCTTTACTGCTTAAGAATTCAACAAATAATTTTATTGTAACAGAAAGTTTTGTAACATGTTTTGCAGTCCAGTTTTTTATCTAGATTTTACATGCAGTTGTAATGAAACGAACTTTCTCATTTATCTTGTGTGCTGGGTTATTCTGCATTCATTGCCCAGTTACGCAGACATGTATCCCCCCCCCCCCCCAGCACATACAAGACATTACTTACATGCAGCTTGATGAGTCATTATCTTTGTTGACAACATACTTCAATGCAAATACCTTCCTATTGTAACGTTAATCACATCTCCCCTTACAACCAACTTTATTTAAAACTTTGCTATTAAATTTTGATAAAAAAAACACTCCTGGAAATGGAAAAAAGAACACATTGACACCGGTGTGTCAGACCCACCATACTTGCTCCGGACACTGCGAGAGGGCTGTACAAGCAATGATCACACGCACGGCACAGCGGACACACCAGGAACCGCGGTGTTGGCCGTCGAATGGCGCTAGCTGCGCAGCATTTGTGCACCGCCGCCGTCAGTGTCAGCCAGTTTGCCGTGGCATACGGAGCTCCATCGCAGTCTTTAACACCGGTAGCATGCCGCGACAGCGTGGACGTGAACCGTATGTGCAGTTGTCGGACTTTGAGCGAGGGCGTATAGTGGGCATGCGGGAGGCCGGGTGGACGTACCGCCGAATTGCTCAACACGTGGGGCGTGAGGTCTCCACAGTACATCGATGTTGTCGCCAGTGGTCGGCGGAAGGTGCACGTGCCCGTCGACCTGGGACCGGACCGCAGCGACGCACGGATGCACGCCAAGACCGTAGGATCCTACGCAGTGCCGTAGGGGACCGCACCGCCACTTCCCAGCAAATTAGGGACACTGTTGCTCCTGGGGTATCGGCGAGGACCATTCGCAACCGTCTCCATGAAGCTGGGCTACGGTCCCGCACACCGTTAGGCCGTCTTCCGCTCACGCCCCAACATCGTGCAGCCCGCCTCCAGTGGTGTCGCGACAGGCGTGAATGGAGGGACGAATGGAGACGTGTCGTCTTCAGCGATGAGAGTCGCTTCTGCCTTGGTGCCAATGATGGTCGTATGCGTGTTTGGCGCCGTGCAGGTGAGCGCCACAATCAGGACTGCATACGACCGAGGCACACAGGGCCAACACCCGGCATCATGGTGTGGGGAGCGATCTCCTACACTGGCCGTACACCACTGGTGATCGTCGAGGGGACACTGAATAGTGCACGGTACATCCAAACCGTCATCGAACCCATCGTTCTACCATTCCTAGACCGGCAAGGGAACTTGCTGTTCCAACAGGACAATGCACGTCCGCATGTATCCCGTGCCACCCAACGTGCTCTAGAAGGTGTAAGTCAACTACCCTGGCCAGCAAGATCTCCGGATCTGTCCCCCATTGAGCATGTTTGGGACTGGATGAAGCGTCGTCTCACGCGGTCTGCACGTCCAGCACGAACGCTGGTCCAACTGAGGCGCCAGGTGGAAATGGCATGGCAAGCCGTTCCACAGGACTACATCCAGCATCTCTACGATCGTCTCCATGGGAGAATAGCAGCCTGCATTGCTGCGAAAGGTGGATATACACTGTACTAGTGCCGACATTGTGCATGCTCTGTTCCCTGTGTCTATGTGCCTGTGGTTCTGTCAGTGTGATCATGTGATGTATCTGACCCCAGGAATGTGTCAATAAAGTTTCCCCTTCCTGGGACAATGAATTCACGGTGTTCTTATTTCAATTTCCAGGAGTGTATAATTGCAAAAGGAAATTTAAAGCAATCGTTATTGGAATGGAAAGACCTGACATTACTGTAGAAGTCACTACCGTATCTCTCTACACCTATCCTAAAATTCGTGAAAAAGGGAAAATTTGAAAGGAATTAAATAATTCAGAAATTTGTTTAGGGCAAACATACATTGATTGGTCTGGTCACTAGAGTTAATGAAACAGTCATGCTAGCCAATTCAACCCCTGAACCCACTGACACATGACAAATTCGAAAAATAAACACGCTTTGAAGTCAGTCAGATAGTCAGATTCAAATATCTCGAGTTATTTACATCTTCCGCCATTGGGCAACAATCTAACATGTACTGAAGCATGATTGGCTCCCAGGAGGACGAATGGTAAACGCAGAGCTAACTACATTTCAAAATAGCACAATGTTATGGAACACAAATTAGAAATATACCTCCCCAGATGACAAGTGTATTTAAGACATATGACTCAAAAGCATTGAAAAGAAAATAAAATGGTGGCAAGAACACATACTGAAAATCGTGTTACTGCTTATAGATCGCAAGACTCTCTGCATATCAACGAGGAAGAACACAATGCAATATATAAACGGAGAACAGAAAAAAAGGATATGCACAGCAGCACTGATCCAGAAGAAAAGTAAAAAGTGTTCTAAAAAACTCGTGATATCTTCACTCTACATACGTTTACTTTCAGCTTCAATGTGTTGCTATGTTGACTGTTATCTATTGATTCATTTAGTTTCAAATACATTTAGTTTTAGTATTATGCCAGACAATTACATTATTTAATCTAATAGTGTAGATATCTGTATGTCTGTTATAATACATTTTTATGTTTGTGTATATCTGTAACGACGTTACTTAAATGGCGATGTAATATTCGTTCAAAAGTGTAAGTCTGAATGTCTGCCCTGATGTTAGCCTCTTCTCGCCGGGAAATGGAACTCATGATGTACACTAAATTTTGTCTGAAATGCTCACAAGTGTATAAAGATCGTTTACTATAATTTCTTAATTTTTTATGCTCCCTGTTCAAACTCCTCATTAACAACCTTCGGAAAACCACTCACAGGTGATAATGACATAGACACAAACCTGGAAATGAGACAATAAACCGCAAAATAGCTAGTAAGAATTTACATTAAACTGATACTAATTGTGGAGTAGAATTAATTGTTTTGTACTGCTTACTTTAGAACTGTTTGCATATTTCAGAGGGAGAAACGATAGACCCATTAGAAAATACTATGAAATAAAAAAATCAACAAATTTCTTACGTTTTATACAGGGTGAGGAAGCTAAGACAGGCCACCACAGGTATATTATGAAGGAGAAAACATATCGATGTACGGTTTTCGCTAAACTGGAAGAGGAAACGTGGAGAATTTTCTGGTACACACAAGTAATTTTTAATGTTTATAGCTGCCAAATTATGGCACCGACATTTTTAAATGAAATTATATACTGTTTCTGTGGTTAGAATGAGCTCTAGCAGAGATCTGTTGCGTAAAATGCCCAGCCTCCATTTCCTATCAGCCTGTCCTTTCGATATAATACTTACATTTATCCCAAAAACCTCACTGCCATCGAGAGGTGAATCCAGTTGAGGGAGGTCCTATGGGACTGCAGTCCCCTTCCCAGATCTTGCAATAGAGCTTTCAGGATTAACAGTATTGAAATTTTCTCGCTGTTGTATTACAATAATTTGTTTACTCTGGAGAATTTGAAGACGGGGTGCTAATACAAAACTTCATGAGCCTCCCCCCCCTCTTTAAGCCACTCCCCTCCACACTAAAATCCTGGGTTCGACTCTGCTGCTGTCAATTTCCTGATATAGCCGGCTATAGATTCCTAATATACTGTGAGCTCCACTGTTTATTAGAAGTGCTTCAAAGTCTGGCACTTTGCTATTTTTGTTTCGCTAGTTCATCACTAGGATTCAACGGACGCGTCTGTTACGGGCATTTTTTTGGATATTAAAGCAATTTTTTTGTATCTGCTTCAGCTGTAATCATCTTGAGAGGATAGAGAATTCCCAAATGTAAAAAACCTTTGTGTGCAATCGACACACAACTACCTGGGTATCAGCCTCTGATGAGTAGTGCATCCCTCCCATTTAGGAATGCCCTACAGATCTCAAAGCTGTCAGGCAAGCCGAGGAAATGAGAACCTCTGAAACCTGTGGATCAAGCCTTCGACTCAGAACCAGGAGGTCACAATCAGTGTTGGGCAGTGCTGTATACTGTGAACTTTGTCGAAATTCCGTGAACAGGACAGGTCTTCTTAACCTTCTCTGACAGTCATTGGAATGATCCAAGTATGACTATTCGTTACAACGTGGTTCACAGTTTGCATTAGGTTGCACATGTGTTGAATGAGGCGTACAGGCCCACATACTGAGTGCACAAAGTGTTCCTCCCCATCACTTGCTGCCATTTCCCAAGGAGCTCGCGTTATTCGCTGTACATGCCAATTTCTGATGACAGTAGACATCTGCCCTTTTGTAGTTATCTGCTTCAGACAGGATACATTACGTTTACCAGCAGGTGAAGTGTGTTTCAATAGCTCGGTTTCAGTTTAAGTGCGAAAAACACCTCAAACTTATTAGTTAGAGGAATCGATATAAATACCCAAAGTTATCCCTGGCCTTGCCTTCCGTGTACGGAACTCCTCTACCAAAGCTGGCATCCCACTCGCAGCCAAATGGATGAGTAAAGGTAGATAATGTACGTCGTGTAGAGTAGACAGTATCCACATAGTACTTGAGGCACCTGTTGTACCTCTGGTACATGGCTCCCAGCAGATCTCCCAACGCACCAATTCGGAGCTTCCAATGACTTGAGAGCAATCAAGGCATTTCTAGCTAGCTACAGACAGCAACTAACTCATTCTGTGCCCGAGTACAGCATTCACAATGTGGCAGCTTTGTGGTTGGTAGTGTCATACAGAACAGTAAAAAATTAACTTTCTAGTAAGCTTGCTGATCTCTTTTAATTTATGGATGTGTTATGCTAGAAAGAAGACAAATTCACTTTCAGAACTCAAGCGATTAACACCTGATGAAGTGATTTCTGTTATAACAAGACATTTTCTGAATCTACTTGGATGTCAATAACAAACTTTTTCCCGAGATTGTAATAACTAAGAAACACATGTAACAGACTCAAATAACAGAAATTTACAAGTGCAGAAAATATAAATTTTCTTACAAAAAAGTAGAAAAATGTACGAATTACGGAAGTAGCTGCAGTGGAATTCGGGGTAAACGATTTTCCAAACCAAAAATTGGTGCTGAAATTTGAAGTGCTCAGCTGCAACTCTCAGCTGTAGATTTCCAGCGAAATATGTTATGCTCGATAGGTGCAAACTTCTGAAAATTCTCATAATATATCTTAATTCATGTAGATATAAACTGGTATGATTGTGAATGACTGTGTGCCAAAAATGTATAAAGCACAAGTATAGTTTAACACTGATTTTGTAGTACAAGATATGTTTTGCAACACTTATGTTCGAAAATACATAACATATGTCAATATACACACGAGTTTTAATGCAGTTTACACAGAAAGCGCATTTAATTTTACGTAAAATTGATATATATAGTTTTTCAAAGCAAATTTATCCTACGCGAACATAAAGAAAATGACAGAAGTCGGCTTATAGGTGAAATACATGTGAGATATGTACGGATTTTGCCTTTGCTGGTTTTGAGACACTCTTGGCATCATAGGAGGACCAGAGCTGGACACTGAGCGTCAAAATAACTCCGTTAAAAGCAGCGAAAATTGTTCAGCACAACAAAGCATGTATTGCACACAGGGGCTGCTAACCAATATTTTGCGGCGAATGTCGACAAACTGTTAGAGCAGTGGGTATACTGAAAGGTAACTTGATCGTGCCGAACCCTTACTGTCTGTCACTGCAAAAATTATTTTAAAAATTAAAAAAAACTGAAAGGATGACGAACAAAGTACGCCAACGTAAAAGAACAGCAGCTGATGAGACAAATGCAACTAATATTTTAGCAGCGGTAACACGCAGCCCATTTGTCAGTACGAGACATCTTCAATATATGAGTAGAACCACTCAAAGACGTGTTCTGCAAATATTACATTCCAACGCATTTAATCATTTCTGCATTTCGTCTCATCAACAGTTTTAGGACAATGACTTTCAAAATCTATCAGTTCTCCGAATGGCGTCTACAAAAACTGAAAATTGATGAAGTATCTTTTACAAATCATGGACAAATCAATCTTCACAACATGCACTACTAGTCATTTGAAAATCCACGCTGGCTAAACAGATCCTTGGTCTGACCACACGCATGTGGTGTGGGCTTTCCAAGAACTGCATCTCTGGTCTTGTTTCTCTGATGCGAGTCGAATTAAAACATGTCCAAACAGATATGCTGCCCTAGTTACTGGAAGACATCCCACTCGACGTTTGGTGGTCAATGTGGTAACAACGTCAAAATGTTCCTCCCATTGCACAAAGATAACTGTACAGGGACTATTCATGAAGTACCTTGCATTTAGTTTTTAAAAATATGTGAATGAAGTTGCAGAACTTGTTTTACAATATTGTAAAAGAACAGACTAATTAATTTTTCCACATCGTTTCCATCCACGTTGAGAAATTTGTCGTAGTGAATGGCGAGCTTTGGAATTCCACAATCGTAGCATTCTGCCGCCTGCCACTGCAGCCAGTCTACGATGATGGTTTTCGTCTCTTTATCATCATCAAAGCGCTTCTAGCCAAGCCACTTCTTCATGTGCATGAAGGGGTGACAGTAGCTGGGCGCCAGAGTAGGGTCGTAGGGTGGATGATGCAGTATTTTCCAGTTAAACTCTAGCAGTTGGTCGCATTGTATATGGGTGAGCGTTGTCATGCAGGAAAATCTTGCCAGAACTCAATGTGCCACGAAGTTTGTGTCGAGCTGTCCTTTTCAAGTTTTTTGCTGTGTTACAGTAACTTTCAGCATTAACAGCGTTAATTGTGTCGTTTATCTCCAAGAACTCCACTAGCAAATTCCTTTTCTGTCCTAGAAGACTGCTGCCATGAGTTTATTGCTGGAAAGTATTTGATGATATTTTGTGGGTTTTTTTCCGGTGACCCAGTAGGGCTCCACTGCATTGAATGAAATTTTGTTTCTTCATTCACGTATCGCATCCACGTTTCATGTCGCGTTACAATCTGTTTGAGAAAAACTTCACTTTCTCTTTCTTAACGTACAAGAAAGGACAGCGCTGCTGCCATACGCTAAGCATTTTTTCTTCAGAAAGGAGTGTGGTCACCAATTGTCATTCAATTTCCGGTAGCCCTGATCTCTAGTAGTAACTTTGTAGCGAAGAGTGCGACTGATCTGCTTAAAATGAACACAAAAAGCTCCGAGATGGTGAACCTGCATTTGTCTCTAACCCTTTCGTCAAACATTTTTCACCATGACATTGGTTCGCCCATTTTGGAATATACTGTGCCATTGTCCTACGGAAACAGATAATCACTCTCCGAAGAGGCCTTGAAGACCCAACGGTACTGACCGACCGCCGTGTCATCCTTTAGATATCACGAAATGGAGATATGGAGGGGCATGTGGTCAGCACACCATTCTCGTAACCGTTGTCAGTTTTCATGACCGCTGCTGCTACTTCTGAATCAAGTAGCTCCTCAATTGGCCTCACAGGGGCTGGGGGCACCCAGCTCGCCAACAGCACTTATCAGACCCGGAGAGTGACCGATGCAAGTGCTACCCAAGCCTGATAGCGCTTAAATTCGGTGACCTGGCGGGAATAGGTGTTACCACTGCGGCAAGGCTGTTGGCATCATTGTCGTACACCACCTTCATATTTTTTGGCCCGTAAACTTCACGAAGTTCGTGATGGATTTCACTAGCTTTTCAATTTTTTGCCACGGGAAACCTTATTAGAGAACGTATTTCGCAATTTGGCGGGACTTGTGATTGAAGCACACATTTTGAAGGCATTGGCTCAGAGAGGAACAAAGACACGACTTGATTGCCCGCTAGTCCCGGCGTACTGGTTCAAGGTGTATACCACTCCAAGAGCGGCACCAATATTCCTGCTTTAACGAAAGCTACACTACGTGATCAAAAGTATCCACACACCTCCAGAAACATACGTTTTTCATATTAGGTGCATTGCGCTGCCACCTACTGCCAGGTACTCCATATCAGCGACCTCAGTAGTCATTAGACATCGTCAGCAGAATGGGACGCTCTGCGGAACTCACGAACTTCGAACGCGGTCAGACGACTGGGTGTCACTTGTGTTATACGTCTGTACGCTAGTTTTCCACACTCCTAAACATGCCTAGGTCCACTGTTTCCGATGTGATAGTGAAGCGGAAACGTGAAGGGACACGTACGGCACAAAAGCGTACAGGCCGATCTCGTCTGTCGACTGACAGATACCGCCGACAGTTGAAGAGGTTCGTAATGTGTAATAGGCAGACATCTATCCAGACCATCACACAGGAATTACAAACTGTATCAGGATTCACTGCAAGAACCGTGACAGTTAGGCGGGAGGTGAGAAAACTTGGATTTCATGGTCGAGCGGCTGCTCATAAGCCACACATCACGCCTCACTTGGTGCAAAGAATGTAAACATTGGATGCCGGAACAGTGGACAAAAGGTTTTGTGGAGTGGCGAATCACGGTACACAATGTGGCGATCCGATGGCAGGATATGGGTATGGCGAACGCCCAGTGAACGTCATCTGCCAGCGTGTGTATTGCCAACAGTAAAATTCGGAGGCGGTGGCGTTAATGTGCGGTCGTATTTTTCATGCGTGGCATTATCACAGCACAGGCCTACATTGATGTTTTAAGCACCTTCTTGCTTCCCAGTGTTGAAGAGCAATTTGGGGATGGCGATTGGATCTTTCAAGACGATCGAGCACCTGTTCATAATGCACGGCCTGAGGCGGAGTGGTTACACGACAATAACATTCCTGTAATGGATGGGCCTGCACAGAGTCCTGGCCTGAATACTATAGAACACCTTTGGGATATTTTGGAACGCCGACTTCGTGCCAGGCCTCACTAACATACATCGATACCTGTCCTCAGGGCAGCACTCCGTGAAGAATGGGCCGCCATTCCCCAAGAAACCTTCCAGCACCCGACTGAACGTGTGCCTGCGAGAGTGGAAGCTGTCATCAAGGCTTTGGGTGGGCCAACACCATAATGAATTCCAGCATTACCGATGGAGGGCGCCACGGACTTTTAAGTCATTTTCAGCCAGGTGTCCGGATACTTTTGATCACATAGTGTATATGGAAACGGGAGTTACTTTATCGGTAGCCCTTGTAGACCTTCTGAGATCGTTGAACCGGTCCTATGGGAAACACAAAATGGTCTGTACGCTCACTAGACGTAACATTGTATAGACTACTGGCCATTAAAATTGCTACACCACGAAGATCACGTGCTACAGACGTGAAATTTAACAGATAGGAAGAAGATGCTGTGATATGGAAATGATTAGCTTTTCAGAGCATTCACGCAAGGTTGGCGCCGGTGGCGACACCTACAACGTGCTGACATGAGGAAAGTTTCCAACCGATTTGTCAAACACAAACAGCAGTTGACCGGCGTTGCCTGGTGAAACGTTGTTGTGATGCCTCGTGTAAGGAGGAGAAATGCGTACCATCACGTTTCCGACTTTGATAAAGGTCGGATTGTAGCCTATCGCGTTTGCGGTTTATCGTATCGCGACATTGCTGCTCGCGTTGGTCGAGATCCAATGACTGTTAGCAGAATATGGAATCGGTGGGTTCAGGAGGGTAATACGGAAGGGAACGCCGTGCTGGATCCCAATGGCCTCCTATCACTAGCAGTCGAGATGACAGGCATCTTACCCACATGGCTGTAACGGATCGTGCAGCCACGTCTCGAGCCTTGAGTCAACAGATGGGGACGTTTGCAAGACAACAACCATCTGCACGAACAGTTCGACGACGTTTGCACCAGCATGGACTATCAGCTGGGAGACCGTGGCTGCGGTTGCCCTTGACGCTGCATCACCGACTGGTGCGCCTGCGATGGTGTACTCAACGAAGAACCTGGCAGCACGAATGGCAAAACATTTTCTCGGATGACTCCAGGTTCTGTTTACAGGATCATGATGGTCGCATCCGTGTTTGGTGACATCGCTGCGAAAACACATTGGAAGCGTGTATTCGTCATCGCCATATTGGCGTATCACGTGGCGTGATGGTATAGGGTGCCATTGGTTACACTCTCGGTCACCTCTTGTTCGCATTGATGGCACTTTGAACAGTGGACGTTACATTTCAGATGTGCTACGACCCATGGTTCTACGATTCATTCGATCCCTGTGAAATCCTACATTTCAGCAGGATAATGCACGACCGCATGTTGCGGGTCCTGTACGGGCCTTTCTGGATACAGAAAATATTTGACTGCTGTCCTGGCCAGCACATTCTCCATATCTCTCACCAACTGAAAACGTCTGGTAATTGATGGCTGAGCAACTGGCTCGTCACATTACGCCAGTCACTACTGTTGATGAACTGTGGTATCGTGTTGAAGCTGCATGGGCAGCTGTACGTGTACACGCCAACCAAGCTCTGTTTGACTCAATGCCCACGCGTATCAAGGCCCTTATTACGGCCAGAGGTGGTTGTTCTGGGTACTGATTTCTCAGGATCTTTGTACCCAAATTGCGTGAAAATGTAATCACATGTCAGTTCTAGTATATTTGGCCAATGAATACGCGTTTATCATCTGCATTTCTTCTTGGTGTAGCATATTTAATGACCAGTAGTGTATTTATACCTGTGGTAAATATTCAAACAAGAGATCTGCAAGGAAGCAGGTGAAATGTTACGTATCACCGTGTTACAGTTTTAATGACCAGCAGTATACATTATTATAGAATCTTTTTTTACAGTCAGCAACCAACACCAGGGAGCCACTTGAGCAATACAATCCAGTTCACGTGACTCGCAGCTCGGTGCTAGTTTCGCCATTTGCAGGACGAGCAGAGCACTCCACAGAAGTGAGGACGAGTCTGGCTGGGGTGAGACGGTGCGCCGTGCGATAAGTAGTAGTGCCGTAGGTGCGTGTCGCAGCGCTGGCCACCTACGCATTCACTGCTTACCGCACTGCCGCGCTGCCCGCGTCGCCACACATCCTCTCATCCGACAGTGCTCCGAGCACCGGCTGTCTACTGCTGCGAGGCCAGGAACTGCTTAAACTTCTTTTCCTCTCTCTTGCTCCTTGCTCTACTCTCTCCCCCTCCCCCCCCTCTTTCTTTCTTTGCCTCTCTTTCTCTACCTTAATCTGTTTCCACATAATATTATCAATCAGTTGACAGTGGCACACGGTCACTGCAGCTCAGCGCCGCCGTGCCTGCCCTGCGTGGACGGAAAAGCCTAACTTACACGAGCGACTTTCTTTATCTCAGCCTACTACTTGTGGTAAGTAAATCTGTCGGCACGCGGGACGGGGCAGCTATGTCTGTCGGTAAACTGACGAGCGAGCGAGCGAGCGAGTCTCCACTCTGCCAACCCAGCTACGTCACAAGGCGCCTCTACAGGCTGTTTCACAACGTAGTACCGGCCCTGCCGCGGCGCGCGCTTTAAATCTGTGGCGACGCCGTCTACAGATACGTTTCGGCTGCGTTTATTTTTAGACGAATGCAGTAAGACCATAAGGAATACAAAAGACGATAGCTTCTTCCGAAACACAACATTATAGAATAAATAATATCAACATACGAACTTCGGCTGCGTTTATTTTTAGACGAATGCAATAAGACCATAAGGAATACAAAGACGATAGCTTCTTCCGAAACACAACATTATAGAATAAATAATATCAACATACGAACTTCGGCTGCGTTTATTTTTAGACGAATGCAATAAGACCATAAGGAATACAAAAGACGATAGCTTCTTCCGAAACACAACATTATAGAATAAATAATATCAACATACGAACGGAAGTCAGGATTCTACTACAGACATAGAACCCAATGCTTGTTCATGTGAATGTATGTTCCTCTATTGCTATTCGTAAAACGAACCCCATATAGTGCAATCAGTCTGTAGAATTTAAGGCTTGTTCTTACTTTTTGTTTCTACTAAAAGGTAGAAGTTTTCTTCGAAGGACTGCATTGAAACTTAACAATTCTTGCAACACAAAGAGTTTTTAAAAAGTAAGTAGAAATTTATAATTTTGTGTGTTGTATTAGTCCGATCTGTACCACCCTTTTGTCACTGTATTCGTAAACATGCCTTGAAAGTATGTGTTCAATGTTATGCATATTGGGTATTTACTCTGTTGTCAGCTGTCAGAAAGGTTACATGTGTTTTGGTAGCATCAACGATTATTTGTTTTGTATAAAAATAAATTAGAGAATCTGTATCAAATTTTGTTATAAGAATGGAATAAAGTGAATGAAATTTTTAGAAATGGTAAATATTGCTTTTGGTGAGCCTGTTGTGAGTAAACCGAGGGCAGACAAGTGGTATAAACATTTCAAAGCAGGCCTTAAAGGACGGCGGTTATACAAGCATGGATGAGATTAAAAATGCACAGTTAAGAGACCTATAAACTATCCTGAAAAAAACAGTTCCTAAAGTGTTTCGGGAATTGGAAAAAGCACTGGCATAAGTGTATAGTATGTAATGGGGAATATTTTGAAGAGGATAACATTGCTGTAGATTAAGAAATAAAGTTCTTACCAAAAAATAAAAACTAATATGTGAATGCTCCTCGTATGTCAAGCTTTTGGCTTAGAAGTCCAGAATCAGCGTACATGTTTCGAAGAAAATTTCAGCAGTGTTTACAATAGCTATTGCACACATGTTTTAAGCAATATATCTTAGAATCAGGTGAATAGTGACCGAGATAGTGATCTAGTGTTCCATAAGCATCAAAGGTCTTACGTGGTTTTGAAACTGTCTATAACGATGGGTTTCCTCCCAAAATTATTAGCTTTCCTTCGTGTCGATTCCAGTAAACCAAGCGGCTTATTTTTCAATTCCTTACTTACGCGTCCCATTAGGTGAGGCTCACGTTTGCATACATTGCAGCCCTTTGATTGGGACTGGTAATATTAGCCAACAGTTCTTTTTTGGGTCGCCTCTTTAATACACGCTGTAATAACATTAGAGACGATCGAACGCTCGTTACTCCTCAAATACTCCCTCTTCTTCGTATTCTGCACATTTTCTTGCAATGCTACACGATTATCCATCACTTTCGGATATCGAAGTACACCAGTAAGTATACAAAGGTAACTCACTGACACTGGCAACTAATATCCCACACAGAGAAACGACGTATATCACTGCACGTCCATCTACACTGCTAGACAGATAACGGGCAACAAATTTTGGGTTCTCCTGTAGGCCGGTGGCAGCGTTCTTCCGGGAAAGGCCACTTCCCCCACCAAACGCGCTGATCGCTCTTGAGTTTACAGACAGACTGTAACATAGACGTGCATGCAGACGGTATGGCCGACGTCACGAGAGACAGCGTCGTCGCAGACGGGACGAGCTGGGTAACGTGGTTTTGTGTGCTCTCAGGACTCTCCAACGGAACTATCGGCTTTATTAGATTCGCAAACACTACAGTTTGTTCACGAAATCAGACACGCGTAAAATTCCTACGTTAGCGCTATGTTCTCCCTTCTGCATATGCTAGTCGTATTGTTCTCTCTGTTGTACACATAAACAAAAACTTCAGTATCCGTCAACATGTAATAACACAAAAAGGAAAGATACATGTCGGTATCAGTGAAAACATCAGCTTATACAAATTCACCAAATCAAGCAAACTTACTTCTGACAGGGAACGTACTTATATTAACATAACATTACGTATTACAGAAATTATTTCTATTAATTTCGTAAGGAAGTCCCACAAACTGTTGGAAAACATGAAAGTGAAGAAAGAAAATTAGATATTTCTTAAGATATTTATTTAGCATTTGACAGTTTCATATAATAACAGATAACAAATTCTTTTTAAAAATAATGGTACACATTTCTACACATCCATATTTGAGTCTTTTGTACGGAAATATCTAAGAAATTGTCCAGTGAGCCACTTCTTAGGTGACACAATTTGTAAAATTCATATTACATCCCCTTTTTTACACTAGATTTTATGTCAAAAATTATCATCGTAAGCTCTACAAATTTGAATCTTGGGAAAATTCGCGTACGTAAGCTTGTATTTAGGATCGCGAATTACTTTCTCGTGTTCGTCCCATAAGGATGTCAGATGCTGTAAGTTGTCCGTTAGCTTAAGTCCAAAAATTATGTGGATTGTGTGTGAGATGATCCACGTTGTTGCGTGTCGCTTTGCTTTCGGAAACGGTTTCCATTTGGGTATAATGGAGTTAGAATCCCGTCTATTGCATACGTCCGTTCTATTGATCAGTCGAATCGTGTCCCTTTCTGTGTTTCATATCGCGACAAATTTCGGACACTCAAAACGATGTGAATCTTCAGGTTTTGGCGGCGCAAAGACTGTTCCATTAAGTTTCGCGGGTGCAGCCGCAAGAAATTTCTTGCGGCTGCAAACCCGAAACTTAATGGAACGCTCAAAACGATGTTCGATTACTCTGAATTACAATTTCCACAAGCGGCTTACTGTTTTAACCGGATGGAGTAAAGTCTGAGGTTGTTCGCTATTTTACGGTTTATCGCTTTATACCAAGACGATCTGGCGCCTTCTTGTATTATTTTCATTGTTAAATTTTCCCATACGATTTTCTAATTACGGCTTTGGTGTCGAAAGGGGGACGTGTCACTCAGAGGTAGTTTTGAGATATATTGAAAAAAAACTATAGAATAGTGAACAGTATTATTCCCAAACTTATAGTTACTCCCACATGCTCATCAGAAAGAATACAATTTTATATCAAAACCTATAATCCTAGAATAAAGGCAAATAATAGAAAATGGTAATAGAAAAGACTGACAGACCCCGTTTTGATTTAATTAACATTCATTTTATCATAAACATCTTGTAACTAAAAAATAGTATATTTTCAACCAAATTTTCTTTTTAATCATTCCAACATCTTCATACACATTCCTGTTACTGGTATAAACATTCATAATTAAACAATACATATCAAAATAGACAATGTAATGAAAGTCAGTATCCTTATTAGTGCCTTGGCTTGTAACATGGAATAGTTCATGCCAATTTTCTAATTATTAAATAACACTGTTTATTTTTACAGAGAGTTCATAAAATTGCCACTCTTGAGCACTGTCCCAGACTTCACTTACAGATTCCTTATCTTCCTTTCCAGCAGTCACTTTATTAATGGCACGTTTCTATAGAGTATTATTAAAATGTTCACGAAACTGCAAAGGCATAACGTTATGAAAATGATGGACTATACCAGTCTTAACAATGTTGTTGTTGTGGTCTTCAGTCCTGAGACTGGTTTGATGCAGCTCTCCTTGCTACTCTAACCTGTGCAAGCTTCTTCATCTCCCAGTACCTACTGCAACCTACTTCCTTCTGAATCTGTTTAGTGTATTCATCTCTTGGTCTCCCTCTACGATTTTTACCCTCCACGCTGCCCTCCAATACTAAACTGGTGATCTCTTGATGCCTCAGAATATGCCTTACCAACCGATCCCTTCTTCTAGTCAAGTTGGGCTACAAATTTCTCTTCTCTCCAGTTCAATTCAATACCTCCTCATTAGTTATGTGATCTACCCATCTAATCTTCAGCATTCTTCTGTAGCACCACATTTCGAAAGCTTCTATGCTCTTGTTGTCCAAACTATTTATCGTCCACGTTTCACTTCCATACATGGCTACACTCCATACAAATACTTTGAGAAACGACTTCCTGACACTTAAATCTATACTCGATGTTAACAAATTTCTCTTCTTCAGAAATGCTTTCCTTGTCATTGCCAGTCTACATTTTATATCCTCTCTACTTTGACCATCATCAGTTATTTTGCTCCCCAAACAGCAAAACTCATTTACTACTTTAAGCGTCTCATTTCCTAATCTAATTCCCTCAGCACCACCCGACTTAATTCGACTACATTCCATTATTCTCGTTTTGCTTTTGTTGATGTTCATATTATATCCTCCTTTCAAGACCCTGTCCATTCCGTTCAGCTGCTCCTCCAAGTCCTTTGCTGTCTCTGACAGAATTACAATGTTATCGGTGAATCTCAAAGTTTTTATTTCTTCTCCATGGATTTTAATTCCTACTGCAAATTTTTCTTTAGTTTCCTTCCTATTTTACCAAAGAGGACGCCATCATCATTTAACCATACAGTAAAGATGCATGCCCTCGGGCAAAATTACGGCAGTAGTTTCCCCTTGCTTTCAGCCGTTCGCAGTAGCAGCAGAGCAAGTCCGTTTTGGTTAGTGTTACAAGGCCAGATCAGTCCATCATCCAGACTGTTGCCCCTGCAACTACTGAAAAGGCTGCTGCCCCTCTTCAGGAACCACACGCTTGTCTGGCCTCTCAACAGATACACCTCCGTTGTGTTTGCACCTACGGTACGGCTATCTGTATCGAAACCAGTGTTCAAATTTAGTCTTAACCATAGCAAATTTATATTTCACTATTCCTCTGCTGCTGGGTGAAACACAGATGCATTTTGACCGAACAGAGTACTCAAATATTTTGTATTGTCTAATAGCCCAATTAATAATGACATTTCAGTATAATGTTTTACACAACTTGCTTCTGTTATTATAATACGTACAGAGAACGCAAACAATGAACACTGCATGACGATTTACCTGCAGTCTGCACCTGTTTCCTTTTTAGGAACAATGTTTCCTTTCCAGTTGGTATGCTTCAAAACCATGACCTGCTTTTGTTTAGTCACATTTCTCTTCCACAGTTCAGAGCCTCATTTCTTCCTTCTTGTAAATTATCTCTAGACTCGTCTGGCCATTTCATTACTGAAGCCATTTTGAAACCTCTCCGATGTTTATTGAATCGCGCTACAGTGCTGCCATCACGCTTCAAGTTCTTTCGTGCAATCCAAGGACTTGTCTCTGTGACAAGTCCTCCTTCTGCACGAAACTAGATTTGAACACTGGTTTCGACAGGGTAAAAATCCCTGAACAAGACCCATTTTAGAATCAACAGATGCTGGATCATGTGAAAATAACAACTGCAGTAATAACTCTTATACCCCAAAAATGATGACAACTCCCGTTTTTTATCTCCACGCCTCAATAGTGCTGCGGTAGTCCCAGCTCCCATTTAGTAGGAACTATTTCTTTGAGAGCTATGGCCTTGATACGAACTTTGCAATGTTTTGTCTGTTGGTATGTAGCTTTTATTGAGATAATAATTTAGGACAAAGTTTAATGAATGTGTGATATTGACAATACTAAGCGGCGCTACCTCTAATGTTGGGCGAATCAGTACAGCGTTTGTCGAGGGAGGTCCCTTTTCTATTACACACTTAGTTCTGTTGACGAGTAGTGCAGCGCATTTTACGTACAAGTCCGTTAGACACAGTCCACTCTAAATTAAACTGAGGATGTAGGCCTGCAGAGAAACAAATATGCTACTCCTCCATATAAAGCATTATATGGCTTGCTGTTTGGCCCTCCCTGTTATTTTTTTTTTTTTTGAGCATCGGCCAGACTTGAGCTAAGTACCACACTTTTGCGTGTATTTGGGTGTTGAACCGCTTGACTTTATCTGTCATAGCTAAATTTCCAGCTGCGTGGATTTTTACTACGCCCTTATTTTATGTAGTGTCGTGTGCCAGTTGAGAGCCTCCATTCTTTGTGGGTTATTTACCATAATGACGCCAAACACTTGGTGTTGATTTTTGGCTGTATATTCCGCTGTATATTCCAATGATTATTTGCACTTGGCGACAACATAGTCTTTGCATATGAGCCGTTCATTTCCTACTGAAATTCCTTCATACTCAGAATATATGGTAGGGAGGAAAAGATCTAAAGGTATTGCATGTAATGCCATACAGAACGGAAAACTGTGTCTGACTGATCTGTTGGTAGGAATATTCTTACTTAATCTGCCATTAATAATGACTTGTGACACAGCATTTCCCAAAGTATTCTAAATTGCGTTTGTAAACTTGCGTCAAAACCCATTTTAATCATAAATTTTTCTAGGTATTCGTGACTATCGAAAGCATTTTTAAGGTCTATTAATAAAACCGATGCTTTCTTTGATATGTCGGTTTTTGTGTACGAAGTACGATCTCTATATGCTAGTGAGGCGTCATGTATGTTTCTGTCCAGAACAGCACACTTTTGACACGGACTAATCACTTTCTTCATTGTTGGCTTTAATCTCACAGCAGAGCACTGTGCGATTACTTTACAGTCAACGTTGAGTAATATTGTAACCTCCCCACAAAAATTAAATAAATAATAATAATATGAATATGATTCTAATTTTAGTGTAACGTCAGAACAAAATTGGTTCCCGTTTATAACCTCCCTACAGAAATTCATTCACATTTAACCTCCACACAAAATTTGTTTCCCATTTAATGTACCCACAAAATTCTTTTTTCATTTAATGTAAGCTCGAAACAGAAAAATTCCTAAACCTCGTAATAAAAAATAAATTCAGTAAAAATGGCTCTGAGCACTATGGGACTCAACTGCTGAGGTCATTAGTCCCCTAGAACTAGTTAAACCTAACTAACCTAAGGACATCACAAACATCCATGCCCGAGGCAGGATTCGAACCTGTGACCGTAGCGGTCTTGCGGTTCCAGACTGCAGCGCCTTTAACCGCACGGCCACTTCGGCCGGCTAAATTCAGTAACCTGGTAAATTTAGGACGACAGCAGTGTTGCGTCATGGCCCTGTAAGATCATTCTGAATAAAAAAGGAAAAATTCTTACCTTCGCCGAATATATCTGCTCTTACAATAAATTTTTCCGGCACAGCTCTGTGCAATGCTGGCCGACCTATCTGTCATTTATGAAAGGGAGCAACTGATATTTCTATTGCAATAATCGGGATGATCATGGATTGGAGAAATTAGTAAATTCTTTAAATTGAAATGAATGCTTGTTAGAAATTACTTTATATGACAAAGATTGTTATTAGGACATTTTTAAAAGATTTACATGGGAGTTCAGATAACATTACTAGATATGCGCGAGGCTGCTTTTTACCTTATACAATAATACTCAGGCTCCGGCATCGCTGCACCGCGACCGACCAGCCAACACGATACACCATACCAGACCAGAGCAGACTCCACACCAGACCAGCGCAGACTAGCGACAACTTACTGCTACAGCTACACAGTTCCTACTGCAATCAACACTGCTCTCTGGTCAGCGATTCTCTTATACCTTGCATATCGCAGGCAGCGCATGAGCAGTACATCGAAATTACATCTGCTCGGACCTCTTACAATATGATTGGACGTAGATTCTGTAAATCTGGTGTTCCTTTAGTTTTTGGTATCAGTTTGATGCATCCTCTTAGAAATTCTTCCAGTATGTCGACACCATTACGGATTTCATTAGCAATATCTAGTAAAAATTCCCCTAAAATATTGAAGTATTTCAGATAAAATTCCACAGCAATTTCATCCACTCCTTTAGAACTCGTTTTTATTGCTTCCTAATTTCGTCTAAAGGGAAAGGCTCGTTAGGCTCCGTCCGATCATTTTCCGTAAGCATGAGAGGTGTTCCCTGAAGGAAATTATTGCTTTCTTTGAATAGGTTTGTAAAGTGGGTGGTGACTTCAGTTTTGATTTCATTCTCGTCGGTAGTTTTATATTTTTTCCATTCTGTTATAAAACAATTCGTGCATCTCTTCCATTTCCTGTCTAAGTGATATTTAGAAATAGGTTCTTCTGCGTTGCCGCCTACCTGTTGACTCCTTATAAAAGTACCTTCAATTTTCTTTCGGAGGCCACATAAAAGTATTGCCTTATTCGTCTCACTGAACCTTGGTAGTAAGGTCGGCTGAACAGTTATTTTACCAACAAGCTCACGCAAACAACTCTGATAGAATTGTTAGGTTGATCGGAGCCAATAAGCTTTCCCGGCACTATAACTGAAAGACGAAAGTAATGAGAAGTAACAGAAATTAGAACAACGAGAATCTTAACATAAGGATTGATGGTCACGAAGTAGATGAAGTTAAGGAATTCTTTTACCTGGGCAGCAAAATAACCAGTGACGGTCCGGAGCAAGCAGGACATAAAAGGCAGACTAGCACTGTCAAAAAGGGCATTCCTGACCAACAGAAGCCTACTAGTATCAAACACAGGACCTAATTTGAGGAACAAATTTCTGAGAATGTACGTTTGGAGCACAGCATTGTATGGTAGTGAAACGTGGACTGTGGGAAAACCGGAACAGAAGATAATCAAAGCATTTGCGATGTGGTGCTGCAGCCGAATGTTGAAAATTAAGTGGCCTGAAAAGGTAAGGAATGAAGATGTTCCGCCAGAATCGGAGACGAACGGAATATGTGGAAAACACTGACGAGGAGAAGGGACAGGATGATAGGACATACACTCCTGGAAATGGAAAAAAGAACACATTGACACCGGTGTGTCAGACCCACCATACTTGCTCCGGACACTGCGAGAGGGCTGTACAAGCAATGATCACACGTACGGCACAGCGGACACACCAGGAACCGCGGTGTTGGCCGTCGAATGGCGCTAGTTGCGCAGCATTTGTGCACCGCCGCCGTCAGTGTCAGCCAGTTTGCCGTGGCATACGGAGCTCCATCGCAGTCTTTAACACTGGTAGCATGCCGCGACAGCGTGGACGTGAACCGTATGTGCAGTTGACGGACTTTGAGCGAGGGCGTATAGTGGGCATGCGGGAGGCCGGGTGGACGTACCGCCGAATTGCTCAACACGTGGGGCGTGAGGTCTCCACAGTACATCGATGTTGTCGCCAGTGGTCGGCGGAAGGTGCACGTGCCCGTCGACCTGGGACCGGACCGCAGCGACGCACGGATGCACGCCAAGACCGTAGGATCCTACGCAGTGCCGTAGGGGACCGCACCGCCACTTCCCAGCAAATTAGGGACACTGTTGCTCCTGGGGTATCGGCGAGGACCATTCGCAACCGTCTCCATGAAGCTGGGCTACGGTCCCGCACACCGTTAGGCCGTCTTCCGCTCACGCCCCAACATCGTGCAGCCCGCCTCCAGTGGTGTCGCGACAGGCGTGAATGGAGGGACGAATGGAGACGTGTCCTCTTCAGCGATGAGAGTCGCTTCTGCCTTGGTGCCAATGATGGTCGTATGCGTGTTTGGCGCCGTGCAGGTGAGCGCCACAATCAGGACTGCATACGACCGAGGCACACAGGGCCAACACCCGGCATCATGGTGTGGGGAGCGATCTCCTACACTGGCCGTACACCACTGGTGATCGTCGAGGGGACACTGAATAGTGCGCGGTACATCCAAACCGTCATCGAACCCATCGTTCTACCATTCCTAGACCGGCAAGGGAACTTGGTGTTCCAACAGGACAATGCACGTCCGCATGTATCCCGTGCCACCCGACATGCTCTAAAAGGTGTAAGTCAACTACCCTGGCCAGCAAGATCTCCGGCTCTGTCCCCCATTGAGCATGTTTGGGACTGGATGAAGCGTCGTCTCACGCGGTCTGCACGTCCAGCACGAACGCTGGTCCAACTGAGGCGCCAGGTGGAAATGGCATGGCAAGCCGTTCCACAGGACTACATCCAGCATCTCTACGATCGTCTCCATGGGAGAATAGCAGCCTGCATTGCTGCGAAAGGTGGATATTCACTGTACTAGCGCCGACATTGTGCATGCTCTGTTGCCTGTGTCTATGTGCCTGTGGTTCTGTCAGTGTGATCATGTGATGTATCTGACCCCAGGAATGTGTCAATAAAGTTTCCCCTTCCTGGGACAATGAATTCACGGTGTTCTTATTTCAATTTCCAGGAGTGTATGTTAAGACATCAGGGAATGAGTTCCATTGTACTAGAGGGAGCTGTAGAGGGCAACAACTGTAGACGGAGACAGATTGGAATACATCCAGCAAATAATTAAGGACGTTGGTTGCAAGATGTAGAGGTTGGCACAGGGCTCAGGAGAAGAATTTATGGCGGGCCGCATCGAAAACCAGTTAGAAGACAGACGACAAAAAAAATTAACTATTTGAGCTTGGATGGAAGAAGACACGTATATCCTATCAAATCTGCTTTGTCCATTTAGTATAAAAATAATTATACTCTATTTCTTTCGTGTTCAAAATTCGACAAGTGTCTTCAAAATGGTAACCGTAAACCAGTTCTTTAAGTTCATTGCACTTGTTCGGAACAGGTTTGTGGTAATCATTACTAATCGTACAGTTAAAATCGTCACCGATGACACATTTATTATTATCTCTATGAAGTAACTGGCGAAGTTCTTGATCAAAGAAACGGCTTCTGTTTTCACTTCCGGATGGAGCATAAATGTTCACATCATGAATGGAACAAGCGATTCCGCGTCCACTCGATAGAAATTCTACATTTCTTATTTCAATGTCACGATGTATTATAAATGCGGTACCAGTTTTAGTCTCTGCGTCGGTGTTAGAACTTACTGTGAAGTGAACAGTTTGGTTAACTGTTTCCCTTGTGACTTCTTGTGCTAAAGCTACATGAGATTTAGTCTCCCTTAAGAAGTTGATAAGAGGAACTTACTTAGTAACACTGAATATCTTATTTGTGTTAAGAGTGAGATTATGCGTCATTTATTGTTAGGCTATGCGGACACTTCATCGTCTACATCGTCTGCCCAAGCCATTGATTTAACACCTCCCTCCCCACTCGAACTGTATGAATGAATAATATCGAAATCACACGCTTGTACAGATTTGTTAGTCTGTCGGTCTTCAGATTTTGATTTCCTTTTTTCCTGATTGGGATCTTGATTCTCACGTTTGCGTGATATAATTTGCCACGACTCTTTATCAGGCTCTTCGCAGATGACATCTTTAATCTGACGTGACTCTGTAACAAGCTGTTCAGGGGTATCATCTTTAACTTCAGAGACCACAGGGTTTTCGACCACCCCTTTCTGCGCAATTGGTAAACGGTTCATTTTACACTGGGAATACCGTCCTCACTGGCGGAATGTTACGTGATATACCACGTACTTACACGTTTGTGACTATTACAGCTCCATCTATCACAAAGCGAAAAATGTGGTCCAACTAAAACATTCACATTTCTTTACGTACTACACGAATATGTAATAAAAAATGGCGGCTCCTATTAAAAAAAACGCAGTTGATATCCGTTTGACCTATGGCAGCGCCATCTAGCGGGCCAACCATAGCGCCATCTGGTCCCCCCTTCAAGCTAGACAAGTTTCGTTCTTTGTAGTTTTTTAGTTTGACGCTTATTTGGTGAGATATTTGGCCCGGTCACAATCAATGGACCACCCTGTATATATACATATACAAAAACTCACATGGAAAGTATATTATTTTTTTTCTTTCATATTCTATACAGTTTTTACGTGCAATACTTCAAGATCTAATAAAATCGTTAATTTTTTATATAGAAGGCTGTGGAGTGCTGTGTTATAAAGATTAAATTACGTGTCTGTATTGGTAGCACTGTCAAAAACAATGTCGCATCGCTTAATAGTATAAACACACGTTGTATGTCGAAGTGCTAAGGTTTTTCCGAGGAAAAGTGACAAATAGTTTGGTAAATCTCTCAAAAAGCAGGCAGTATGGGCTACCTTCTTCCACAGACTGTCAACTGATGAAAAACCAGTACACACCTGGACCTGATTAATGGTGCAATTACTGCTATGCCCAGTACTCAAACAGTTCATACAGCCATAAATATTCCATCCCAGCAGTAGTCATAGATATCATAAAACCTATTTGCCGAGACCTGGCAAATCCTGAATTACTGAAGAAGTGTCTGCATGGTCAGACTCAAAATCCCAACGAGCCATTGAATAATTTTGTATGGACTCGCTTACCAAAAAACTTTTTCGTTGGAATGAAGACACTAAAGTGGGGCGGGGGGGGGGACAGTGGTGCTGTTATTGCATTTAATGATGGCAACATTGGTAGGGTGAAAGTACTACAGCATATGGGAATTAATCCTGGAGCAAACAGCATCAGAGAACTTTAACGAATGGACAAGGTTCGGATTGATAAAGCAGAGTATGCAGCACAGTTGGCCACTAAGCACTCCAGAAAGAAGAAAAGAAGAAAAAACTTGGAAAAATATCGAGGGGATTATATACAGTATGGTGCAGGATGCTTCTGAGTGACAAAAAATAAAAATTTAAGCATATATTAAGTTAGTTACAGTCTTTTGAAACTTTAGAAGCCGTTCCTGAAAATTTACATTTTCTGTTGCATCTTTCCCTGAATCTCAGAAACCACTTCGAGTAGAGTATTCAAATTTTCAGGGAGCAATAACATACATATCCTGAGTCTACTGAACTAAAAGAAGAGCATAATGTTATGTATAACTAAAATTATTTAGGATAACGTACAAAAAAGTACACAAAATTTCAACCGTGTAATTAAAAATTATATTTCCTAAAGCAGTGGCTGAAACGCAATTGCCGGGCGGGGTAGCCGAGAGGTTCTAGGCGCTACAGTCTGGAACCGCGCGACCGCTACGGTCGCAGGTTCGAAACCTGCCTCGGGCATGGATGTGTGTGATGTCCTTAGGTTAGTTAGGTTTAAGTAGTTCTAAGTTCTAGGGGACTGATAACCTCAGAAGTTAAGTCCCATAGTGCTTAGAGCCATTTGAAATGCATTTATCGTATTGTAGTTCAGTAGACTCAGAACATATAGTTTAATGTCCTGTAAAAGTTTCATGTCAATGGCTACAGTGGTTCTTGAAATACAACAGCATCGTCCACGAACAACCGTCGTTATCGACTAAGAATAGTTTATTTATACATACGAGTAAATAGTAGCTATAATGGATGTACTAACGAAGTTTCCTCTGTGTCTGCCGTTTTCGTCCCGTTAAAGAGGGACGTTAATGAAACTGACCAAAAATGCCAATTTTCAATTCATGTTTTATTTATTATTTTACTCAAATTTGTAATTTTCAGTAACTAATATTTTTTCGCGACAAATTTTACTCATAAGTTGCAAATTATTATTTTTAGCACTTTCGACAAATTAATTTGTAATCTTCAGAAGCTTAGTTCTGCAGACAGTCAAGCTTTTGTATGTTCCTTACTGCTAGCGCAACAGACACATAAACGTGACTCAGTTCTTGTAAATTATCACACAGTGTTTAAAATCATCACATACAATACGTATATTTCTGAACATATCATGGCAGTATCCTTCTAAGAAGATATTGACTGTGTACTAAACTAAGCTTCTGAAGAAGACAAATTAATTACTCGAAAGCTCTAAAGATAATAAAATTTATTTTCAACTGATGACTGAAGATTATACATAAAAAAGAAAAAAAATATTAGTAGAATTCATGGACAATAAGTTCCCAATATATTCAAAGAGGAAATGGCATCCGAAGTGCCTGAAAAATAATTAAATGTGTGACGCGACCTTCCTGTTTCGCCCATTTTTGAAGCAACAGTTCAGTACTAGATCGCTTAACAACGATTCTGTGGATTACTTTCAAGCAAACTTGCATGAAAAACATCTTTAAGGCTAATTCCGTGGATTAGTTTCAAGCAGACTTGCACGGGAAACATCAAGAAGGCTATGATATATATACTCTTTGGTTTTATAGATCATCGGTGACTTTGTTCTGTATCTTGGAACCAATAACAAAGAAGAGGCTTGTTTTGCCTCGTGATACTGACTGAGATTTACGCAAGTGTTCGATTCTTTCATCATTCAGTAATACCACGGCTATGAAGAGTGTATAGAGAACTGGATAAACCGCATTTGCAAAAGTTAATAAATGCAAGGTATGAGAAATAGTAACAAGCCAGCAATGAGGTTAGAACTGAAGTCAGAACATCTGCTGAAAATGTGAACTCGTCTCCTAGCAGCTCCAGACGAAAAGCTGGTGAGGTGGGACAGTGGATACTGCAGCGATGAACTTCAGTACACTGGATTTAGATTGACCGACCTTGAATTATGTACTGGGGCAGTTAAATTTTCTTGCATTTGCAGGACGTGTGGTAGTGATAACATTCAAAATACAGATGACGGTAAGACAGTGGGCTTCGTGACTAATCTGCATACTGTATGCAACGACTGTGATCTGGTAGTTCATTCAAAACTTGTAACGAGTCGGGGCGTGGAATGTCAGAAGCTTGAACGTGGTAGGGAAACTAGAAAATCTGAAAAGGGAAATGCAAAGGCTCAATCTAGATATAATGGGGGTCAGTGAAGTGAAGTAGAAGGAAGACAAGGATTTCTGGTCAGATGAGTATCGGGTAATATCAACAGCAGCAGAAAATGGTATAACAGGTGTAGTATTCGTTATGAATAGGAAGGTAGGGCAGAGGGTGTGTTACTGTGAACAGTTCAGTGACCGGGTTGTTCTAATCAGAATCGACAGCAGACCAACACCGACAACGATAGTTCAGGTATACATGCAGACGTCGCAAGCTGAAGATGAACAGATAGAGAAAGTGTATGAGGATATTGAAAGGGTAATGCAGTATGTAAAGGGGGACGAAAATCTAATAGTCATGGGCGACTGGAATGCAGTTGTAGGGGAAGGAGTAGAAGAAAAGGTTACAGGAGAATATGGGCTTGGGACAAGGAATGAAAGAGGAGAAAGACTAATTGAGTTCTGTAACAAGTTTCAGCTAGTAATAGCGAATACCCTGTTCAAGAATCACAAGAGGAGGAGGTATACTTGGAAAAGGCCGGGAGATACGGGAAGATTTCAATTAGATTACATCATGGTCAGACAGAGATTCCGAAATCAGATACTGGATTGTAAGGCGTACCCAGGAGCAGATAAAGATTCAGATCACAATATAGTAGTGATAAGAGTAGGCTGAAGTTCAAGACATTAGTCAGGAAGAATCAATACGCAAAGAAGTGGGATACGGAAGTACTAAGGAATGACGAGATACGTTTGAAGTTCTCTAACGCTATAGATACAGAAAATAAGGAATAGCGCAGTAGGCAGTACAGTTGAAGAGGAATGGACATCTCTAAAAAGGGCCATCACAGAAGTTGGGAAGGAAAACATAGGTACAAAGAAGGTAGCTGCGAAGAAACCATGGGTAAGAGAAGAAAACTACAGTTGATTGATGAAAGGAGGAAGTACAAACAAGTTCCGGGAAAATCAGGAATCCAGAAATACAAGTCGCTGAGGAATGAAATAAATAGAAAGTGCAGGGAAGCTAAGACGAAATGGCTGCAGGAAAAATGTGAAGACATCGAAAAAGATATGATTGTCGGAAGGACAGACTCATCATACAAGAAAGTCAAAACAACCTTTGGTAACATTAAAAGCAACGGTGGTAACATTAAGAGTGTAACGGGAATTCCACTGTTAAATGCAGAGGAGAGAGCAGATAGGTGGAAAGAATACATTGAAAGCCTCTATGAGGGTGAAGATTTGTCTGATGTGATAGAAGAAGAAACAGGAGTCGATTTAGAAGAGATAGGGGATGCAGTATTAGAATCGGAATTTAAAAGAGCTTTGGAGGACTTACGGTCAAATAAGGCACAAGGGGTAGATAACATTCCATCAGAATTTCTAAAATCATTGGGGGAAGTGGCAACAAAACGACTATTTACGTTGGTGTGTAGAATATATGAGTCTGGCGATATACCATCTGACTTTCGGAAAGGCATCAGCCACACAGTTCGGAAGACGGCAAGAGCTGACAAGTGCGAGAATTATCGCACAATCAGCTTAACAGCTCATGCATCGAAGCTGCTTACAAGAATAATATACAGAAGAATGGAAAAGAAAATTGAGAATGCGCTAGGTGACGATCAGTTTGGCTTTAGAAAAAGTAAAGGGACGAGAGAAGCAATTCTGACGTTACGGCTAATAATGGAAGCAAGGCGAAAGAAAAATCAAGATACTTTCATAGGATTTGTCGACCTGGAAAAAGCGTTCGACAATATAAAATGGTGCAAGCTGTTCGAGATTCTGAAAAAAGTAGGGGTAAGCTATAGGGAGAGACGGGTCATATACAATATGTACAACAACTAAGATGAAATAATAAGAGTGGACGATCAAGAACGAAGTGCTCGTATTGAGAAGGGTGTAAGACAAGGCTGTAGCCTTTCGCCCCTACTCTTCAATCTGTACATCGAGGAAGCAATGATGGAAATAAAAGAAAGCTTCAGGAGTGGAATTAAAATACAAGGTGAAAGGATATCAGTGATACGATTCGCAGATGATATTGCTATCCTGAGTGAAAGTGAAGAAGAATTAAATGATCTGCTGAACGGAATGAACAGTCTAATGAGTACACAGTATGGTTTGAGAGTAAATCGAAGAAAGACGAAGGTAATGAGAAGTAGCAGAAATGAGAACAGCGAGAAACTTAACACCAGGATTGATGGTCACGAAGTCAATGATGTTAAGGAATTCTGCTACCTAGGCAGTAAAATAACCAATGACGGACGGAGCAAGGAGGACATCAAAAGCAGACTCGCTATGGCAAAAAAGGCATTTCTGGCCAAGAGAAGTCTACTAATATCAAATACCGGCCTTAATTTGAGGAAGAAATTTCTGAGGATGTACGTCTGGACTATAGCATTGTGTGGTAGTGAAACATGGACTGTGGGAAAACCGGAACAGAAGAGAATCGAAGCATTTGAGATGTGGTGCTATAGACGAATGTTGAAAATTAGGTGGACTGATAAGGTAAGGAATGAGGAGGTTCTAGGCAGAATCGGAGAGGAAAGGAATATGTGGGAAACACTGATAAGGAGAAGGGTCAGGATTATAGGACATCTGCTAAGACATGAGGGAATGACTTCCATGGTACTAGAGGGAGCTGTAGAGGGCAAAAACTGTAGAGGAAGACAGAGACTGGAATATGTCAAGCAAATAATTGAGGACGTAGGTTTCAAGTGCTACTCTGAGATGAAGAGGTTAGCACAGGAAAGGAATTCGTGGCGGGCCGCATCAAACCAGTCAGTAGACTGATGAAAAAAAAAGTGTAAAAGCTGGTACTATGAAGCTAATATGAGGATTTCCCATGGGTTTGGGAGAGAAGATAGATATTTATCGTGTGGTATAATGAATATGCTAGCGCCACGTCTGAGATTTTACAAAAAAAAAAAACGGTGACCTGGAAAACATAAGTTTTGATGTTAGTGAGGACAGTACGATAGCAGCTACAGTAGAAGCTGTTGCAGAATATGAACATTTAGATGAGAAAGATTCTAGTCATGTTACAACAGACCTTGTTGTGTCATGTGATGGTACTTTCATGAAAAGAGGGTATAAATCAATATATGGTGGGTCAAGTGTCATAAGTATTGGTGCAGGTAAAGTACTTCATGTCCAAGTTATGTGCAAGCTCTGCCATAACTGTGCACTTACTGGAGAAAGAGAAGAAAAGATAAAAAGTCATAACTGCAGTAAAACGTACTCTGATTCTAGTGGTGGAACGGACGGAGCTGGTGTGTACACTCATGCTGACAAATTAAGGATAATTGTACTATACAAAACTGGCGCCAACAGAAAAGGCACGTAGGGAACACACACGACACAGATCTGTAAGTCCACGGTATTGGTGATCAGTTGAGAAAACCATCCCGAAACACATGTGCTACAAAACGCCACTGTTTCCTGCGCATGTACCCCGACATTAATATGGGATATGATCATCATGAACATTTACACAGGTTGGAATACTCTAGATCAGGTGGTCGAGCAGCTACTGGGTTATAGCCTCCCATCCTTGCACCAGTGCCTGTCGGAGCTCCTGAAGAGTCGTAGAGGTTAAGACGTGCAGCGATACGTCGACCGAGAGCATTCCAGACGTTTAGGTCTGGAGAACAGGCAGGCTACTCCATTCGCCTGATATCTTCTGTTCCAAGATACTCCTCCACGATGGAGACCCACTGCACCCCTCAAAAGGCGCACATGTTGGTGCAAAATGACATCCCGATACACGTGACCTGTTACAGTTCCTCTCTCAAAGACATGCAGGGGTGTACGTGCACCAATCGTAATCCCACCCCAGACCATCAAATCACGACCTCCATATAGGTCCCTTTCAAGGACATTAAGGGGTTCGTATCTGGTTCCTGGTTCACGCCAGATGAAAACTCTGCGAGAATCACTGGTTAGACTATACCTGGACTCGTCCGTGAACATACCGTGGGACCACTGTTCCAATGACCATGTCCTGTGTTCTTGACACCAGGCTTTTCGGGCTCTCCTGTGACCAGGGGTCAATGGAATGCACGTTGCAGGTCTCTGGGCAAATAAACTATGTCTGTTCAGTCGTCTGTAAACTGTGTGTCTGGAGACAACTGTGCCAGTGGCTGCGGTAAGGTCCCGAGCAATGCTACCTGCAGTACTCCGTGGCCGTCTGCGGGCACTGATGGTGAGATATCGGTCTTCTTGTGGCGTTGTACACTGTGGACGTCCCGTACTGTAGCGCCTGGACACGTTTCCTGTCTGCTGGAATCGTTACCATAATCTTGAGATCACACTTTGTGGCACACGGAGGGCCCGTGGTACGACCAGCCTCCAGTCGCCCTTGTATTCTACCTCTCATAACGTCATCAATATGTGTTGTTTGCGCTAGTTTCAACACACAGTCACCATTAGCACGTCTGAAAACGTCTGCACACGTACTCGCTGGATCGTAAGCTGACATGCAGCAAAACACCTCTACGGTTGTGGGCTGCTGCCAGCGCCACCGTGCGACGCCCGCAGGTTAAATGCACTGCATGGTCATATCTCGAGGTGATTTAAACCCGCAAACAGCCCACCAGAGCGTTGATTCACCATGTATCATCATTATCCTTAATTTATAAGCATGAGTGTAGATTATTTTTGAGAGGTCAAGAAACATGGTGTCAGATATGTGAAATATCTCAACGATGGTGACTGCAGTACATTCAAGATTGTGAATGAGAGCAAACTTTGTGGAGGAGTTTCAGTAGAGAAACTTGAATGCATTGGACACATCCAGACGAGAATGAGCTCTAGATTGAGGAAACTTGGCAATGATATGAAGAGCAAAATGCTGGAAGGTGAAAACGGCGCAGGTGGACACAACAGACTCACAAAGAAGATGATAGACACTCTTTAAGTGTATTATGGCAAGGATATCGGACTGAAACTATCCAGCGTAAGTGACATGACATGTGCAGTCTGGGCTACATATTTCCACATGGTGTCAACAGATGAACGTCCCACTCATCATCTGTTCCACATTAGGTGGTGTAAAATATCCACAGGCTCAGAGGGATAACAGTTCCTACATTCACAATGAGAGTCTTCGAAATTATATCTTGGATGTTGTCAAGCTCACTTGCAGGTTTCTGGCCGATCCCTGAACTAAAAAAGTGTGTTCATGGTAAAACCAAGAACCCAAATGAGTTTCTAAATTCACTCATATGGAAACGATGCCCTAAAACAACATTTTCATCTACTATAATTGTCAGAATTGCAACTTATGATGCAGTTCTTGTATTTAATGCTAGATACGTAGGGAGGATGAAGGTATTACAGACAATGGGCTTCAAGATGGGAAATGTCGCTCAACACATATTGAAAAAAATAGATTTACAGCGCCTCTCTGCAGCTGAAAAATCGGTTGAAGACCTGGTAGAGGAAAGAAGGCAGAAAACAAGAAACCAGAAGAGAAGCACTGAAGGACCCTGAGTACAAATCTGAAGGCTATTGAAGAGACGAAATACGAAAAAAATATTAGGCTGAACTTGAACCTACGGTTCCTAAAAAGTATGTTTTTAAGTTCATGTATCTCTTTCTCAGAAACTACGAAGGCTAGAATTATGAAATTTTGCACACTTTTGCACAATTTTGCGCAAGTCGCCCAATGTGGGGTCGAATGAAATAAGACTGTCACTCGGCAGCCGAATTTCTCCGAATAGGGGCCTCCCGGCCAACGATGCCACACGCTCATCTACATTTCAATCTCGCCATCCGTCGGCAAAAGAATTTCAGTGGAAGAGATTTGCTTCACACTATCAAAGATTATGAAGTGCTCCTGACTCTAAAGGTATGCATTTTAGAGCTCATGATTACCAGACTTTTTTGCTCTGAATGATCGTTCCTGTGATACACATCTCGGTTTTTAAATCGTTTCCTTATTAAGTCCACGACTTGCTGCCGTACGTTACAACTGACAACGCACGCTATGAACTTTGCACTTAGACACATGGTTAGTTTCGAAAACACAAGTTGTTGTTGTTGTTGTGGTCTTCAGTCCTGAGGCTGGTTTGATGCAGCTCTCCATGCTACTCTATCCTGTGCAAGCTTCTTCAACTCCCAGTACCTACTGCAACCTACATCCTTCTGAATCTGCTTGGTGTATTCATCTCTTGGCCTCCCTCTACGGTTTTTATCCTCCACGCTGCCCTCCAATACTAAATTGGTGATCCCTTGATGTCTCAGAACCTTTCCTACCAACCGATCCCTTCTTCTAGTCAAGTTGTGCCACAAACTCCTCTTCTCCCCAATCCTATTTAACACCTCCTCATTAGTTATGTGATCTACCCATCTAATCTTCAGCATTCTTCTGTAGCACCACATTTCGAAAGCTTCTATTCTCTTCTTGTCTAAACTATTTATCGTCCGTTTCACTTCCATACATGATAACACTCCATACAAATACTTTGAGAAACGACTTCCTAACACTTAAATCAATACTCGATGTTAACAAATTTCTCTTCTTCAGAAACGCTTTCCTTGTCATTGCCAGTCTACATTTTATATCCTCTGTACTTCGACCATCAGTTATTTTGCTCCCCAAATAGCAAAACTCCTTTACTACTTTAAGTGTCTCATTTCCTAATCTAATACCCTCAACATCACCCGATTTAATTCGACTATATTCCATTATCCTCGTTTTGCTTTTGTTGATGTTCATCGTATATCCTCCTTCCAAGACACCATCCATTCCGTTCAACTGCTCTTCCAAGTCCTTTGCTGTCTTTGACAGAATTACAATGTCATCGGCGAACCTCAAAGTTTTTATTTCTTCTCCATGGATTTTAATACCTACACCAAATTTTTCTTTTGTTTCCTTCACTGCTTGCTCAATATAAAGATTTAATAACATCGGGGATGTTGCCTACCAAAATTGCCACAGCTCATGTTTACTTATGTGGCACTCCAGTTTATGTAGTTTCATTGTGTGGATTGTCATAATTTCAGGACTAATATCAAACTATACCAAATTTTTCGCTTTGTTGCTGATGCTTATCAACACTAGAGACAAACATTATAACGTCATCAGCAAAACGAATGTGGTTAAGTTTTCGGAATTCCTTCACCAAAGAACACGAAGTAAATATTCCAAAATTAGAATCGAGAACAACTGTCAACGTGAGTAACTTACAAGCAGATATCCTCGGTGTAGCGAAGCAGCTTGAAACACTTAATGTAGATCATATGAAACTCCTCGCTCGGCGTAAGATCCGTGATTAAGGACTAGAATGTTGCTCAGGTCACATCAGTATGCAAGAAAGGAAACATGAGTAATCCGATGAATTAGAGACCCATATCACTAACGTCGATTTGCAGTAGGATTTAGGAATATATACTTTGTAAGATAATTATGAATTACTTCAAAGATAACTGTCTATTGGCACACAGCCAGCATGGTTTTAGAACATATCATACTTGTAAAACACAACACGAAAACACGAAGTAATAAGTGCTATCGACAAGGGATATCAAAATGATCCATATTTCTAGATTTCCAGACGAGATCATATTGCGTGTCTATGTAGTATCGCTTCAGTTGTCTGACTAGATTCATGTATTCTTATCAGAAGAGTCGCTGTAGTTAACAGTCAACGAAAAATCATCGAGTAAAGCAGAAGCGGTTTCGGTGTTCCCCAAGGAAGTGTTACAGGCGCTCCGCTATTCCTGATCTACATAAACGATTTGGGTGACAATCTGAGCAACCCTCTTAGACTGTTGGCAGATGATGCTGTCGTTTACCGTCTAGTAACGTCATCAAATGATCAAAAACAGTTGCAAAATGACTTAGACACATATCGGTACGGTGCTAAAAGTGGCAACTGTCTCTCAATAACGAAAAGTCTGATGTCATTCCACGAGAACAAAAAGAAACCCGTCAAATTCTGACTACCCGGTAAGTCACACAAATTTAAAGCGTGTCAATTCAACTAAATGCTGCGGCGCTGTATGGGATCCTTACCAGATAGGACTGACGGAGGGCATGGAAGAAGTTCAGCTCGTTTTGTATACTATCGCAAAATGGGGGAGAGGGAGTCAGGGATATGATAAGTGAATAAGGATGGCAATCCTTAAAACAAATGGGTTTTTCGTTGCAGCGAGATCTTTTCACGAAATTTCTGTCACCAACTTTCTCGTCTGAACATGAAAATATTTTACTGTGCAAGCCTACATAGAGAGAAATTATCATCATAATAAAATAAGAGAAATAAGAGCTCGTATTAAAAGACTGAAATGTTCATTTTTCCCACGTGCTGTTACAGAGTAGAACGATAGAGAAACAGTCTCAAGGTGGTTCGAAGAACCCGCTGCCAGTCACTTAAACGTGAATTGCAGAATAGTCATATAGATGATGATGTAGCACAAACTCATTTGCTGTTTCTTGGATGCAGAGTCAGCGCATTATATTTTTATTGGTGAAAAAATTCCGAATAAAAACTTAGTTTGGTGACCTCAGAACCCTTGCTATGATCACAGGATCCCAGCCATTTGTTCACTACGTCAGTTAAAACTACATTTACAACTCACACCTAATATTACGTCATACTTTACGTGCATAAATATAGTAACTTTGAACTTCTGGATCTCGGCAACAGATAAAGATATCGAAAAAGTTGCAACGTTCCACGAAAATATCATATTAAGAACATACGAGAGAAATTTTGACGATTTATCATGAAATTATAGAAGTCGCCATTCCCTTCAATTGGTACTTTTGGTACCCAAACATCATAGTTTTTCTGGTGTATCTTGATAATCGATAAAGATCTTCGTAAACGGGAAAATAGTGTTTCTAGATAAATGTCGAAAGATTATACAGCGAAAATTTGGGCCATTTTTTTTCGTTAGTTAATTAGACAATGGCGGCCCACGGTGCAACAAACTGCTAAAAACCGGTTTTTGTGGCTTTCAAAGGAACTCTCCATCAACAAATGGTGCTTTTATAAGCCGAGTACGGCCCACCGTGGACTACACAATAAAGCAAAATGACAAACCGATTTGCTCAGTTTGCCTGGGCAGGAGAGAGTGTGTGGTTTTTATAGTTTGGTCCTGTACGTCAGGATAGCTACAGTATGCCCGTTCTTCCGATAGGTATACAAATGGTCGTTATGGCAAAGATTATCCAAAACGCTTGGTGATTTATCTCTGTGATCCATTGAACCCAAGATATGAGCCCCTGAAAAATTGCATTTTTGCACGCGGCTTTTTGAAACATTTTGCTACTCTGTAGTGTCATGCATGGACCGATACCGGTTGTAGTTATTACGTACACTGAGTACCTGAGACAATGAGCTTTGTTCTGATTTTTACAATGAATTGGAGTGGCTGCTTCACGGAAGTTTGTTTTGAGTGTGAAGCACGTTTGATGTGTCTGGAACATGTATGTTTCAGGCAGAGAATATTCATACGAGATTTTGGAGCACATTCATTATTTGAATAAGGTTAACGTCTTTTGTGCCAAGAGCTCTTCAGAAGTTCAAGACAGTGTCACACTTTTTTTCAGACGTTCAATGCCGCACTGCCTCAGCGTTGGGTTGGACTTGCTTCCTATCATGACTTTCCTCTTCTTCAGTGGTCCCCATCGTCATCTGGCTTCATTCTCTGTGATTTCTTCTTGCGGAGTTATATCAAAGATCCTGTGGTCCTGCCTCCACTGACACTTAATTTGGAAGAGTTTCAATGAAGAAAACTTAAAGGCGGTCGCTGATATCGATGGGATTATATGTCAAGACTTTGGCTATCGTGTTGACGTTTGTCGCATCGCAAACAGTCGCCCTGTAAAAGAAGTTAAAATGGAGATGTGCCTTACCCTTTGATACGTGTCTGTTTTCTGCCTGTCTTGTAGTTTTCGCACAGTCAATTGTCCTCTGATACTAGAAGGTATTTAGGGAGAGTCCTGTACTTATATTCCGTGTATTCTGATAGAGTCGATTGGAAGCTGCACCATTAAAATACAGTATATTTTCTTTAGTTTATTGATACAGCCCGAATCAATGCGTTTCCCATAACCTTAAGAATAGGCCAAACATAGATAGGATGTATATCCACTCCCTCGGGATAAGAATCATGCGAAGAAACTTTATGTGCGCAGGAACTGCAAGAATACGATACGATCATAGGCAAGAAAGAGGGTGAGAGATGAGACGGGGGGGGGGGGGGGGGGAGGAGGGGGCAACAGGAGGAACTTGTCCACTCCTGGAATCTGAGGGTACAGAGGCGTAGATACTTATTACAAAACACGTTTCTAGCAAACACTGCCTGCGATTCAGCAGATTTAGCTTAGCAGAACACAACAGGAGATACTGCAACTTTCTAGAGTTGGAAAAATAGTAAATTGACATTTTTCCCCCTGATATTTTTTGTTCCTGTCCAACAGCATTTCTTTCATGGTTATGATTTTTTCCGTTTAAGATTTTAATGTTGAATGATTATCTCACAACACTGGTACATTAACAAAATATTTCTGAATAAAGCGTTGACTACTATGGATTTAATCATAAGGCAGACGTAATTTCATATTGTTGAATAGAAATACTGGCGTTCATATTGAAATTAATAATGTAATAAATGAGTACATTGCTTATTATAATGAAAAATGCTTAACATCTCGTTATCAGAGTAATGTACGTAAAATACTGAGTGGATACTTACTTCAAGAAGAATGTAATTGTTTCAGTTTCAAAGACAGCAGCTGCCGTTAGGTGTGAATATTGCTGAACTATCAGTTTAATAAGTCATGATAAAAATACTAACACGAATTCTGAACAGAAGAATGGAAAAAACTGGGAAAGATCAGTTTGAATTACGGAGAAACATAGGAAAACGCGGGAGAATACTGATTCTACGACGTATCTTAAGGAAATGCAAACCTACGTTTAAAGCACTTGCAAACTCAGAGATGTTTAAGAATGTTGACTGGAACAATCTCTTTGAAATTCTGAAAATAGCAGGGGTAACACATAGGAAGCGAGAGGCTACACCCACTTGTACAGAAACCAAACAGCAGTTATAAGAATCGAGGGGCATCAAAGGAAAACAGTGGTTGAGAATGGAGTGACACTGGATTGTAGCCTACGCCCGATGTCATTCAATTTGTACAGTGAGCAAGCAGTAAAGAAAACCAAAGAAAAGTTTGGAGTAGGATTAAAAGTTCAGGGAGAAGAAATAAAAAGTTTGAGGTTTGGCTAAGACATTGTAATTCTGTCAGAGACAGCAAAGAACATGGAAGAGTAGTTGAGAGGAATGGATAGCGGCTTGAAAGGAGGATATAATATGAACACCAACAAAAGCAAAACGAGTATAATCGAACACAGTCGAATTAAATCAGGTGATGTTGAGGGAATTACGTTAGGAAATGAGACACTTAAAGCAGTAAATGAGTTTTGCTATTTGGGGAGCAAAATAACTGTGATGGTCGAAGTAAGGAGGATATAAAATGTAGACTGGCAATCGCAAAAAAAAGGATTTCTGAAAAATAGAAATTTGTTAACATAGAATATAGACTTAAGTATTAGAAAGTCTTTTCTGGAGGTATATGTCTGGTGTAGCCTTGTACGGAAATGAAACATAGACGCTAAGCAATTTAGAGAAGAAGAGAATAAAGGCTTTGGTTTTACAGAAGAATGCTAAAGATTAGATGGGTAGTTCATTTAACCAATGAGGGGGTACTGAACAGAATGGGGGAGAAAATAAATTTGTGGCAGAACCTGACTAGAAGAATGGATCGGTTGAAAGATCACACTCTGAGATAACAAGGGACCACCAATTTAGAACCGGTGGATGTGAGACGGGTAAAAATCGTAGAGGGAGACCGAAAGATTAATACAGTACCAGATTCAGAAGGATGGGGGTTACAGGACTTATTGGGAGATGATGAGGCGTGCACAGGATAGAGTAGCATGGAGTGCTAGAACCTGTGTTGCCAACTGGACGGTAATTACCCGCTTTTCCGGTAAAATCTTACTCGGTGAGTATTTTAGAGGGGTAACATGGAATGTGGGTATTTTCTGCGTGATTTGATAAATTTGACACCAAACATTTTTGTTTGAATTCAGATCGTTCTTTAAATCGTTGAAATGGAGGTACAGACGTGGCATGAGAATATCAGAATTGTGACACCTGTTATATTGTGCAATGGGCCTGGAAATTCCCCCGTGTCTCTGCTCTTGCTTCCGCTGTTTGTTTGAACTTGTATCTGTAGTAATTCGTAAGCCTACTGTCAGTTTGTTGTCCTTGTGATAGCAGCATCTCACAGTTTTAGCGGACTGCTTGACTGAGTACTCTGGTGCCGGCTATACTTGCGGTCACTAATAATACTGTTATCAAACTATAGTGCTTTTATTTCACTAAAATGGATAAGTAGTTGCATGAAGCAAGTGTTAGTGCGAAATCTGCAGACAGTCTGCATGCTCCTCCTAAATTTCCTTTCTCACCTAATTTACCTGAACCTCCTAATGTACAAAGTGAGCATATTGAAAAGGAGCTTAATTCTGCCTCTACCTTAGCATCGTGTTCTTCCAATAGGAAATCAAAGAAATCCAAAATAAATAGATTTTGTGATTCCTTGTTAAGCTTGCCTGAGAGCACTGATTTATTACAGAGGAGGAACAAATTGAGGGACGGACATGATTTGGCATACTGCAAGGTATGTGATAATGTTGTGACTATGCGCAAATCTGAGATTCTGAGACACACAGAGTCTTCCAAACATATTAATCAAGTGAGAACTGTTGCATCTATTTCTAATAAATCTTCAGTGCGAAATAGCAATGCGGACGACGTAGAAAGAACTACTCTAGAATTTTCCAAATATATTAAAAACTGTGGAAAATATTGAGATAATTAACTATAAAACTTGAATTTTTTCTAAACATGAAGTTTAAAATGTAACATTTCATTCATTTTTTCATAAATTAAATAACTTCTAGAGTTTCATACACCTCTAACTATGGTTTGTATGCTGTGCAAAAGTCATCGAAGAATCTCTCTTACTTAGGAAGAAAATTGTACCTATAGCAACAAATGCAGCCAGTAGTAAGTGAAAAAAATGATGAAATTTCACATGTAAAAAAATTTGTTTTGTTACGTTTATGAGCTTCCACTGCGATGAGTATGAATCCTGAATCCTTTCTGGTCATGCTGTTAAAGTTTTATGAATTTATTTGTAAAAGTATAGACAGTGGAAATTAAAATGTCCTGTGGTGCCTCTCCTACTCAAAGTCGGCCCGTTTGACGTCCTACCCCCCTTAATACTAGTTTCTCTGATATGTTTGAAGTTTCATCGGGTACTGCTGACGTTTTCCACAAGGCAATTATAATTTCTTTAAAATCAGAGAGGGATAAGCTTCATAATCTCGTTCATTTTAGTTCGGACACACAAAATGCTGTGATTGGAGAGCATCATTTAGTTTTTTCGAGCCTAAAAAGCGAGTTATCACATGTAACATTTATTAGCTACGTCATATGACTCATCTTCGTGATTCAAAAGCATGCTTAAAACTTCTAAGCACCATCGAGGATTTTCGGAGGAACGTAGGTTCCTATTTCCGTAGAAGATTTGGCAGGAGGGAGAGATATTTAAAGTATTCCAAGTGTTTTTTCGTATTGAAATACACGATATTCTGTATCCTTGTGCAGTTCGATGGTTTTTTGTCAAATCGAGTGTAGATGGAGTATTGGAACAGTGTAACGCAATTAATGCCTTCATGAGAAATGTTCTCATGGGAGATCCATCTTCAAATACAGAACATGTGCTTTCGACCATGGATAATGCATTTACTTTGGAATATTAGAAATTCATATCGTATGTTTTAGACATACCTGCAGATTTTAATTCCTTTTCTTCAAAGTGAAGTCCGTCTCCTTCACAAAGAGAAGTCAGAAGTACAAAAAATGAGACCTGTGTTCTAATTTTATTAATTTTAATCTTATTAAGACAACTCCAATTTTGTTGTTAGATCATACTAATCCAAGGCACTTCGTTGGATTAGTTCAAATGGCTCTGAGCACTATGGGACTTAACAGCTAAGGTCATCAGTCCCCTAGAACTTAGAACTTCCTAAGGACATCACACACATCCATGCCCGAGGCAGGATTCGAACCTGCGACCGTAGCAGTCACGCGGTTCCGGACTGAAGTGCCTAGAACCGCACGGCCATCGCGGCCGGCGTTGGATTAGTTACGGTGTACATGAGTATTGCTGCACAGAAAACATTTGATGGGTTCAAAGCCAACACTGAAATACAGCAAAAAGACATAAATTGTTTTTACAAAAGTTACATGAATTTCTATGTAGAACTTGTATCGAAGATCAAAAGACGATTTGACTTCACAGATCCGATTTTTGAAATAATTTCCAGTGGAACCTAACGCAACCCAATCAACACGGTTAAATCCCTGCTCCATGTCGCAGAGAGATTTCCTTTTCCTCAAAAATTAATCAACTGTCAATAGGTGGGCTCCGAATGGAAAAGTCATGCTACGATGGAGCGTGAGAAACTTGCATTAGCTGTATCTAAATCTGCTACTGTACGATGCGTGTTTTTTTAAGTAAGTACAGTTTTGAAATTAAAAAAAAGACGTGCAAAGATATCTCAATAATTTTATTTTTACATGAAAGCCTGTACCTTAATCAACGCACTGACGCCATTACAGTCTGATTCTTCCTTGTTTACGTTGTGTACTGAGTGTTTAAGATGACTCCGATAATCGTGAGTCCCGCCGACTGTGAAGTACGGGCTGTTATAAGATTTCTTAGTGCTAAAGGCCTAAAAGCGATCGATATTCATCGTGAGATCTGTGCAGTTCACGGAGAAAACATGAGTGATGGAATGGTAAGAAAGTGAGTGAGAGCATTTAAAGATGGCCGCACAAATGTGCATGATGAACAACGGAGTTGGCGTCCTTCGGTCGTGAATGAAAGTTTGGTGCAGGAAGTGGACAATAACGTGAGAGAAAACAGACGCTTTACGATTTCCTCCTTGCGGGAATACTTTCCTAATGTTTCTCGTAGTGTTTTGTATGGCATTGTGACCGAGCACTTGAATTACCGAAAATTATGCGCACGTTGGGTACCGAAAATGTTGACGGATGCGCACAAAACGAAATGTTTAGACAGTGCATTGACTTTCCTTGAGCAGTACCACAACGACGGTGATGATTTATTAAGCGAAATTGTTACGGGCGATGAAACATGGGTGGCCTACGTCACACCAGAATCAGAGTAACAGTCCATGGAAGTTGAGCAAGGGCATTGTTTTGCTGCAAGACAATGCCCGTCCGCATGTGGCGAATCAGACCAAAGATCCCATCACATCTTTTAGATGGGAAACTCTAGATCATCCTCCGTACAGCCCCGATCTTGAGCCCAGTGAGTACCATCTGTTCCTGCACTTGAAGAAACACCTGGGCGGTCAGCGTCTTCAAGACGATGACGAAGTCAAAACAGTTACAGTGGTTAACAAGTCAGGCGGCAGACTTCTATGAGGAGGGTATTCAAAAACTGGTACAACGTTATGATAAGTGCCTCAATATTGACGGAAATTATGCAGGAAAGTAGATTAAGGTACAGACTTTCATGTAAAAATAAAATTATTGAGATATCTTAGGACGTCTTTTTTAATTTCAAAATGGTACTTACTTAAAAAAACACGCCTCGTATATTGGAAGAAAATTTTTGTAATGAAATCTGCACCCACAACTCCAAATGTCTCAAATTTACAAGAAGTAATCTTCCTTGTCCTCTGTCTTCCCTTCTTCAATGCCTCGGTGTCTACTGACTGGTTTGATGCGGCCCGCCACGAATTCCTTTCCTGTGCTAACCTCTTCATCTCAGAGTAGCACTTGCAACCTACGTCCTCAATTATTTGCTTGACGTATTCCAATCTCTGTCTTCCTCTATAGTTTTTGCCCTCTACAGCTCCCTCTAGTACCATGGAAGTCATTCCCTCATGTCTTAGCAGATGTCGTATCATCCTGTCCGTTCTCCTTATCAGTGTTTTCCACATATTCCTTTCCTCTCCGATTCTGCGTAGAACCTCCTCATTCCTTACCTTATCAGTCCACCTAATTTTCAACATTCGTCTACAGCACCACATCTCAAATGCTTCGATTCTCTTCTGTTCCGGTTTTCCCACAGTCCATGTTTCACTACCATACAATGCTGTACTCCAGACGTACATCCTCAGAAATTTCTTCCTCAAATTAAGGCCGGTATTTGATATTAGTAGACTTCTCTTGGCCAGAAATGCCTTTTTTGCCATAGCGAGTCTGCTTTTGATGTCCTCCTTGCTCCGTCCGTCATTGGTTATTTTACTGCCTAGGTAGCAGAATTCTTTAACTTCATTGACTTCGTGACCATCAATCCTGATGTTAAGTTTCTCGCTGTTCTCATTTCTACTACTTCTCATTACCTTCGTCTTTCTCCGATTTACTCTCAAACCATACTGTGTACTCATTGGACTGTTCATTCCGTTCAGCAGATCATTTAATTCTTCTTCACTTTCACTCAGGATAGCAATATCATCTGCGAATCGTATCACTGATATCCTTTCACCTTGTATTTTAATTCCACTCCTGAAGCTTTCTTTTATTTCCATCATTGCTTCCTCGATGTACAGATTGAAGAGTAGGGGCGAAAGGCTACAGCCTTGTCTTACACCCTTCTCAATACGAGCACTTCGTTCTTGATCATCCACTCTTATTATTCTTTCTTGGTTGTTGTACATATTGTATATGACCCGTCTCTCCCTATAGCTTACCCCTACTTTTTTCAGAATCTCGAACAGCTTGCACCATTTTATATTGTCGAACGCTTTTTCCAGGTCGACAAATCCTATGAAAGTGTCTCGATTTTTCTTTAGTCTTGCTTCCATTATTAGCCGTAACGTCAGAATTGCCTCCCTCGTCCTTTACTTTTCCTAAAGCCAAACTGATCGTCACCTAGCGCATTCTCAATTTTCTTTTCCATTCTTCTGTATATTATTCTTGTAAGCAGCTTCGATGCATGAGCTGTTAAGCTGATTGTGCGATAATTCTCGCACTTGTCAGCTCTTGCCGTCTTCGGAATTGTGTGGATGATGCTTTTCCGAAAGTCAGATGGTATATCGCCAGACTCATATATTCTACACACCAACGTGAATAGTCGTTTTGTTGCCACTTCCCCCAATGATTTGGTTAGTACCCTTAAAAATTGAAAACGGCTCATAGGAACAGACTAAAAGCTGAAACAATAGTAGCATTGATGGGTGCAAACGAGGGGGATAGGAGGCGAAGGAGGATGTGCTTCCTTCGAACCGACAAGAGAAACGATGAGAAGCTGTGTGCGGCATCGCTCAGCGCCAGTCAATTCACATTAGATAAGTGAAATGTTTAATATTTAATTTTTCATGTAATTATTGGCCACTTTTCTTGTATGTAAGCATTTCTGCAGCTATTTTTGGAACGGAGGGTCTTTGGTGGTAAAAGCGGGTAATTTAGCGATCCTGGATGGATAATTTAAGCATTGGCAACACTGTCTGCATCAAACTGCAGTAACAACACCTTTCAGTCGCATGGGATAAAATAAGTTTTGCGTAAAATCTAACAAATTTAACTTTTGGTGCACTAGACATGTCCTCCTTTTTAGCTCTTTGTCCGGGGTCCGGGCGAATTTTTACAGTGTCCGGCCTTTTGTCAAAGTTGAGCGTAATACAGTTAAATTTACAATTCGTCCCGTTCTGTTGCACTATTCTTAGATAGATATTGGCACAGCCTTCGTGATAAATACGCACGAAGGCGGTGTTAGTAGGTGGCACCAGGACCGAGAATATTTTCTCTAATTACCACACAGTGGACTGATGAGAGGAATAGATAAGAACTTGAATCATTGAAAGGTCTGGTGATGGTCCAATATAATTTAAAAGAATTTTCATGTGTGTCATTTTACAATTATCCGTTAAGTTAGCATAAACTTATGCAAAAAATTGTTTCCTCCGAGAAGTATCAATAATTGTTAAGGAATGTATGTATATTATGTCTATAAATAATAAACTCATTTATTAAAATTGAACGTATGTTTGATGGGGAATACTGCAGATGAGGATACCACTCGTCAGCTTTGGACAAGTCACATGAAAGCAGCCAATCAGGAGTGGCGTTTAGGCAGCCGTCTTTGTTAAATCTTAAAACTACGCGTAAATATAAAAACAATTGATGCCACGCCGCGCGGGATCAGCCGAGCGGTCTCAGGCGCTGCAGTCATGGACTGTGCGGTTGGTCCCAGCGGAGGTTCGAGTCCTCCCTCGGGCATGGGTGTGTGTGTGTTTGTTCTTGGGACAATTTAGGTTAAGTAGTGTGTAAGCTTAGGGACGGATGACCTTAGCAGTTTAATTCCCATAAGATTTCACACACATTTGAACATTTTTGAACTGATGCCGCACTGTCACCACAATCAATGTTTTCAATTTAAAATAAAAAATATTGTTCTGGGAATCACTACCTGACCACCAGTAACAATTAACTACTGGTTTTACCGGTAATTCCCGACAGTCACGTGACCTGTCCAAAGCTGACGGGTGGTATTCTAAGCTGCAGTTGACCCGTTTGATGTGTCCTCTTTTTTCTTCCTTTGTCCTCCTTTTTGAAGCTGTTTGTCCTCCTTTTTAAACAATTGCATCTGGTCACCCTAACTAGTCATTCTCAGTCACACCGAATCAGTTATATCAAGAATGTAAATTTTAGAATGTTGCCCCCTCTAGGATAAATTTCTGCGAACACGGCTCCGCTCCTTTGGGACATGTGAAACCCAGCTCGCGCTATTCCTCCACGAGACACGGGTTCACAGGTAGGTGCCGTGTTTCTTGACTTCCGCAAGGCGTTCGATACAGTTCCCCACAGTCGTTTAATGAACAAAGTAAGAGCATATGGACTATCAGACCAATTGTGTGATTGGATTGAGGAGTTCCTAGATAACAGGACGCAGCATGTCATTCTCAACGGAGAGAAGTCTTCCGAAGTAAGAGCGATTTCAGGTGTTCAAATCAAATGGCTCTGAGCACTATGGGACTCAACTGCTGAGGTCATTAGTCCCCTAGAACTTAGAACTAGTTAAACCTAACTAACCTAAGGACATCACAAACATCCACGCCCGAGGCAGGATTCGAACCTGCGACCGTAGCGGTCTTGCGGTTCCAGACTGCAGCGCCTTTAACCGCACGGCCACTTCGGCCGGCTAAGATTTCAGGTGTGCCGCAGGGGAGTGTGATAGGACCGTTGCTATTCACAATATACATAAATGACCTGGTGGATGACATCGGAAGTTCACTGAGGCTTTTTGCAGATGATGCTGTGGTGTATCGAGAGGTTGTAACAATGGAAAATTGTACTGAAATGCAGGAGGATCTGCAGGGAATTGACGCATGGTGCAGGGAATAGCAGTTGAATCTCAATGTAGACAAGTGTAATGTGCTGAGAATACACAGAAAGATAGTTCCTTTATCATTTAGCTACAAAATAGCAGGTCAGGAACTGGAAGCAGTTAATACTATAAATTATCTGGGAGTACGGATTAGGAGTGATTTAAAATGGAATGATCATATAATGTTGATCGTCGGTAAAGCAGATGCCAGACTGAGATTCATTGGAAGAATCCTAAGGAAATGCAATACGAAAACAAAGTACAGTACACTTGTTCGCCCACTGCTTGAATACTGGTCACCGCTATGGTATCCGTACCAGATAGCGTTGATGGAAGAGATAGAGAAGATCCAATGGAGAGCAGCGCGCTTCGTTACAGGATCATTTAGTAATCGCGAAAGCGTTACGGAGATGACAGATAAACTCCAGTGGAAGAGTCTGCAGGTGAGACGCTCAGTAGCTCGGTACGGGCTTTTGTCAAAGTTTCGAGAACATACCTTCACCGAAGAGTCAAGCAGTATATTGCTGCCTCCTACGTATATCTCGCGAAGAGACCATGAGGATAAAATCAGAGAGATTAGAGCCCACACAGAGGCATAACGACAATCCTTCTTTCCACGAACAATACGAGACTGGAATAGAAGGGAGAACCGATAGAGGTACTCAAGCTACCCTCCGCCACACACCGTCAGGTGGCTTGCGGAGTATGGATGTAGATGTAGATGTAGACGCGGACGGCGTCGCGCGTCGCAGGCGGCCTCGTGGTCCCAGTGGCGGGTGCACCGGCGGGTCGGGCGCTGCAGTCCCCTACCCCGTGCCAGCTACCCCGGTCATTGGAGCCGGAGTGGCGGTTATTGAGATTTGGCGCGCCAATTGGGCGGCCATTACTTCGTTGTGGTCGTTAAGGTTGCGCCCGGCAATGGGCCCGGTGTCTGCACATCCACTTAGCCGCATGAGTTTAACCTCGGCCAAGATCAAACCTCTCAGCCGCCACTGCGCACCAGGCGTCCCACGGCAGCCGATTTTGACACCCAAAACTAATCACTCTGAATTTTCTTCCCAAAAAGTCTGTTCCCTCTAAAACTTAGAGGGTTTAAGAATAAAATTATGTTTTACTACTGATACTGGATCGAAGCTATAACTCACGGATACTAGAATACACGCTTGAGAGCACGAAATGTATGCGCAGTAGCATGCCGTGTCGCTGACGTCAGAGTGAACCCAGCCAGTGCACAGTAGCCCGCAGCGTATTATATTGTAATTCTGTTGACGAGCGAAAACAAATTTATATGCAGCAGTGTGAACTTTTATTTGTGACTGGCGGTAGTTTGTAGAGTTACGCCATAATCATCAAAGTATTGAGGGATTTCTTAGAGTAAGTTTTTTGTGTGTAAAATAATGGATTGCTGCGTGATCACTAGTTGTGCTAACCACAGCAGACAAACGGCTAAGTTACGAAATGAATTTCATTGTTTGTTGTTGTGGACTTCAGTCTGATGACTGGTTTCATGCAGCTCTCCATGCTACTGTATCCTGTGCAAGCCTCTTCATCTCCCAGTACCTACTGCAACCTACATCCTTCTGAATCTGTTTAGTGTATTCATCTCTGGGTCTCTCTCTACGATTTTTACCCTCAAAGCTGCCCTCCAATACTTAATTGGTGATCCCTTGATGCCTCAGAACACGCTCTACCAACCGATCCTTTCTTGTAGTCAAGTTGTGCCACAAATTTCTCCTCCCCCCAATTCTATTCAGTACCTCCGCATTAGTTATGTGATATACCCTTTTAATCTTCAGGATTCTCCTGTAGCCCCACATTTCGAAAGCTTCTATTCTCTTCTTGGTTAAACTATTTATCATCTATATTTCACTTCCATAGATGGCTACACTCCATACAAATGCTTTCAGAAACGACTTCCTGACACTTAAATCAATACTCGATGTTAACAAATTCTCTTCTTCAGAAACGATTTCCTTGCCATTGTCAGTCTACATTTTATATCCTCTCTACTTCGACCATCATCAGTTATTTTGCTCAACAAATAGCAAAACTCATTTACTACTTTAAGCGTCTCATTTCCTAATCTAATTCCCGCAGCATCACCCGATTTAATTCGGCTACATTCCATTATCATCGTTTTGCTTTTGTTGATGTTCATCTTATATCTTCCTTTCAAGACACTGTCCATTCCGTTCAGCTGCTCTTCCAGATCCTTTGCTGTCTCTGACAGAATTACAATGTCATCGGCGAACCTCAAAGTTTTATTTCTTCTCCATGGATTTTAATGCCTGCTCTGAATTTTTCTTTTGTTTCCTTTACTGCTTGCTAAATATACAGATTGAATAACATCGGGAATAGGCTGCAACCCTGTCTCACTCCCTTCCCAACCACTGCTTCCCTTTAATGCCCTTCAATTCTTATAACTGCCATCTGGTTTCTGTACAAATTGTAAATAGCCTTTCGCTCCCCGTATTTTACCCCTGCTACCTTCAGAATTTGAAAGAGAGTATTCCAGTCAACATTGTCAAAAGCTTTCTCTAAGTCTACAAATTCTAGAAACGTAGGTTTGCCTTTCCTTAATCTTTTTTCTAAGATAAGTCGTAGGGTCAGTATTGCCTCACGTGTTCCAACATTTCTACGGAATTCAAACTGATCTTCCCCGAGGTCGACTTCTACCAGTTTTTTTCATTCGTCTCTAAGGAATTCGTGTTAGTATTTTGCAACCGTGGCTTATTAAACTGATAGTTCGGCAATTTTCACATCTGTCAACATCTGCTTTCTTTGTGATTGGAATTATTATATTCTTCTTGAAGTCTGAGGGTATTTCGCCTGTCTCATACATCTTGCTCGCTAGATGGTAGAGTTTTGTTAGGCCTGGCTCTCCCAAGGCTGTCAGGAGCTTCATACATTTCCTAAAAAGAACGAGACGGAACGAAAATGGATAAATGCTTGTAAATGTGTAGATTCGTTTTCTGATGAATATGCTCTTGTCTGTTCAATACATTTTACTGATTCAGATTATGAAAGGAATTTGGAAAATGAACTGTTGAACATTCCTTCGAAACGCAAGTTGAAGACAGATGCTGTTCCAACTCTAAATCTACCATTAACCGGTGCTGATTTAGGGCGCAGTAATGAGCCTAATAACGAGAGAAATATTCGGGCACAAAAATGGAGCTATCGCAAAGAAGTAGAAGATATTTTATAGTGAATGTACTATCAACTAATGAAGAAATTACTACTGGACAAAACATTAGCTGTGTGAACAAACACTGCTGTGAATGCGACAATGCGTGCTTACGACAACAATTAGAAATTATGGAAAAGTGTGATTCAGGGCCCTTTGTATAACTCTCAACAACTAGTGGTTATGAAAGAACGGTGTACTAACTCATCATCTGAAGATATCGCAAAGACTGCCGCTTTACGTTGGCGATGTTATAAAGCGTTACCTTTTGTCAGAACTTTGTTATAATGTGTTTCGTAAGGACACCCACTTTCATCAGAATGACGTCTATCAAAAAGGGAAAAATTGCAAAGGTAGTAAGCGAAAAAAACGTAAACGTTGTAACATAACTTTCCAGCATAGAAAAATAATATCTGTTAACATAATTAAAGAGTTTAAAATGACATTACAGCGTCATGCATACTACTGGTCTATGTAGTCTAAGCCTGTGTGGCGGTCTAAGCCTGTGTGAGCCTCTTCCCTTAGAAAAAAGAAAAAGAAAACGGTGCCCTCTGAGCTAATGAAAGAGGTTTTCGTCCTTCAGACGCTTTCACCGAACACAGGAAAAATACGCTGATTAATACGAAACTTAATAATAATGACAATAATAATAATACATTAAAATATGTAAAAACTCGATTACATTCATACCTGCGTATCAATTAAACCCGTGTGTGCCGTGTGCAGCTTCAACCTAGCGCGGCGTGGCGAGAGGTTTCAAATTGACGCCATTACTCACAGCCCGCCTGCGCGTGACTCCTACCTCGTATTTTGATATTCGTGCTATAAGTGAAGCAGGCAAAAAGGAATACAAACGTCTCAAAAATGAGATCGACAGGAAATGCAAAATGGCTAAGCAGGGATGGCTAGAGGACAAGGCTTATCTCATGAGGGGTAAGGTAGATACTGCCTACAGGAAAATTAAACAGACCTTTGGAGAAAAGAGAACCACTTGCATGAATATCAAGAGCTCAGATGGAAACCCAGTTCTAAGCAAAGAAGGGAAGGCAGAAAGGTGGCGTATAGAGGGTCTATACAGGGGCGATGTTCTTGAGGACAATATTATGGAAGAGGATGTTTTCGTGTATACAAAATGTAAATAAGCTACTGTATACACGTCTCTTTATTTTTAGATTTCCTCTGAAAAAGAAAGAGCTGTTAAGTCGGTGGGTAGCCAATATCTGGCGGGATAAGTGGCAGCCAACTCAATATAGCTACATATGCTTGTTTCACTTTATAAGATAGATACATGTATAGTACAAACGAGAAAAAGCGACTTCTGGCAAACGCAGTACCGACAATATTTACGTTTCCTGACCATCTGCAGAAAACAATTATAGTATAGAGACAACCAAGGAAACGGCTTGTCAGTGAAGAATCAGTTTCCTTATCAAATGAACCAGGTAAAATAGTTTTCCTGTTATTTATTTGCTATATGGGTTATGTGTGAATTTTACTATTAATCAATGTATGTTTAAAGAAAAAGAAAGCTTAATGATAAGAAAGTTGAAAGAGTGAATCAGAATGATCATGCAGATCATTCTTACTCTTTGCCTAGCCCCAAAAAATTTAAACAGAATTATGAGGCACTACAGAAAAGGACCGAGAAGCTGAGGAAGCAAGCGAAACATGTAAGGCAAAGTGTTTCAAGAAAGAAGAAACAAATTGTGACATATAAAACAGTGGTTGTGGGCCTAAATAAGAGACTTCAAGACTGTGCTTCTGAAGTGATAGGATGTGACAAAAATAGTGATATTCTGAAGCACTTTTTGCAATGCAAAACAAATGTTCAATTCCTGAATATCCTAAAGAAATAAGACAGTTTGGCCTTTCACTCTATTTTTACTCCTCCAAAGCTTATAATTATTTGAGGAAGTTTGTTAAATTATCCCATCCTTGAACACTCCGCAGGTGGGCAACTACAGTAAATGGCAGTCCTGGATTTACAGAAGAAAGCTTAAAAAAATTAGCAGATGAGATTCAACGTAGTTTAGGACCTATTTTAGCTGCACTTATGTTCGATGAGGTGGCTCTTAAAAAAAGACTTAATATGGGATGGTAATAAGGTCTGGGGTTATGTTGACTTAGGGCAAGGACGTGAGGAAAGTGATGGTAGCCAAATAGCAAAAGAGGCACTAGTGTTTATGGTCACTGGGATTAATAGGAGTTGGAAAATTCCTGTTGGCTATTGTTTTCTTGATGGTTTAACAGAAAGTGTGAAACTTAAATTACTGCAGCAGTACCTCCGGAAATTGGAGGAAACAGATGGAAAACAGGTTTCATTGCAATAAAATGCATCAAAAATAGTTTTTATACTGCTCCAAAGGGTGTATTCAAATTGTTAACAGTCGCAGAAAGGGTTCTCAGGAACTGTCAAACCTTAATATGGGAAAAGAACTTCCTTCTGTAGTTGTGTGTGGAATTGTTCAAAATGTTGGGTGACAGGCCGAATTTATTTACTCGATTTTGACCATCGAATGGAGCCAGCTGAATTTGGAGAAGAGTCACATTACTCTTTTCTAGTCAGGATGCTGTTAAAATAGTATTTTAATTGTAGGTTACACCATTTGTGCAAAAACCAGGCCAATGGAAGAAAGAGGGAAACATATTCGGCAAATATATACAAACTTATATTGTTTAAGGGACAATGAATGGTTCTGCGCTGTCAATTGATCGTTTTTGGACCTACTGAACTATTTAAAATTGTTTTTGACCTAATCTATATGGCATTGCAGCGAAATGAACTGCAACATTTCGAAATAAACTTTTCAATTAATCGATGTCAAGTGTGTTTCATTTCTTTTAGCCTTCATCACTATATGTTTTACAGTAGAGAAATCAGATTGTCAGTGCAGGTTTGCTTTTTTTTATGCCATGCGTAGTAAACAATAACAACATTCAGTATTAGCAGACGACGTGTAGGCTGCACCTTGACGTTACAAGACATGGCGGCTAAGTTTTCAAGTTGCTTCAAAGATGGCGGTGCCATAGCCAGTCTATGTTGTTTATGTAGGTCGTCGGATTCTTCAGGTAACGTCTTTGCCACTTAGCTTTCTCACAGTCGATTCAGTATATCACACTACAGCGTGGAGGTTGCAAAACGGACTCGTTCCGCAAGTAAAGAGCAGCCCTTACTGGCTCGCCATCATAGTTTTCTTTATCTTACATTTCTTTGTGATAAATGCCCTTTTGGCATATTTATTATTTTATAAATGACATAAGTACTGCCAGTCTTTCACGACGATTCCGTACTTACATTCTATCATACATTTTTACTCATAATTCTGTGACCATGTCACAGAATATTGACCATTCTTTGATTTAAATTCTGAGGAAGACACTCCTAGCAGTGTCGAAACCAGGTTATTTTGTTAAAAATAGTGACCGAGGGCTGATTTCCTTTCAAATGTAACTACTCACGGTCTCTGAACGTGCAACCATGTACAAGATTTAGCGACTAAACATTTGCTCACGTGACCGGGTGGAGTTTGTTTGCACAGGGGAATATCTACTTTTGTGCAGTGACAAATCCATTAAAGTTGCAAAGTTTTGGAAGAAGAAGGTTTAGATGTTATCGCCAGTACACGGAAAGTAAAGTGAAGTGTGTAACCCTGCTGATCCACCTGCGCTAATAGAGTTTTTAAAAGCAAAATTCGTCCATGGAATAGGGGGAGTAGTGCAGGAGAAACGAAATTTGGTTAAATTTGAAATTTACTTTGTTACCTGTCAGACATTGTATGTTACCGGACAAAAGATCAAAGATTTTTGTTGCTACGTAGTAAACTCCTTCCTGAGCAGTGACAGATTTAATAATGGGTAATAAAGATAATTATACCCCGTATTGTTGTAAGTGTGGCCCTCACAGTTCTTCTTAAGTTGAGATGGATTATTTATGACGACTTTCATTAGCGAACATACGTATTGTGAAGGCGTAGTTAAAATGCCTAGCTCCGTGAAGAGGCACCTACGTGACATTCGTCGGTGATCACCAAAAATTACTCTTACTGCTCGCTATTATGCAATCGATACTTTCTAAGTGATGAGTTGTCCCAGAAAATTATTCCATAGGACACTGTCGAATATGCCAAATATGCCAGGTGGTTAATTCGTCTGTTTGCGAGATTAGCATGAGCGGTGGAGTGGCCCGAAGAGAATACAGTGTTGCTGACCGGAAGGTACAGGTATCATAGGTGCTTCTCGGATCCAAGAGTTTCATAGCACAGATGTCGAAGGAGAAGAAATACGAATATTAGAAAATTGCCGAAACACTCAAAGGCCTTAGTGGTGACGTGAGAAAGATAAATTCATTAGAAGCTTACCTCAGGCGGGAATGAAAGTGAATAAGCATAGGCTTCGCATTCGTTTTCATTAAAAAAAAAAAAAAGACACAGTTCAATAAATTTTCCTGAAAGCAACTAAATACTAATATCTATCTATTATAATGCTCAAAATTAAAAATATACGAAAGATCTCATCATCCTCGTTGCTTTTGTTCATGGCAGCTACAATTAGAACGTTGATGTTTCACTGTGGAAATTGTGATAGTAAAAATGGGTTGCACGGGTTAACGCTCATTGCTCTCTAACAATCTATATAGCAGATTTATCTAGTAAGCTACGTGTCAGATAGCATGTACACACATCAAAAAAAGTTTTGCATCCCCCCCCCCCCCCGGTTCCCAGAACTCCTGAAGATAGGCGCTGACTGTGGATATTGTGTCACAGATACTGACTGTTCAGAGATGTCAATAAACCTACCCAGAGATGTAAACAACCATGCATGAGCAGCGCCTATTAGACGGAGGGGGTCCGACAGCCGATCAGTTCCAGTCATTCCGCCAGGAAAGAGGTACACGGCTCGTGTTGTCAGTAGTTCAACCATTACTAGACGGTCAATGGTGTCCACATTGTTACTTTGTGCCAGGAAGGGCTCTCAAAAAGGGAAGTGTCCAGGCATCCCGGAGTGAGGTCATCAGTTCCCTAGAACTTAGAACTACTTAAACCTAACTAACCTAAGGACATTTTAACTTTTTTTTTTAAATGTCAAGGATAATAAGTCGCCGTCTCTTCATCTAAGAATAGATGATGAATGCAGCTAGCAGCTAACTTTGTGTAATGTCTTGTCTGTATAGACGTGTATGTTGCCTTTAAGATCCCTTCACCTTCACACAAATCTATACAGTAAAGTAAGGGCCTCCCATTTCTTGGCTGATCCGTGATAAGACATGCGAAAAGTTAGACTAATGGGGGATTATTAGTATTATCTCTATTTTCATTCGCTCTCTCTCTTTCTCTCCTTTATCTATGCACAGTTTTTAATATAATATTTCGTTACGTGAAATCAGCCAAATAGAATCTTTGGTGGAGTCCTTCGTCTTGGTAATCAGCGGCTGGCTTGCTGTAAGAGATCTTTACATTTATTATTACTGTTAAACACTGAATTCAGTCGGGAGAATCAATCGTGTGGACAATTTGTTCCTTTTACGAAAGATTGCGAATTCCAGATGTGTACGAAGCCTTTTTGGATGTTTGAACACAGACTCAGTGATTGCAGGCTCTCTTCGACACAGCTGAAACTTCCCCACTAATTACAGGGCCAACGTGATCACCAAATGATTCAGAAAAATCTCATTCGTTCATTCACTCCCGAACAAAAAAGTCACAAACCTTATTTATGAAGGAAATTGTGTATTAAAACCATCTCCATCACATATCCAGATCTCCGGTGATTCCACGCCTTAATTATTTTCCTTTTACAGTCTCTTTCTCTTCAAATAAATCGCTAGCGGCACAAATGTTAATTGGCTCGCTTTAGCGAGAAGAAAAGCAGAATATGTATCTCTCAGAAACACGTCAATCCCTCAACCGATACTCCAGAAGCTGTCCTAGTTACCACTCTAACAACCATGGAGAATGCATATGTGCATCTCTGTTATTTCAAAGAATAAACGCACTAGAAAATACTTTGGCGTCGTCGAGCTGTCGCCGCATATGTTACGAGAAAATCAGATCAGATACTTTTCCAAAGTGAATGAATGTAGATGGTTTGATTGACAATGATTAATTGGTGCGTGGTAGAGGGTATTTTCTGTGGGGACATTACAACATCACACACACCCATGCCCGAGGCAGGATTCGAACCTGCAACCGTAGCGGTCGCGCAGTTACAGACTGTAGCGCCCAGAACCGCTCGGCCACCTCGGCCGGCTCTTGTTTGGTTAATGTTTTTAGCGCTGGTATCAATGGAGATACCAAAGCAAGTACGTCTTTCTAAACGGAACCGCATACTTTTTGTAAGTCCACTAGATATCTCTCGAGAAGACAGTTACAGTGATACAGCGTTCGTTAATGTTGACGTTGAAACCTGTCGTAAGAAATTCGAGAAATGTCCTAGAACGTAACAGCATGGTGGTTGGAATCAGTATGAGCGGTGCAAACACCGCCAAGCAGAGCTCTCGTGCTACGCTGTCAGAATGTCAACACGTCTGTCTGTTTACATGTTTGCACTGCAGGGCGCTCATTTCTGCTTCAACAGTCGTTGCGTGCAGACATATACACCAATGAGGAGAAGTTGGTATATACTACTTTTATATGGTGAATGTGAAAGGAATGCCGTAAAAATAGCACAGCGATATAGGACTACCTATCGGGATTGCCAATGTCCGACGCGTCAGGCAACTGCACAGAATTATTAAGCTGCTAGTGCGGACGGGCTGTTTGAACGTCAGAAAGAGGACAAGAAAGAAGACTGCAACGGACAGAGAAAACGAAGAAGCTGTTCTGGCTATGAATCTGCGCTGTGGGACGAGACATATTGCCAAGGAATGCGGAATCAGCAAGACGAGTATCATACACATCCTGCATCGACAGAATTTCCATCCATATTATCTGTCTCTACGTCAGGCACTCGGCGACCGCGATTTCGAACGTCGTACAGAATTTTTTCGGTTTTCCCTTCAGCAACTAACAGAGGAGCCTACGTTTTTCCAACGTGTGCTACTCACCGACGAAGCAACATTTGCTAACGGCGCTACTATAAATTCGCATAACATGCACTATTGTGTAGTCGAAAATCCACGCTGGCCATCTGCAATGTCAACAGCCGTGGAGCCTAAACGTATGGTGCGGCATCATAGCAAATTACACTCCTGCAAATTGACATAAGAACACCGTGAATTCATTGTCCCAGGAAGGGGAAACTTTATTGACACATTCCTGGGGTCAGATACATCACATGATCACACTGACAGAACCACAGGCACATAGACACAGGCAACAGAGCATGCACAATGTCGGCACTAGTACAGTGTATATCCACCTTTCGCAGCAATGCAGGCTGCTATTCTCCCATGGAGACGATCGTAGAGATGCTGGATGTAGTCCTGTGGAACGGCTTGCCATGCCATTTCCACCTGGCGCCTCAGTTGGACCAGCGTTCGTGCTGGACGTGCAGACCGCGTGAGACGACGCTTCATCCAGTCCCAATCATGCTCAATGGGGGACAGATCCGGAGATCTTGCTGGCCAGGGTAGTTGACTTATACCTTCTGGAGCACGTTTGGTGGCACGGGATACATGCGGACGTGCATTGTCCTGTTGGAACAGCACGTTCCCTTGCCGGTCTAGGAATGGTAGAACGATGGGTTCGATGACGGTTTGGATGTACCGTGCACTATTCAGTGTCCCCTCGACGATCACCAGTGGTGTACGGCCAGTGTAGGAGATCGCTCCCCACACCATGATGCCGGGTGTTGGCCGTGTGTGCCTCGGTCGTATGCAGTCCTGATTGTGGCGCTCACCTGCACGGCGCCAAACACGCATACGACCATCATTGGCACCAAGGCAGAAGCGACTCTCATCGCTGAAGACGACACGTCTCCATTCGTCCCTCCATTCACGCCTGTCGCGACACCACTGGAGGCGGGCTGCACGATGTTGGGGCGTGAGCGGAAGACGGCCTAACGGTGTGCGGGACCGTAGCCCAGCTTCATGGAGACGGTTGCGAATGGTCCTCGCCGATACACCAGGAGCAACAGTGTCCCTAATTTGCTGGGAAGTGGCGGTGCGGTCCCCTACGGCACTGCGTAGGATCCTACGGTCTTGGGGGGCATCCGTGCGTCGCTGCGGTCCGGTCCCAGGTCGACGGGCACGTGCACCTTCCGCCGACCACTGGCGACAACATCGATGTACTGTGGAGACCTCACGCCCCACGTGTTGAGCAATTCGGCGGTACGTCCACCCGGCCTCCCGCATGCCCACTATACGCCCTCGCTCAAAGTCCGTCAGCTGCACATACGGTTCACGTCCACGCTGTCGCGGCATGCTACCAGTGTTAATGACTGCGATGGAGCTCCGTATGCCACGGCAAACTGGCTGACACTGACGGCGGCGGTGCACAAATGCTGCGCAGCTAGCGCCATTCGACGGCCAACACCGCGATTCCTGGTGTGTCCGCTGTGCCGTGCGTGTGATCATTGTTTGTACAGCCCTCTCGCAGTGTCCGGAGCAAGTATGGTGGGTCTGACACACCGGTGTCAATGTGTTCTTTTTTCCATTTCCAGGAGTGTATATTGTGGGGTCCTACTTCATCTCAGGCGTTCTAAACAGACATTTTGACGAACATCCTGCCGGTGCTTCTAGAGGAGGCACCACTGGATATTCGACAGTGTATGTGGCTACAACACGACGGTTGTCCAGCTCACTCACCCCGTGTTGCAACCCAAATACTGAGTGAGAACTTTCCTGGACATTGGATGGGACCACGTTCTGTTGTCAAATGGCCTGCAAGGTTCCCCGATTTCACTCTTGATTTCTTTCTTTGGGGAGCACTCGAAGGCGCAGTCTTTGACGAGGCTTCAACTACGCCAGACGATGCGTGTCGTCTATTTGCCAGTGCGAGCTCTACCTATCACCCACTGTAATTACATCTGTTCATTGCTCTTTCGAACGCCGATTGCAAATGTTCTTTTCAGTCCTTGTTCAACAGTTTGTACACTTGCATAAACGAAGGATAAAGCTATGTGAACCGTGAATTTACTTTCAAAACCTTTTTTTGAAGAATTTGCTTTATTTACTAACAATTCATCAAGAACATTAACAACTTTAATCACACTATGTGAGCATGGAAGTAGTTGCCAATGGGTAACTGATGACACAAATTAAAATTTGTTTTCAGTAAATGGAAATTTTATTCCTAAAAGCGCTTTTTTTTTAAACAGAATATAAATTATAATCAAAAAGCACCCTCTAAATATCAAGTTGCAATTTATTCAGAGGCAGAAATAACAATTTTTTCGGGCTGAGAACCTTGCCACTCTCTTTTAACACGGCCGTAGTCACGACCGCTGACAACAACCTCTGAAAGACTACACTGGTGCAAATCTGCAACACACCAGATTGCTTTAAAATAAAAATTTTAACAACTCACACAAACACACAAACTATGCACCCAGTAAGAGGGATGGAAAAGGTACAAAACATTCACATTAAAAACTATTTGCCACCGAAAGTGCAACTTGTTTTTAAAAGAACTCCTACGGTGGAAGGGTGGCAACTTTATATACTAAAAAGATCATTTAAATAAAATCCATGAAATGCAGTTTTACATAAAATGTACCAAGATGCTCTACATTACACATGTACCACCTCGCAAGATGATAGGCAAGATAAAAATATATTTCAGGAATTCGGCCTTTACACCTTAAGCAATAAATTCGTTAACACCGAATCCGAGAAACATGACAGAGGCAGCTATTAACGTACGGCAGACCGACAGACAGACAGACAGACACTAACTGCCTAACAAATGCGGGCGGAAGATAAAATGGTTCAAATGGCTCTGAGCACTATGGGACTTAACATCTATGGTCATCAGTCCCCTAGAACTTAGAACTACTTAAACCTAACTAACCTAAGGACATCACACAACATCCAGCCATCACGAGGCAGAGAAAATTCCTGACCCCGCCGGGAATCGAACCCGGGAACACGGGCGCGGGAAGCGAGAACGCTACCGGACGACCACGAGCTGCGGGCTGGCGGAAGACAGGCGAGCAAGCTGGGGATGAGAGACTGACCAAGAAAACAAGTAGAATTTAACAAGTAAATGAAACAACATATCACGAATTACTTAACTTCTAATAAACTGCGATGTTCATCTACATCTACATCTACATTTATACTCTGCAAGCCACCCAACGGTGTGTGGCGGAGAGCACTTTTACGTGCCACTGTCATTACCTCCCTTTCCTGTTCCAGTCGCGTATGGTTCGCGGGAAGAACGACTGTCTTAAAGCCTCCGTGCGCGCTAGAATCTCTCTAATTTTACATTCGTGATCTCCTCGGCGGGTATAAGTAGGGGGAAGCTATAAATTCGATACCTCATCCAGAAACGCACCCTCTCGAAACCTGGACAGCAAGCTACACCGCGATGCAGAGCGCCTCTCTTGCAGAGTCTGCCACTTGAGTTTGCTAAACATCTCCGTGACGCTATCACGGTTACGAAATAACCCTGTGACGAAACGCGCCGCTCTTCTTTGGATCTTCTCTATCTCCTTCGTCAACCCGATCTGGTACGGATCCCACACTGATGAGCAATACTCAAGTATAGGTCGAACGAGTGTTTTGTAAGCCATCTCCTTTGTTGATGGACTATATTTTCTAAGGACTCTCCCAATGAATCTCAACCTGGTACCCGCCTTACCAACAATTAATTTTATATGATCATTCCACTTCAAATCGTTCCGCACGCATACTCCCAGATATTTTACAGAAGTAACTGCTACCAGTGTTTGTTCCGCTATCATATAATCATACAATAAAGGATCCTCCTTTCTATGTATTCGCAATACATTGTATTTGTCTATGTTAAGGGTCAGTTGCCACTCCCTGCACCAAGTGCCTATCCGCTGCAGATCTTCCTGCATTTTGCTACAATTTTCTAATGCTGCAACTTCTCTGTATACTACAGCATCATCCGCGAAAAGCCGCATGGAACTTCCGACACTATCTACTAGGTCATTTATATATATTGCGAAAAGCAATGGTCCAAAACACTCCCCTGTGGCACGCCAGAGGTTACTTTAACATCTGTAGACGTCTCTCCATTGAGAACAACATGCTGTGTTCTGTTTGCTAAAAACTCTTCAATCCAGCCACACAGCTGGTCTGATATTCCGTAGGCTCTTACTTTGTTTATCAGGCGACAGTGCGGAACTGTATCGAACGCCTTTCGGAAGTCAAGAAAAATAGCATCTACCTGGGAGCCTGTATCTAATATTTTCTGGGTCTCATGAACAAATAAAGCGAGTTGGGTCTCACACGATCGCAGTTTCCGGAATCCATGTTGATTCCTACATAGTAGATTCTGGGTTTCCAAAAACGACATGATACTCGAGCAAAAAACATGTTCTAAAATTCTACAACAGATCGACGTCAGAGATATAGGTCTATAGTTTTGCGCATCTGCTCGACGACCCTTCTTGAAGACTGGGACTACCTGTGCTCTTTTCCAATCATTTGGAACCTTCCGTTCCTCTAGAGACTTGCGGTACACGGCTGTTAGAAGGGGGGCAAGTTCTTTCGCGTAGTCTGTGTAGAATCGAACTGGTATCACGTCAGAATCGAACTGGTATCCCGTCAGGTCCAGTGGACTTTCCTCTGTTGAGTGATTCCAGTTGCTTTTCTATTCCTTGGACACTTATTTCGATATCAGCCATTTTTTCGTTTGTGCGAGGATTTAGAGAAGGAACTGCAGTGCGGTCTTCCTCTGTGAAACAGCTTTGGAAAAAGGTGTTTTGTGTTTTAGCTTTACGCGTGTTATTCTCTGTTTCAATGCCAACATCATCCCAGAGTGTCTGGATATGCTGTTTCGAGCCACTTACTAATTTAAAGTAAGATCAGTACTTCCTAGGATTTTCTGTCAAGTCGGTACATAGAATTTTACTTTCGAATTCACTGAGCGCTTCACGCATAGCCCTCCTTACGCTAACTTTGACATCGTTTAGCATCTGTTTGTCTGAGAGGTTTTGGCTGAGTTTAAACTTGGAGTGAAGCTCTCTTTGCTTTCGCAGTAGTTTCCTAACTTTGTTGTTGAACCACGGTGGGTTTTTCTCGTCCCTCACAGTTTTACTCGGCACGTACCTATCTAAAACGCATTTTACGTTTGCCTTGAACTTTTTCCATAAACACTCAACTTTGTCAGTGTCGGAACAGAAATTTTCGTTTTGATCTGTTAGGTAGTCTGAAATCTGCCTTCTATTACTCTTGCTAAACAGATAAACCTTCCTCCCTTTTTTTATATTCCTATTAACTTCCATATTCAGGGATGCTGCAACGGCCTTATGATCACTGATTCCCTGTTCTGCACTTACAGAGTCGAAAAGTTCGGGTCTGTTTGTTATCAGTAGGTCCAAGATATTATCTCCACGAGTCGGTTCTCTGTTTAATTGCTCGAGGTAATTTTCGGATAGTGCACTCACTATAATGTCACTCGATGCTCTCTCCCTACCACCCGTCCTAAACATCTGAAATCTCCACCTAAGACCATAACATGCTGAGAAAATTTATGTGAAGTGGATTCTAAATTTTCTCTCAGTTGTTCTGCCACTAATGCTGCTGAGTCGGGAGGTCGGTAAAAGGACCCAATTATTAACCTAGCTCGGTTGTTGAGTTTAACCTCCACCCATAATAATTCACAGGAACTATCCACTTCTACTTCACTACAGGATAAACTACTGCTAACAGCGACAAACACGCCACCACCGGTTGCATGCAATCTATCCTTTCTAAATACCGTCTGAGCCTTTGTAAAAATTTCGGCAGGATTTATCTCTGGCTTGAGCCAGCTTTCTGTACCTATAACGATTTCAGCTTCGGTGCTTTCTATCAGTGCTTGAAGTTCCGGTACTTTACCAATGCAGCTTCGACAGTTTACAATTACAATACCGATTGCTGCTTGGTCCCCGCATGTCCTGACTTTGCCCCGCACCCTTTGAGGCTGTTGCCCTACGCACTGCGGCGCGCTCTTCAAAACAGCAAATTTTACCACGGCTCAACATGTTTCTAGAAGATAAAATTTATGTTATGTGATTTGGGTCTTTATCAAAACATTGGCAGTAAATTGGTATTTCATTTACGCGTGTACGAAATTGCATTAAAGTGTCAAATAAGTGGACAGCGTGTGTTGCTCGTAGTTGGTAACACTGTCATTACGCGCTTATGTTCAGCAAGAAACGACGTTTCGTTAAGAAGAACATTTCCATCATGAAACGACGTATTTATTTTACGGTGTACAGGTTGTGACCAAAGTATTGCACGTATCCCACATAACATAGTTAGAGCAGTGTAGGTAGAGACATTTGTCCGATAGCAAGTATTTTATCTCTAAGAAGCACGCAGCCACGTACAGGAAAAGACAGGTCAAATCTTCCTTATAAGATTTAGATATTTAATACAGTAGTTGCTTTTTGTAGCGAAAAAGACCTCATTATTTTTGAAGAATTAACAGCTCATTTCTCTGTTTTAGGTCACGTAAATCTGGGAGGATACACGATTAGAAATAGTTTTCCTAAGCTCCTTTTGATACACCGGATACTAGCCTATGTCGTTACACAACATTCGTAGGTGAACCTGTATCAAGGTCGTAAGTTGGTTCAAGGGAAATACAAGCTTTATTCTCGTAGAGTAGGCCTACCTTAAGATACACAACTACGCAGCCTGGTCGGCCGGCCGCGGTGGTCTAGCGGTTCTGACGCTGCAGTCCGGAACCGCAAGCCCGCTACGGTCGCAGGTTCGAATCCTGCCTCGGGCATGAGTGTGTGTGATGTACTTAGGTTAGTTAGGTTTAAGTAGTTCTAAGTTCTAGGAGACTTATGACCTAAGATGTTGAGTCCCATAGTGCTCAGAGCCATTTCGCAGCCTGGTCCGAGACGCCTTCTCGGCAGTGTTTGCACCGAAATGCCGTTCCCGGCCCCCACGTTCTCACATTTTAGGGCAGTTCTCGAATTTTTTTGACGACAGGTTTCAACATTAACCAAAGCTATATCACTATAACTCTCTTCTTAAGAAGTGTCGAAAGCAGTTATAAAAAGTATACGGTTCCACTTAAAAAAAGCACTTGCTTTAATATCTCCGTTGATTAACAAAATAAAAAAAATACGTGCCCCTCAATGTTCTAACATTTGTTGAAAACCGCGTTACGATATGTGTAACAGTTTAGGAAATAGAAGGGGTGTTACGTCTTACGTGACTCATCATGTATACTGGTTTATTATGCAATAACGTGATGCAACATGACGTAAAACTCAAGCATGTGAGATACGTCTGGTGATCCAAAATGAAAGAATAGGTTTCAGTTGTTTATTCTAGACAAACTGTACAAGATAGAAACGCGTAGAAGAGAAATATGTTCGTTTTTATGGTTCCATACCTCAATCGGTAAAGAATGGAACCGTTGCAGGATGTAAGATCCACCAGTTATGCAAAACAACGTTTTTTCTAAGTTTCCAAACATATTTCAGTACCACTGTGCCTTCATCAGTGGGTTTCTGTTTTATTCAATCTGTAATGTGAACATTTTTACTAAATGATTACAAATTTATATGGATGTTTGGCCGGGCGGTGTGACCGAGCGGTTCTAGGCGCTTCAGTTCGGAACTGCGCTGCTGCTACGGTCGTAGGCTCGAATCCTGCCTCGGGCATGGGTGTGTGTGATGTCCTTAGGTTAGTTAGGTTTAAGTAGTTCTAAGTCTATGGGACTGGTGACCTCAAATGTTAAGTCCCATAGTGCTTAGAGCCATTTGGACAATTTTGTGGATATTTAGTTCAAACAATAATTCGTTTCTTTTTGTTAATACCTTTACACTTGGTGTGCATGATTTTTCAGGACCACTTGTGTATTATTTATGACAAGAAGCTTGTCAGCTGCAACCAAACGTTGTTGATGAGAAATCTTGTTGGGAGTTCACCTACCATCTAAACGTAATTTAGTTTGTCACGATAAATTGCGCCTAATTCGTTTTTACTTGCGTTTTCGTGTGGTAAGCCCTTTTATTCTCAGAATCATGGCGAGGTGCTGTGATACACACGCAAATATAGCACGTATTTTCACAGATAAGGTCGTAAAAGCACTTTTCACGTCACCAAAGCACAGTGTAATTGTGGTTGTTGTGTGTGCCAGCCCAGTCAGTGTTCGTTTGTTCACCAGTTAGATCGGCGCCAAATTTGAATTTTGTTTACATTGTATCTTTGTGTGTGTGTTTTCTGTACGCTTCAAAGCTATTTGTGTTGTCTTTTACATGGTGTTCCTTTTGAGTGTAAAATGATGTCTTTGCAGAATGTAGTGTAGCCATTTTGTGTGTGTGTGTGTGTGTGTGTGTGTGTGTGTGTGTGTGTGTTATGTGTGTGGGTAGACTTTATCTGTTTGTGTTGTCTTTTTTGTAAAGTTCCTTTAATGTGTTAAATAGTTTGCCCTTCCAGAGTGTAGTATATTCAGTTATGACCTGTTTTCCTTTTGCTATTGCCTTCTGTATGTGGAAGTTTACCTCAACGGTCAATTTGCTGTATAGGCTGTGGCTGCGTTTTAGTATTCTTAAGTCTGTTCCTATTGTAGTTGGGTGGTGATTGTGGGCTATAGGATTGCTTTGTTCTCCTTTTGTCTGTCAGAATGTTAAAAACACTTTTTCTCAGGGACACATAGAAGTATCAAGTTGAAATCTCACATACTGAGGTCTATGGTTCCTTGGTTCCGAAGCTTCTAAGTCAATGCAGTCAAAACATACGACCATTTATGTCACATATTTTAGTACTTGCAAGCCCACTCGTCAAAACCTATAGCGTACTTTCCGTTGACCTAGAATGATGACATTTGGAAAAAGGAAGGTTTGACAGCACAACCAAACGAAAAGATCGAAAAACTGCAAATTCGTAATTAGGTGATCCGAAAAATCTTTTTTGTCATATGTTATGTGACTGTCTGTCCGTCCATCCGTCGGTTAAGATCTCTTCTTCTAAGGAACGGGTTGGTGGATTAAATTGGAATTTATATGAAATACTATGGTCTATTGTGCCTCGGCGGCATAATAAACGTTAGCTTTTTAAGTCAATGCAGTCAAACGGTACGGCCATTTATTTCACATGTTTGGATACTCGCAGACTCGCCCATCAAAACCTATAAGGTAATACTTGTTGACCTAGAAGGAAGGATTCATAGTACAAGTAAAGATAAAGTTCGAAAATCATTAATATGTAGTTATATCACATGAAAAGAATGTTTCTTTTGTCATTTGTTATCCGACGTCAAACTTGAAATTACAACAATCACTAGTTCTGCATTCACACTGACTGGATCGCTGTGGTAAAAGTCGAAAACCAAGCAAGGAATGACTTTACTGCTTATACACTGAAGCGCCAAACTAGTATAGGCATGCATATTCAAATATAGAGATGTGTAAACAGGCAGAATACGGCGCTGCGGTCGGCAACACCTATATACGACAAGTGTCTGGCGCAGTCGATAGATCTGTTACTGCTGCAACAGTTGATTGTTATCAAGATTTTAAGTGTGTTCGAAAGTGAAGTTATAATGGTTCAAATGGCTCTGGGACTTGACTTCGGAGGTCATCAGTCCCCTAGAACTTAGAAATACGTAAACCTAACTAAGGACATCACACACATCTATGCCCGAGGCAGGATTCGAACCTGCGACCGTAGCGGTCACGCGGTTCCAGACTATAGCGCCTAGAACCGCTCGGCCACCCCGGCCAGAGTGAAGTTATAGTTGGCGCACGAGCGACGGGTCACAGCATCTTCGAGGCAGCGATGAAGTTGGGATTTTCCCGTACGACCATTTCACGAGTGTACCGTGAATATCAGGAATCCGGTAAAACATAAAACCTCCGGCATCGCTGCGGCCGCAAAAAGATCATGCGAGAATGGGACAAACGACGACTGAAGAGAATCGTTCAACGTGACAGAAGTGCAACCCTTCCGGAAATTGCTGCAGATTTCAACGCTGGGCCATCAACAAGTGTCAGCGTGAACCAATCAACGAAACACCGACATAGGCGTTCAGAGCCGAAGGCTCACTCTTGTAACCTTGATGACTGCACGACACAAAGTTTTACGCCTCGCCTGCGCCCATCGACACCGATATTTGGCTGTTGATGACTGGAAAGATGTTGCCTGGACGGGCGAGTCTCATTTCATATTGTATCGAGTGGATGGACGTCTACGGATATGGAGATAAACTCATGAATCCATGGACCCTGCATGTCGGCAGAGGACTGTTCAAGCAGGTGGAGGCTCTGTAATGATGTTGGGCGTGTACAGTTGGAGTGATACGGGACCCCTGAAACTTCTAGATGCGACTCTGACAGCTGACAACTACGTAAACATCGTGACTAATCACCTGCATCAATTCATGTCCATTGTGTAGACTTGGGCAATTCCATCAGGACAATGCGACACCCCATACGTGCAGAACTGCTAGAGAGTTGAGACGCCCTGCTAAACCCGCAGGACAGGACAAGTAGTAGAAAGGGTGGAAGGGGGCCAGAATGAGCGGCTGTCAGTTACACTCCAAACATTATACTTTATTTAGTTGTCCAAACTTTACAGCGCAACTTCTAAGCTTCACTATCGACAGAAAATGTCTTTAATTCTAAAACGGCTGAAGGCCCATGTATTAAATACAACTGCTATAAGTATTTTTCTTTTTGAGACAGAAGGCTCTAGGCTTTAACCTTAACTAGTATTTAAGGCCAAGCGATGTAAGACTTGACTACTCGGATATATTAAGTTTTTTAAAAGCGGCTGAAGACCGATAAATTTAAATCAACATAACTACAATAAAGTTTCAATAGGCAGAAGGCCCAAGCTTTATGACCAATAAGAAAACTTACTCCAAAACGGCTGAAGGCCTTTGTTTTAAAAAAACTGCAACAAATTTTCCAAGCAGAAAGCCCAAAGTTTTTAAACTTAAATTGTATTTGACCCAAGTGATGTAAGACTTGATAAGTAAGAAACCAAAATTTTAAAGTGACTAAAGGCCTATCATTTTAAGTCACGATGTTTACGTAGTTGTCAGCTGTCAGAGTCGCATCTAGAAGTATCAGGGGTCCCGTATCACCCCAACTGCACACGCCCAACATCATTACAGAGCCTCCACCTGCTTGAACAGTCCTCTGCCGACATGCAGGGTCCATGGATTCATGAGTTTATCTCCATACCCGTAGACGTCCATCCACTCGATACAATATGAAATGAGACTCGCCCGACCAGGCAACATCTTTCCAGTCATCAACAGCCAAATATCGGTGTCGATGGGCGCAGGCGAGGCGTAAAGCTTTGTGTCGTGCAGTCATCAAGGTTACAAGAGTGAGCCTTCGGCTCTGAACGCCTATGTCGGTGTTTCGTTGATTGGTTCACGCTGACACTTGTTGATGGCCCAGCGTTGAAATCTGCAGCAATTTCCGGAAGGGTTGCACTTCTGTCACGTTGGACGATTCTCTTCAGTCGTCGTTTGTCCCATTCTTGCATTTTCAAGAGGCAGAAGGCCCACAGCTTCATCTCGAAAGAATGGAGTACTTGATAATTAAGAACCTTAAAACGTAGAGTGGCTGACGGCCCATGCTTTTAAAAAATAATACAACTAGAATAAATTTTAAATAGACAGAAATCCCACAGCTTTACCTTCCGAAAGGTAATACTTGATAAGTAAGATCCTCAAAACTTAATGCGGCTCAAGGCCGATGCTTTTAAAAACAACACACTGCAATAAGTTTTCAATAGGCAGAAAGCCACAGCTTTATCTTCCAAAAGGTAATACTTGATAAGTAGGATCCTTAAAACGTAAAGCGGCTGAAGGCCGATGCTTTTAAAAACAATACACTGCAATAAGTTTTCAACAGCCAGAAAGCCCACAGCTTTATCTTCCCAAAGGTAATACTTGATAAGTAAGATCCTTAAAACTTAAAGAGGCTGAAGGCCGATGCTTTAAAACAATACAATAAATTTTCAACAGGCAGAAGGCCCAAGCTTTATATTCAGACAATATAAGAATTGCCTAATTTAGAAAAAACTTACTTTTATAACGGCTGAAGGCCTTTGATTTTAAAAACACAATTACAAGCATACAAATTTGAACCATCGGCTATGAGCCATTAAAAATACACAATTAAACGCCAACAAGAAAGGCAGTATAGGTAACGGCGCTCAGGGGGCTGCCCTTCTTAACATCCGCTTAGATGAGATAAGAAGTCGGCCCATCTATACTTGATCCGCCTGCAACACAACCAAGAGGCAGTCAGCGACCCACCGACAAGACGACTTGCTAACCACCGACCAGTATACGAGAATTCCAAAGCCAGAACGTTACAGACATAGCCGCCCACAACCAAAAATACATTAAGCTATCAAAAACTACACACCATGTTGGACAGCGGCAACAGGTGAGGAGAGGACACTGCCTGAATTTGCGTCAGCGACCAGGGCAGATAAGCGGAACACTAACGGCCACAAGGCAGAAAATTCCGCTGGTGCTCTTGAATTTCAAACCGACAAATGTAGTTAGTTCCACCACACGGCAGCTAAATCTTCACCAACTCGAACACTCGCTGTTGCTGCCAGGAATACCGCCAACAGCGAACCACCAACCAAGGGGACGACGTGAACAGACGTGGCTTCAGTAAATACACTCCTGGAAATTGAAATAAGAACACCGTGAATTCATTGTCCCAGGAAGGGGAAACTTTATTGACACATTCCTGGGGTCAGATACATCACATGATCACACTGACAGAACCACAGGCACATAGACACAGGCAACAGAGCATGCACAATGTCGGCACTAGTACAGTGTATATCCACCTTTCGCAGCAATGCAGGCTGCTATTCTCCCATGGAGACGATCGTAGAGATGCTGGATGTAGTCCTGTGGAACGGCTTGCCATGCCATTTCCACCTGGCGCCTCAGTTGGACCAGCGTTCGTGCTGGACGTGCAGACCGCGTGAGATGACGCTTCATCCAGTCCCAAACATGCTCAATGGGGGACAGATCCGGAGATCTTGCTGGCCAGGGTAGTTGAGTTACACCTTCTAGAGCACGTTGGGTGGCACGGGATACATGCGGACGTGCATTGTCCTGTTGGAACAGCAAGTTCCCTTGCCGGTCTAGGAATGGTAGAACGATGGGTTCGATGACGGTTTGGATGTACCGTGCACTATTCAGTGTCCCCTCGACGATCACCAGTGGTGTACGGCCAGTGTAGGAGATCGCTCCCCACACCATGATGCCGGGTGTTGGCCCTGTGTGCCTCGGTCGTATGCAGTCCTGATTGTGGCGCTCACCTGCACGGCGCCAAACACGCATACGACCATCATTGGCACCAAGGCAGAAGCGACTCTCATCGCTGAAGACGACACGTCTCCATTCATCCCTCTATTCACGCCTGTCGCGACACCACTGGAGGCGGGCTGCACGATGTTGGGGCGTGAGCGGAAGACGGCCTAACGGTGTGCGGGACCGTAGCCCAGCTTCATGGAGACGGTTGCGAATGGTCCTCGCCGATACCCCAGGAGCAACAGTGTCCCTAATTTGCTGGGAAGTGTCGGTGCGGTCCCCTACGGCACTGCGTAGGATCCTACGGTCTTGGCGTGCATCCGTGCGTCGCTGCGGTCCGGTCCCAGGTCGACGGGCACGTGCACCTTCCGCCGACCACTGGCGACAACATCGATGTACTGTGGAGACCTCACGCCCCACGTGTTGAGCAATTCGGCGGTACGTCCACCTGGCCTCCCGCATGCCCACTATACGCCCTCGCTCAAAGTCCGTCAACTGCACATACGGTTCACGTCCACGCTGTCGCGGCATGCTACCAGTGTTAAAGACTGCGATGGAGCTCCGTATGCCACGGCAAACTGGCTGACACTGACGGCGGCGGTGCACAAATGCTGCGCAGCTAGCGCCATTCGACGGCCAACACCGCGGTTCCTGGTGTGTCCGCTGTGCCGTGCGTGTGATCATTGCTTGTACAGCCCTCTCGCAGTGTCCGGAGCAAGTATGGTGGGTCTGACACACCGGTGTCAATGTGTTCTTTTTTCCATTTCCAGGAGTGTAAATCACCACTCAACTTTCATGTCCTGGGTCGGTGAGCCACGAACCTCGTAGCACTCGGAACAGCTCCCACACGCTCCGGCACTGCATAGAGACGGCCAGTGGGCCGGGCCGACTGCGCCCAGCGGAGACTTGCTTGCTGATCCGCTCCAACCGACAGTCCGCCGACAACATCTAAAACAAGTTGTCAGTGGAAATGACACCAACTACACACAGTTTGACGACCACTTGCATGAAAACTTGAACGACACTCACAGCGAATGGCTGTGGAATCACAAAGACAAATTGGGCGTCGATATACACACACAGCCAACCCATAAGCGATCGGCGAGCCAACTCACGGCGTTCAGTAGGACGACCGACCGACGATCCACGAAGACCGTTTCTGGATCGAGTGATGTGTGGCGGCAACGGTCGGGCGAGCCATGGACATCCAAGCCTCACTGCTGCTCCAACACGACTGAACTAGTGCCGCGTTCCAACTGCACGACTGGCAGGTCCCAACTGCCCTCCTGGCATGTTCCAACTGACTCCACGACAGATTTTTTTTTTCCTTTGTTGGGTTTCGATTCCCCCTAAAGGGGGCGGGCTGGCAGCAGCTAAATACGCCGCTCTTCAACCTACAGAATTTGTCTTAAAAAGATGAAGATAATAAAAAATAATAACAGTAGGCGATAAAATCGGTGACTTAAAGGTAAAAATGGCAGAAAATTCTGGAGCATAAAACATAAAACACAGGGTCGATGAAGCTAATAAAACACACAGGAAGCAGAAAAACAATAGACAGACAATTAAAAAAACACAGCGACAGTCTGGGTTCTGTTCGCAAGAGATATAAAAAGCACACCCAGCGACAGCATGATTTCTGTTCGCAACACTGTGGAAGGACGCACAACACCGAACACTCACTTAAACACTGCGCTAAAAGTTGGCACAAATACGACATACCACACCCGAGAGCAGGTGGGGGGGAAACTGGTCAGATGACGGGGAAAAGGGGGGGGGGAAGGAGAGGAAAAGTGAAGGGGGAGGGGGGAAAGGAGCCGATGGAAGAGGAGGATCCATAAGAGGGGTGGGGGTGCTGAGCAGACGTGCCAGGGATTGGGGAAGGCAGAGGAGGGGAGTACAAAAGGACTCGGGGGGGGGGGGGAGAAAGGAGGTGATAGGCGGGGAGAAAACACAGGATGGAAGGGGGGAGGAAGAGGGAGCCCAGGGAAAAGACGGAGGAAAGGAGGGGGGGGGTTGAGAATCAGAGTTGATAGGAAGGATAAATGGAGGGAGAGAGGGCATCATCCGGGAGGGGGAGCTGATGGAAGCCACCTTGGGAAAGGAGATGTAGGGTGTAGAGATGGAGGGCAGGGGGGACACAACGGCAGGGGGTGGGGATGGGAGAGGAGAGGAGCAACCAGGGGGTGAGGGGGTTCAAGACGGCGGGAGGTGTAGAGGATGCGGATATGTTCGAGGAATAGGAGCAGATGGGGGAAAGGAAGGAGATCATAGAGGATCCGCATGGGGGACGGGAGGCGTATACGGAAGGCGAGGCGGGGTGCATGATGCTCAAGGATTTGGAGGGACTTATAGAATTTGGGGGGGGGGGGGGGGAGATATCCAGGCAGGACTGGCGTAACAGAGGATGGGACGGATTAAGGATTTGTAGGTGTGGAGGATGGTAGAGGGGTGCAACCCCCACGTCCGGCCAGAGAGGAGTTCGAGGAGTCGGAGGCGGTTGTGGGCTTTGGATTGGATGGAGTGGAGATGAGGGATCCAGGTGAGGTGACGGTCAATGGTGAGGCCAAGGTAGGTGAGGGTGGGGGTGAGGCGGACAGGACGTGCGCAGACAGTAAGGGAGAAATCCAGGAGCCGGAATCCACGACAGACGACAATTGGGAAGTAATAGCAGTGCAGCAAAGCTAACACGTGAGGGCCATATCGATAGGCGCTGCTGCTGCCGCTGACGGGCAGACAAAGCAGCAGCTCAGCGACAACAGAAACTGAAACTAACATAACGAGGTGGCAACACGAAAAAAAAACAGGATGTAAACTAAGAGAGGGCGCGAGCGCGAGCCACGCACGGCTCAAAAGTGTCTCCAGGAACACTCTTCTGAGTTCAAACACTTCCGCTGGCCACCGAAGTCCCCAGACGTGAACATTATTGAGCATATCTGGGATGCCTTGCAACGTGCTGTTCAGAAGAGATTTCCGCCCCCTCAAACTCTTACGGATTTATGGACAGCCCTGCAAGATTTGGTCTCGCGGTTCTAGGCGCGCAGTCCGGAACCGCGCGACTGCTACGGTCGCAGGTTCGAATCCTGCCTCGGGCATGGATGTGTGTGATGTCCTTAGGTTAGTTAGGTTTAAGTAGTTCTAAGTTCTCGGGGACTGATGACCACAGCTGTTAAGTCCCATAGTGCTCAGAGCCATTTGAACCATTTGAACCCTGCAAGACTCATGGTGTCGGTTCCCTCCAGTACTACTTCATATATTAGTCGAGTGCATGCCACGTCGTGTTGCAGCGCTTCCGCGTGCTTGCGGCGGTCCCTACATGATATCAGACACGTGTACGAGTTTCTTTGGCTCTTCAGTGTATGACGCGTTTCGCAATTTATTCACCATTAGATATCCAGAAGCAATTACTGAACGTAGATATGACGTTTCAAGTTGTATGTGGAACAAATATTCGAAGACCAGGCAGAGTTGCCGCCCGTCACCACAGAAAACAGTTTGTGGAAATGTTTTTAGTAGTAAAAGGATTCAACGTCTGTGGCTACTACTTTCAAAGAGACTACCAATCTCCGCTGAGTACATAAATTCGCAGTATCAGCCTTGTTATTTTTGTAACCTTCCCCGCACATAACATTATCCGACAGACAGCAATATCACGTGTCAAACAGATTTCTCGTGCACTGCCTCTTAGTTTGCTGAACAATTTGTAACTTGTCACACGGCTCAAGGTGGAAGGGCAATCTCTGTTTAACGTTTTGTGAATAACTTCCTTCCATTGCTGCATAGTCGAGGTTTTATTGCTTTGGCACCACGTTTCCCTGTTACGGGTACTTGCATCACCGATGGGTGGTCTTGGAATTCCAGGTAACCACGCAGTTCCCTGCTTAAGGAGCTTCCTTCGTGCTGTTTTGCTGCTGAGAGCTCTCCAAAGACTTTGGCATCCATCGTCCTCTCAATTTTGGTCAGAATCCTCTTCAAGATACGTCCGTGACTATCACTCAAAACACAGTACGGTCGCCGTCGTGATTTGGTGGTTGATGTTTTTCCGCGTTCCTTATGTGCAGTATAAATCTTCGATATGGTGCCTTTTGAAACACGAAACACTTCAGGTACCTTGGTTACTGAAGCACCTACCATTCGACCATCAACGATATGCCCACATTCGAATTCGCACATCTCAGACATAATGCACTGACAGCTGCATAGAACACTGTTTTGAACACGATTGACACTTGTATTGATGACATTGCCCATATGCAGTTCGTGGTCAAATACAACAGCACCGCCGTGCGGAGTGGCCGCGCCGTTTGAGGCGTCAAGTCACGGACTGCGCGGCCCCACCCGCCGGAGATTCGAGTCTCCCTCGGGCATGGGTGCGTATGTTGTTCTTAGCATAAGTAAGCTTAAGTGTAAGCCTAGGGACCGATGACCTAAGCAGTTTGGTGCAACTCCTGCAGGCTTGGCTTGCATCTGTATTTATGTCCAACCATGCATTTTTCGTTTTATTCCCGTATTTTGGTCCAATCCATGTACTTCATACTGAAATCAGTGTCCGCTTATAATTACACATTCGCATTATACCGGAAACGGCTCATGTTTTCTGTAAAATTTTTGCTTACATTATTGTGTACTTTCACTTGGATCGACGTTCCCTATTGTTGTTGTAGTCTTCAGTCCAGAGACTGGTTTGATACACCTCTCCATGCTACTCTATCCTGTGCAAGCTTCTTCATCTCCCAGTACCTATTGCAACCTACATCCTTCTGAATCTGTTTAGTGTATTCATCTCTTGGTCTCCTTCTACGATTTTTACCCTCCACGTTGCCCTCCAATACTAAATTGGTGATCCCTCGATGTCTCAGAATATATCCTACTAACCGATACCTTCTTCTAGTCAAGTTGTGCCACAAACTCCTCTTCTCCCCAATCCTATTCAATACCTCCTCATTAGTTATGTGATCTACCCATCTAATCTTCAGCATTCGTCTGTAGCACTACATTTCGAAAGCTTCTATTCTCTTCTTGTCTAAACTATTTATCGTCCACGTTTCACTTCCATACATGCCTACACTCCTTACAAATACTCTCAGAAACGACTTCCTGACACTTAAATCTATACTCGATGCTAGCAAATTTGTCTTCTTCAGAAACGCTTTCCTTGCCATTGCCAGTCTACATTTTATATCCTCTCTACTTCGACAATCATCAGTTATTTTGCTCCCCAAATAGCAAAACTCATTTACTATTTTAAGCGTCTCATTTCCTAATCTAATACCCTCAGCATCACCCGATTTAATTCGACTACATTCCATTATCCTTGTTTTGCTTTTGTTGATGTTCATCTTATATCTTCCTTTCAAGACACTGTCCATTCCGTTCAACTGCTCCTCCAGGTCCTTTGCTGCCTCTGACAGAAATACAACGTCACCGGCGAACCTGAACCCTACTAAATATGATATTCCCTGTTTACAAACTTTGCACATGGGCGCCGTCCCATGTGGCCGCTTGCGCGGCTTGGGTCTTAAATGGGCTCTGAGTGTGGGTGCACGAAGAGAGGACTGGCACTTGCTGCGCACTCGGAGGCTTCAGAGAACAGTCAGGCGCGCCTGAGCGGCTGCCAGCAAACCCGCATACCGCCGGCAGCTGTCGCCACTCTGCGTAGGACTCGCGCCGTCACCAGTGGTAGATGGGCCAGTTTTCCCCTACAGCTTCCAAAGACATTTACAATAAAGTTGAGGACATTATCTACAACCAACTTTTTCAGCGGTAACGGTTGATGATCTCTCATTCCTGGCACTTAGTATCAATTTTGGACGTGCATTCTTTAATACAGTTTCTTAAAAAGAAAAGTTGACTTTTGAAGTTAAACGAACACAAGTAATTGTTTTCTGAACACATATTGCGGTACATGAACGATCTGCTCGTACAGCTTAGCGCGCCTCACTCTGGCTTAAGAGATGGTGAGATCAACCAGACCTAGGTCGAATCTGTGCGGTGTATTAACGGACCGTTGTGTTGGTTAGCCGGCCTGCCTGAGTGAGGCTTTTAGGCTATTTACCGCTCTCAGGTAGGCAAATAATGGGCTACTTCCCAGTCTCCACCTCTGAAAATATGATACACAAACTGCAGAGCCCTTGGAAGGTTCCATCCACCTTCCAAGGGCTCTGCTCGGCTCTGTAAAGGATGATTTGGGATTTAGGAAACCCGGGGTGTACAAAATCCCGTGTCAATGTGGGAAAGCTTACGTTGGCCGTTCTATTCGTACAATGCATGACAGGTGTGTGGAACATCGCCGTCACACGAGGCTACAACAGCCGGAAAAATCGGCAGTAGCAGAACACTGCCTAAATGAGAGACACAAAATGAAATTTGAGGAAACTGTTGTGGTTGCCAACATTTCCAGTTTTTGGAACAGTGTTTATAAAGAGGCGATTGAAATTAGGTTGACTGATAATTTAATCAACAGAGACAATGGGTTTTCTCTTAGCAAGACGTGGAATCCTGTATTGTCTCGCATCAAAGCTGAACGTTCTTTGGTGCGGCCTTGATTGCGATATATCGTTGCAAGCAGTATTTCACTGAGGGCGGCGCCACCTCCCTGTTTTGGAAGGCAGAAACTGTGATGGGCGGCGCATGCACCGGGTACTGAACGGTGGCCTACATAGGACGTCGATTTGCAACCTGGCGTCAGTTCTCAGCGGGACTCATCAGCATAAGCAGCCTTTTCCTGAATATGGCGAACTGTTGGATCGCCGAAATATCGAGTCAAGTTGATATTAGGATCCGGCAGCAAACCCGAAGAGACTTTCAACAACCTGGATTCATTCGAAAAGTTGACACTTTGCCATTCGTGCACCCAGGTTCGTCGTTGAGTACACCATCGCAGGCGCTCCTGTCTGTGATGCAGCGTCAAGGGTAACCGCAGCCATGGTCTCCGAGCTGATAATTCATGCTGCTGCAAACGTCGTCGAACTGATCGTGCAGATGGTTGTTGTCTTGCAAACGTCCCCATCTGTTGACTCAGGGATCGAGAAGTGGCTGCACGATCCGTTACAGCCATGCGGATAAGATGCCTGTCATCTCGACTGCTAGTGATACGAGGCAGTTGGGATCCACCGATTCCATATTCTGTTAACAGTCATTGGATCTCGACCAACGCGAGCAGCAATGTCGCGATACGATAAACCGCAATCGCGATAGCCTACAACCCGACCTTTATCAGAGTCGGAAACGTGATGGTACGCCTTTCTCCTCCTTACACGAGGCATCACAGCAACGTTTCACCAGGCAACGCCGGTCAACTGCTGTTTGTGTATGAGAAATCGGTTGGAAACTTTCCTCATGTCAGCACGTTGTAGGTGTCGCCACCGGTGCCAACTTTGTGTGAATGCTCTGAAAAGCTAATCATTTGAATACCACAGCATATTCTTCCTGTCGGTTAAATTTCGCGTCCTTAGCACGCCATCTTCGTGGTGTAGCAATTTTAATGGCCAGTAGTGTACATCTGAAAGATGATGTCTGTTCAAATTTCGCGCCAGTCGCATGAGAGTGGCGCTAGTAGAGCCACTATAAGGTTGCAAATCAGGTTTGCTTTAAATACGTACTGTAACGGTCGTGAGCATTAGTCCCCTGTGAGATCTATCGTGGTGAATCGATATTAGGGAAGAATGCCTTTAAGGCGATGAAGACGTCATTATCAACACTTCACTGAGTTCGAATGGGGTCTTGTAATAGAGCTGTGAGAAGCTGGGCGTTCCTTCTGCGATATTGCGGGAAGACTGGGCTGGAATGCAGCTACAGTACACGATTGCTGGCAGCAATTATGGGGCTCCGGACGGCCACTTTACACTACCAGAGGGAAAACTATTGTCTTCGGCGTTTACTTCTGGCGCATCATAACTTCACCTGCAGCGGCAATTTGAACAGCAGATGGCACGACAGTGACGTAACGAAATGTCAGAAATCGATTACTTCAAGGATAGATCCGAGCCAGGCGTCCAGTAGCGTGCATCCCACTGGCCCCAAACTACCGCCATTCGCCACTTCAGCAGGTCAAACGAGAGATCGCTGGAGGGCATGGCGGAGACATGTTGTATTTATTTTATTTATTTATTTATTTATTGTTCCGTGGGACCAAATTAAGGAGAAGTCTCCATGGTCATGGAACGAGTCAATACATGAAATTATAACACGATATTAGAAACAGATAAAATGAAATATAAAAAAAAAAAAAACATATTCAGGTGACAAGTCGTAAGTTTAAATGAAGACAATCAACAATGTAACACTGGAATTTGCTTAATTTTTTAGCTCTTCCAGGAGCTCCTCGACAGAATAGAAGGAGTGAGCCATGAGGAAACTCTTCAGTTTAGACTTAAAAGAGTTTGGGCTACTGCTAAGATTTTTGAGTTCTTGTGGTAGCTTATTGAAAATAGATGCAGCAGAATACTGCACTCCTTTCTGCACAAGAGTCAAGGAAGTGCATTCTACATGCAGATTTGATTTCTGCCTAGTATTAACTGAGTGAAAGCTGCTAACTCTTGGGAATAGGCTAATATTGCTAAAAACAAACGACATTAAAGAAAATATATGCTGTGAGGGCAATGTCAGAATTCCCAGATTTTTGAATAGGGGTCGACAAGAGGTTCTCGAACTTACACCACATATAGCTCGAACAGCCCGTTTTTGAGCCAAAAATACCCTTTTTGAATCAGAAGAATTACCCCAAAAAATAATACCATACGACATAAGCGTATGAAAATATGCGAAGTAGACTACTTTTCGTGTTGAAGTGTCACTTATTTCAGATACTGTTCTAATGGTAAATAAAGCAGCATTTAGCTTCTGAACAAGATCCTGGACATGGGCTTTCCACAACAGCTTACTATCTATCCGAACGCTTAGGAATTTGAACTGTTCCGTCTCGCTTATAATATGCCCATTCTGTCTGATCAAAATATCGGTTCTTGTTGAATTGTGAGTTAGAAACTGTAAAAACTGAGTCTTACTGTGATTTAGCATCAAATTATTTTCCACAAGCCACGAACTTATTTCATGAATTATATTATTTGTTACTGTTTCAATATTACACACAAGATCCTTCACTATCAAGCTGGTGTCATCAGCAAACAGAAATATTTTTGAATCACCTGTAATACTAGAACGCATATCATTTATATAAATAAGAAACAGCAGTGGCCCCAGCATCGACCCTTGGGGAACGCCCCACTTAACAGTGCCACATTGGGGCTGAACATCACTACCACTCTCAATATTGCGGAGAATTACCCTCTACTTTCTGTTCTTAAAGTAAGAGGCGAACCAATTGTAAGCTACTCCCCTTACTCCATAATGGTCCAACTTCTGCAGTAATATTTTGTGGTCAACACAGTCAAAAGCCTTCGTTAAATCAAAGAAAACACCTAGTGTTCGCAACCTTTTATTTAATCCGTCCAAAACCTCACAGAGAAAAGAGAATATAGCATTTTCAGTTGTTAAACCATTTCTAAAACCAAACTGAACATTTTCTGATGAAAGCCGTCAGCAGCAGCGTAATGCTCGCCCACATGCCGCTGTCGCAACCCGACTCGCTCTACAGGGTGTCGACATGGTGCCTTGGCCTGCTCGATCACCATCGCTGTCTCCAGTCTAGCACGTATGGGACATCATCGCACAACTCCAGCGTCATCCACGAACAACATTAACCGTCTCTGTACTGACCGACCAAGTGCACCAGGCACGGAACTCTATCCCACAAACTGACATCCGGTAAACGTACAATGCAAGGCGTGCACATCTACGTGCTTGCGTTTAACATTTTGGCGGTTACGTCGGTTATTAACGTATCAGCATTTTACATTTGCAACGGCTTATCTCGTACTTGCATAAGCTGTTGTGTCTGTTGGTCTCCTCCCCCCGGCAATTCGAAATTCGCGCCATCGCGCTACCTTGTATTAGTTATTAGTTGAAAACAATCTTGGTTGCAATTTTAGTGTCCGCAGCTCGTGGTCGTGCGGTAGCGTTCTCGCTTCCCACGCCCGGGTTCCCGGGTTCGATTCCCGGCGTGGTCAGGGATTTTCTCTGCCTCGTGATGACTGGGTGTTGTGTGCTGTCCTTAGGTTAGTTAGGTTTAAGTAGTTCTAAGTTCTAGGGGACTGATGACCATAGATGTTAAGTCCCATAGTGCTCAGAGCCATTCTTTTTTGCAATTTTAGTTTTTTATTTTTCAACGACGCGTTTCGTCTTATTTAGGCATCGTCATGTTATCTTTTCTAGATGGACGCGAGAGGCACCAAGATCTGCATAATCCGTTCCCGTTCACAGGAGCGAGTAACAGAGTAAGATGGGGCTGAGGTAGTAAGCATTATCCATCTTGTGTAACTCCCCTGTTTTGCGTTGCGCGGCGCTGGCGCTAGCTGCGTCCGCAGTGGCCGCGAGGTGTGGTACAAGCTTGGTCTTGCTCACAGTTCCTGACCGTCGGTTTTTTTTTTTTTTTCAAACACTGCCATTGGAAAACATGTTTCTATTGGAAACATTGTTTTCTGCGATGTTTTGCAAATGTTTCCGACTTTACAAAATTGTCGAGGCTTTCGTGGCCACTTGTTGACAAACTGCCTATTGGCTTCTGTCTCGGGTTCTTCGGCCGACGTTCATCTAATGATTTTTCTGACGTTTCGCCAGCACGAGTGGCTGGCATTGTCAAAGCTTCACCCTCCATTGCCGGTGGTGAACTGGAGCCGAGCTCGCGGCCGCAGACTATATGTACCTGGCGCGCCAACGTCCGAGGGCTTCTCCGCGGTCATTTCCGGTGCGGTTCTCGTCTTGCTACCTGCGACGGTCGTTCGCTGCAGTACAGGAAGCCAGGATCCGTTTACCTTAAGGCTTTCCTCTTTCTTGTTCAAACTGTTCGTGTGTTTTTGTAGTTCTACGGCTTCTATGAACAAGCGCGTGTGATAGTGCTTCTCTACAGCCAGAACTTCCGTGTCGGCGAATTTCATTACTCCACAAATTATATTAGAAGTGTAACAGAGCCAAACACTCGGCGAAGTAAGGAACCAGAAGAAGAATTGTCGGGTACGGCCTTTCAGCCATACATTCCCAGAGTGACGGACAGAATCGGCCGTATATTGCGCAAACATGGCGTAAAGACGATTTTCAAACCGACAAGGAAGATCAAAGAGTGTCTTAGATCGGCGAAGGAGAAAAGAGACCCACTCGCAATGTCGGGAATATACCGCATACCATGCACATGCGGAAAAGTTTATGTCGGAATGACTGGACGATTCGTTAACACCAGGATCAAAGAGCATAAGCGTCATTGCAGGTTGGGGCAGGTGGAGAAATCGGCCGTGGCAGAGCACGCACTGAATGAGACCGACCACGTAATAAAATTCGCCGACACGGAAGTTCTGGCTGTAGAGAAGCACTATCACACGCGCTTGTTCAGAGAAGCTGTAGAAATACAAAAACACACGAACAGTTTGAACAAGAAAGAGGAAAGCCTTAAGGTAAACGGATCCTGGCTTCCCGTACTGCAGCGAACGACCGTCGCAGGTAGCAAGAGGAGAACCTCACCGGAAATGACCGCGGAGAAGCCCTCGGACGTTGGCGCGCCAGGTACATATAGTCTGCGCCCGCGAGCTCGGCTCCAGTTCATCACCGGCAATGGAGGGTGAAGCTTTGACAACGCCAGCCATTCGTGCTGGCGAAACGTCAGAAAAATCATTAGATGAACGTCGGCCGAAGAACCCGAGACAGAAGCCAATAGGCAGTTTGTTTCTGACTTTCTTTCTGGTCTCTGTTTCCGCCCACACTGGCGGCAAACATTTCTCGTTGTTTGTTCACGCTGTCTGCAGTGCACCTTGTGTTATAGTGTTCGTATCGTCCGCTGCTGCGTTATGTCTCGTGTCGAAGAAACAATAATGATATGTAGTGCTGCATTATCAATACTTGAAGGTTTACACAAACAAAATGAAAGGCGTCCTCGTCGTTGGTGAAGAAAAACATTCAGTAGAAGAACTGGCGGAAATAACTTGCTACGTGAGCCGAGTATGGAAGACGGCTCTGGGTTTCGTAACTTCACTCGGATGTCATCTAACGATTCTGAAAATCTGGCAAATATGATATCACCATTTGTTTCACAGAAAGACATGAATGTCAGGAAAGCGATTTCAGTGAACCAAAAGCTTGCAGTTACTCTTTTCTGGCACAGGAGATTCATTTCAGAGCATTGCGTATTTATTTCACATTTCGAAGCGAGCAATATCTCAAATAGTACCTGAAGTATGTGGAACTCTGGTGGAAGTACTGAAGGATTATGTAAAGGTAAGTAAATGAAAAACATCGTTAAATAAGCATATTTTCGAAATGTTACTATTTCTCAATTACATTACATATCTCATCAAACACAACTTCTTCAATTGTGTTGTCACTGTCTACATAACTCGTAAATGTAACAGGGGAATTATTACTTGATGATGACGATGGAAGACGGCATTTGCTTCGTGATACATTGCCCGTGTTAAAATGGACCGTTTACCAATTGCGGAAAAGGTCGATATCGTGTTGATGTATGGCTATTGTGACCAAAATGTCCAACGGGCGTGTGCTATGTATGCTGCTCGGTATCCTGGACGACATCAGATGTGAAACGTCACCCACGACCTGCAACAAATGATGATGCCAAGTAGGTGTTTTAGCTGCTGTCGCGGATGATCAACACATCAGTAGCAGACAAATTGCGCGAGAATCGGGAATCTCAAAATCGTCGGAGTTGAGAACGCTACATCAACATCGATTGCACCCGTACCATATTTCTATGCACCAGGAATTGCTTGGCGACGACTTTGAACGTCGTGTACAGTTCTGCCACTGGACACAAGAGAAATTACGGGACGATGACAGATTTTTTGCACGCCTTCTGTTTGGCGACAAAGCGTCATTCACCAACAGCGGTAACGTAAACCTGCGTAATATGCATTATTGGGCAACGGAAAATCAACGACGGCTGCGACAAATGGAACATCAGAGACCTCGGCGAGTTAATGTATGGTGCGGCATCATGGGATTAAGGATAATTGGCCCCCATTTTATCGATAGCAATCTAAATGGTGCAATGTATGCTGATTTCCTACGTAATGTTCTACCGATGTTACTACAAGATGTTTCGCTGCGTGACGGAATGGCGTTGTACTTCCAACATGATGGATGTCCGGCACATAGCTGGCGTGCGGTTGAAGCGGTACTGAATAGCATATTTCATGACAGGTGGATTGTTCGTCGAAGCACCATACCATGGTCCGCACGTTCACCGGAACTGACGTCCCCGGATTTCTTTCTGTGGGGAAAGTTGAAGGATATTTGCCATCGTGATCCACCGACAACGCCTGACAACATGCGTCAGCGCATTGTCAATGGATGTGCGAACATTACGGAAGGCGACCTACTCGCTGTTGAGAGGAATGTCGTTACACGTATTGCCAAATGCATTGAGGTTTACGGACTTCATTTTGAGCATTTATTGTATTAATGTGGTATTTACAGGTAATCACGCTGTAACAGGATGCGTTCTCAGAAATGATAATTTCACAAAGGTACATGTATCACATTGGAACAACCGAAATAAAATGTTCAAGTGTACCTACGTTCTGTATTTTAATTTAGAAAACCTACCTGTTGCCGGCCGGAGTGGCCGTGCGGTTCTGGGCGCTACAGTCTGGAGCCGAGCGACCGCTACAGTCGCAGGTTCGAATCCTGCCTCGGGCATGGATGTGTGTGATGTCCTTTGGTTAGTTAGGTTTAATTAGTTCTAAGTTCTAGGCGACTGATGACCTCAGCAGTTAAGTCGCATAGTGCTCAGAGCCATTTGAACCATTTTGAACCTACCTGTTACCAAGTGTACGTCTAAAATTGTGAGCCATATGTTTGGAACTATTACAGCGGCATCTATCACAAAGCGAAAAAGGTGGTTCAACTAAAACATTCATACTTCTTTACGTACTACACGAATATGTAATAAAAAGTTGGTGTTCCTATTTTTAAAAAAAAGCGCAGTTGATTATCCGTTTGATTTATGGGAGCGCCATCTAGTGGGCCAACCATAGCGCCATCTGGTTTCCCCCTTCAAGCTAGACAAGTTTCGTTCTTCGTAGTTTTTGCGTTTGACGCTTATTTCGTGAGACATTTGGTCCGGTCACGATCAATGGACTACCCTGTATAGACGCCGAATCTTATGACTGGAAATTACTGATAAACTAGTCTTAATAATTTCATTAACAATATGTTGTTGCGCCCTTGAAAAGCTATGAGAAACAGAAAGAAATAATATTGTAGAGAAAGTTGGGAACGGAATCTCAAACGAAATACTTACGGGAGAGTAGACTGCTGCCGCACGCCTTCTCGCTTGTTCGGAGTGTACGTGTTCTTCAGACACTTAAGAACTCTCGACGCTAGTGTGCTCACAGCTTTAAGTGAACGAGCAGCGGCAGTGGGACTTCAGTTGTGTCAGCCTGGCCCCGAACACAGCACGTGTCGCATTCCTTAATCGGGCCATTGAGGCGGTGCGCGGGCGGAAATGAAGCTATTGTGCGGCGGGGGCCCGTAGCCAAAGGCTCCCCCGGACATTCCCTCAGCCCTGTGCGGCGTGAAACTGGCTGGCAGCGTTATGCGAGCGTACTGGGAACAGGCGAACCACGGGTCCTGTAACTGCACCCTTACCGCGGATGTCGTAATTCTTCTGGTGACAGAGTTTCTACTCTGCTGCGTTAGCTATCAGTTCACGTTTAGCTTTGAACCCTGCGATACAACGGTTCGGCTTAATTGAGGACCTCGGTTGGAAACAGTGCTAAGCGAGAAATTGTTCAGTAAAGTTCCACTAAAATCTCGTGAATAAAATATTTCATTTACGTCCGATACGATTCTTTATTCAGGTAAGTCGCTTTCTACACACGTGTCTATAGTAACGACAGATTTTTAAAATGTTAAATTCCACCCAAAATTTTATTCTCAACAATTCGTCAATGGGTACTAAACATTGTTTATTTGCAAACTGAGCACACTCGACTTGGACTAACATTGACTTACCGCTGTTCACTTGCCAAGTGAGTTAACAAAATATACAGTGAAATCTCTAAAAAAAAGTCTAAATTGTTTCAGATTTTTATACTAAGATTTACGTAAACAATTTTTGCAGCAATAACTACACGTCTCAAAAATTAATCGTGTTACAGCACAATATAAAATTAATTTTAGCAAACGCTTTACTACGGCTTGCAAACTTTGTTAACAATGATTCTTAACATTCCTGCCATCATCCTGTAAGGTAAATTCACGTAAACTATGAAAAGCACACAACAAAACATCGCTTACGTGGTTAAATAAGTATGCAAATTTATCTGATTAGCGACGACTTTTGAAGCGAATTTGTATTCAGGAACACACTGGGTCGTTGTTATTCATACCATGCTTCGATTCGTACAAATCGTCTCGCAAAAGAATTTTTATGGTGGGAACTCTGCACGCCATACTAATAAAGGCAGCGGTGTTTTTGGTACTTAGCACTATTTCAATGCACATATCATGACAAAGATGCCATTACCGAGAATCTGAAATTAGAGATAGAGCTTCTACATCTGTTTATCGTGGAACCATCAACTTATCTTCATTTACATCTATGCTCTGCAAACCAACGTGACGTGTATGGTATAAGATACGTCTCATTGTACCAGTAACTAGGGTTACTTCCGTTGTATTCACGTATGGAGCGCGGGAACAATGATTATCTGAATGCCTCTGTGCGCGCAGCAACTAATGTAATGACTACTATTCATTACTCAGTCACATATAACGTACTTGCGTACTATTAATTTTGCTATCTTTGTTGCCTAAACATAACGCTACCACATAATATGAAGTTACACTGATCCAAACCGACAGCTGAAGATATGCTCTTTCATTAACATAGCTGTGCACTATTTACGCAGTGTATTATAAAGGTTACATTTATTCATTACTCTGCGAGAGAAATCCGCATCGTTGACTAGCGCTAAGTCGGATATCGCCACTTCGAAATTATCTAACATATGAACAACATGTCCTCATTCGAAAAGAAAGTTGGGAAATAAACAAGTGACAACATTAGTTGCTTCTCCATCATCGATACGCTGGCGGCTGTAAGATGGATTCCGTTGTTGCTGTGGATTCGTGGATATTACAAAAGGAATTATTTTGACTGCTTTAACATTGAAAGTAATGTTAAATCTAACCTATTCAGTGTCAGTTTTCTTAAATGTGATATGTAATTACGTTGTACTTTAAACGACTAAGTAAAGTTAAACTGCAGCTACATTTTTACTTAAAATTGACCACCGTGTCGAAGAGTGCGACTCCAAAATAAAATGTTTTCCATACAGTTTAGCTGCGCAGCTTATAATGTAGATGCAGCACTAGAATTAACTAATTCATGTTAACGCCAGTATCGTAAACGCCACTTTTCGCGATATAATAACATACTTAAATTTACGCGAATCACACCTGAAAGTTGGCACAACTGATTGCTAAATACCACCTTGAGCTGAACTAAGGAGAAATATATACTGTAATTAGTTCCAGTTTAATGCGAGCTTATTTGTTACCACTGTTCTCAATTCTTACTTTTTGACACCGCCAAAATCTGCTGCGGAATATGTTTCTCTGGCATGATATGCAAGGCAGGTGCATACAGCCTTCAATGAAGCTTGCAACCTGACTACAGGTTGCCATAACCCTACTCCTACACACAAACCTTATTACCTATCTGAAACAGCGCCAAACTCTATACGTAGAAAACTGTCTGCCGGGAAGCAGAAGAGCACACACCCGTTGCACAGGTGTGCCCATTCCTCGATGTATGACGTCTGGGGAGAGCTTCCTGCGATCATCTAAGAAATCTGCCGTGCCTCCCAGCCAAGTCTCGGCAGATGGATGAAAGCACCCGAGCAGTCGCCTGCTGGACACGGTGTTAGATGGAATTCTAAATGGGAAGCTCCAAGAACCGTATGAAGAAATGGGACGTGAATGTTAATGACACGTACTGTGAATACAGTCAAGAGCACAGGGCGTAAGTACAATCGAGAGGCGGGGAAGTACACAAAGTGGGGCTCCCTCTCCCCACACGCTCTCTTCCATCCAATCCCATTCCAAACTCAACAAAACATCACCCAATCATCGTCTTTCACAGCAAGAACCCTCCCCCTTCTCCCCGTGTTCTCTCTCTCTCTCTCTCTCTCTCTCTCTCTCTCTCTCACACACACACACACACACACACACACACACAGACAGGCACTACATTACCACAATGTGTCTCTTCTCACATCAGTAAAAAGGTGATATAACTAAGAAGGAAAAAACAGTCTACATTATTTGAGATATATTAGTGAAGCCAAAACCGTCTTTTCCCCACTGATCCACACGAATTCGTCCCTGCATCACTGCACATAACAAATACTGCACACTACCATAGCTAAATTTTAATACAATCCAAAACCAAACTGTTTCTTATAAGAAACTTTATTTAACTAGAAAGGCAATGACCCTACGTCCATAATAAAAACAAACAGGATAATTATTGAAAGAACTAGATAATGTCGCAAAAAGTGAAATAATTTCTAATATTGCACTGCAGGACAAATACAAGAATGTACGTAAATTATAATATCTGTGCTTAGTGACGTAAAGTTTTCTTTTACTTTCTTAAATCAGTATTTCATCGTCCTTCTATGTGCAAAATGACAATTATTTTCAAATAATCTAACTTTGCTGTTTCATTCTCTACTTAACTTATACGTCTACATCCTCATCTATGCTCTGCGAGTCACTGTAAACGGCGAGTAGAAAATACGTTTCATTGAATCATACATTAACGTCTTTTCCCGCTCCTTTCGAGATGGGAGCGTGAAAGAATGAATCTTTCATAAGCTCTGCGCGAACCCTTACTTCCGCAATTTTATCTTCACTATATCTAGAGGACAGATAGGTGGGGGCTGAACTACACTACTGGCCATTAAAATTGCTACACCAAGAAGAAATGCAAATGACAAACCGGTATTCATTGGACAAATATATTACACCAGAACTGACATGTGATTACATTTTCACGCAGTTTGGGTGCAGAGTTTCTGAGTAATCAGTACCCAGAACAACCACCTTGGCCGTAATAACGGCCTTGATACGCCTGGGAATTGTCAAACAGACCATGGATGGCGTGTACAGTTACAGCTGCCCATGCAGCTTCAACACGATACCACAGTTCATCAAGAGTAGTGACTGGCGTATTGTGACGAGCCAGTTGCTCGGCCACCATTCACCAGACGTTTTCAATTGCTGAGAGATCTGGAGAATGTGCTGGCCAGGGCAGCAGTCGAACATTTTCTGTATCCACAATGGCCCGTACTGGACCTGCAACATGCGGCCGTGCATTACCCTGCTGAAATGTAGGGTTTCGCAGGGATCGAATAGAAGGTGGAGTCACGGGTCGTAACACAACTGGAATGTAAAGTCCACTGTTCAAAGTGCCGTCAGTGCGAACAAGAGGTGACCGAGACGTGTAACCAATGGCACCTATACCATCACGCTGGGTGATACGCCAGTATGGCGATGACGAATACACGCTTCCAATGTGCGTTCACCGCGATGTCGCCAAACACGGATGTGACCATCACGATGCTGTAAACAGAACCTGGATACATCCGAAAAAATGACGTTTTGCCATTCGTGCAACTAGGTTCGTCGTTGAGTAACAATCGCAGGCGCTCCTGTCTGTGATGCAGCGTCAAGGATAAATGCAGCCATGGTCTCCGTGCTGATAGTCCAAGCTGCTGCAAGAGTCGTCGAACTGTTCGTGCAGATGGTTGTTGTCTTGCAAACGCTCCCATCTGTTGACTCAGGGATCGAGACGTGGCTGCACGATCCGTTACAGCCATGCGGAGAAGATGTCTGTCATCTCGACTGCTAGTGGTACGAGGCCGTTGGGATCCAGCACGGCGTTCCGTATTCCCCTCCTGAACCCACCGATTCCATATTCTGCTAACAGTCATTGTATCTCGACCAACGCGACCAGCAATGTCGCGATACGATAAACCGCTATCGCGATAGGCTATAATCCGACCTATATCAAAGTCGGAAACATGATGGTAAGCATTTCTCCTCCTTACACGAGGAATCACAACAACGTTTCACCAGGCAACGCCGGTCATCTGATGTGTCTGTATGAGAAATCGGTTGGAAACTTTCCTCATGTCAGCACGTTGTCGGTGTCGCCACCGGCGCCAACCTTGTGTGAATGCTCTGAAAAGCTAATCATTTTCATTTCACAACTTCTTCTTCCAGTCGGTTAAATTTCGCGTCTGTAGCACGTCATGTTCTTGGTGTAGTAATTTTAATGGCTGGTAGTGTATATTCTACACCCATATTCCGCAGGCCACCGTATAGTGCGTGACGGAGGGTACCTCGTACAACTACTAGTCATTTCCTTTCCTGTGTCTCTCGCAAACAGAGCAAGGGGGAAACAACTGTATATAAGCCCCCGTATGATACCTAATTTATACTGTGGTGCTTAGGCGAAATGTACGTCGGCGGCAGTAGTATCGTTCTGCAGTCAGATTCAAATACAGCTCTCTGAATTTACTCAATAGTGTTTCGCGAAAAGAACGTCGTCCTCCCACCTGATTTCCCGAAGTACCTCCGTAATGCTGGCATGTTGAGCGAATCTACAGGTAACAAATCTACCAGCCACCATCTGAACTGTTTCGATGTCTTCCTTCAATCCGACCTGGTGAGGATCCCAACACCCGAGCAGAAGTCAAGAATGGGTCGCACTAATGTTCTGTAGGCGGTCTTCTTTACAGATGAACCACACGATTCTAAAATTCTTCCAATAAACAGATGTCGTCCACTCACCCGTGATTTCCCTCCAGATCGCTTCAGTCAAACTATGAGAAGATTCCTTTGAAAACGATGCGGTAAATTTCCGTAACCAGTCCTCCCCCACCCGAGTTTTCTCTCCATCTCTAATGAACTCGTCATCGATGGAATGTTAAACCCTCAGCTTCCATTTTTATTTCTCACTGCGCCATTCCTAAGTAGTCTTATAAATCTGCAACGTCCATATTCTCAGACTACAACGCCTTGGCCGCTTGTTTAATTCTTCCTAGTGAAAGGCCACGTTTATGTTTCTAAGACCTGTTGCTACATTTTGTCCGTTAATTTCTTGTTGTTCTTGTTGTGGTCTTCAGTCCGAAGACTGTTTTGATGCAGCTCTCCATGCTACTCTATCCTGTTCGAGCCTCTTCATCTCCTAATAACTGTAGAAACCTACATCTTTCCGAATCTGCTTATTGTATTCATCTCTTGATCTCCCTCTACGATTCTTACTCCCCACACTTCCCTCCGGTACTAAATTGATGATCCTCTGATGTCTTCTATCAACTCATCCCTTCTTACAGTCAAGTTGTGCCACAAATTCATCATCTCCCTAATTCTATTCAGTACTTCCCATTAGTTACTTGATCAACCCATCTGATCTTCAGTATTCTTCTGTAGCATCACATTTCTAAAGCTTCTGTTCTCTTTTTATCTTAACTGTTTATCGTCCATGTTTCACTTCCATACATGGCAAAACTCAATACAAATACCTTCAAAAAAGACTTCCTAACACGTAAATCTATATTCAATGTTAACAAATTTATGTCCTTCAGAAATGCTTTTCTTGCCATTACCGGTCTACATTTTATATCCTTTCTACTTCGGTCATCATCTGTTATTTTGCCCCCCCCCCCCCTCATGAACCATGGACCTAGCCGTTGGTGCCTCAGCGATACATATAGCCGTAGCGTAGGTGCAACCACAACGGAGGGGTATCTGTTGAGAGGCCAGACAAACGTGTGGTCCCTGAAGAGGGGCAGCTGCCTTTTCAGTAGTTGCAGGGGCAACAGTCTGGATGATTGACTGATCTGGCCTTGTAACAATAACCAAAACGGCCTTGCTGTGCTGGTACTGCGAACGGCTGAAAGCAAGGGGAAACTACAGCCGTAATTTTTCCCGAGGGCATGCAGCTTAGTCCCCCACTCGGATCTCCGGGCGGGGACTACTGAAGAGAACGTCGTTATCAGGAGAAAGAAAACTGGCGTTCTACGGATCGGAGCGTGGAATGTCAGATCCCTTAATCGGGCAGGTAGGTTAGAAAATTTAAAAAGGGAAATGGATAGATTAAAGTTAGATATAGTGGGAATTAGTGAAGTTCGGTGGCAGGAGGAAAAAGATTTCTGGTCAGGTAACTACAGGGTTATAAACACAACATCAAATAGGGGTAATGCAGGAGTAAGTTTAATAATGAATAGGAAAATAGGAATGCCGGTAAGCTACTACAAACAGCACAGCGAACGCATTGTTGTGGCCAAGATAGATACGAAGCCAACACCAACTACAGTAGTACAAGTTTATATGCAAACTAACTCTGCAGATGATGAAGAAATTGAAGAAATGTATGATGAAATAAAAGAAATTATTCAGATAGTGAAGGGAGACGAAAATTTAATAGTCATGGGTGACTGGAATTCGAGTGTAGGAAAAGGGAGAGAAGGAAACGTAGTAGGTGAATATGGATTGGGGCTAAGAAATGAAAGAGGAAGCCGCCTGGTAGAATTTTGCACAGAGCACAACATAATCATAGCTAACACTTGGTTTAAGAATCATGAAATAAGGTTGTATACATGGAAGAACCCTGGAGATACTAAAAGGTATCAGATAGATTATATAATGGTAAGACAGAGATTTAGGAACCAGGTTTTAAATTGTAAGACATTTCCAGGGCAGATGTGGACTCTGACCACAATCTATTGGTTATGACCTGTAGATTAAAACTGAAGAAACTGCAAAAAAGTGGGAATTTAAGGAGATGGGACCTGGATAAACTGAAAGAACCAGAGGTTGTACAGAGTTTCAGCGAGAGTATAAGGGAACAATTGACAGGAATGGGGGAAAGAAATACAGTAGAAGAAGAATGGGTAGCTTTGAGGGATGAAGTAGTGAAGGAAGCAGAGGATCAAGTAGGTAAAAAGACGAGAGCTAGTAGAAATCCTTGGGTAACAGGAGAAATATTGAATTTAATTGACGAAAGGAGAAAATACAAAAATGCTGTAAATGAAACAGGCAAAAAGGAATACAAACGTCTCAAAAGGAAGTGCAAAATGGCTAAGCATGGATGCCTAGAGGACAAATGTATGGATGTAGAGGCTTATCTCACTAGGAGTAAGATAGATACTACCTACAGGAAAATTAAAGAGACCTTTGGAGATAAGAGAACCACTTGTATGAACATCAAGAGCTAAGATGGAAACCCAGTTCTAAGCAAAGAGGGGAAAGCAGAAAGGTGGAAGGAGTATATAGAGGGTCTATACAAGGGCGATGTACTTGAGGACAATATTATGGAAATGGGAGAGGATGTAGATGAAGATGAAATGGGAGATATGATAATGCGTGAAGAGTTTGACAGAGCACTCAAAGATCTGAGTCGGAACAAGGTCCCCGGAGTAGACAACATTCCATTGGAACTACTGACGGCCTTGGGAGAGCCAGTCCTGTCAAAACTCTACCATCTGGTGAGCAAGATGTATGAAACAGGCGAAATACCCTCAGACTTCAAGAAGAATGTAATAATTCCAATCCCAAAGAAAGCAGGTGTTGACAGATGTGAAAATTACCGAACTATCAGTTTAATAAGCCACACCTGCAAAATACTAACACGAATTCTTTACAGACGAATGGAAAAACTAGTAGTAGCCGACCTCGGGGAAGATCAGTTTGGATTCCGTAGAAACACTGGAACACGTGAGGCAATACTGACCTTGCGACTTATCTTAGAAGAAACATTAAGGAAAGGCAAACCTACGTTTCTAGCATTTGTAGACTTAGAGAAAGCTTTTGACAATGTTGACTGGAATACTCTCTTTCAAATTCTAAAGGTGGCAGGGGTAAAGTACAGGGAACGAAAGGCTATTTACAATTTACAGAGAAACCAGATGGCAGTTATGAGTCGATGGACATGAAAGGGAAGCAGTGGTTGGGAAGGGAGTAAGACAGGGTTGTAGCCTCTCCTCGATGTTATTCAATCTGTATATTGAGCAAGCAGTAAAGGAAACAAAAGAAAAATTCGGAGTAGGTATTAAAATCCATGGAGAAGAAATAAAAACTTTGAGGTTCGCCGATGACATTGTAATTCTGTCAGAGACAGCAAAGGACTTGGAAGAGCAGTTGAATGGAATGGACAGTGTCTTGAAAGGAGGATGTGAGATGAACATCAACAAAAGCAAAACGAGGATAATGGAATGTAGTCGAATTAAGTCGGGTGATGCTCATGGAATTAGATCAGGAAATGACACACTTAAAGTAGTAAAGGAGTTTTGCTATTTGGGGAGCAAAATAACTGATGATGGTCGAAGTAGAGAGGATATAAAATGTAGACTGGCAATGGCAAGGAAAGCGTTTCTGAAGAAGAGAAATTTGTTAACATCGAGTATAGATTTAAGTGTCAGGAAGTCATATCTGAAAGTATTTGTATGGAGTGCAGCCATGTATGGAAGTGAAACATGGACGATAAATAGTTTGGACAAGAAGAGAATAGAAGCTTTCGAAATGTGGTGCTACAGAAGAATGCTGAAGATTAAATGGGTAGATCACATAACTAATGAGGAAGTATTGAATAGGATTGGGGAGAAGAGGAGTTTGTGGCACAACTTGACCAGAAGAAGGGATCGGTTGGCAGGGCATGTTCTGAGGCATGAAGGGATCACCGATTTAGTACTGGAGGGCAGCGTGGAGGGTAAAAATCGTAGGGGGAGACCAAGAGATGAATACACTAAGCAGATTCAGAAGGATGTAGGTTGCAGTACGTACTGGTAGATGAAGAATCTTGCACAGGATAGAGTAGCATGGAGAGCTGCACCAAACACAACAACAACAACAACAACAACAATGTTCGTATCGCAATGCAGGCTGGAGGTAAATGATTCGCACACCTTAACATCACTGTGATTTCCTTAACGATCTTTCATCATTTTAACACAGAAAAAGACTTCTCTTGACTGACTGATTTTACTAATTTGTCCACGTTTTCTTCCTCTTTTAATTTTTTCCCATTTGTCCGTATTTTTTTTAAATTTCCATAGGCATCTTATCCTCGGGGTATTGCTCCGATCCTAACCGTATAGTCAGTCTGTTGTACATAAATAAAAACTTCAATGACCATGAAAACGTCATAAGACAAAAAGGAATGGTACACATCCAGTCAGTAAGGACATACGCTTATGAAAGTGCACCAAATCGAACAAACCCATTTCTGACTGAAAACGTACTTATATTTACATAACATCAAGTATTACAGAAACTATTTCGATTAATTACGTAAGAGTGTCCCACAATGTCCTACAAAACGCGAAGGTGAAAAAAAAGTAGGTAAGTCGGGATTCGAACCCTCAACCGACTTAACGTCTGTTCTGTAACGTGGTGTATCATTTGAGAGATTACAGAGGCGAGCAAGTGTGCCGGTACTTGATCCCAGTTCACTGTTACTAGTCCTACGCCGCCATAACGTACCTGTGCGTAGCCTACAAAATACTGCGCCGTAATCTAAGAGTGAAATTAAAATTAGAAATAGTTTTTCCAAACTTTGTCATTGTAAGCTTCAGTATATTAAAGTTTAAACTGTTAAATCTCAGAGTGATCAGATAAATATGTTTCCTTAAATACATAGTTTTAAACAAAAAAACAAGTGGCGCTAAATAATAGAGCTAGAAAGCCAAAAAGTGTTCAGAACGTACAAATGTATGTCAAAATCAACTATTACAAATTTCAACTTAATCGGAACAAAATTTTGCTCAGAATCCACGTTTTTACGAAAAATTGAAGGCACTTAATATTAGACTCAGGAAGACATAAATTCGTATGAAGCTTCAGTGTAGTATAGAAACATTAACTATTTGACCCCATTGAGCTACGTCTAATAATTTTCAAATAATTTACTGAAAACTAAATTTTGAACAACAATGTCCTTATTTGTAATAGATTAAGCATCATTTATTTTAATGATAGTAAATTTTCATTACAGCACCTGATAAACCTATTAAATAATAGAGCTATAACAAGTTTCAAGACTTTTAAGCAAATACCAATCAATACAAGGTCTCTTAAAGATGTAGTTCGGAGGGCTTGTTCTACTGTCAGTTCCATTATAAAAATTATAGACAGGAAAATTTAAATTCAGGAGAGCTAAAACTTTTCCTACGATTAAATCCAACCTAAGTCCACTCGTACAAAAATTACGAAGATTCTAAATTGATACACAATAGTGTTGTTAAACGATATCTGTCTGAAAAGCGGCCATTTAGATGCTGATACTTCGGCCGTCTGCTGTGCCCAAATATACTGTAAATACAGCCTGAGAGGTAGCGACCACTTCACTTCGCACCCAGCTACCATCCGGTCCGCGTCAGTCAAACGACGGCTTACGCGCTGCCTCTGGTGACGTCACAGCCAGGCTGTAGCTAAACGCATGTTTACGGTACAAATAGGAAGTGAACTTGCGAGGACTGCCCACCGTCCTGGATCGCTTAGATTTCACGGAAGTGACTGTTCGTGCGCCGCCCGTAATGTTGACAAATCCGCGTGGCAAATTATATTTTCCGCTTTTGTGGCGATTATCAGAAGTCAGGGCGAAAGACCGTTTAATGGGAACTTACAGCAGCGGTGTCTCTGAAGTGCTGATAGCGCTGTTTATGATAGGGACATCATTGTTATTATTGCTGTGATCAGGAATATTACTATGTTGTTCGTGTGAAAGTTCTCAAATATATCGATCAATTAGAATGTGGTGGTAGTAAGTTCCTATGGGATCAAACTGCTGAGTCCCTAGGCTTACACACTACTCAACCTAACTTAAACTACCTTACGCTAAGGACAACACACACACCCATGCCCGAGGGAGAACTCGAACCTCCGACTGTGGGCGGGGGCGGGGGGGGGGGGGGGGGGAGGGGGGGAGGGGGGGGGAAGCCGCGCGAATTGTGGCAAGGCGCCTAAGACCGCTTGGGTAGCCCGCGGGGCGATATATTACAACTCAAAACATACATTCATAATCCTAGTTCCTGATCCCGCTGAGTAAACAGAGAGTAGAAACATTTCTTAAGTGAGCAAAAGAAGAACGTGGACTTGCAGACTGGAAACTACGGTCAGTATATCCGCTGTTGCTTTCTGGCTGACCACAAAAATAGTTTTGAGGCTCTCGTAAAAGGCGCCGGCGCCGCTGCCCCACAGTGCCTCTGAGATGATGATGATGTTTGGTTTGTGGGGCGCTCAACTGCGTGGTTATCAGCGCCCGTACAATTATCCAATCTTTGCTCAGTCCAATTTCGCCACTTTCCTGGATGATGATGAAATGAGGAGGACAACACAAACACCCAGTCATCTCGAGGCAGGTGAAAATCCCTGGCCCCGCCGGGAATCGAACCCGGGACCCTGTGCTCGGGAAGCGAGAACGCTACCGCGAGACCACGAGCGGCGGACCCACAGTGCCTCTGCCCACTACATCAGGTTACAGCTTCGCCCTGAGAAACTTTCTATTTTACCTTACACAGACTTTAATCACCGAAATGTTATTAATTTACATGTAATTATAACAAGTTCTAATAAAACCGACACGTTTTTCGTGAATCTTCAATTTACCGTTCTCTTAAAACGGCATACTCTCACAACACAGGAGCTATAACGCGATAAAAACTAAATACAAAGATTATTTTACCACAAAACGACGTTTCCGGTCGTTTTAATCCAACAAACAGTGGCAATAACGATTCATTCACGAGACATTTAGTGTGGTAGTGCGTAGAAACAAGATATATCCAAGGGGGTTAAGGTACAACATAAATCACATCGAAAATAGCCTTCTACAGAAGAAGACAAATACAGTCTAGCGAGTTGCTGTCCAAGTGCTCCAAGCTATCTATTTGTGACGTAGGGTGCGTTCTTCCGTCCTAATGCTTTTACTTTGCGTGACACGCCGCCGAAATATCGCAAAACTCATTCGCTTTGCTCGTGGCGAAATGGCTCCTCACCGTGAAATAGCATAAAGTGACGTCACAAGACTCGTAGAGCGGCACGTCAACGCTAGCTAACTCGTCCCGTGTGCCGACGACCTTAGCATTAGTTGGAGACGAGACGACCAGCGTGCAACGTGACTTTATCTTCTCCAATCAACTATACCTCAAGAAAACCATGAAATGCAGGGAGAAACGGGAGCAATGGCATCGGTCAGAGGGCAAGGTACCGAGCGAGGTGGCGCAGTGGCTGGCACACTGCACTCGCTTTCGCGAGGACGACGGTTCAAACCCGCGTCCGGCCATCAAGATTTAGGTTTTCCGTGGTTCCCCTAAATCGCTCCAGGCGGATCCCGGGATGGTTCCTTTGAAAGGGCACGGCCAATTTCCTTCCCCATCCACGCTTTAATATATTTTTTTGTGTGGGATCTAAAATTTAAAAACCTCTCTCACAGCGGCCTGATTTAGCTTCACTGATCAGGATATTAAAAACATGAGTATATTAAGGGAATTTTCATTGACAAAGCAGGCTTATCACATTCACACAGTTCAATACTTTTCTATCCTGATTAAAGTGAGCTTAACTTAAATTCCATAAGGCAGTGAAGCAATTTCGAAGTCTCGGTGCGACGAAAATTGTCAGTCGATCTCCTGGAAACATTTGTAATAATTATTAACTTTCTGTGATCACATGGGGAAGACTGGAGACCTGCTCGTAAGACCGTGTTAGTCTATTGATTTGAAGTAACTGGATATCTTGAGCATACAAAACGGGAGGTTCGTCCAGTGTAAATCAGACGTTCCCCACTGATCCCGTGCAACACAGCGTAGTAAGCAGACACTGTCAATGATAAACAGTTAAATAATACGCGAACACACTTACTTCAGTTTAGTTCATGTATTAAAATCCTTCTCATACAGAATCTCATCAAGATGGCGACTAGCCCAACAATACATACATATACATCATCCTTTCACGACTAATCGGCAAGAAGTCCTTCATTCTTTTCATAAGAGAAAACATTGATAGCAGAGCAGCTATTCCATGGAGTAAATGGACGCTCCAAGGAATAATTGGGCTTGAAACTACTTTGCATTGATAATCGGTAAGATAAGAAGAGGTATTTCGAGATATGTACTGAGTTATATAATTTATAAAATTTCTGAAAACAGACATAGAAAAGAGACATTACAACGCAACACATGCTTCCCATTTTGATTTCCCGTTATTACACGATCTGCAAAACACATGCTCCTCCAACACAAACTGCCTCAGCCAGATATTGATAAACAGTCTGGATAACTGGTTTTTCAAAACCAAATTAGCCTCAATATACCGATAATTGTAACGTCCAAGATCCAAGATCTCCATAGTCATTGAACAAACATGCTTATGAGAATTTATGTTATGGGTCCGCAGAAAGGTGCAATCAAATTTACACTTGTGTTTTGGGTACCGCGACAGACATCTTTTAGTGAAGCCTGACGTTTGGTGAGGTAAGATGGCGGCGGCAAGAAGTTTACATATGGTAATACTACGATTTTCTGAAACGAAATTGAGCGTTACGTGAACTAAACCGGTTCTGCGGTTGAGCTAATATTTACATACTAGTTCAGTTTACCACACACTCGTACAATGTAGAATCATGTTAAAAGAAGAGCATCAAGCTACATATACACACATTTAAAGCAGATCGTAGTTTTCATAAGAACACTCAAATGAAGAAAGGCACCTGTTATCAACGACAAATAGTACTTTCTACTTACAGGAACACTTTCATAAATAGGATATTATTCGAAAAAAAGTCTAACGGTAGAAAACCAAAATACATAAGACATTTCTAGTTATGCCAGAATGTTCCTTTCCTTGTATCTTCCGTAAGCTATAGGAAAAAATAAAGCCAAACACGACGCATGTGTTCACCATTATGTCAAAACTCTAAAGGTAATGTAGTTATACCAGTTTATCCCGATTTCCTACGACTGTTTTATCAATACACAGCTGTTTACAAGTCCTTTGCGCTCGCCACCATAATGAGATTCTCAAGTGCTGGCTTCAGTGACAACAGAGATACTGTATACAGTATTGCCAACATGGAGGTAAAGAAAGATGGGAGATGGCACTGTAGACTTATGCTATACATTGCCCAAAACATTGACAGACTACTGTATACGATCGCTTCTTACTCTTTATTTCTGTCGTGTGCACGTAACTGCTGTTTTGAATAATAAAATTACAGTGGAACCGTAGTTGTACCTTAACATAGTGTAAGGAAGGAAATTTTTAACGTTCTTCTGTTCTTGAATGCGTATCTTTCCTAGCAATAAGATACATTTGGCACTGTTAATGTGCTATGTTTTTGTTCATATATTTCGAAAAACCAAGAAGAGGAGGATGTGATACGAAAACGACGCTTTCGTGATGCATTTTATTCCACTTTCACTATATTTGTATTGATAGCAAATGAAGCTCTAATTCCGAAACCAATGCTTGTTTGCTTACTGATACTGCTTCTTACTCGACATATTTTCAGCCTTCAACTCGTACGCACATTTTTAATGTTCAGGTGTACAAAAAAACTTACCTCCGTGTTCTTTTGTTAGCCCATAAACGTGTGCAACGAGGAAAGAAGCAAGGCATGCATCTTGTGCATGTCAACAAAGTGAACGGTTATTGAAATGTCAAAGAAACAGAAGTGCATAGATGTACACCTCCATGCAGAATAGAGTTCTTGTTTTATTGAACTGTCAGGTATCAGTCTCACTGTAGTTTACGAATCTCCTCACTTTGAAGTCTTACGCAAGATGCATCATTCACTGTGTCACCAATAATATCCATTTTCCAGGGTAAAAAGAAGACATAATTTTTTTAACATCTTACAGGATTGTTGAATGTTATCATTGTGGTAAAGGAAATGGTCTCAAAGACATGAGACTCCGTAAAATTGATATTTCGCTTTAACATGTATGTAAGTAATTTTTTTAGTAGTGTAAGACGCAGGCGAACCATTCCAACTCTGTCAGTTTTTCAGGAATAACCATACATAACACAATTGGAATTTACATCTAGTTTTATCATATACATCTACATTTATATTCTGCAAGCCACCCAATGGTGTGTGGCGGAGGGCACTTTACGTGCCACTGTCATTACCTCCCTTTCCTGTTCCAATCGCGTATGGTTCGCGGGAAGTACAACTGCCGGAAAGCCTCCGTGCGCGCTCGAATCTCTCTAAGTTTACATTCGTGATCTCCTCGGGAGGTATAAGTAGGGGGAAGCAATATATTCGATAACTCATCCAGAAACGCACCCTCTCGAAACCTGGACAGCAAGCTACACCGCCATGCAGAGCGCCTCTCTTGCAGAGTCTGCCACTTGAGTTTGCTAAACGTCTCCGTAACGCTGTAACGCTTACCAAATAACCCTGTGACGAAACGCGCCGTTCTTCTTTGGAACTTCTCTATCTTTTCTGTCAACCCGAGCTGGTACGGACCCCACACTGATGAGCAATACGCAAGTATAGGTCGAACGAGTGTTTTGTAAGCCACCTCCTTTGTTGATGGACTACATTTTCTAAGGACTCTCCCAATGAATCTCAACCTGGCACCCGCCTTACCAACAATTAATTTTATATGATCATTCCACTTCAAATCGTTCCCGACGCATACTCCCAGATATTTTACGGAAGTACCTGCTACCAGTGTTTGTTTCGCTATCATATAATCATACAATAAAAGATACTTCTTTCTACGTATTCGGAATACATTACATTTGTTCTATGTTAAGGGTCAGTTGGCACTCCCTGCCGCTTGGAACTTCCAACACTATCTACTAGGTCATTTATATATATTGTGAAAAGCAATGGTCCATAACACTCCCCTGTGGCACGCCAGAGGTTACTTTAACGTCTGTAGACGTCTCTCCATTTAGAACAACATGCTATGTTCTGTTTGCTAAAAACTCTTCAATCCAGCCACACAGCTGGTCTGATATTCCGTAGGCTCCTACTTTGTTTATCAGACCACAGTGCGGAACTGTATAGAACGCCTTCCGGAAGTCAAGGAAACTGGCGTCTACCTGAGAGCCTGTATCTAAAGTTTTCTGGGTCTCATGAACAAATAAAGCGAGTTGGGTCTCACACGATCGCTGTTTCCGGAATCCATGTTTATTCCTGCAGAGTAGATTCTGGGTTTCCAGAAATGACATGATACGCGAGTAAAAAGCATGTTCTAAAATTCTACAACAGATCGATGTGAGATATGGGTCTATAGTTTTTGCGCATCTGCTCGACGACCTTTCTTGAAGACAGAGACTACCTGTTCTCTTTTCCAACCATTTGGAACCTTCCGCTCCTCTAGAGACTTGCGGTACACGATTGTTAGAAGGGAGGGAAGTTCTTTCGCGTACTCTGTGTAGAATCGAATTGGTATCCCGTCAGGTCCAGTGGACTTTACTCTGTTGAGTGATTTCAGTCTCTTTTCTATTCCTTGACACTTATTTCGATGTGAGTCATTTCTTCGTTCGTGCGAGGATTTAGAGAAGGAACTGCAGTGCGAACTTCCTCTGTGAAACAGCTTTGGAAAAAGGTGTTTAGTATTTGAGCTTTACGCGTGTCATCCTCTGTTTCAATGCCATCATCACCCCAGAGCGTCTGGATATGCTGTTTCGAGCCACTTACTTATTTAACGTAAGACCAGAACTTCCTAGGATTTTCTGTCAAGTCGGTACATAGAATTTTACTTTCGAATTCACTGAACGCTTCACGCATAGCCCTCCTCACGCGACTTTGATATCGTTTAGCTTCTGTTTGTTTGAGAGGTTTTGGCTGCGTTTAAACTTGCAGTGAAGCTCTCTTTGCTATCGCAGTAGTTCCATAACTTTGTTGTTGAACCACGGTGGGTTTTTTCCCGTCTCTCACAGATTTACTCGGCACGTACCTGTCTAAAACGCGTTTTAGGATTGCCTTGAACTTTTTCCATAAACACTCAACATTGTGTCGGAACAGAAATTTTCGTTTTGATCTGTTAGGTAGTCTGAAATCTGCCTTCTATTACTCTTGCTAAACAGATAAACCTTCCTCCTTTTTTATAATCCTATTTACTTCCATATTCGCCGGCCACGGTGGCCGTGCGGTTCTGGCGCTGCAGTCCGGAATCGCGGGACTGCTACGGTCGCAGGTTCGAATCCTGCCTCGGGCATGGGTGTGTGTGATGTCCTTAGGTTAGTTAGGTTTAAGTAGTTCTAAGTTCTAGGGGACTTATGACCTAAGATGTTGAGGCCCATAATGCTCAGAGCCATTTGAACCATTTTGAACCACTTCCATATTCAGGGATGCTGCAACGGCTTTATGATCACTGATCCCCTGTTTGCGCTTACAGAGTCGAAAAGTTCGGGTCTGTTTGTTATCAGTAGGTCCAAGATGTTATCTCCATGAGTCGGTTCTCTCTTTAACTGCTCGAGGTAATTTTCGGATAGTGGACTCAGTATAATGTACTCGATGCTCTGTCCCTATCACCCGTCCTAAACATCTGAGTGTCCCAGTCTATATCTGGTAAATTGAAATCTCCACCTACGACTATAACATGCTGAGGAAATTTATGTGAAATGTATTCCAGATTTTCTCTCAGTTGCTCTGCCAGTAATGCTGCTGAGTCGGTAAAAGGAGCCAATTATTAACCTAGCTCGGTTGTTGAGTGTAACCTCCATGCATAATAATTCACAAGAACTATTCACTTCTACTTCTCTACAGGATGAACTACTACTAACAGCGACAAACACGCCACCACCGGTTGCATGCAATCTATCGTTTCTAAACACCGTCTGTGCCTTTGTAAAAATTTCAGCCAGTTTCCCGTATCTATCAGTGCTTGAATTTCCGGTACTGTACCAATGCAGCTTCGACAGTTTACAATTACAATACCGATTGCTGCTTGGTCCCCATATGTCCTGACTTTGCCCCGCATCTGCTTGGTTTTATTTTTGGATTTCATTTTAGGTTTTCAAATTATATACACCTATACCATGCTTTGTGATATACCAATAGTTCGTTATTTTCATGTTCCATGTTCATTTGCACGATAAATCGTAATGATGTGGAACGACACATTGTACAGGGTGTTACAAAAGAGTACGGCCAAACTTTCAGGAAACATTCCTCACACAAAAATAAAGAAAAGATGTTTTGTGGACATGTGTCCGGAAACACTTAATTTCCATGTTAGAGCTCATTTTAGTTTCGTCAGTATGTACTGTACTTCCTAGATTCACCGCCAGTTTGCCCAATTGAAGGAAGGTAATGTTGACTTCGGTGCTTGTGTTGACATGCGACTCATTGCTCTACAGTACTAGCATCAAGCACATCCGTACGTAGCATCAACTGGTTAGTGTTCGTCACGAACGTGGTTTTGCAGTCAGTGCAATGGTTACAAATGCGGAGATGCCCATTTGATGTAGGATTAGCACGGGGCAAGAGCTGTGGCGCGGTACGTTTGTATCGATATCCATAACGAAGGTGTCCCGACAGGAAGACGTTCGAATCAATTGATCGGCGTCTTAGGGAGCACGGAACGTTCCAGCCTATGACTCGCGACTGTGGAAGACCTAGAACGACGAGGACACCTGCAATGGACGAGGCAATTCTTCGTGCAGTTGACGATAACCCTAATGTCAGCGTCAGAGAAGTTGCTGCTGTACAAGGTAACGTTGACCACGTCACTGTATGGAGAGTGCTGCGGGAGAACCAGTTGCTTCCGTGCCATGTACAGCATGTGCAGGCACTATCAGCAGCTGATTGGCCTCCACGGGTACACTTCTACATCTACATCTACATCCATACTCCGCAAGCCACCTGACGGTGTGTGGCGGAGGGTAGCTTGAGTACCTCTATCGGTTCTCCCTTCTATTCCAGTCTCGTATTGTTCGTGGAAAGAAGGATTGTCGGTATGCCTCTGTGTGGGCTCTAATCTCTCTGATTTTATCCTCATGGTCTCTTCGCGAGATATACGTAGGAGGGAGCAATATACTGCTTGACTCTTCGGTGAAGGTATGTTCTCGAAACTTTGACAAAAGCCCGTACCGAGCTACTGAGCGTCTCTCCTGCAGAGTCTTCCACTGGAGTTTATCTATCATCTCCGTAACGCTTTCGATATTACTAAATGATCCTGTAACGAAGCGCGCTGCTCTCCGTTGGATCTTCTCTATGTCTTGTATCAACCCTATCTGGTACGGATCCCACACCAGTGAGCAGTATTCAAGCAGTGGGCGAACAAGCGTACTTTAACCTACTTCCTTTGTTTTCGGATTGCATTTCCTTAGGATTCTTCCAATGAATCTCAGTCTGGCATCTGCTTTACCGACGATCAACATTATATGATCATTCCATTTTAAATCACTCCTAATGCGTACTCCCAGATAATTTATGGTATTAACTGCTTCCAGTTGCTGACCTGCTATTTTGTAGCTAAATGATAAAGGATCTATCTTTCTGTGCATTCGCAGCACATTACACTTGTCTACATTGAGATTCAATTGGCATTCCCTGCGCCATGCGTTAATTCGCTGCAGATCCTCCTGCATTTCAGTACAATTTTCCATTGTTACAACCTCTCGATACACCACAGCATCATCTGCAAAAAGCCTCAGTGAACTTCCGATGTCATCCACCAGGTCATTTATGTACATTGTGAATAGCAACGGTCCTATGACACTCCCCTGCGGCACACCTGAAATCACTCTTACTTCGGAAGACTTCTTTCCATTGAGAATAACATGCTGCGTCCTGTTATCTAGGAACTCCTCAATCCAATCACACAATTGGTCTGATAGTCCATATGCCTTTACTTTGTTCATTAAACGACTGTGGGGAACTGTATCGAACGCCTTGCGGAAGTCAAGAAACACGGCATCTACCTGTGAACCCGTGTCTATGTCCCTCTGAGTCTCGTGGACGAATAGCGCGAGCTGGGTTTCACATGACCGTCTTTTTCGAAACCCATGCTGATTCCTACAGAGTAGATTTTTAGTCTCCAGAAAAGTCATTATACCTGAACATAATACGTGTTTCAAAATTTTACAACTGATCGACGTTAGAGATATAGGTCTATAGTTCTGCACATCTGTTCGACGTCCCTTCTTGAAAACGGGGATGACCTGTGCCCTTTTCCAATCCTTTGAAACGCTACGCTCTTCTAGAGACCTACGGTACACCGCTGCAAGAAGGGGGGCAAGTTCCTTCGCGTACTCTGTGTAAAATTGAACTGGTATCCCATCAGGTCCAGAGGCATTTCCTCTTTTGAGCGATTTTAATTGTTTCTCTATCCCTCTGTCGTCTATTTCGATATCTACCATTTTGTCATCTGTGCGACAATCTAGAGAAGGAACTACAGTGCAATATTCCTCTGTGAAACAACTTTGAAAAAAGTCATTTAGTATTTCGGCCTTTAGTCTGTCATCCTCTGTTTCAGTACCATTTTGGTCACAGAGTGTCTGGACATTTTGTTTTGATCCACCTACCGCTTTGACATAAGACCAAAATTTCTTAGGATTTTCTGCCAAGTCGGTACATAGAACTTTACTTTCGAATTCATTGAACGCCTCTCGCATAGCCCTCCTCACACTACATTTCGCTTCGCGTAATTTTTGTTTGTCTGCAAGGCTTTGGCTATGTTTATGTTTGCTGTGAAGTTCCCTTTGCTTCTGCAGCAGTTTTCTAACTCGGTTGTTGTACCACGGTGGCTCTTTTCCATCTCTTACGATCTTGCTTGGCACATACTCATCTAACGCATAATGTACGACGGTTTTGAACTTTGTCCACTGATCCTCAACACTATCTGTACTTGAGACAAAACTTTTGTGTTGAGCCAACAGGTACTCTGAAATCTGCTTTTTGTCACTTTTTCACTTCTGCGAATGGCTCATCCAACAATGTGTCAATCCTCATTTCAGTGCAAATGTTCTCTTTACGCATGAGGCTTCATTCCAACGTGATCAAATTGTAAATTTTCACAATCAACATGTGTGGGCTGACGAGAATCCGCACGCAATTGTGCAATCACGTCATCAACACAGATTTTCTGTGAACGTTTGGGCAGGCATTGTTGGTGATGCCTTGATTGGGCCCATGTTCTTCCCCCTACGCTCAATGGAGCACGTTATCATGATTTCATACGGGATACGCTACCTGTGCTGCTAGAACATGTGCCTTTACAAGTACGACACAACATGTGGTTCATGCACGTTGGAGCTCATGCACATTTCAGTCGAAGTGTTCGTACACTTTTCAACAACAGATTCGGTGACCGATGGATTGGTAGAGGCGGACCAATTCCATGGCCTCCACGCTCTCCTGACTTCAACCCTCTTGACTTTCATTTATGGGGGCATTTGAAAGCTCTTGTCTACGCAACCCCGGTACCTAATGTAGAGACTCTTTGTGCTCGTATTGTGGACGGCTGTGATACAATACGCCATTCTCCAGGGCTGCATCAGCGCATTAGGGATTCCATGCGACGGTGGATGCATGTATCCTCGCTAACTGAGGACATTTTGAACATTTCCTGTAACAAAGTGTTTGAAGTCACGCTGGTACGTTCTGTTGCTGTGTGTTTCCATTCCATGATTAATGTGATTTGAAGAGAAGTAATAAAAAGACCTCTAATATGGAGAGTAGGCGTTTCCGGACACATGTCCACACAACATATTTTCTTTCTTTGTGTGTGAGGAATGTTTCCTGAAAGTTTGGCCGTACCTTTTGTAACACCCTATATATCGACATCAGTTCTTTTTTGTAAATATGCCTCCATGCTGATCATTTGTTAATTTTTTCGTTTTTTAATTAAAGATAGACAGATGTTAGTCATCAACTCATTTCCACATAACAGCAATAGAAAATATTATACGAAATCGGAGGAGTTGTCAAAGAGGAGCGTTTTCAGTTTCGTTGCTAATTTTACTTTCCTGTCTGTCAGGCGTTTTATATCAATGGGTAAGTGATCAAAACTTTGGTTGCAGCATTGTGAACCCTTGTTTGTGGTACAGACAACTTTAATGTGGCCTAATGAATGTTATTTTTTATTCGGGTTTTGTAATTATGTACAAGATAGTTCCTATTGAAGTGCAATGGATTATTTACAACAAACTTATTGATGTAATATACTGTGAAACCCATAGATTGATACCCACCCGCCGAGCAGCAGGCAGGCACGACGAAAAGAGTGCTGACACAAGTTTTCAGCTGAAGCCTTCTTCGGAATAGAAGCAAAGCAGACACGCACATTCATGTAATCGTACACAGAAAACTCACGCACACATGACCGCAGTCTCCGGCTATTCTAGCCAGAATATGTTTTAAAGGTGGGGGAAATGTGAAGAATGAATAATTATCGGCGAGAGGAATTTAGGACATGAGATGCCCCAACAAAAAATTAAAATATCTCTGAGCACTATAGGACTTTAACGTCTGAGCTCATCAGTCCCCTAGATCTTAGAACTACTTAAACCTAACTAACCTAAGGACCTCACACACATCCATGCCTGAGGCAGGATTCGAACCTGCGACCGTATCGGTCGCGCGGTGCCACACTGTAGCGTCTAGAACCGCTCGGCCACCCCAGCTGGCATGCCCCAACAGTCGGAGCGGTTACGTAGCCATGTGTTGTGCGGGGCGAGACCGTTGGTATTGTAAGTGGCCAAGTGGCGGCGGTGTGGCTGCATCCGGACTCGGCTTTTCGAAGCGCGGTCTTGATGTAGTCGTGCTGCTGCTGCGACGTGCCTTCCTTGGGTTGTAGCTACAGGGAGAGTGATGCGCAATACATGGGCATAGCCCTCTTAGCCTCTCCTCTCCTGCGGTCTTCTCCCCTTCACGTGGGCCCGCTGATTTTCGCAGAGTAGAAGACCGCACCAGGGGCTTGGGGGGGTTACCAGCCCCCCCTCGCATTATCCCTTTAAGTTGGGGGCAGTACAAAAGATAACACAAGTGGTGGCCCTTCCGCTGAAGGTGCCACCCCAGCTTCCCCAGCACCTAGCCGGCCAACCGGCCGTGCCGTAGATTCTGTAACTTGTGCAGCTGTTTATGCCTGCATGGAGTGTCACTGCAGCTTCACGACCAAGAACGGTCTCGGGGTCCATCGCCGCCGCCAACATCCAGCGGCCGCCAACGCGGAGATCGTCACGGAGAGGCATCGCGCGAGGTGGACGGCAGAAGAAGTCCTATCGCTCGCCAAGGCGGAGGCCGAACTGTTCCTCGAGAGGGACGCACGGTTCTTCTTCGTCAATCAGGAGCTGACCAGAATGTTCCCCGACCGAACGCTCGAGGCAATCAAGTGCCAACGGCGGAAAGCTGCCCACAAGCAGCTTGTCCGCCAATTCATGGAGGCACTTGAGATCGGTCGAGGGGAAGAGCCGGCGTCCCGCCGGGGAGCGGCGAGTCCGCTGCCTGACGCGGGCGATGCCGCTGCGCCGTCCGGCGACGCAGCCGAGGACTTCGCGGCCGGCACCACCGGGCCGCCTGCGGAGGGGCCGACTGACGCCGCCATCTGGGAGCATCTCGCGGAGCTGCCTGCTTCCGCCCAGCGTTTCTCTGCTCTGGACCGAGTCATTGGTCTGGGGCGGGGCACGCCGCCCGATGTCATCCTGGGCATGCTCCCGGATGCCCTTGCGTCGGTCGGGTCCAGAGGGGAGAGATCGACACCAGGACGCAGAGGCCGCGCCAACCATCTAAGCGGCCGCCTGAAGGTCGCGTGCTCGTTGCGTGCGCGGCCTCTTGGATGGCACCCTGCTGCAGCCGCCACCTGCCATCCCCGGTCTGCTGGACTTCTGGGCGGACCTCTTCACCAAGAAGCCCATCCCTACCGTGGGCTTCATCCGTGACCGCCTCCTGCCGCACTCGGAGCCTGTCGCTCCCGAGTGCCTATGGGGGCCGGTCACACATGAAGAGGTCACTGCTGCCTTGCCGCCCAGGGGATCAGCAGCCGGGCCGGACGGCCTTACTCCAGCGGAGCTGCGGCGCCTGCCGCACGAAGTCCTGGTGAAAGTGATGAATCTCTTCATTCTGGCCCGCGCCCTTCCGGAACGCCTGCTTCGCGCGCGGACATCCCTTCTCCCGAAAACGGCTGCACCAACATCCCCCGCTGACTTTCGCCCCATTACGGTCTGCTCGGTGCTGGCGCGGACCTTTCACAAGGTTCTCGCGTCGCGCCTGATGCGTGCATGTGCTGTGGACGAACGTCAGCGGGCATTCATCCCTCGGGATGGGATGTTGGAGAACACCTTCATCCTGGACACTGCTCTCACCGACGCAGTTCACTCCTGTCGCTCTGTCTTTGTGGCGTCGATCGACGTTTCTAAAGCATTCGATTCGGTAGATCATGCTGCCCTTCGCCCTGTGCTGAGGGCTCATGGCCTGCCGGATTGCTTTATTGAATATGTCGAGCGGTGCTACGAGGGCAGCACGACGGTGATAGCGGGCGGCACCGGCGTGGGCGTCTCTGTGCAGCCATCACGAGGCGTTCGTCAGGGCGATCCCCTCTCCCCCCTCCTGTTCAACTTTGCGGTGGACTACGTCTTAGGGCAACTGCCCTCCCACATCGGAGCTCGGATACTTGGTCGCAGAGTCAACGCTGCGGCCTTCGCAGATGACGTCTTGCTGTTCGCGTCGACCCCAAGAGGCTTGCAGTCCCTCATCGATGCAGCCATCGCAGCCCTCGCACACCTGGGGCTGCAGATCAACGCCCGGAAGTGTTTCACCCTCGCTTTGGTCGCGTCGGGGAGCGAGAAGAAGGTGAAGGTGGACGGCGACGTCACCTTCAAGGCACGCAACACCACCATGCCTGCCCTGTGTGTGGGTGAAACCTTCCGGTACCTGGGGCTGCAATTCTCCACGGCGGGTCGCTGCGTCTTTAATCCACGACGCCACCTGGTGGAACAGCTTGACGTCATCTCCCGAGCTCCGCTGAAGCCGCAACAGCGCCTCCACGCACTCACCAACGTGCTTCTCCCTGGCCTGTACCACGGGCGGGCCCTCAGCCGCACCCGGGTGGGTGCCCTGAAAGCTGCGGACGTCACCGTCAGAGCCGCCGTCAGGAGATGGTTCCGCCTTCCGGCTGACACCCCCCTGGGCTACTTCCACGCTCCTGTTGCCCAGGGGGGCCTCGGCATCCCATCGTGCCGTTGGATGGGGCCAACCCTCCGTCGGTCCCGTCTCCTGGCGTTAAAGAAGATAGGGCCAGCCTGCGACGGTGCAGGCCTGGATGAGGTGCAGCGTGAGATCGAGGTGCTGGAGCGACACTTGACGTGGGAGGGCCACCTCCTCAAGTCGTCAACGCAGGTTGGGGAAATGTGGGCGGCGCGCCTACACATCGCCATTGACGGTGCGGCGCTGTCATCTTCCGCCGCCGTCAAGGGCCAGCATCAATGGGTCGCCGACACCAGTCGCCTGCTATCTGGGCGTGACTACATCGACGCCCTCCGCGCCCGCATCAACGCCTTCCCCACGAAGGCACGGCGCAGTCGGGGGCGGGAGGCGGACACCAGATGGCGCGCGGGCTGCCAGGCCGTGGAGACCGCCAACCACGTACTACAGGCTTGCTTCAGGACGCACGGGTCCCGAGTTAAACGACACGACGCGATCGTGCGCTATGTCGCTCGTGGACTCGTGCAGAGGGGCTTCAACGTTTCCGTGGAGCCCCACCTCCGTACACCTGAGGGCATCCGCAAGCCTGATGTGGTGGCGGTTAAAGACGGCATCGCCCGCGTGATCGACGCCCAGGTAGTCGGAGACCATCTCCGACTCGACTGGTGTCACTCCCAGAAGGCGGCCTACTACGACACGCCGTCCATCCGGCGTGCCATCTCCAACCTGCACCGTGACGTCGAGGAGGTGACTGTGTCCACCGCGACGTTGAACTGGAGGGGTGTATGGTCTCCAGTGTCGGCGAGTGACCTCGCCGCCTTAGGCTTCCGACCCCGAGAACTGGCGGTACTGCGCACCCGTGTACTGCAGAGCTGCTGCAGGAGTTACAGAATCTACGATCGTATGACGGCATCTAGGCTGATGGAACGAGTCGGCGTCGGCTAGGCTGCTGGATATTCTCTTCGCCTTGACTTCTGGGGCCTGTCAACAGGAGGAAGAGCCCGTCTTTGTTCCTTTGTTCTTTTGTATTTCTGTTTATTTGTGTTTTCTTCTTTATATACATAAGCTTGTGTTCGCCCTGTAAGTCCCCACTTCGGTGGTGGACACTGGCGATGTACGCACCATCTTTGTACTTTACAAGTGTACTTATGTATTTTATGTATTACTCTACGGAATAAAGACGGCTAGCAATAGGCTGTTTAGGTTTTCTCATTGGTAGCGCCATGTAGCGCTCTATATGAAAATCACTGACTGCGCTGTGTGCAGTCTGTGGCTGGTTTGCTTTGTTGTTGGCTATTGTAGTGTTGGGCAGCTGGATGTTAACAGCGCGTAGCGTTGCGCAGTTGTAGGTGAGCCGCCAGCAGTGGTGGATGTGGGGAAGTGAGATGGCGAATTTTTGAGAGCGGATGATCTGGACGTATGTCCATCAGAAACAGTACATTTGTAAGAATGAATGTCATGAACTGCTATATATATTATAACTTTTGAACACTATTAAGGTAAATACATTGTTTGTTCTCTATCAAAATCTTTCATTTGCTAACTATGCCTATCAGTAGTTAGTGCCTTCAGTAGTTTGAATCTTTTATTTAGCTGGCAGTAGTGGCGCTCGCTGTATTGCAGTAGTTCCAGTAACGAAGATTTTTGTGAGGTAAGTGATTTGTGAAAGGTGTAGGTTAATGTTAGTCAGGGCCATTCTTTTGTAGGGATTTTGAAGGTCAGATTGCGTTGCGCAAAAAATATTGTGTGTCAGTTTAGTGTTGATCAGAATAGGTAAAGAGCGAAATGTCTGAGTATGTTCAGTTTTGCTCAGCTGTTTGAAAATCAAATAGTGTAAAAGGTTTATCAGTACAGTAATTCAATAATTTTTCTAAGGGGACGTTTCATAGTATAGTGTGGCTCGCTTGTCGGAGCGTTTACGATTTACAATGGAAAACACAAGGAAGAAGATAAAGAACGGTCACTGAGTAAAGTAACGAAAATCTAAAGTCAAATGACAGAAATAAATACACTACGATACAGTAAACAGTGCTACTGTAATTGCTTGAATGACTCCACTTACGTATGAAATGCCATTCTTTTAAAGTTTAGATTACGATCGAAGCGATTAGTATACTCGTAAGAAACGCAAGCTGGCATTTCTGATGAACCAACTAGACAATCAAAGCACACAACTGGGTCGAAGTTGGGCACGGGTACGTCAGAGTGACGTCATGGGGAAGTATCACCGCGGTGAACCACCGACGTATGAATGCTGTGAACCTAATGTTTTGGGCTAGTTAAGTCACCGGACGTCGGCTTCAAGTCTGCTACGTAATAACAACCCCCTCCTTTTTTGCTGATTGCCAGTCTAGTGATGCATGTCTTAGGGTGTCATGGACTGGCCGAACTCTGTTGATGCCTTATCCTCTGAAGGTCCTGTCAACATCGAGGTACAGTTGTGTCACGGTGGTGTGCTGAAACACAAGTTTTGCATGCACGCATCATAAGAAATAATACACTTTTTATAAGTTTTTCTAACGGTTATAGACGGATTTAAAACATTACGGTGGATTTTTGTCAGAAACTAATTTCCAGGTGTCTTGTAAACGGATGAAATGTGATTTGAAGTTTTTGTTACCGCTTACGCATAATTAAATAAGATAGGTCAGATATCCTATTTGCAACATCAGTACAGGGTGAAAACGTTTTCTACCTTCTCGTCTCTCTAGAACTGAATCCGTGGAGGTCAGTGTAATTCGTGTTACTAAATGTTGTTTCTTCTCATTGCTAGATTTGGCTATCAAATGGTGTCATCATTGTTTAATGCTGTGTTTCATTTCGGTCATAGGTAATTTGCAGCAGTAAGAACAATTTAAACATGACCTCTTACACCATGTGTACCCTCTGATCTGACACAAGGCGTATTAATCATTCACACCGAGAAGACTATAGGAGCAGTCACTGGCGGTAGTAGCCGTTTCGATAGAAGTCGAAAGACTGTATTAGACTTAGGACTGATGTTCACTTGCTTCTAGTAGGTACCAACCTTAGCTCTCAATGCTGTGTGCAAAGAGTACCTTCACTGAACTTGTACACAAATTTAAATTTCAAGTATTACGTAACAAATACAGTGCTTATATACACTCCTAGAAATGGAAAAAAGAACACATTGACACCGGTGTGTCAGACCCACCATACTTGCTCCGGATACTGCGAGAGGGCTGTACAAGCAATGATCACACGCACGGCACAGCGGACACACCAGGAACCGCGGTGTTGGCCGTCGAATGGCGCTAGCTGCACAGCATTTGTGCACCGCCGCCGTCAGTGTCAGCCAGTTTGCCGTGGCATACGGAGCTCCATCGCAGTCTTTAACACTGGTAGCATGCCGCGACAGCGTGGGCGTGAACCGTATGTGCAGTTGACGGACTTTGAGCGAGGGCGTATAGTGGGCATGCGGGAGGCCGGGTGGACGTATCGCCGAATTGCTCAACACGTGGGGCGTGAGGTCTCCACAGTACATCGATGTTGTCGCCAGTGGTCGGCGGAAGGTGCACGTGCCCGTCGACCTGGGACCGGACCGCAGCGACGCACGGATGCACGCCAAGACCGTAGGATCCTACGCAGTGCCGTAGGGGACCGCACCGCCACTTCCCAGCAAATTAGGGACACTGTTGCTCCTGGGGTATCGGCGAGGACCATTCGCAACCGTCTCCATGAAGCTGGGCTACGGTCCCGCACACCGTTAGGCCGTCTTCCGCTCACGCCCCAACATCGTGCAGCCCGCCTCCAGTGGTGTCGCGACAGGCGTGAATGGAGGGACGAATGGAGACGTGTCGTCTTCAGCGATGAGAGTCGCTTCTGCCTTGGTGCCAATGATGGTCGTATGCGTGTTTGGCGCCGTGCAGGTGAGCGCCACAATCAGGACTGCATACGACCGAGGCACACAGGGCCAACACCCGGCATCATGGTGTGGGGAGCGATCTCCTACACTGGCCGTACACCACTGGTGATCGTCGAGGGGACACTGAATAGTGCACGGTACATCCAAACCGTCATCGAACCCATCGTTCTACCATTCCTAGACCGGCAAGGGAACTTGCTGTTCCTACAGGACAATGCACGTCCGCATGTATCCCGTGCCACCCAACGTGCTCTAGAAGGTGTAAGTCAACTACCCTGGCCAGCAAGATCTCCGGATCTGTCCCCCATTGAGCATGTTTGGGACTGGATGGAGCGTCGTCTCACGCGGTCTGCACGTCCAGCACGAACGCTGGTCCAACTGAGGCGCCAGGTGGAAATGGCATGGCAAGCCGTTCCACAGGACTACATCCAGCATCTCTACGATCGTCTCCATGGGAGAATAGCAGCCTGCATTGCTGCGAAAGGTGGATATACACTGTACTAGTGCCGACATTGTGCATGCTCTGTTGCCTGTGTCTATGTGCCTGTGGTTCTGTCAGTGTGATCATGTGATGTATCTGACCCCAGGAATGTGTCAATAAAGTTTCCCCTTCCTGGGACAATGAATTCACGGTGTTCTTATTTCAATTTCCAGTAGTGTATATGGTTTTTATTTTATTTTTGGAACTGCAGATATGTGTACTTGTTTCTTTTTGATGTTTCATGAGGGCCACAGCAGCTAAGGTGCAGCCGAAGGGATCTTAAGCCTTGTCCGAAATGTTGACGTCACCAGACGTATTCTTCACAGAGCCGGCGGCTGCGGGCAAGAAGTAGATGCCGGAAGCTTTCCTTATGTGCTACGGCTTATGTTAATAAAATAGTGTAAAACTATCTCAAAATATTAAATGCAATGATGTATATTCAGTTCTGAAATAGTCACGATTGCTCGCACATGTGTCTTAAATTAATTAAAGTTTCACATCATGTGGCAGTATTGTGTGTATAATGCTTTGTAATGGAACAGTTTGTGGCCTCTGAAAAGAAGTTAAAAATGTTCGCGTGATTAACACCTTCGAAGACTCTGAATCAAAAATATATGCCATGGATGTGTTTGAAGATCATGCTCAGAACTAATTTTTTTCTGAATGAAAATTTTAAAGCTATTACGAAGGAAAAAGAAAGATCTAGTTAAGCTTTGACTTGGAGATTTGAATGCTAAATATTTTGGAAGCGTAGGGAAGATAGGGTATATCAATGAAAAGCGATTAATTTTCTCTTTTAGAATTGAATTAATTGATAAAAATAATAATTTGCTGGTTTTTGAGAATTAATAAAACGCTAGCCAGAGATATTGGTGTTAACATTAATCCTTGGTCGGTACAGTAACAACAATCAACAGATACAGAAAATCTTTTAACCAAATTAGGTAACTATATTTTGAATATAAGTTTTTGAAGCACAAATGCCATTTAGTGTCCACATTTCGACTGCTGCAGCAGGAAAGAACCTGTCTGAATTATAATGTCCTAAATCTTCGGAGGCAACGGCCTTGCCGCAGTGGATACACCGGTTCCCGTCAGAACACCGAAGTTAAGCGCTGCCGGGCGTGGCCGGCATTTGCATGGGTGACCATCCGGACCGCCATGAACTGTTGTCATTTTTCGGGGTGCTCTCAGCCTCGTGATGCCAACTGAGGAGCTACTCGACAGAACAGTAGTGGCTCCGGTCAAAGAAAACCATCGTAACGACCGGGAGAGCGGTGTGCTGACCACACGCCCCTCCTATCCGCATCCTCGTCTGAGGATGACACGGCGGTCGGATGATCCCGATGGGCCACTTGTGGCCTGACGACTGAGTGCAATTCTTCGGAGGTACGTAAGGTTATGTGCGATCCCTGAAAAGCAAGACGCGAACTTCATATTTGCAACAGAGTTATTACGAGTAATTCCCTGCTGGGTTGGAGATTTTCTCCGCTGGGTTACTGGGTGTTGTGCTGTCCTCATCCATCACCGGCACGGAAGTCACCCAATGTGGCGCCGACTGAAATCAGACTTGCACTCGGTTCAAATGGCTCTGAGCACTATGGGACTTAACTTCTGAGGTCATCAGAACTACTTAAACCTAACTAACCTAAGGACAGCACACACATCCATGCCCGAACCAGGATTCGAACCTGCGACCGTAGCAGTCGCGCGGTTCCGGACTGAAGCGCGTAGAACCGCTCGGCCACCGCGGCCGGCTTTTTGAACTCGGCGGCCGAACTTTCCCGAATGGTGCCTCCCGGACAACAAAGCCATACACTTATTTCGTTTCCCGTAAGCCACTCTCCCATAGCGGTCCTACAAAGAGGTCGCGACGTAACGACTGCGAGAATACCGCATTTTGACTCCCAATGTAAAGGACGGCGGGAATATTCGCTGTTAAGGAGTACAGAGACGCACTGAACACGGCATCGTCTGCTATCTAAAGTTGACTAATTCTCATATCCTTACATGAGAATGACTGCCAACGACATTTCGATTGCGTTGACATAGGGAAGAGTTCAGTTGACTGATAGATATTAGTATTTTTCCCATTTTAATTTTTTGTTGGTATTTTTCTTTTTTTTTCTCTTTCTTTCGGGTGCCAGAGATCCCTTGTCGTCGGAGGCCGCGGAGCAATGCGGCTGTCGCCCTCGCCCAGTTACGCCCCTGCAAGAACAATCCGCTAACAAGTGCCTTCTGTGGCCTACAAACTGCACAGAAGATGACATCAGGTTGCGAAGTTCTGGACACATGTGACATGAAGATACAACTTCATAATATGTAGTGTACACTGAGGTGACAATAGTCGCGGGATACGTCCTTGCGTCGTGTCGGATCTCCTTTCGTCTGGCGCAGTGCAGCAACTCAACAATTCCTCTGCAGAAATATTGAGCCATGCTGCCTCTACTAAACACTAAACTCCTCCCGAACAGGCCATGAAGGCCCAACGGTACCGACAGGCCGCCGTGTCATCCTCAGCCAACAGGCGTCACTGGTTGCGGGTATGGAGGGGCATGTGGTCAGCACACCGCTCTCCCGGCCGTAGGTCAGTTTCCGAGAGCGGAGCTGCTACTTCTCAATCAAGTATCTCCTCAATTTGCCGCACGAGGGCTGAGTGCAGCAGCAACTCATAATTGCAATGATGTTGCCGATGCAGGAGTCTGGGCACGAATTGACCCATGAATGTTCGGTGGGATTCATGTTGGGCGATCTGGGTGGTCAAATCATTCGTTTGAATTTTCCGAAACATTTTGTGCACCAGAGGCGAACAACTGAATCCCGGTGACAATTACCTCGTCGTTTGGGCACATGAAGTTCATACGGCTCCGAATGGGCTCCAAGTACACGAACGCAATCAAGACACTGTCCATTCCATGTACACAAGCCCACACCGTCATGGAGCCAGCTTGCAGAGCTTGCACGGTGCCTCGTTGACAACTTGGATCCATGGCTTCGTGGGGAATGCGCGCAACACTCCAATCCTACCATCAGCTCTTAAAGACTGAAATCGGGATTCATCTGACCAACCACAGTTTTCCAGTCGCCTAGAGTCCAAGCGATATGATCACGAGCCCAGAAGAGGCGATGCAGACGATATCGCGCTGTTAGCAGAGGCACTACGCCGGTCGTCTGCTGCCACAGCCCACTAACGCCCAATTTCGCCTCACTGTTCTGACGGATACGTTCGTCGTACGTCCCACACTGATTTCTGACCTTATTTCACGCAGTATTGCTTGTCTGTTTGCACTGTAAACTCCACACACACGCCGCTGTTCTAGGTCGTTCACTCACTGAAGGCCGTCAGCCACCGTGTGGTTCGTCGTGAGAGGTAATGCCCTAAATTTGGTGTTCTCGGCAGACTTTTGACACTGGAGAACTCGGAATAATGAATTCCGCAACGATTTCCGAAATCGAATTTCCCATGCGTATAGCTCCAACTACCTTTCGCGTTCAGTGTCTATCAATTCTCTTCATGTGGCCTTAAGCACGTCGGAACCCTTTTCGAATGAATGATCTGAGTACAAATGACAGATCTTCCAATGTACAGATCCTTTACATTTTGAGTACGCCATATTGCCAGCATCTGTATACGTGCATATCGCTATTCTTGAATTTATCACCTGTGGTGTCACCGCCAGACACCACACTTGCTAGGTGGTAGCCTTTAAATCGGCCGCGGTCCGTTAGTATACGTCGGACCCGCGTGTCGCCACTATCAGTGATTACAGACCGAGCGCCGCCACACGGCAGGTCTAGAGACACTTCCTAGCACTCACCCCAGTTGGACAACCGACTTTGCTAGCGATGGTTCACTGACAAAATTCGCTCTCATTTGCCGAGACGATAGTTAGCATAGCTACGACCTAGCAAGGCGCCATTACCAGTTACTATTGAGATTATGAATAATGTACCATCAAGAGCGATGTTCACCATTTATGGATTAAAGTTAAGTATTCCAGCAGCAACGTACGTTTTTTTGCTAAAATCTAATTTCCTTGTCCTGTTCCAGACCTCACGCCAGCCTGCGTGAGCTAAAACGCGTGCCTTTCGGCTTCCTCTAGTATACCGGGTTGGATCTCTTGCCAACCCACAACATCACCGCTATGTGTTTTTCCAGCCAGTGCACTAAACAACGGTATTACTGCACTTCACCGTTGTCGCGCACGTCATAGCACGTGACACTACAGGGCTTACGAGTGTCAGCAGCCGCTCGCGGCGTCTAGAAACTAAGTACACTACTGGCCATTCAAATTGCTACACCAGGAAGATGATGTGCTACAGAGGCGAAATTTAACCGACAGGAAGAAGATGCTGCGATATGAAAATGATTAGCTTTTCAAAGCATTCACACAAGGTTGGTGCCGGTGGTGACACCTACAAAGCGCTGACATGAGAAAAGTTTCCAACAAATTTCTCATACACAATCAGCAGTTGACCGGCGATGCCTGGTGAAACATTGTTGTGATGCCTCGTCTAAGGAGGAGAAATACGTACCATCACGTTTCCGACTTTGATAAAGGTCGGATTGTACCCTGTCGCGATTGCGGTTTATCGTATCGCGACATTGCTGCTCGCGTTGCTCCAGATCCAAACACTGTTTGCAGAATATGGAATCGGTGGGTTCAGGAGGATAAAACGGAACGCCGTGCTATAGCCCAACGGCCTCGTACCACTAGCAGTCGAAATGACAGGCATCTCATCCGCATGGCTGTAACGGATCGTGCAGCCACATCTCGATGCTTGAGTCAACAGATGGGCGGTTTGCAAGACAACAACCATCTGCACGAACAGTTCGACGACGTTTGCAGCAGCATGGACTATCAGCTCGGAGACCATGGCTGTGGTAACCCTTGACGCTGCATCACAGACAGGAGCAACTGCGATGGTATATTCAACGACGAACCTGGGTGCACGAATGGCAAAACGTTATTTTTTCGGATGAATCCATGTTCTGTTTACAGCTTCATGATGGTCGCATCCGTGTTTGCTGACATCGCGGTGAACGCACATTGGAAGCTTGTATTCGTCATCGCCATACTGGCGTAAAACCCGGCGTGATGGTATGGTGTGCCATTGGTTACACGTCTCGGTCTCCTCTTGTTCGCATTCACGGCGCTTTGAACAGTGGACGTTACATTTCAGATGTGTAACGACCCGTAGCTCTACCCTCCATTCGATCCCTGCGAAACCCTACATTTCAGCAGGATAATGCACGACCGCATCTGCCTTTCTGGATGCAGAAAATGTTCGACTGCTGCCCTTGACCAGCACATTCTCCAGATCTGCCAGCAATTGAAAACGTCTGGTCAATGGTGGCCGAGCAACTGGCTCGTAACAATACGCCAGTCACTACTCTCGATGAACTGGGGTGTCGTGTTGAAGGTGCATGGGAAGATGTACCTGTACACGCCATCCAAGCTCTGTTTGACTCAATCCCCAGGCGTATCAAGGCCTTTATTACGGCCAGAGGTGGTTGTTCTTGGTACTGATTTCTCAGGATCTATGCACCCAAACTGCGTGAAAATGTAATCACATGTCAGTTCTAGTATAACATATTTATCCAATGAATAACCGTTTATCATCTGCATTTCTTCTTGGTGTAGCAATTTTAATGGGCAGCAGTGTATTTCAGACGAATTTAGGAATTCTTGACGGCGTGTTTAAATGCTTGGAGGTGCTGGAAAGCACACGACAAAGTTAAGACCTTTATTGCGCAACTTTTCAACTAAGCACGGATTTCCCGTGGACTCTGCACGGAGCCCAGCGTTCACAGAGTGTAGAGGAGAAGTCAACCAGTGTGACGTCACAAGTCCGTTGCAGGGCACGTATAACTCGTTTGTCCCGAGACAAGTACAGTGATGACTATGAAAAACGCATTGCACTGTCACTGCTTTCAGGTCAATTGTGCATATTTTATCAACTCCGATTACATGCTGCCAACCGAAGCGCCTTCACTTCCGGTTGCAGTAATATTATGGTGTACTGAAGGCGACACATATGCACAGTCCGGCAGACCGACCTACCAACCGATCAGTTCCGTGTGCAGCGAACACAGATCGCGACCGACTTTATTCAGCGATTACAGCACCACCCTGCTACTGTCGCTGATTGCGAATTGTTTATAATAAATTCACTGAGGTTGTGAAACAAAGAAAGAAAAAGTCGAGAGAAAACTGTGAGCAAGGGAGTGTTTAGTGGAAAGAAATAAATTGCACCCACGCTCTGTTATTTGAGGAGCTGGGAGCCGATGACTTCCGTAATTATCTCGGAATGAATGTAGCATGGTTTTCGGTACGGCTGAACATTATAAAATCATTCTTAACGAGAAAGAATGGTCATGAGAGAAGCTGTAAGCTGCGAGAAAATGCTGTTACAGCTAATATACGGTTTCTAGCCACTGGCAAAGGTTACGAGCACCTCAGATTCAGTGCAGCTGTACCCCCACAGTTATTATCATAAAAGATTTCTAAAAGTTGAAATGTGATTTATAGTTGTCTGAGGAAATACAGCACGGTAAAGCAAATTAAATGATACAAAACATCTTCATGTGAACTTTATTATTGTATTTATTTATGTAGCTTAAAAGATGTCTCCCATAATTTTAAGAAAATAATTTTATGGCGTCGCGCATCACTTGAGAAGTGTAATAACAGCTGCGTTAGAAGTGGCCTATTTAGCAGTTGCTAGACCTGTAAAGAAAGTCTACTCTTTGCTCTCTGTAGCAGAAAGCTTGGAAATAGTTTAGATTTTTTAGCACCTCTAACAATGAACCAAGTAAATTTTATGGGTAAAAGTCGATATAGTGTCTATATTTTTAGATTTTATTTCCTATATGCATCGGAAATGAAATCTAATACCTAATCGTTCTGTATTTCGTATTTACATTCCACTTCCGACGAGTACCGGAAATAAAACTGAAAAACCGAAATACAGAAGGCAGACATAATTATGTTCATGAAATATATACATTTTACTCTGTCACCTGCCACATGATAGCGCTGTGGAAGAGTTAAAAAATAAAGCAAGTGCTTCATTTCTAGAATTCTATTGCTATAGTCCCTGCACGGCCTGTCCCACAGATATCTTCACTCTTTAAATGTCTCCAAAAATTCTCTCGTTCAAGTTTCGTCCGCCTCACGCTACGTCATGTATGTGGGCTATTCGGAAAGTAGATCCGATCAGTCGCAAAATAAAAACAACAGTGAAAATCCAGCTACTTCTCTACATAGTATTGCTGGTCCGACTCAGACATTTGTCGTAGCATTGTACCAACTTTACTATGCCCTCAGTTCTCTACGCTGGTCTGAAGTTCGTTGTTTGCGCGAAAGTTTTGTCTTCATAGCAAGCGGTTCATGTGAGAGGAGATGAACATCAGAGGGAGTCAAGTCCGGGCTGTACGGTGGGCGATCAAACACTTTCTACCGAAAACTCTACTGGGGCGTCCTCACTGCCGCTGCAGTATACGGCCGAGAGACGTGGGGTTACATGCAATCAGGCAACAATTCTCAGTGGGCAATGTTCCTTGGCTAGAGACATTATTGTTCTAGGCATCTTTACGTGCTCACTGTGTGGTTCAAATGGCTCTGAGCACTATGGGACTTAACTTCTGACGTCATCAGTCTCCTAGAACTTGGAACTACTTAAAAATAACTAATCTAAGAACATCACACACATCCATGCCCGAGGCAGGATTCGAACCTGCTACTGTAGATACACTGATCCAAACCGACGGCTGAAGATATTCTCTCTAATCAATATAGCTGGGCACCGAATACGCAGTTCATTATAAAGGATACATTTATTCATTACTCTGCGAGAGAACATCACTTCGCATCGGTGACAAGCACTAAGTCGGATATCGCTGCTTCTAAATTATCTAACATATTAACATGTCCTCATTCGAAAAGAAAGTTGGGAAATACACAAGTGACAACATTAGTTGCTTCTCCATCTTCGATACGGTTGTAAGACGGGTTCCGTTGTTGGCGTGGATTCGTGAAAACTACTAAAGGAATTATTTTGATTTGTTTAACACTGAAAGTAAAGTTAAGTCTGACCTGTTCAGTGTCAGTTTTCACAAATGTGACATGTAATTACGTTGTACTGTAAACGACCACGTAAAGTTAAACAGCAGCTATGTTTTTACATAAAATTGATACCGTGTCGAAGAATGCAACTCCAAAATAAAAAGTTTTCCATACAGTTTAGCTGTACAGCTTTTAATGTAGATGCAGCACTAGAGTTAACTAATTCATGTTAATACCAGTATGGTAAAAGCCAGTTTTCGCAATACAATGACATACTTACATTTAATCGAATGTGTGTGTGAAATCTTATGGGACTTAACTGCTAAGGTCATCAGTCTCTAAGCTTACACACTACTAAGACCTAAATTATCCTAAGGACAAACACAGACACCCATGCCCGAGGGAGGACTGGAACCTCCGCCTGAAACCGCTCGGCTTTAATCGAATCAAACCTGAAAGTTGGTACAACTGATTGCTAACTACCACTTGAGCTGAACTAAAGAGAAATATATACTGTAATTAGTTCCAGTTGAAATCGAGCTTATTTGCTAGCACTGGTCTCAATTCCAGACTTTTTGACATCCCCAAAATCTGCGGCGGAATATGTTTCTCTGGCTTGATATGCCAGGCAGGTGCATACAGCCTTCAATGAAGCTTGCAGGCTGACTACAGGTTGCCATAAGCATACTCCTTACACACAAACCTTATTACCTATCTGAAACAGCGCCAAACTCTATACGTAGAAAACTGCCTGCTGGGAAGCAGAAGAGCACTCACCCGTTGCACAGGCGTGCCCCTTCCTCGATGTATGACGTCTGGGGAGAGCTTCCTGCGATCATATAAGAAATCTGCCTTGCTTTCCAGCCAAGTCTCCGCAAATGGATGAAAGAGCCCGAGCAGTTGCCCTCCGAACACGGAAGCTTCGAGAACTGTATGAAGAAATGGGACGTGAATGTTAATGACACGTACTGTCAATACAGTCAACAACACAGGGCGTAAGTACAATCGACAGGCGGGAAAGTACACAAAGTGGGACCCCCTCTCATCACACACCCACTTCCATCCAATCCCATTCCCAATTCAACAAAACATCACCCAAACATCGTCTTTCACAGCAAGAACCCTCCCCATTCTCCCAGTGTTCTCTCTCTCTCTCTCATACACACAAACACCTTCGCCCCCTGTCTCTGTCCCTGTCTCTGTCTGTCTCTCTCTCTCTCTCCCACACACAGACAGGTACTACATTACCACAGTGTGTCTCTTCTCACTTCAGTAAAAATGTGATATAACTAAGAAGGAAAAAACAGTTTACGTTATTTGAGATATATTAGTGAGGCCAAAACAGTCTTTCCCCCATTGATCCACACATGAATTCGTCCCTGCATCACTGCACATAACAAATATTGCACACTACCATAGCTAAATTTTAATACAATCCAAAACCAAACTGTTTCTTATAAGAAACTTTATTTAACTAGAAAGGCAATCTACCTACGTCCATAATAAAAATAAACAGTATATTTAGTGAAAGAACTAGACAATGTCGGCCGGAGTGGCCGAGCGGTTCTGGGCGCTACAGTCTAGAACCGCGCGACCGCTACGGTCGCAGGTTCGAATCCTGCCTCTGGTATGGATGTGTGTGATGTCCTTAGGTTAGTTAGGTTTAAGTAGTTCTAAGTTCTAGGGGACTGATGACCACTGCAGTTAAGTCCCATAGTGCTCAGAGCCATTTGAACAATTTGAACTAGACAATGTCGCAAATAGTGAAATAATTTCTAATATTGTACTTGAAGACAAATACAAGAAAGAACATAAATTTTAATATCTATGCTTAGTGACATAAATTCTTGTTTTACTTACTTGAATCAGTATTTCATCGTCCTTCTGTGTGCAAAATGACAATATTTTCAAGTAATCTATCTTTTCTGTTTCATTCTCTACAAAACTTATACGTCTACATCCTCATCTATGCTCTGTGAGTCACTGTAAACGGCGTGTAGAGAATACGTTTCATTGAATCGTACATTGGCTTTTCCCGCTCCTTTCGCGAATGGAGCGTGAAAGAATGAGTCTTTCAGCAGCTATGTGCGAACCGTTACTTCGGCGATTTTATCTTCACTATATCTAGAGGATAGATACGTGGCGGCTGAACTGTATTCTACGTTTACATCTACACGCATATTCCGCAAGCCACCGTATAGTGCGTGACAGAGGGTACCTCGTACCGCTACCAGTTATTTCCTTTGCTGTTTCTCTCGCAAATAGAGGAAGGGAGAAACAACTGTATATAATCCTCCGTACGAGACCTAATTTATATTGTGTTACTTATGCGAAATGTACGTCGGTGGCAGTAGAATCGTTCTGCAGTCAGCTTCAAATGCCCGTCTCTGAATTTACCCAAAAGTGTTTCGCGAAAAGAGCGTTGTCTTCCCTCCAGGAATTTCCACCCGATTTCCCGAAGTACCTCTGTTGTGGGTTGGCAGGAGAGCCAACACCGGGTACTAGAGGAAGCCGAAAGGCACGCGTTTTAGCTCACGCAGGCTGGCGTGAGGTCTGGAACAGGACAAGGAAATTAGACTTTAGAAAAACGGACGTAGCTGGTGGAATACTTAACTTTAATCTACAAATGATGAGCGTCGCTCTTGGCGGTAAATGATTACAGTATCAACAGTAACTGGTAATGGCGCCTTGCTAGGTCGTAGGAAATGATGTAGCTGAAGGCTATGCTAACTATCGTCTCGGCAAATGAGAGCGTATTTTGTCAGTGAACCATCGCTAGCAAAGTCGGTTGTACAACTGGGGCGAGTGCTAGTAAGTCTCTCTAGACCTGCCGTGTGGCGGCGCTCGGTCTGCAATCACTGATAGTGGCGAAACGCGGGTCCGACGTATGCTAACGGACCGCGGCCGATTTAAAGGCTACCACCTAGCACGTGTGGTGTCTGGCGGTGACACCACAACCTCCGTAATGCTGGCATGTTGAACGAACCTACACGTAACAAATCTACCAGCCAGCATTTGAACTGCTTTTACGTCTTCCTTCAATCCCACCTGGTGAGGAGCCCAACACCCGATCAGAAGTCAATAATGGGTCGCACTAATGTTCTGTAGGCGGTCTTCTTTACAGATGAACCACACGTTTCTAAAATTCTTCGAATAAACCGAAATCGACCACACCCGTGATTTCCCTCCAGATCGCTTGAGTCAAACTCAGGGATGATTCCTTTGAAAAGGATACGGTAGATTTCCTTAACCAGTCCTCCCCCACCCGAGTTTTCTCTCCATCTCTAATGAACTCGTCATCCATTTTTATTTCTCGCTGCGCCATTTCTAAGTACTCCTATGAAGCTGCAACGTCCCTATTCTCAGACTTCACCGCCTTAGCCGCTGGTTTAATTCTTTCTTGTGAAAGGCCACGATTATGTTTCTAAGACCTAATGCTACACCTTGTCCGTTAATTTCTTGTTGTTCTTGTTGTGGTCTTCAGTCCGAAGACTGTTTTGATGCAGCTCTCCATGCTACTCTATCCTGTTCGAGCCTCTTCATCTCCTAATAACTGTAGAAACCTACATCTTTCCGAATCTGCTTATTGAATTCATCTCTTGGTCTCCCTCTACGATTCTTACTCCCAACACTTCCATCCAGTACTAAATTGATGATCCTCTGATGTCTTCTATCAACTTATCCCTTCTTACAGTCAAGTTGTGCCACAAATTCCTCATCTCCCTAATTCTATTCAGTACTTGCCATTAGTTATTTGATCAACCCATCTGATCTTCAGTATGTTTCTGTAGCATCACATTTCTAAAGCTTCTGTTCTCTTTTTATCTTAACCGTTTATCGTCCATGTTTCACTACCATGCATGGCAAAACTCTATACAAATGCCTTCAGAAAAGGCTCCCTAACACATAAATCTATATTCGATGTAAACAAATCTCTCTTCTTCAGAAACGGTTTTCTTGCCATTGCCAGTCTACATTTTATATGCTTTCTACTTCGCCCATCATCACTTATTTTGCTCCCCTAACAGCAAAACTACTACGTTAAGTATCTCGTTTCCTAATGAATTCCCTTAGCATCCTCTGTTTTAATTTCACTACGTTTCATTATCCTTGTTCTGCTTTTGTTGGTGTTCACCTTATATTTCCCTTTCAAGACACTGTCCACCCCGTTCAACTGCTCTCCCATGTCCTCTGTCAGAATTATTGTGTCAACGACAAACTCTGAAGATTTTATTTCTTCTCCCTGAACTTTAATCCCTACCCGAAATTTTTCTTTTGTTTCTTTTACTGCTTGTTCCATGTACATATTTAATAACGTCGCGGATAGGCTAGAACCCTGTCTAACGCCGTTTTTAACCATCAGTAGAGCTGCAGACCCTCAGTAAAAATTACGACTGTAGTTTCCCCTTGCTTTCAGCCGTTTGCAGCGCCAGGGCAGCAAGGTCGTTTTTGTTGACGTTACAAGGCCAGATCAGTCAGTCATCCAGACTGTTGCCCCTGCAACTACTGAAAAGGCTGCCGCTCCTCTTCAGGAAGCCGGCCGGAGTGGCGGAGCGGTTCTAGGCGCCAGTCTGGAACCGCGCGACTGATATGGTCGCAGGTTCGAATTCTGCCTCGGGCATGGATGTGTGTGATGACCTTACGTTAGTTAGGTTTAAGTAGTTCTATGTTCTAGAGGACTGATGACCTCAGAAGTTAAGTCCCATAGTGCTCAGAGCCATTTGAACCTCTTCAGGAACCACACGTTTGTCTGACCTCTCAACAGATACCCCTCCGCTGTGGTTGTACTTACAGTACGGCTATCTGTATTGCTTACATTTCTTACTCTTTCTAATTATGTTTGTCAGTGCCTTAAGGAACATCAATGAACCTGTTTTTAACACCTTAACATCACTATGATTTCCTTAACACTCTTTCATTATTTTAACACAGCAAAAAGCTTTCTTTTGACTGACTGATTTTACTAATTTGTCTACTTTTCCTTCCTCTTTAAATATTTTCCCATTTGTCCCTTTTTTTAATTTCCATAGGCACCTTATCCTCGGGGTATTGCTCTGTTCGTAACTGTCTAGTGAGTCTATGGTACACATAAATAAAAACTGAAATGTCCATGAACACGTCATAAGATAAAAAGGAAAGATTCACATCCAGTCAGTAAGGACATTGCATGGGGGCTTAATTATTTTTATATTTGAAAATAATTTTTAATTTTGGTGGCTGTATGTCCGATTACGGAAGTCTCGTAAACGGATGGCCCTGACTAGTTTTAGTACGCAATCTGACTGCTTAGAATGACAACAAACAATGAAAGAAAATTTTCGTTAACACAGTTAATTAATTAAGTCCCCAGTAACTATAAAATCTACGAAGCCAACAAGCACAAGTGTAGCTGTTCTGTATGTGGTAGTATGACGCAACGCACATCTGGCACGGTTCTTCTTCAACAAGACAAGAATTTTTAAATACCAATTATACTGACGTGATAAAAGAAAATTAGAAATACTATAATTGCGCAAGAAAACCAGAATTACACTCTAATACAAGAACACAAGCCAGATGCTTTGTTACTGAACCTGTAATGATGCATTATTAGAGACACAGAAATAATAAAAGAACATAGTGTTTTGTTACCTTCATATATATTGACGAAATGCACTCTGATCATTACAATATCTCCATTAGAATAACATCTGCTATCTCTCCCATCAAATAGCTGCATAAAACATGGAACAAACACTCCCTACTACCACATCTCCACAACTCTCCACTACATCTGAACAAGAACCGCCTGCCACAACTTCTCAAGAATCACTGCCAGTGGAGGCGGCGGAACAATACTCTCTGGCGCGATCTCTGGTGCTGTGGCTCAGTGTAGCCACCTTTCATATGCCCTTCCTCCATGGGCTAGAATTTGATGGTATTTTTGCCAGCATTTGTGGTGAAAATACCACCAAATTCGTCAAGAAAAATACAGACAAAAATAAAAGATAATATTAATACGTAAATATCATATAACTAGATAAAATTTTGGCTTTGCACTGACCTTACAATAGCCTAATATATAAAATACAGTAAGGAATACAAATTCTTTCATACATATGACTTAACATAATAGTTTACACAAATATCATGTGGTTAAACAATTCAATCGATAGTGTCAGCAATGACGAATATGTGCAGGTAAGAGTCTCATAACTTTTCACAAACAGTAATAGACAAAAAATCAGTTTATACAAATATTCACATAAAATGCTTTCACAACAAGTAGTTGACAGTTCCAGCAGTAGCACCCAGCAATGTTGAATAGGTGCTACAGCAACAAGTGACATCATCTCAGTAGAAGCAGTCCATCAGTGGCACCCAGCGTTGTGGAATAGGTGCAGACACCAACAGGTGACATCATTTCAGCAGAGCAGTTCATCAGTGGCACCCAGCATTGTGGAACAGGTGCAGACACCATCAGGTGACATCATTTCAGTAGAAGCAGTCCATCAGTGGCACCCAGCATTGTGGAACAGGTGCAGACAGCATCAAGTGACATCATTTCAGTAGAAGCAGTCCATCAGTGGCACCCAGCATTGTGGAACAGGTGCAGACAGCATCAGGTGACATCATTTCAGTAGAAGCAGTCCATCAGTGGCACCCAGCAATGTTGGGTAGGTGCAGACAGCAGTCCATAATATTCACTATCACTAATCACACTGTTCATCAGAGTTTATAAGCAGAAAGTAAACATGTCCTATTGGCACCAATCATGTAGAAAAAGTACAAGTAACAGTCCATAATATTCACTATCACTGATCACACTGTTCATCAGCGTTTATTAGCAGAAATTAAACATGTCCTAGTGGCACCAACCATGTAGAAAAAGTACAAGTAACAGTCCATAATATTCACTATAACTGATCACACTGTTCATCAGAGTTTATAAGCAGAAGGTAAACATGTCCTATTGGCACCAATCATGTAGAAAAAGTACAAGTAACAGACCATAATATTCACTATCACTAATCATCGACGCGCAGGTCGCCGAAGTGGCGTCAAATTGAAAGACCTGCACCAGGCGAACGGTCTACCCGCGGGAGGCCCTAGCCACACGACATTTCCATTTTATAATCACTAATCACACTGTTCATCAGCAGAAATTAATCATTTCTAACTGTCACACATCAATGTTGAACAAGTGCAGGTAACAGTTCATAATATTCACCATCACTAATCAGACAGTTCATCAGCAGAAATTAATCATTTCTAACTGTCACACATCAATGTTGAACAAGTGCAGGTAACAGTTCATAATATTCACCATCACTAATTAGACAGTTCAGGCATGAACAATAGTTTGAATACACATACAAATGCTTTTACACTAAACATACAAATCATAACAAACACACAAATGATGTCAGATAATTGTCATATTAACTATTACAAATACACAAATACCAGTAAACCTATAGTATTTATGGGTGTCAGTGCAAGCCACTACAAACAAATAAAATAATATTTAGGAGATAGGTGGGTAGGATTAGGAAAGGAAAACACACAAAACACACTCACTCATCTTTCATCCACATTGAGTGCTACTGTGTGATTGAATAGTGTTAGCTGTGTAAATGCAATTCTGTCAAAGGTTTGATGTTCGACATGTATATCAAGTAGTAGTGGCAGCAATGTATAAAAGTCAATAATAGTTAGTCAACGTCATAGTCATCATGTCAAGACCAATGTTTGCCAAGCCAAATAAAAATGTACGGTTGCTGAACAACTGTCAGTGAGCCAAGATATGCAATTACTTCCTCACTCCAAAAAAAAAAAAAAATATATGTACTGCTTAGTGATTTAACAAAGTGTGTGTAGACAATCTTCCTTCCACTTTAGTGTTCCAGTCTGCTATCTTCATCCTCCTTGTTCCATATAGACCAACAAAAAAAATATGCACCTCACTTAATTTACCTCTTATCCACCAAAACTCCAATAATCATCAGCATCACATAATCTCAATACTTCAATAACACCTCTTACGTCGATACATATAAATCTTATCATCAATATCATTTACCTTACCTCTTGTCCACAAAAACTCCAATAATCATCAACTTCACATAATCTCAATAATACCTCAATAATACCTCTTCAATACGTCGATACATATAAACCTTATTACCAATATCATTTCACTTCCATAACACTCTTTCCTCTAGTCAGTCTCCTCGAACAAGTACAGATAAAATCCTAATGCAAACCTCATCATCCCATACAATCCGAAGACACACTGTCAACACACAACCTCTGTGTAATCCATCTGAGCCAAATCTTCTACTCATTATGAATTATAAACAAAAGAAATGCATACATGACCTCTAACAGACCCAGTTCGAATAACTCTCAGTAATTAAGTACAATTACGGAGTGAATGATCATAATATTTCACAGTGTGTACACCACTTCAAGAATTATGGCAAACAGAAGCAAACATGTGGAGTATTTCTTGTGTCAAGTGTCACTTCCTATTTCAATTGCTCACGAAAAATGCTGTGTAATAACTGTCAATGGTCTAAACCTAGTTTTGGTATGTCATGTCGTTAGCTTCCTTCCTATTAGCATAAATTTATACAGCTTCCATAAAACCTCCAGCTCATGTGACTTCTATGACGTTTCTTGTTTCAATTGCTCACGAAAAATGCAGTGTAATAACTGTGATGGTATGTCATGTCGTTAGCTTCCTTCCTAGTAACATAAATTTATACAGCTTCCATAAAACCTCAGCTCATGTGACTTCTATGAAGTTTCTTGTACTAATGTCGTTCGTCGAATTATAGCAGTTCATTTTCTTATCTTAAAAATATAAGGCACTGAGCGTAAGCAAAACAAGCAATAGCGAGTAAATATACCAGTAGAGAACAGAATGTCAACAAGTGGATGCAGCACAATTCCTACAACGAGGCTCTGCCAAGCGAACAATCTGTAACTAATACCATAGTGTAACCTAAACTCTATGTTCGTACACTGTACATCAGCATTGCTATATACAAAATTAAAGAGTAGTTGTGACGACAAACAGAAATGTATAAATATGCAATCCATACGCATAGCAGTAAACATATACCTTACGTAATAAACAGGTCATTAGCACCATATCAGCATAAGCAAATAAATGTTCATATGTCATCTTAATAAGTAAACATAAAGGCGCAAGCAGATAAATCACAAAGTATATCTTACATACATAACCATATCAGCACAATTTATCAGGTGACAATTATAATTTAAATAAATAAGCACAGCAGGCACACAATTAAAAAAATATGACATCAGTGAAAAAGCAGTGCAGCCAAGCGATGCATAATATACACAAGTTACAACCCAGTTCATTAATAATCATTGTCAAAATCAGTTAACGTACGCAAGCACGTCGCTTCACAAGTAAATTCATAGCACATGAAATTAGCACAAAGTATGAATCACATAATCGCGAGCAGCAAATCACGTCTAAAGTACGTACCTAAGTGGAAATATGTTACCTGAAAAATAAACTCAATTAATAGTTACCTTTTTTAATTTATTAGTTTCTTCTTGGAAATTACATTCTTTCTGAAATTTTCTCGATAGCAAGTCCTTTTAACGTCGGACACGCACAGAATTTACCTGAAGTTCTTAAATATTTTATAGAACCGTATCCTGAAAAATACTGAATGTTAATAACAGAATTCATCAAGTCACTATAGCTTTATACTGAATTTAATCGAAGAAATTAAACACTGTGTAATTGTTTACGGCTGTCAGTGCATTCGCACTGAGCGCTCGATCAGCTGTAGGCGCATGACGTAGGAAGTAATTGTTTTCGGTCAACGACTGCCTTGTGCGGCGCGCAGACTTGACTGTTGCTTTGAGTATATGCCGCCGCCAAAACACAGCGCGGTATCCTTGTATTCTCTGCATGTTTACGTAAACTGTTGGTTTCTCGAAAGTATGTCATTCCACAAAAATTTTAACGTTTGATATATGATGTATTCCCTTAGAGCGTCGTGATTTAAGAGTTTCTACTTCAACAGTGTTATCATGAATAATTTTGCGAATTCTATATGGACCGTTATAAAGCAGAAAAAATTTCCGACACAAGCCTTTTCCCTTGTGAGACAAACTATGAGACTTAATTAACACCTTCTGACCAACTGACAAGATTTTTAAACGACCAGGACGCTTAGCTGATTTCTCTCTTCTAGCAGCCGCAGATGTAATATTTCGTAGAGCCAGGTTGACAACTTCAGAATGCCGCAGTTTCCGTGAAGGCGGAAAAGGAACGATTTCAGAAATGCGATTTGTCGGTGCTTTGTTTTTTAATATCAATATAGGCGGTAAAGAAGTTGAATCATTAGGGAGTTCATTCAGAATGTTTTGAAGAATATGAAGATACTGATCCCACGTTCTGTGATTCTGATGACAATAAAGACGACACAATTTATTGATTTCCTTCATCCATCTCTCTGAAGCGTTAGATTGAGGGTGAAAAAGTGAAATAAAAATTGGTTTAATTTTACGACGCCGTAGAGTACGAAGCCAAATTTTAGAACGAAACTGTGATCCATTATCTGATATAACCTTATCAACATGACCCACTTCTTTAAGAAAATGGTTAATGAAAGCATTAGATACTGAACGAGCTGTTGCTTTGCGTAACGGTGTAAAACACACATATTTTGATGTCAATTCCACTGCTACGAAAATGTACGCAAAACCATTAGTAGATCGAACCACTGGACCGAACAAATCAACTGCAGCCATGTCCTTTAATTTCGCTGGAATGATAGGAAACAACGGTGCTCTATGAGAAATTGTTGGCGGCTTAGCCTTTTGACATAATTTGCATTTGGCAAGAACAGATCGAATACGTTTTTCCATATTACTGAGTAGCAATTTTCCCGTAATTTATGAAAGCATTTTCTGGGACCAAAGTGTGCATAACTGAAATGCGTATACCAAATCAGCTTATTAACCCACTCATCAGGAATACAAACTAACCAAACAGAGTTGTCGACCGATTTTCGTTTAAAAAGAACTTTCCAGATAGAGCGCAAAAACGAGGTGTGACCAAATTGTCCAATCTAACAAAGCGTCTAAGAAAATTACAGACACCAAGGAAACTACGAACATCACGTTTTGTGGTAGGAACAGCATAATTACGAATAGCGTCTAGTTTCTCTGGATCTGGAAGAATACCTTCTGTAGAAATAATGTGACCGAGAAATTTCACCTGAGAACGACCAAATTCAGATTTTCCCAAGTTCACTGTAATGCCAACTCGTGCAAAAATACGTAATAATGAATCCAAAATTTTGTTATGCTCACTCCAAGAACGTTTAGCAATAAGAATATCGTCAACATATGAAGTAATATTGTCACGAAGATAAATACGTAAAATTTCATTTAAACTACGAATGAATGCTGCTGAAGGTAAAGTCCAAACGGTAATTTCCGAAATCACATTTAGGTAAAATAGTCATATCAGGTTATTGTTTGCTTACTCTCTAGATAGATTGATAGTTGAAGAGTTGTTTCGATAGATGCAGAAAACTAAAAGGGAAATAGCACTACTACAGCTCGGGGCCCTATGCACGCTACGGCACATATTCACTTAGCGTAGTGAATCCCCTGAGGACTTTAATAGCTGCACATAAATTTCAGTTTGTGACTTAGTGGAAAATTTGGCGGAAGTGCGTACAGAAATTGAGCTAACCATGAACATGGATGTATGTCATTCTTAGAATTGCGGAAGATCTTAAATTTCCGAACAGTCAAAAAATGTTTATAGTCAAAGTTTTCGCCTCGTGGCGACAAAGACCTACCGCGTCTGTCCCAGTCCCAAAGTCGATTATTGTCAAGTTCGCGCGCCTGGCGCTCTCTTGTTGCATCTCGTAAATGAAATAAATTACTTTCTTCAAACCCTTCTGCTATTTGTGATTCTAAATTCCTTCTACTGTCTTTTCCTACGATTTTGCTTTCAATTTGTTTGACTTGCTTTCCTAATGCCTCAAATTCCCTTTTAACGCGTTCATTAAGTTTTCCGTGATTTTCAACATGTTTATTTATGTTCTGGTACTCTTCGGTTTCTGCGAATGGTAATGGAGCTGTATCATCCGAATCTCTGTCCTCATGTAAAGTAAGATTAGTCAATTTATCTGAGTCCTCCTCAACTCTTTCCGATGAGTCACCTATTTTTTCTTTCTGTTTATTTGCGTCTTCCGTAAGTGTCGCGACTCGCGTTTCGGTATTGTCACCTTTAGTAGTTAACTGTTCACACTGTTGCGTTAAGTTATTTATTCTGTCATTTGGTACGGATTTCTCGATTCTCTCAAATATTTCCTCCTTATCGTGTGCACGTTGTAAATTTAGCTCTGAAAATTTTTGTACTATCACGCGATCTCTTTCTTCCTGTTCTCTATCCTGTTCCCTTTGTCTAATCTCTACTGCAATTAATCTATTATTGTGAGAATTCAAAATCGGTTGTACTTCTTCTCTAATTTCTTTCTTTAATTCATCTTTCATGTTTTTGAAACATGTCCCTATTCGTGAGTCTAACCGTGTTTCCATTGTTCCCATCTCAGTTTTAATTGTTCCTATTTGTGATCCCAGTGAGTCTAGCCGTGTTTCCATTGTTCCCATATCAGTTTCTAATCGTGTTGCCAAAGTTCCCATCTCTGTTTTTAATTCAGATCAAAACCGTGTTTCCATTGTTCCCATATCAGTTTTTAATTCAGATCTCCAAGTTCCCATCTCGGTTTTAAATTTAGATCCCAACTGTGATTCCATTGTTCCCATCTGTGTTTTTAATTCAGATCTAAACTGTGTTTCCATTCGTGGTCCCAAATTTAATATAGCACCCATCAACTGCTCCATATCAGCCGGTTCGAAATTCTTTTCGCCCCTAACATTTCCCACAAAACTAACTTCCTTCTGCATAGCCATAAAGCTATCTGTGTTCGATACTATTTCAGAATCTTCTATCGTTAATCTCGTATTCTGTGAATTTTCTGATTGAGAAAAATTTTGAAATGGTTCCGGACTATTTTCCCGACTTATTAAATTGTTTTCCACTCCATTATTCATCATACTGTTCTCCTGTGTTGGCGAGTTCGCCATGTCAACAATTTCGTCATTCTGACTATCCATCATTTTTGCCTTTTTCATCGATCGCGTAATCATTTACAAAACATACAAAACTCGTCACTATATGAAAATTACACACAATGACACTTTATCATCAACAATATCATTCACACGGAATGCTTCCCTCAAACACGATTAATGAACAATTGAAATAATTGCACTAAATCGTCAAACGCGTATACAAGACAATAAAAATTAAATTTTGAAAAATAACATTAGAAGAATGCTAATTACCAAATCTACACATGCAAAATAGACTACAATTACTAAACTACAAATTACTACTACAATACTACTGTCCACTATTTTTACAATCAGAAGAATTCCAAGGGACGATCCGAAGCAGCAGTCGCCACGTGCATGGGGGCTTAATTATTTTTATATTTGAAAATAATTTTTAATTTTGGTGGCTGTATGTCCGATTACGCAAGTCTCGTAAACGGATGGCCCTGACTAGTTTTAGTACGCAATCTGACTGCTTAGAATGACAACAAACAATGAAAGAAAATTTTCGTTAACACAATTAATTAAGTCCCCAGCAACTATAAAATCTACGAAGCCAACAAGCACAAGTGTAGCTGTTCTGTATGTGGTAGTACGACTCAACGCACATCTGGCACGGTTCTTCTTCAACAAGACAAGAATTTTTAAATACCAATTATACTGACGTGATAAAAGAAAATTAGAAATACTATAATTGCGCAAGAAAACCAGAATTACACTCTAATACAAGAACACAAGCCAGATGCTTTGTTGACTGAACCTGTAATGATGCATTATTAGAGACACAGAAATAATAAAAGAACATAGTGTTTTGTTACCTTCATATGTATTGACGAAATGCACTCTGATCATTACAATATCTCCATTAGAATAACATCTGCTATCTCTCCCATCAAATAGCTGCATAAAACATGGAACAAACACTCCCTACTACCACATCTCCACAACTCTCCACTACATCTGAACAAGAACCGCCTGCCACAACTTCTCAAGAATCACTGCCAGTGGAGGCGGCGGAACAATACTCTCTGGCGCGATCTCTGGTGCTGTGGCTCAGTGTAGCCACCTTTCAACATATGCTTATAAAAGTTCACCAAATCGAACAAACCCACTTCTGACAGATCGTACTTATTTTACATAACATCAAGAATTATAGAAACGATTTCAATTAATTACATAAAAGTGTCCCAAATCTCCTAGATTACGCGAAGATGAAAAAAAGGTAAGTCGGGATTCGAACCCTCTACCGACTTAGCGTCTGTTCTGTAACGTCTTGCTGTGGCGGAACAAGCGCTGTAACACTCGAGAGATTACAGAAGCGAGCGAGTGTGGCGGGACTTAACCCTAGTTCACTGCTACTAGCGCTACGCCACCATAACGTACCTGTGCGTAGCCTACAAAATATTGCGCCATCATGTAAGGGTGATATTAAAATTAGAAACAGTTTTTCCTTACTTTGTCATTGTAAGCTTCAGTATATTAATGTTTAATCTGTTAAATCTCAGAGTGATCAGATAAATATGTTTCGCCGGCCGCGGTGGTCTAGCGGTTCTAGGCGCTCAGTCCGGAACCACGGGACTGCTACGGTCGCAGGTTCGAATCCTGCCACGGGCATGGATGTGTGTGATGTCCTTAGGTTAGTTAGGTTTAAGTAGTTCTAAGTTCTAGGGGACTGATGACCTCAGATGTTAAGTCCCATATTGCTCAGAGCCATTTGAACCATTTGATAGATATGTTTCCCTAAATACATCGTTTTAAACAAGAAACAAGTGGTGCTAAATAATAGAGCTAGAAAGACAAAAAGTGTTCAGAACGTGCAAATGTATGTCAAAATCAACTGTTACAAATTTCAACTTTATCGGAACAATATTTTGCTCAGGATCCACGTTGTTACGAAAAATTGAAGGCACTAAGTATTAGGAAGATAAAAATTCGTATGACGGTTCAGTGTAGTATAGAAGCATTAACCATGTGACCCCCTTAAGCTACGTCTAATAATTTTCAAATTATTTACTGAAAACTAAATTTGGAACAAAAATGTCTTTATTTGTAATAGATTAAGCATCATTTATATGACTGATAGAAAATTTTGATTACAGCACCTGATAAACCTATTAAATAATAAAGCCATAGCAAGTTTCAAGACTTTTAAGCAAGTACCAATCAATACAAGGTCTCTTAAAGATGTAGTTCGGAGGTCTTGTTCTAGTGTCAGTTCCGTTCTAAAAATTCTAGACAGGAAAATTTAAATGCAGGAGAGGTAAAACTTTTCCTGTGATTAAAGCCAACCTGACTCCACTCATACAAAAATTACGAAGATTCTAAATTGATACACAACAGTGCTATTAAAAGATATGCGTCTGAAAAAGCCGGCCGGGGTGGCCGAGCGGTTCTAGGCGCTACCTTCTGGAACCGTGCGACCGCTACAGTGGAAGATTAGAATCCTGCCTCGGGCGTGGATGTGTGTGATGTCCTTAGGTTAATTATGTTCAAGTAGTTCTACGTTCTAGGGGACTGATGCCCTCAGATGTTAAGTCCCATAGTGATCACAGCCATTTGAACCATTTTGTCTGAAAAAGTGGCCATTTAGATGCTGCTACTTCGGTCGTCCGCAGCGCCCGTAGATATTGTAAATACAACCAGAGAGGTAGTGACCACTTCACTTCTCACGCAGCTACCATCCGGTCCGCGTCAGTCAAACGCCGGCTTATGCGCTGCCTCGGGTGAAATCACAGTCTGGCTGCAGCTAAACGCACGTTTACGGTAAAAATAGGAAGTGAACTGACGAGGTCTGTACACCATCCTCGATCGCTTAGTTTTCATGGAAGTAAATGTTTGTGAGCCGCCCGTAATGATATCAAAACCGCATGGCAAGCGGTACATTATTTTCTGCTTTTGTGGTGAGCAATTAACTTTTGAGCCGGCCGCTGTCGCCGAGCGGCGCTACACGCTTCAGTCCGGAACCGCGCTGCTGCTTCGCTCGCAGATTCGAATACTGCCTCGGGCATGGATGTGTGTGATGGTTTAAGTAGATCTAAGTCTAGGGGACTGATGACCTCAGATGTTAAGTCCCATAGTGCTTAGAGCCATTTGAACCAATTAACTTTGTCAGAAGTCAGGGCGAAAGACCGTTTAATGGGAACTTACAGCAGAGGTCGTCTCTGAAGTGCTGATAGCGCTGTCTATGATAGAGACATCATTGTTATCATTACTGTGATCAGGAATATTACTATGTTGTTCGCGATAAAGTTCCTATGGGGTCAAACTTCTGAGGTCATCGGTCCCTAGGCTTACACACTACTCAACCTAACTTAAACTATCTTACGCTAAGGACAACACACACACCCATACCCGAGGGAGAACTCGAACCTCCGACGGGGCGGAAGCCGCGCGAACTGTGGCAAGGCGCCACAGACCGCGTGGGTACCCTGCGCGGCCATATATTACAACTCAAAACTTTCATTTATAATCCTAGTTCCTGATCCCGCTGAGTAAACAGAGACTAGAAACATTTCTTAAGTGAGCAAAAGCAGAATGTTGAATTCCAGACTGGAAACTACGGTCAGTATATCCTCCGTTGCTCTCTGGCTGACCACGAAAATAGTTTTGAGGCTCTCGTAGAAGGCGACGGCGCCGCTGCCCCACAGTGCCTCTGCCCACTACATCAGGTTACAGCTTCGCCCTGAGAAACTTTGTATTTTACCTTACACAGGCTTTAATCACCGAAATGTTGTTAATTTACATGTAATTATAACAAGTTCTAATAAGACCGACACGTTTTTCGTGAATCTTCAATGTACCGTTCTCTTAAAACGGCCTACTCTCACAACACGGGAGCTATAACGCGATAACAACTAAACGCAAAGATAATTTAACCACAAAACGACGTTTCCTGTCGTTTTAATCCAACAAACAGTGGCAATAACGATTCATTCACGAGACATTTAGTGTCGTAGTGCGTAGAAACAAGATATATCCAAGGGGTGGAAGGTACAACATAAATCCCATCGAAAATAGCCTTCTACTGAACACGACAAATACAGTGTAGCGACTTGCTGTCTAAGTGCTCCAAGCTATCTATTTGTGACGTAGGGAGCGTTCTTCCGTCCTAATGCTTTTACTTTGCGTGACACGTCGCCGAAATATCGCAAAACTCATTTGCTTTCCTCGTGGCAAAATGGCTCCTCACCGTGAAATAGCATAAAGTGACGTCACAAGACTCGTAGAGCGGCACGTCAACGCTAGCTAACTCGTCCCGTGTGCCGACGCCTTACGATTAGTTGGAGACGAGGCGACCAGCGAGCAACGTGAATTTATCTTCTCCAGTCAACTATACCTCAAGAAAACCATGAAATGCAGAGAGAAACGGCAGCAATGGCATTGGTCAGAGGGTAAGGTACAGAGCGAGGTGGCGCAGTGGGTAGCACACTGCACTCGCTTTCGGGAGGACGACGGTTCAAACCCGCGTCCGGACATCAAGATTTAGGTTTTCCGTGGTTCCCCTAAATCGCTCCAGGCAAATGCCGGGATGGTTCCTTTGAAAGGGCACGGCCAATTTCCTTCCCCATCCTTGACGCAATACATGCTTCCCATTTTGATTTCCCGTTATTACACGATCTGCAAAACACATGCTCCTCCAACACAAACTGCCTCAGCCAGACATTGGTAAACAGTCTGAGTAACTGGTTTTTCAAAACCAAATTAGCCTCAATATATCGATAATTGTAATGTCCAAGATCCAAGATCTCCATACTCATTGAACAAACATGCTTATGAGAATTTATGTTATGGGTCCGCAGAAAGGTGCAATCAAATTTACACTTGTGTTTTGGGTACCGCGACAGACATCTTTTAATGAAGCCTGACGTTTGGCGAGGTAAGATGGTGGCGGCAAGAAGTTTACATATGGTACTACTACGATTTTCTGAAACGAAATGGAGCGTTACGTGATCTAAACAAGTTCTACGGTTGAGCCAATATTTACATACTAGTTCAGTTTACCACACACTCGTACAATGTAGAATCATGTTAAAAGAAGAGCATCAAGCTACATATACACACATTTAAAGGAGAACGTAGTTTTCGTAAGAACACTCAAATGAATAAAAGCACCTGTTATCAACGACAAATAGTACGTTCTACTTAAAGGAATACTTTCATAACTGGCATATTACTCGAGAAAAAAGTATAATAGTACAAAAGCAAAAATACATAAGACATTTCTAGTTATGCCAGAATGTTCCTTTCCTTGTATCTTCCGTATGCTATACGAAAAAATATAGCCAAACACGACGCATGTGTTCACCATTATGTCAAAACTCTAAAGGTAATGTAGTTATATCAGTTCATCCCGATTTCTTACGACTGTTTCATCAATACACAGCTGTTTACAAGTCCTTTGCACTCGCCACCATAATGAGATTCTCAAGTGTTGGCTTCAGTGACAACAAAGATACTGTATACAGTATTGCCAACATGGAGGTAAAGAAAGATGGGAGATGGCACTGTAGACTTATGCTATACATTGCCCAAAACATCGACAGACTACTGTATACGATTGCTTCTTATTATTTATTTCTGTTGTGTGCACGCAACTGCTGTTTTGAATAATAAAATTACAGTGGAACCGTAGTTGTGCTTTAACATAGTGTAAGGAAGGCAATTTTTAACGTTCTTCTGTTCTTGAATGCGTATCTTTCCTAGCAGTAAGATACATTTGGCACTGTTAATGTACCATGTTTTTGTTAATATATTTCGAAAACCAAGAAGAGAAGGATGTGATATGAAAACGACGCTTTCGTGATGCATTTTATTCCACTTTCACTATATTTGTATTGATAGCAAATGAAGCTGTAATTCCGAACCCAATGCTTGTTTGCTTACTGATACTGCTTCTTGCTCGACATATTTTCAGCCTTCAACTGGTACGCACATTTTTAATGTTCAGGTGCGCAAAAAACTTACCAGCGTGTTCTTTTGTTAACCCATAAACGTGTGCAGTGAGGAAAGAAGCAAGGCATGCTCTTGCATCTTGTGCATGTCAACAAAGTAATATCAATTTACAGGGTAAAAGAAAGACATAATTTTTTTAACATCTTACAGCATTGTTGAATGTTATAAATGTGATGAAGGAAATGGTCTCAAACACTTAAGACTCCGTAAAATTGATATTTCGCTTTAACATGTATGTAAGTAATTTTTTAGTAGTGTAAGAAGTAGGCGTACCTTTCCAACTCTGTCAGTTTTTCAGGAATAAACAAACATAACACAATTGGAATTTACACCTAGTTTTATCATCAGCTTGGTTTTATTTTTGAATTTCATTTTGGGGCTTTCAATTTATATAAGCCCATACCATGCTTTGTGATATACCAACAGTTAGTTAGTTAGTTAGTTTCATGTTCCATGTTCATTTGCACGATAAATCATAATGATGCGGAACGAGACATTATATATTGATATCAATTCTTTTTTGTAAATATGCCTCCATGTTGATCATTTGTTAGTTTTTTTCGTTTTTTAATTAAAGATAGGTAGATGTTAGTCATTAACTCATTTCCACATTACAGCAGTAGATAATATTCTGCGGAATCGGAGGAGTTGTCACAGAGTAGTGTTTTCAGTTTCGTTTCTAATTTTACTTTCCTGTCTGTCAGGCGTTTTATATCAATGGGTAAGTGATCAAAACTTTGGTTGCAGCATTGCGAACCCTTGTTTGTGGTACAGACAACTTTAATGTGGCCTAATGAATGTAATTTTTTATTCTCGTATTGTAATTATGTACAAGATTGTTCCTGTTGAAGTGCAGTGGATTATTTACAACAAATTTCATGATGGAATAACTATACTGTGAAACCGATAGATTGATACCCAGACGCTGAGCAGCAGGCAGGCACGACGAAAAGAGTGCTCACATTAATTGAAGCCTTCTTCGGAAAAGAAGCAAAGCACACACATACATTCGTACAATCATACACACAAAACTCACGCACACATGACCGCAGTCTCCGGCTATTCTAGCCAGAATATATTTTAAAGACAGAGGAAATGTGAAGAATGATAATTATCGGCGAGAAGAATTTAGGACATGAGATGCACCAACAAAAAAATTCAAATGGCTCTGACAAGGGAACCTCCCCATCGCACCCTCCTCAGATTTAGTTATAAGTTGGCACAGTGGATAGGCCTTGAAAAACTGAACACAGATCAATCGAGAAAACAGGAAGAAGTTTTGTGGAACTATGAAAAAAATTAGTAAAACATACAAACTGAGTAGTCCATACGAACATAGGCAACATCAAGGAGAGTGGGAGTCAAGGAGCGCAGTGGTCCCATGGTTAGCGAGAGCAGCTACGGAACCAAAGGTCTTAGGTTCAAGTCTTCCCTCGAGTGAAAAATTTAATTGTTTATTTTCAGTTTATGTGACAAACTCTTATGTTTTCATCACTTTTTTGGGAGTGATTATCACATCCACAAGAAAACCTAAATCGGCCAAGGTAGAAGAATCTTTTTAACCATTCGCTAAGTGTACAAGTTAGGTGGGTCGACAACATATTCCTGTCACGTGACGCACATGCCGTCACCAGTGTCGTATAGAATATATCAGACGTGTTTTCCCGTGGAGGAATCGGTTGACCTATAACCTTGCAATCAAACGTTTTCGGTTCCCGTTTCGTCTACTAATTGCACGGTTTTGCGGTGCGGTCGCAAAACACAGACACTAAACTTTTTGCAGTGAACAGAGATGTCAATGAACGAACGGACAGATCATAACTTTGCGAAAATAAAGAAAGTAAAAGTTTCAGTCGAGGGAAGACTCGAACCAAGGACCTCTCGTTGAGTAGCTACTCACGCTAACCACGGGACCACGGCGCTTCTGAGTCCAGAGTCTCCTTGATGTGGCCTATCTTGCGCATGGACTACTCAGTTTGTATATTTTACTAATTTTTTTCACGGTTCCACACAACTTCTTCCTGTTTTCTCGATTGATCTATGTTCAGTTTTTCAAGGCCTATCCACTGCGTCAACTTATAACTAAATCTGAGGAGGGTGCGATGGGGAGGTTCCCTTGTGAGCACTATGGGACTTAGCTTCTGAGCTCATCAGTCCCCTAGATCTTAGTACTACTTAAACCTAACTAACCTAAGGACCTCACACACATCCATGCTGGAGGCAGGATGCAAACCTGCGACCGTAGCGGTCGCATGGTTCCAGACTGTAGCGCCTGGAACCGCTCGGCCACCCCGGCCGGCATACCCCAACATTCGGAGCGGTTACGTAGCCATGTGTTGTGCGGGGCGAGACCGTTGGTATAGTGTGGCTCGTTTGAGGAGCGTTTGCGATTTACAATGGAAAACACAGGGAAGAAGATAAAGAACGGTCACTGAGTAAAGTAAGGAAAATCTAAAGTCAAATGACAGAAATAAATACTCTACGATAAACGTAAACAGTGCTACCGTAATTGCTTGAAGGACTCCACTTACGAAGGAAATGCCATTCTTTTAAAGTTTAGATTACGATCGAATCGATTAGTACACTCGTAAGAAACGCAAGCTGGCATTTCTGATGAACCAACTACACAATCAAAGCACACAACTGGGTCGAAATTGGGCACGAGTACGTCAGAGTGACGTCATGGGGAAGTATCACCGCGGTGAACCAACGACGTATGAATGCGGTGAACCTAATGTTTTGGGCTAGTTAAGTCACCGAACGTCGGCTTCAAGTCTGCTACGTAATGACAACCCCCTTCTTTTTTGCTGATTGCCAGTCTAGTGATGCATGTCTTTGGGTGTCACGGACTGGCCGAACTCTGTTGATGCCTTACCCTCTGAAGGTCCTGTCAACATCGAGGTAGAGTTGTGTCACGGTGGTGTGCTGAAACACAAGTTTTGCATGCACGTATCATAAGAAATAATACACTTTTTATAAGATTTTCTAACGATTATAGACGGATTTAAAACATTACGGTGTATTTTTGTCAGAAACTAATTTCCCTTTCAATTCCCAGGTGTCTTGTAAACAGATGAAAAGTGATTTGAATTTCTTGTTAACACTTACGCATAATTAAATAATGTGGGTCAGGTATCCTATTTTCAACATCAGTACATGGTGCCAACGTTTTCTACCTTCTCGTCTCTCTAGAACTGAATCCGTGGAGGTCAGTGTAATTCGTGTTACTAAATGTTGTTTCTTCTCATTGCTAGATTTGGCTATCAAATGGTGTCATCATTGTTTAATGCTGTGTTTCATTTCGGTCATAGGAAATTTGCAGCAGTAAGTACTATTTAAACATGACCTCTTACACCATGTGCACCCTCTGATCTGACACAAGGCGTATTAATCACTCACACCGAGAAGACTGTAGGAGCAGTCACTGACGGCAGTAGCCGTTTCAATAGAAGTCGAAAGACTGTATATGACATAGGACTGATGTTCACTTGCTTCTAGTAGGTACCAACCTTAGCTCTCAATGCTGTGTGCAAAGAGTACCTTCACTGAACTTGTACATAAATTTATATTTCAAGTATTACGTAACAATTACAGGGTTTATATCGTAAGAGGTCCATGACTAAGGAATTTATTGCTAGCGCACTCGAGCAGATGTAATTTCGATGGGCTGCTCACGCGCTGCGTGCGACATGTGAGCTACAACAGAATCGCAGACCAGAGAGCAGTGTTGGCTGCAGTAGGAGCTGTGTCGGCAGTAGCAGTCGGGCGGTTGGGCCGGTCGTGCCTGAGCGATGTAGTAGAAGGTAAAAGCAGCCGCGCGCATATCTAATTTCTTACAACTAAATTTGTACATTTTTTTAAAAATCTTTTAATAATAATCTTTTTTATAAAATTAACTTTTGGACAATAATTGATCTGAATTTAAAGCATTTACTAATTTCTGCAATCCATGGTCATCCCGATTATCGTAAAGAAAAATCAGTTGTTATTTTTATACATGACAAATCTAGCGGCCAGCATTGCACTGGGCTGTGCCAGAAAAATTTCTTATAGGAGCAGATATATACGCGTTATTCTGCAACTTAATTGAGGTAAGAATTTTCAGTTTGTGCAGAATAATCTTTCAGCACTGCTGACGTCCAAATTTACCAGTTTAGATTTACAGTCAGTTAATTATTGAAAGGTTATATATGTGTCAAATTTTTTGTTGGGAGGTTAGTCACGTTATTATTGCAAGGTTACGGAATAGTATTCTGTTGGGAGGTTACAATATATATGGTTTTCATTTTATTTTTGGAACTGCAGATATATGTACCTGTTTCTCTTTTATGTTTCATGAGGGGCACAGCAGCTAAGGGGCAGCCGAAGGGATCTTAAGCCTTGTCCGAAATGTTGACGTGACCAGACGTATACTTCACAGAGCCGGCGGCCGCGGGCAAGAAGAAGATGCCGGAAGCTTTCCTTAAATGCTATGGCCTATGTTAATAAAATAGTGTAAAACTATATCAAAATATTAAATGAAGCGATGTGTATTCAGTTCTGAAATAGTCGCGCTTGCTCGCACATGTATCTTAAATTAATTAAAGTTTCATATCACGTGGCAGTATTGTGTATATAGTGCTTTGTAATGAAACAGTTTGTGGCCTCTGAAAAGAAATTAAAAATGTACGCGTGATTAATACCTTGGAAGACACTGAATCAAAAATATTTGCGATGGATGTGTTTGAAGAACATGCTCAGATTCAATTTTTTCTGATTCAAAATTTTAGTTATTACGAAGCAAAAAGAAAGAACTACTTAATCTTTGACTTGGAGATTTGAATGCTAAATATTTTGGAAGCGTGGGGAAGATAGGGTATATCAATGAATAGTGATTAATTTTCTTTTTTAGAATTGAATCAAGTGATAAAAATAATAATTTTCTGGTTTTTCAGAATTAATAAAACGCTAGCCAGAGATAATTGATGTTAACATTAATCCTTGGTCTGTATAATAACAACACTCAACAGATATGGAAAATCTTTGAATCAAATTAAGTACACTACTGGCCATTAAAATTGCTACACAACGAAGATGACGTGCTACAGACGCCAAATTTAACCGACAGGAAGAAGATGCTGTGATATGCAAATGATTAGCTTTCAAGAGCATTAACACAAGGTTGGTACCGGTGGCGACACCTACAACGTGCTGACATGGGGAAAGTTTCCAACCGATTTCTCATACACAAACAGCAGTTGACCGGCGTTGCCTGGTGAAACGTTGTTGTGATGCCTCGTGTAAGGAGGAGAAATACGTACCATCACGTTTCCGACTTTGATAAAGGTCGGATTGCAGCCTATCGCGATTGCGGTTTATCGTATCGCGACATTGCTGCTCGCGTCGGTCCAGATCCAAACACTGTTTGCAGAATATGGAATCGGTGGGTTCAGGAGGATAAAACGGAACGCCGTGCTATAGCCCAATGGCCTTGTATCACTAGCAGTCGAGATGACAGGCATCTTATCCGCATGGCTGTAAAGGATCGTGCAGCCACATCTCGATGCTTGAGTCAACAGATGGGCCGTTTGCAAAACAACAACCATCTGCACGAACAGTTCGACGACGTTTGCAGCAGCATGGACTATCAGCTCGGAGACCATGGCTGCGGTTACCCTTGACGCTGCATCACAGACAGGAGCGCCTGCGATGGTTACTCAACGACGAACCTGGGTGCACGAATGGCAAAACGTTATTTTTTCGGATGAATCCAGGTTCTGTTTACAGCATCATGATGGTCGCATCCGTGTTTGGCGACATCGCGGTGAACGCACATTGGAAGCGTGTATTCGTCATCGCCATACTGGCGTATCACCCGGCGTGATGGTATGGTGTGCCATTGGTTACACGTCTCGGTCTCCTCTTGTTCGCATCCACGGCACTTTGAACAGTGGACGTTGCATTTCAGATGCGTCACGACCCGTGGCTCTACCCTTCATTCGATCCCTGTGAAACCCTTCATTTCAGCAGGATAATGCACGACCGCATCTTGCAGTTCCTGTACGGGCCTTTCTGGATACAGAAAATGTTCGACTGCTGCCCTGGCCAGCACATTTTCCAGATCTCTCACCAATTGAAAACGTCTGGTGAATGGTGGCCGAGCAACTGGCTCGTCACAATACGCCAGTCACTACTCTCGATGAACTGGGGTATCGTGTTGAAGCTGCATGGGCAGTTGTACCTGTACGCGCCATCCAAGCTCTGTTTGACTCAATGCCCAGGCGTATCAAGGCCGTTATTACGGCCAGAGGTGGTTGTTCTGGGTACTGATTTCTCAGGATCTATGCACCCAAATTGCGTGAAAATTTAATCACATATCAGTTCTAGTATAACATATTTATACAATGAATACCCGTTTATCATCTGCATTTCTTCTTGGTGTAGCAATTTTAATGGGCAGTAGTGTATTTCAGACGAATTTACGGTCCGCAGCTCGTGGTCGTGCTCGCTTCCCACGCCCGGGTTCCCGGGTTCGATTCCCGGCGGGGTCGGGGATTTTCTCTGCCTCGTGATGACTGGGTGTTTTGTGCTGTCCTTGGGTTAGTCAGGTTTAAGTAGTTCTAAGTTCTAGGGGACTGATGACCATAGCTGTTAAGTCCCATAGTGCTCTGAACCATTTGAACGAATTTAGGAATTCTTGACTGCGTGTTTAAATGCTTGGAGTTGCTGGATAGCACACGACAAAGTTAAGACATTTATTGCGCAACTTTTCAACTAAGCACGGATTTCCCGTGGACTCTGCACGGAGCCCAGCGTTCACAGAGTGTAGAGGTGAAGTCGACCAGTGTGACGTCACAAGTCCGTTGCAGGGCACGTATAACTCGTTTGTCCCGAGTTATGGTGTACTGAAGGCGACACGTATGCACAGTCTGGCAGACCGACGTACCAACCGACCAATTCCGCGTGCAGCGAACACAGATCGCGACCGACTTTATTCAGCGATTCATTTCTTGAATTCTATTGCTATAGTCCCTGCACGGCCTGTCCCACAAATATCTGCACTCTTTAAATGTCTCCAAAAATTCTCTCGTTCAAGTTTCGTCCGCCTCACGCTACGTCATGTATGTGGGCTATTCGGAAAGTAGGTCCGATCAGCCGCAAAATGAAAACAACAGTGAAAATCCAGCTACTTCTCTACATAGTATTGCTGGTCCGACTCAGACATTTGTCTTAGCATTGTAGCAACTTCCCAATGCCCTCAGTTCTCTACGCTGGTCTGAAGTTCGTTGTTTGTGCGAAAGTGTTGTGTTCATAGCAAGCGGTTCATGTGAGAGGAGATGAACATCAGAGGGAGTCAAGTCTGGGCTGTATGGTGGGCGATCAAACACTTTCCACCGAAAACTCTACAGGGGCGTCCTCACTGCCGCTGCAGTATACGGCCGAGAGTATTGTCATTAAGGAGGAAATACGTATGTCACGTGGGGTTACATGCAACCAGGCGAAAACTACCAGCGGGAAACTGTGGTGTGCGTACTGTAAGACCTTCGGTACACACACCATCAGATTATTTGACTTGTCGCTCTAACAAAGTAGGTGAGTGTCAGAAATATGTCTTGTGGTCTTATCGTGGCGTGTTTATCTTCTGCCGTTAGGTCAGACGATAGAAATGCCACTTGCACGCTTAGAGTAGCAGATTGAGGGTGACCAACTTTAAACAGAACTTGATTAATATTCACACACATTTATTAAAATAATAACAAGCATAAACCTTACGTAACATGATTCTGGATGCTATTTACAACTGGCAATCTGACGTTCCTTTGGTCTTGCTACGTTAATCTTATTCTCACATATCTCTGATACTTGACAAAAGTGTCTATACATTTATCTTCATGGCTATGTACAGGAATATTGTAATGTTATTAGATGCAGACTGAAACTTGACTATAGACTGGTACAGACAAATGTAGACTGGTACAGACTGGTGCAGACAAATGCAGACTGACTAATCGGAGGTCTGTACACTCGTTAAAATATCTTGCGCGTTCATGTATCACTGCGCGAGTGTGATCCGCGAGGAGAAAAGGTTCTACGTTAGCAGCAATCTCGTTGGCTGCGTTACATATTAATACGCAGATCGGCGGAAGCAGAATTTGGTCCGTCTCTAAGGCAGCACCATCTCGTAGTGCGGGGATGGACGAGCGCTGCGCCTGCGCTGTTGTGCTTAGCGGGGCGCGCTCTAGTGGGAAAGTTGTGTACGCGCTGACTACGCGGAACTATGTACACAACAGCAACGTTCCTTAGCTGGAGCCATTATTGTTCTAGGCATCTTTACGTGCTAACTGTGATGTGCATACTAGAGAAACTGACCAACACACCTGTGCAAATCTTCATTGGATTTTCATTGTCGTTTTTAACGACCTATTGGACGTTACTTTCCGAGCAACCCTTGTATATTAGAGAAGCGTTTAGCACTGCGGGCAGTTAACACGACAACACTACACACGACATAATTTACGTAATTTGTTGGGTAAAGTGGTGGTGGAGATTGGGTGATGTACATGGGCGGGGGGGGGAGGAGTGGTCGGCTGCCGAGTGGTCGTACGCAACTGACCGACCGGTCGGTTGGCCAAAGCGCCTGCACACGTCCAGTTTCCAATTTGTGCATGTGCAGTGCCGATAATACTTCATGTATGATGTCTCTGACTCGATAGTTAAGGCCCCTACACATGCAACAACCCACCGAGCGACAAATTGGACGTATGTAGGCGTTTTGATCAACCGATGGACGAACTGTCCTTGTCAGGATGTCGGGTGGGTAGGACAAAACGACAGTGCCCCCCCCCCCCCCCTTCTCCGCATCGCCCAACGAACTATGTCAACAGCCCGACAAAAATTGGTTTTCAGCCACTGTTGCTGGAGAAATTTAAAATCTGCGGATGTTTGTGGGGCATGTCGTGCGAAGAGTGTAGTAATACGAATCCAGGATGTTTTCTTGTGGTACGTAGAAAGAACAAAAATCCGTTGACCTTCTGTATTTATATTTTCGGGTTTTATTTCAGATACTTATCGGAGATGAAATCTAAAAACCGAAATATCGATATTCAATGGACATTTAACACATAAAATATACTTGCTTCATTATCATATGTGTTATGAGGCGTCCAGCCTATACCATGTTCTCTGCCATGGACAGCAAAGTGTGGGATAATTTTTACAGTTGTAACAGTTGCTAGATGCTTAATTTCTTTTGTATCTGTTGTTGTATTTATTAGATGATGTGCACCACTGCCATGTATAGGCTTCCTGGTTCGAATCTGAAATGAGTTTCTTAAACATGCAAATCATCTTTTATGCTAAACATATAAATAAATGGATAATGTGTATATGAAAGTCTTTTGTTCTTTTTATTTTGCTTTACCATGATGTACACTCCTGGAAATGGAAAAAAGAACACATTGACACCGGTGTGTCAGACCCACCATACTTGCTCCGGACACTGCGAGAGGGCTGTACAAGCAATGATCACACGCACGGCACAGCGCACACATCAGGAACCGGGGTGTTGGCCGTCGAATGGCGCTAGCTGCGCAGCATTTGTGCATCGCCGCCGTCAGTGTCAGCCAGTTTACCGTGGCATACGGAGCTCCATCGCAGTCTTTAACACTGGTAGCATGCCGCGACAGCGTGGACGTGAACCGTATGTGCCGTTGACGGACTTTGAGCGAGGGCGTATAGTGGGCATGCGGGAGGCCGGGTGGACGTACCGCCGAATTGCTCAACACGTGAGGCGTGAGGTCTCCACAGTACATCGATGTTGTCGCCAGTGGTCGGCGGAAGGTGCACGTGCCCGTCGACCTGGGACCGGACCGCAGCGACGCACGGATGCACGCCAAGACCGTAGGATCCTAAGCAGTGCCGTAGGGGACCGCACCGCCACTTCCCAGCAAATTAGGGACACTGTTGCTCCTGGGGTATCGGCGAGGACCATTCGCAACCGTCTCCATGAAGCTGGGCTACGGTCCCGCACACTGTTAGGCCGTCTTCCGCTCACGCCCCAACATCGTGCAGCCCGCCTCCAGTGGTGTCGCGACAGGCGTGAATGGAGGGACGAATGGAGACGTGTCGTCTTCAGCGATGAGAGTCGCTTCTGCCTTGGTGCCAATGATGGTCGTATGCGTGTTTGGCGCCGTGCAGGTGAGCGCCACAATCAGGACTGCATACGACCGAGGCACACAGGGCCAACACCCGGCATCATGGTGTGGGGAGCGATCTCCTACACTGGCCGTACACCACTGGTGATCGTCGAGGGGACACTGAATAGTGCACGGTACATCCAAACCGTCATCGAACCCACCGTTCTACCATTCCTAGACCGGAAAGGGAACTTGCTGTTCCAACAGGACAATGTACGTCCGCATGTATCCCGTGCCACCCAACGTGCTCTAGAAGGGGTAAGTCAACTACCCTGGCCAGCAAGATCTCCGGATCTGTCCCCCATTGAGCATGTTTGGGACTGGATGAAGCGTCGTCTCACGCGGTCTGCACGTCCAGCACGAACGCTGGTCCAACTGAGGCGCCAGGTGGAAATGGCATGGCAAGCCGTTCCACAGGACTACATCCAGCATCTCTACGATCGTCTCCATGGGAGAATAGCAGCCTGCATTGCTGCGAAAGGTGGATATACACTGTACTAGTGCCGACATTGTGCATGCTCTGTTGCCTGTGTCTATGTGCCTGTGGTTCTCTGTGTGATCATGTGATGTATCTGACCCCAGGAATGTGTCAATAAAGTTTCCCCTTCCTGGGACAATGAATTCACGGTGTTCTTATTTCAATTTCCATGAGTGTATTTCCTCAACTAACTGTAAATCACACTGCAGGTTCAGGAATCATTTATGATAATAATTTTAGTGGTAAAGCGATGGATTTGAGGTCCTCTTAATTTCTGCCAGAGAGTAGTAAGCAGCCTCTCCACGCAGCTTACAGCTTCTCTCATGAATGTGTTATTTTTCGTTAAGGATGGTGTGGTGATATTCAGCAGCTCCGAAATGAATAATTCATCCATTCTTAGGTAATTACGAAAATCATCGGCTCCCAACTGCTTAAGTACTAGAACATTAGTGAATTTGTGATCTTGCATTAATCATTTCTCGTTTTTTGGACGTGTAACTTCCCCACCTACAACCCACCCCACCCATCAAATATGGACCTTGCTGTCGGTGACGTGGCTTTTGTGTCTCAGCGATACAGACAGCTGTATCTTAGGTGCAACCACAACGGAAGGATATCTGTTGAGAGGCCAGACAAACCCCAGAAGAGGGCAGCAGGTTTTTAAATACACTCCTGGAAATGGAAAAAAGAACACATTGACACCGGTGTGTCAGACCCACCATACTTGCTCCGGACACTGCGAGAGGGCTGTACAAGCGATGATCACACGCACGGCACAGCGGACACACCAGGAACCGCGGTGTTGGCCGTCGAATGGCGCTAGCTGCGCAGCATTTGTGCATCGCCGCCGTCAGTGTCAGCCAGTTTACCGTGGCATACGGAGCTCCATCGCAGTCTTTAACACTGGTAGTATGCCGCGACAGCGTGGACGTGAACCGTATGTGCAGTTGACGGACTTTGAGCGAGGGCGTATAGTGGGCATGCGGGAGGCCGGGTGGACGTACCGCCGAATTGCTCAACACGTGGGGCGTGAGGTCTCCACAGTACATCGATGTTGTCGCCAGTGGTCGGCGGAAGGTGCACGTGCCCGTCGACCTGGGACCGGACCGCAGCGACGCACGGATGCACGCCAAGACCGTAGGATCCTAAGCAGTGCCGTAGGGGACCGCACCGCCACTTCCCAGCAAATTAGGGACACTGTTGCTCCTGGGGTATCGGCGAGGACCATTCGCAACCGTCTCCATGAAGCTGGGCTACGGTCCCGCACACTGTTAGGCCGTCTTCCGCTCACGCCCCAACATCGTGCAGCCCGCCTCCAGTGGTGTCGCGACAGGCGTGAATGGAGGGACGAATGGAGACGTGTCGTCTTCAGCGATGAGAGTCGCTTCTGCCTTGGTGCCAATGATGGTCGTATGCGTGTTTGGCGCCGTGCAGGTGAGCGCCACAATCAGGACTGCATACGACCGAGGCACACAGGGCCAACACCCGGCATCATGGTGTGGGGAGCGATCTCCTACACTGGCCGTACACCACTGGTGATCGTCGAGGGGACACTGAATAGTGCACGGTACATCCAAACCGTCATCGAACCCACCGTTCTACCATTCCTAGACCGGAAAGGGAACTTGCTGTTCCAACAGGACAATGTACGTCCGCATGTATCCCGTGCCACCCAACGTGCTCTAGAAGGGGTAAGTCAACTACCCTGGCCAGCAAGATCTCCGGATCTGTCCCCCATTGAGCATGTTTGGGACTGGATGAAGCGTCGTCTCACGCGGTCTGCACGTCCAGCACGAACGCTGGTCCAACTGAGGCGCCAGGTGGAAATGGCATGGCAAGCCGTTCCACAGGACTACATCCAGCATCTCTACGATCGTCTCCATGGGAGAATAGCAGCCTGCATTGCTGCGAAAGGTGGATATACACTGTACTAGTGCCGACATTGTGCATGCTCTGTTGCCTGTGTCTATGTGCCTGTGGTTCTCTGTGTGATCATGTGATGTATCTGACCCCAGGAATGTGTCAATAAAGTTTCCCCTTCCTGGGACAATGAATTCACGGTGTTCTTATTTCAATTTCCAGGAGTGTAGTTGTAGGGGCAGCAATCTGAACGACTGACTGATCTGGCCTTGTGACATTAACCAAAATTGCCTTGCTGTGCTGGTACTGTGAACAGCTGAAAGCAAGGGGAAACAACAGCCGTAATTTTTCCCAAGGACATGCAGCTGTACTGTATGGTTAAATGATGAGGGCGTCCTCTTGAGTAAAATATTCTCCTAATTCGGATCTCCTGGTGGGGACTACTCAGGAGGATGTTGTCATCAGGAGAAACAAAACTGGCATTCTACGGATCGGAGAGTGGAATGTTAGATCCGTTAATCGGGCAGGTAGGTTAGAAAATTTAGAATGATGGGTGGATGGGTTAAAGTTAGATATAGTGGGAGTTAGTGAAGTTTGGTGGCAGGAGGAACAGGACTTCTAGTCAGGTGAATATGGAGTTATAAATACAAATAGGGGTAATGCAGAAGTGGGTTTAATAATGAATAAGAAAATAGGAATCTACTATGAACAGAACAGTGAATGCATTATCGAAGCGAAGATAGACCTGAAGCGAACAACTACCACACTAGTATAAGTTTATATGCCAGTTAGCTCCGCAGATGATGAACAGACTGCAGAAATGTATGATGAGACAAAATAAATTATGCAAGTAATTAGATGAGGTGAAAATTTTACTGCTATGGGGGAGTGGAATTCGGTAGCAGGAAAACGAAGAGAAGGAAAAGTAGTGGGTGAATAAGGACTAGCGGAAAGGAATGAAAGACGAAGCCGCCTCATAGAATTTTACACATAACATAATTTAATCATCGCGAGCGCTTGGTTTAAGAACCATAAAAGCAAGTTGTATACTTGGAAGCGATTTAGAGACACCGGAAGGTTTCAGATTGATTATATAATGGCTAGACAGACATTTCCAGGGGTAGATGTGGCATCTGATCACAATTTATTGCTTATGAACTGCAGTTTAAAACTGAAGAAATTGGAAAAAGGTAGGCAATTAAGGAGCTGGGAACTGGATAAACTGAAAGAATCAAAGGTTGTTGAGAGTTCCATTTTGACCATTAGGCAACAAATGGTTCAAATGGCTCTAAGCACTATGGGACTTAACATCGGAGGTCATCACTCCCCTCATTAGGCAACAGCTGACCAGAACAGGTGAAGGGAATACAGTAGAAGATGAGGATCAAATAGGTAAAAACACAAGGACTAGTAGAAAACCTGGCATAACACACGAGGTACTGAATTTAACTGATGAAAGAAGAAAATTTAAAAATTGTAAATGACAGGCGAAAGGCAATATAAACGTTATAAAAATGAGATTGACGGGAAGAGCAAAATGGCTAAGCAGGAATAACTAGAGGACAAATGTTAGCATTTAGAAGCATGTTTCGCTAGGGAAAAAAGAGATATTGCCTACGGAAAAATTAACGAGACTTCAGGGGAAAAGGGAAGCAGCTGTATGAACATCAAGAGCTCAGATGGCAAACCAGTCCTAAGGAAATAAGGCAAAACAACAAGATGGAATGAGTATGTAGAAGATCTATACAAGGGAGATGTACTTGAAGGTAATATTAAGGGAAGGAAAGTGGACGTTGCTGAAGATGAGATGGGAGATATGATACTGCAAGAAAAATTTGACAGAGCTCTGGAAGATCTAAGTCGAAACAAGGCCCCGGGGGTAGAGAATATTGCGTCAGAACTATTGATAGCCTTGGGAGAGCCAATCATGACAAAACTCTTCCGTCTGGTGTACAAGATGTATGAGACAGGCGAAATACCCTCAAACTTCAAGAAGAATGTAGTAATTCCAATTCCAAAGAAATCAGTTTTTGACAAATGTGAAAATTACGGAACTATCATTTAATAAGTCACGGTTGCAAAATACTAATACGAATTCCTTACAAATGAATGGAAAAACTGGTAGAAGCCTACTTCTGGAAAGATCAGTTTGGATTCCGTAGAAATGTAGGAACTTATCTTATAGGATAAGTTAAGCAAAGGCATATGCTTTAGCATTTGTAGACTTAGAGAAAACTTTTGACAATGTTGGCTGGAATACTCTCTTTCAAACTCTGAAGGTGGCGGAAGCAAAATATAGGGAGCGAAAGGCTATTTCCAATTTGTACAGAAACCAAATGGCAGTTATAAGAATCGAGGGGCACGAAAGAGAAGCAGTGGTTGGGAAGGGAGTGAGACTGGTTGTAGCCTCTCCCTGATGTTATTCAGTCTGTACACTGAACAAGACTAAAAGTACCCAAAGAACTATCTGGAGTAGGAATTAAAATCCAGGAAAACACATAATATCTTTCAAGTTTGCCAATGACATTGTAATTCTGTCAGAGACAGCAAAAGACCTGGAAGAGCAGTTAAACGGTATGGACAGTGTCTTGAAAGGAAAATATAAGATAAACACCAAGAAAAGCTAAACAAAGATCATGGAATGTAGTCGAATTACATCAGAGGATGCTAAGAGAATTAGACTAGGAAACAAGACACTATAAGTAGTAGATCAGTTTTGCTACTTAGGCGTCAAAATAATTGATTATGGCCGAAGTAGAGAGTATATAAAATGTAGACTGGCAATGGCAAGAAAAGAATTTCTGAAGAACAGAAATTTGTTAACGTCGAATATAGATTTAAATGTTAGGAAGTCATTTCTGACGGTATTTGCATGGAGCATTGCTATGAAATATGGACAATAACAGTTTACACAAAAAGAGAATAGAAGCTTTCGAAATGTGGTACTACACAAGAATACTGAAGATTAGATGGGTCGATCACATAACTAATGAGGAGGTACTGAACAGAACTGGAGAAACAAGACATTTATGGCACAACTTGACCAAATGAAGGGATCGGTTGATAGGACACATTCTGAGACATCAAGGGATCACCAATTTAGTACTGGAGGGAAGTGTGAGGGGTAAAAATTATAGAGAGGGACCGAGAGATGAATACGGTAAGTAGATTCAGAAGAATGGAGGTTGCAGTAGTTATTTGGAGATGAAGAGGCTCGCACAGGATAGAGTAGTATGGAGAGCTTCACCAAACCAATCTTCGGATTGAAGACAACAACAACAACAACCTGTAAAACAACCAAGGCAGATCCCTGTTTTCCTTTCTGTGTGAAACCAAGCCGGATCTCGTAGAATGTGAACTCAATGAACTAAAGATAAACAAATCTGACAACAGAGAGGCGCTGTAATCGTTGAGTGTAGTCGGTTGGGACGTATATAGGCTGCCACGAAAATGGTCGTTCGGTCGGTCGGCCGCGTGTTTAGCGGCCATAAGTCAACTGAAGTGCCCTCAGTCACAGGTGCAGCTATATTACAGGGCTATTACAAATCATTGAAGCGATTTCATAAATTCACTGTAGCTCCATTCATTGACATATGGTCACGACACACTACAAATACGTAGAAAAACTCATAAAGTTTTGTTCGGCTGAAGCCGCACTTCAGGTTTCTGCCGTCAGAGCGCTCGAGAACGCAGTGAGACAAAATGGCGTCAGGAGCCGAGAAAGCGTATGTCGTGCTTGAAATGCACTCACATCAGTCATAACAGTGCAACGACACTTCAGGACGAAGTTCAACAAAGATCCACCAACTGCTAACTCCATTCGGCGATGGTATGCGCAGTTTAATGCTTCTGGATGCCTCTGTAAGGGGAAATCAACGGGTCGTCCTGCAGTGAGCGAAGAAACGGTTGAACGCGTGCGGGCAAGATTCACGCGTAGCCCGCGGAAAATTGGCTCATGCCACAACTGGAGACCGACAGCGCCGACTTCATCTGTCAACAGGATGGTGCTCCACCGCACTTCCATCATGATGTTCGGCATTTCTTAAACAGGAGATTGGAAAACCGATGGATCGGTCGTGGTGGAGATCATGATCAGCAATTCATGTCATGGCCTCCACGCTCTCCCGACTTAACCCCATTCGATTTCTTTCTGTGGGGTTATGTGAAAGATTCAGTGTTTATACCTCCTCTACCAAGAAACGTGCCAGAACTGCGAGCTCGCATCAACGATGCTTTCGAACTCATTGATGGGGACATGTTGCTCCGAGTGTGGGGGGAACTTGATTATCGGCTTGATGTCTGCCGAATCACTAAAGGGGCACATATCGAACATTTGTGAATGCCTAAAAAAACTTTTTGAGTTTTTGTATGTGTGTGCAAAGCATTTTGAAAATATCTCAAATAATAAAGCTATTGTAGAGCTGTGGTATCGCTTCAATCATTTGTAATAACCCTGTATAGTCGACTGAGGACTCTAAACACGTATCATATGACTGACCGATCGATCAACCTATCATCCAACCAACCAACCAACCAATTTCGTGTACAGCCTGCGCACATCCCGAGCTACTTTACTCAGTGATTACAGCAACTCCCTGTTCCTTCTGCTGGTTGCGATTTTTTTATAGTTATACATTGAGGTTATGTAATAGGGCAAAAAGAGAAAATTCTCACAATCGCCGTTATATAAGTAACTAGTAGCCAATGATTTTCGTAATTATCTCAGAATAGATGAAATATGATCCTCGGAGCTGCAGAACATCATCAAATCGTTCTTAACGATAGAGAAAAATCTTGAGAGAGGCTATAAGCTGCTAGGAGAGGCTGTTATAGCAACGTTACGGTTTCTAGCGACAGGCACAAGTTACGAGGAGCTCATATTCAGTGCAGCTGTATTCCCACAGTATTGTCAAAAATGATTGCTGAAACGTGCAACGTGATTTATAATTCCACGAGGAAATATGATATGGTAATGGAAAATAAATAAAACAAAAGACAGTAATGTAAACTTTATTACTTTATTTATGTTTGTATCAAAAACTATTTCCCCTCTAAGTTTGAGAAACTCATTCCAAGTTAGAAGAAATGCTGGCTTCACACATCATCCAATAAATACAACAGACACATAAGAAATGAAGCATTTAGTAATTGTTGCAACTGTAAAGGGAATCCTACCCGTAGAAGAGGGCTTGAAAATAGGCTGCATTTTTTAACATTTCTCACAATGAAGCAACTATACTTAATGAGTAAAAGGAGATCGGCTGTCTACATTTCGGTTTTAGGTTTTATTTCCGATGTTGTCGTTATTGTGGTCTTCAGTCCAAAGATTGGTTTGATGAGGCTCTCCATCCTACTATACCCTGAGCAAGCCTTTTCATCTCCGAGGAATTACTGTAACCTTCTTCCTTCTGAATCTGCTTAGTGTATTCATCACTTGGTCTCCCTCTACGATTATTACCCTTGACGCTTCCCTTCAGTACTAAATTGGTGATTCCTTGGTGCCTCAGAACATGTCCTACCAACCGACCGCTTCTTCTAGTCAAGTGGTGCCATAAACTTCTTTTCTCCCAATTCTATTCAGAACCTTCTCATTAGTTACGTGATCTACCCGTCTAATCTTCAGCATAGCACCACATTTCGAAAGCTTCTATTCTCTTCTTATCTAAACTGTTTATTGTCCATGCTTCACTTCCATACACTGCTACACTCCATACAAATACTTTCAGAAAAGACTTCTTGACACTTAACTCTGTGTCGATGTTAACAAATTTCTCTTCTTTAGAAACGCTTTCCTTGCCATAGCCAGTCTACATTTTATATCCACTCTACTTCGACGATCATCAGTCATTCTGCTGCCCAAATAGCAAAACTCATCTAATACTTTAAATTTCTCATTTCCTAATCTAGTTCCCTCAGCATCACTTGACATGATTCGACTACATTCCATTATCCTCGTTTTGCTTTTGTTGATGTTCATCTTATACCCTCCTTTCAAGACGCTGTCCATTCCGTTCAAGTGTTCTTCGATGATCCTTGCTGTCTCTTACAGCAATGACATCGGCAACTCTCAAGTTTTTCATTTCTTCTCCCTAGGTTTTAATTCCTACTCCAAATTTTTCTTTTGTTTCCTTTACTGCTTGCTCAATATACAGATTGAATTACATCAGGGGCAGGCTACAACCCTGTCTCACTCCCTTCTTAACCGTTGGTTCCCTTTCGTGTCCCTCGATTGCTATAACTGTCATCTGGTTCTGTACAAATTGTAAATAGCCTTTCACTCCCTGTATTTTGCCCCTGACACCTTTCTCTATGTCTACAATGCTATAAACGTAGGTTTGCCTTTCCTTAACTTACAAGATATTGTCTCAGTATTGCCTCGCGTGTTCCTACAGTTCTATGGAATCCAAACTGATCTTTCCTGAGGTCGGCTTCTACTAGTTTTTCCATTTATTTATACAGAATTCGTGTGAGTATTTTGCAACCGTGACTTATTAAACGGATAGTTCGGTAAAATTTCAAATTTGTCAGCAACTGCTTTCCTTGGAACTGGAATTACTACATTCTTCTTCGAGTCCGAGGATATTTCACCTGTCTCATGCATCTTGCTTACCAGATGGAGGAGTTTTGTCGTGGCTGGCTCTCCCACGGCTATCAGTAGTTCTAACAGAACGTTGTCTACTCCGGGGACCTTGTTTCAACACAGGTCTTTCAGTGCTATGTCAAATTCTTCACGCAGTATCATATATCCCATCTCTTCTTCATCAATGTCCTCTTCCATTTCCATGATATTCCCTCAAGCACATCACTCTTGTATAGACTGGTTGCTTAGGACTGGATTTCCACATGAACTTGTAACCTCCCTTTTACTAATCGGCCTATCCTGCTTGAGATATAAAATATGACCGTGGATCGCGTGTATGCCTAATGGATTTTTCTAATTGGATAAGGCTATCTTCCCCGAAGAAGTGATACCGATAATTAGGAGGAAATTGTACAACCGACCCTTCAGATGGAAAGTCTACTAAAAACAAAAAGTAATTAAACCGAACAAGGCTATAATTTGGAAAATTAAAGTTAGTTTGTGCATTCACTCACGGACAACACTGGACAGAAAAGTGATACCTACCACTGATCATGGATCCAAAGTTACACTAATGAACGAAAAGAAAATAATTAACGGTCGCCAGCTCATTTGGGCAATTTACATCCAAAATCCTGTACAAGATGATGGGAAAGAAAAACATGCATTATTAAACACTGACGTGTCAACTGAAGGCTGTCACGTTCTTTTGACACTAATTTTAAGTGGGTGTGTAATTATAAAGAAAACTGAGAAGTCACTCTTACGTTATGTTTGGCATTAAATTTTGAAAAAGGCTATCGAGTAATGATTTGAAAATATGCAAGTAAATTGTATGTTAGTACTGAACTTCGTTACGTGAACAATGACTTTCAGTGACCTCAGCATAACGTCATCAAAGAAATTTAGAAGAAAGTTAGCACTTTTTACCTTGCTGTACTTATTTTGCAAATTGGATTTCATATTATTGTTTGAACAACTCAGCCTTTTTTACTGACTTGAACAGAATTAAATACTAGAATACATACCAAAGCAAACAGCCATGTGCTCCAAGCTACACTCCTGGAAATTGAAATAAGAACACCGTGAATTCATTGTCCCAGGAAGGGGAAACTTTATTGACACATTCCTGGGGTCAGATACATCACATGATCACACTGACAGAACCACAGGCACATAGACACAGGCAACAGAGCATGCACAATGTCGGCACTAGTACAGTGTATATCCACCTTTCGCAGCAATGCAGGCTGCTATTCTCCCATGGAGACGATCGTAGAGATGCTGGATGAAGTCCTGTGGAACGGCTTGCCATGCCATTTCCACCTGGCGCCTCAGTTGGACCAGCGTTCGTGCTGGACGTGCAGACCGCGTGAGACGACGCTTCATCCAGTCCCAAACATGCTCAATGGGGGACAGATCCAGAGATCTTGCTGGCCAGGGTAGTTGACTTACACCTTCTAGAGCACGTTGGGTGGCACGGGATACATGCGGACGTGCATTGTCCTGTTGGAACAGCAAGTTCCCTTGCCGGTCTAGGAATGGTAGAACGGTGGGTTCGATGACGGTTTGGATGTACCGTGCACTATTCAGTGTCCCCTCGACGATCACCAGTGGTGTACGACCAGTGTAGGAGATCGCTCCCCACACCATGATGCCGGGTGTTGGCCCTGTGTGCCTCGGTCGTATGCAGTCCTGATTGTGGCGCTCACCTGCATGGCGCCAAACACGCATACGACCATCATTGGCACCAAGGCAGAAGCGACTCTCATCGCTGAAGACGACACGTCTCCATTCGTCCCTCCATTCACGCCTGTCGCGACACCACTGGAGGCGGGCTGCACGATGTTGGGGCGTGAGCGGAAGACGGCCTAACGGTGTGCGGGACCGTAGCCCAGCTTCATGGAGACGGTTGCGAATGGTCCTCGCCGATACCCCAGGAGCAACAGTGTCCCTAATTTGCTGGGAAGTGGCGGTGCGGTTCCCTACGGCACTGCGTAGGATCCTACGGTCTTGGCGTGCATCCGTGCGTCGCTGCGGTCCGGTCCCAGGTCGACGGGCACGTGCACCTTCCGCCGACCACTGGCGACAACATCGATGTACTGTGGAGACCTCACGCCCCACGCGTTGAGCAATTCGGCGGTACGTCCACCCGGCCTCCCGCATGCCCACTATACGCCCTCGCTCAAAGTCCGTCAACGGCACATACGGTTCACGTCCACGCTGTCGCGGCATGCTACCAGTGTTAAAGACTGCGATGGAGCTCCGTATGCCACGGCAAACTGACTGACACTGACGGCGGCGATGCACAAATGCTGCGCAGCTAGCGCCATTCGACGGCCAACACCGCGGTTCCTGGTGTGTCCGCTGTGCCGTGCGTGTGATCATTGCTTGTACAGCCCTCTCGCAGTGTCCGGAGCAAGTATGGTGGGTCTGACACACCGGTGTCAATGTGTTCTTTTTTCCATTTCCAGGAGTGTATATGTAAAATAAATAAAACTTCTGCACTCTTAATTTGTACATTACTTTAGATTTTGATTTTTTCCAATAACTGATTCTCAAACCTGAAAAGCGAAATTGCTTTACTTTAGTCATATACTGAAGCCTCTGTTGTACAACAGTTAATTGAAAGTAGACTGAGGCTAAAATTCTTAAAAGAGAATTTATTCATTAATAAACTGGCTCCAACTATTCAGTTTGTTTCTTATGACACTCAGTTAGCATATTAGGGGGGAAAAAAGGAATAAGGATCCTGCTTGGTAACAATGTCTGGGGGCAATGAGGACAAACTCACCCTGAGTTTAACTGATTATTATTTAAATAAATCTTATCAATCAAATCACATTCAGTTGTGCTGAGGGATTAGCCGTTAATACTTTCTACCAATGAACAGTCTTACGTCAGTGCTGTGCATACGACGAAACTCGGAGCCTGTCGATCTCGTTCTTGAGATGTTTATATTCCTTTTCGCCTGCTTCATTTAATGCATTTTTATATTTTCTCCTTTCATCAATTAAATTCAATATCTCTTGGGTTGCCCAAGGATTTCTAGTAGCCCTCATCTTTTTACCTACTTCATCCTCTGCTGCCTTCACTATTTCATCTCTCAAAGCTACACATTCTTCTTCTATTCTATTTCTTTCCCCTATTCTAGAACCACAGTGCTGCGTACGGTACGGTTTGTTGGGTGAAATGTTGGTGGGGATCGGGTAAAGTAATGGGGGGAGAGGAGGGTGGGAGAGAGGGAGTCGGTTTCTAAGCAGTCGTATCCAACGGACCGGCTGGTCGGTTAGTGAAGGGGCCTGCACACTCCCAATTACTCGGTCGATCTGTCGGTTGGTGCGTGTGTTGGTCCCTTAATACTTCTTGATTTGGTTGTGTATCCTGTTTTTGACTGGAGAGTTAGTACACTACTGGCCATTAAAATTGCTTCACCAAGAAGAAATGTAGATGACAAACGGGTATTCATTGGACAAATATATTATACTAGAACTGACATGTGCTTACATTTTCACGCAGTTTGGGTGCGTAGATCCAGAGAAATCAGTACCCAGAACAACCACCTCTGGCCGTTATAACGGCCTTGATACGCCTGGACATTGAGCCAAACAGAGCTTGGATGGCGTGTACAGGTACAGCTGCCCATGCAGCTTCAACACGATACCACAGTTCATCAAGAGTAGTGACTGTCGTATTGTGACGAGCCAGTTGCTCGGCCACCATTGACCACACATTTTCAATTGAGAGATGTGGACAATGTTATGGCCAGGGCAGCAGTCGAACATTTTCTGTATCCAGAAATGCCCGTACAGTACCTGCAACATGCAATCGTGCATTATCCTATTTAAATGTATGGTTTCGCAGGGATCGAATGACGGGTAGAGAAACGGGTCGTAACACATCCGAAATGTAACGTCCACTGTTCTAAGCGCCGTCAATGCGAACAAGAGGTGACCGAGACGTGTAACCAATGGCACCCCATACCATCACGCCGGGTGATACGCCAGTATGGCGATGACGGATACACGCTTCCAATGTGCGTTCACCGCGATGTCGCCAAACACGGTTGCGACCATCATGATGCTGTAAAAAGAACCTGGATTCATCCGGAAAAATGACGTTTTTGCCATTCGTGCACCCAGGTTCGTCGCTGAGTACACCATCGCAGGCGCTCCTGTCTGTGAGGCAGCGTCTATGGTAACCGCAGCCATGGTCTCCGAGCTGATAGTCCATGCTGCTGCAAAGGAACTGTTCGTGCAGATGGTTGTTGTGTTGCAAACGTCCCCATGTGTTGACTCAGGGATCGAGACGTGGCTGCACGATCCGTTACAGCCATGTGGATAAGATGCCTGTCATCTCGACTGCTAGTGATACAAGGCCATTGGGCTATAGCACGGCGTTCCGTTTTATCCTCCTGAACCCACCGATTCCATATTCTGCAAACAGTGTTTGGATCTGGACCGACGCGAGCAGCAATGTCACGATACGATAAACCGCAATCGCGATAGGCTGCAATCCGACCTTTATCAAAGTCGGAAACGTGATGGTACGTATTTCTCCTCCTTACACGAGGCATCACAACAACGTTTCACCAGGCAACGAAGGTCAACTGCTGTGTGTGTATGAGAAATCGGTTGGAATCTTCCTCATGTCAGCGCGTTGTAGATGTCGCCACCAGCACCAACCTTGTGTTAATGCTCTGAAAAGCTAATCATTTGCATATCACAGCATCTTCTTCCTGTCGGTTAAGGGAGGTAGGACGTCAAACGGGTAGACTTGGAACAGGAATGGCACCACAGGACATTTTAATTTCCACTGTCTATACTTTTACAAGTAAATTCATAAAACTTTGTCAGCATGACCAGGAAGGATTCATGATTCACACTCGTGGCAGCGGAGTTCAAAAACATAACAAAATAATTTTTTTACATGTGATATTTCATCATTTGTTCACTTACTATTGGCTGCATTTGTTGCTGTAGGTACACTTTTCTTCATAAGTAAGAGAGGCTGTTCGATGAACTTTGCACAGCAAACAAACCATACTTACAGGTGTCTGAAACTCTAGAATCTATTTCATTTATGAAAAAATGAATGAGCTATTATTGTAAGTAGGATATGTAAGTAGGCTGTTTAGGTTCTTATATTGGTAACGCCGCCGCCACGTAGCGCTCTCTATATGAAAATCACTGGCTGTGCTGTGTGCAGTCTGTGGCTAGTTTGCATTGTTGTCTGCCATTGTAGTGTTGGGCAGCGGCAGCTGGATGTGAACAGCGCGTAGCGTTGCGCAGTAGGAGGTGAGCCGCCAGCAGTGGTGGATGTGGGGAGAGAAATGGCGGAGATTTGAAATTTGTAAGACTGGATGGCATATATATTATGATTATTAAGGTAAATACATTGTTTGTTCTCTATTAAAATCTTTCATTTGCTAACTATGCCTATCAGTAGTTAGTGCCTTCAGTAGTTTGAATCTTTTATTTAGCTGGCAGTAGTGGCGCTCGCCGTATTGCAGTAGTTCGAGTAACGAAGATTTTTGGTGAGGTAAGTGCTTTGTGAAAGGTACAGGTTAATGTTAGTCAGGGCCATTCCTTTGTAGGGATTTCTGAAAGTCAGATTGCGTTGCACTAAAAAATATTGTGTGTCAGTTTAAGCACAGTCTTGTATAAATTTTTCAAAGGGGACGTTTCGTATGTCGACCCTTAGCCGAGGATACCTCACTGGAATCTTCTGATTTTTTTCTTGTAGTTTGTGTAATTAGTGTAGATTTTGTTTATTGCTAGTGCATAATTGTAGGGAGAATCTCCTTTGTAGTTGCAGTCTTTCATTGTTGTACAGTAAAACAGTTGTGGCATGCATTTAGATTTGCACCAAGTATTTCGCAGCTGCGCTTGAAATTAACTAGATATTATTTTCAGTGCTATGTTAATGTGTTCCCCTATTTTTGCTCTTCAAATAGTGTTTTTCTGTGTTGTCGTATGAAATATTGTGACAATAATGGCGTGTGAAAAACGTAACACTAGGCTCCAAAGTAAACTGAGAAATAATAGTGACGACGAGCGTAGCTTATCAACACCACTGTGTAGTGAATTAACAGACATTCGAAGTAGTTGGTTGGTTGGTTTCGGGGAAAGAGACCAAACAGCGAGGTCATCGGTCTCGGATTAGGGAAGGAAGTCGGCCGTGCCCTTTCAGAGGAACCATCCCGGCATTTGCCTGGAGCGATTTAGGGAAATCACGGAAAACCTAAATCAGGACGGCCGGACGCAGGATTGAACCGTCGTCCTCCCGAATGCGAGTCCAGTGTGCTAACCACTGCGCCACCTCGCTCGGTTCGAAGTACTAATTTGGTAATTGTGCATAGGGAAATGGAGCGGGCGGCAAACAATGGCGTAGGCAGTGAAACAATTAGTGAACAGGGAAGCATTATCGATCGATCGCTTGGCAACAGCCTCGGGAATCCGAAATGACAGGACACAATTTTGCAAATACTGTAGATTCAGGTTGTGTGTCCTCGCCGTTTTCTCAAATAAGTCAAGACACATTTTCTGCTTGTCAAAATGTGACTGTTGCCGGTGCAAATGCACTGCCAAAAAGCGTAGAGGAACAGCTAATGCAACAAATGGAACAAAATCAGAGACAAACACAGCAAAGGCTTCAAATGTTAGACACAATGGAACAAAATCTTCAAAAGTTAGACACAATGGAACAACACCAGAGACAAACACAGCAACAGTTAGACACAATGGAACAAAATCTTCAAAAGTTAGACACGATGGAACAAAAGCTTCAAAAGTTAGACTCAGTGGAACATAAGCTTGAACAAACATGTGAAGATTTAACTACTGAGTTACATAACATTGAATCGAAATGTCAAAAAGTCTGTAATGATGTAAAAACACAAATTTGTGAGCATTTTCAACCTATTTTTTCGCGGCATGAAAATGCATTACAGAATCACGAAGCAGCCATAAAAGAACTCCAAACTATTGTTCATAAAAATCACGACACCTTGCAAGCTAAAATTGACTCAGTTGCATCTGCCGATTCGGTTACGCAGCTCGCAAAAACTCAAGAAAACTTAAAGGACACAGTAGATACGATTTCAACAAAAATGGACACTCTGAAACTTGGTTCAGAAAAACACACTGAGGAAATAAGTACACTATCGGAGAAAGTAGCCGAACTTTCGGATCAGTTCACTAACTTATCTGCAAAGGTAGATGATGATCTGAATGATACAAGACCTGTAGCCATCACTGACACAGAAGAGTGCGAACAAATTAGGAAATTCAAACAAAATCAGACTCAAATTAATACGCAACACCAAAGAGAAATCCGGGAAGTACAAGATCAGCTGACACAGGTAATACAAGAATTACGTATTTCAGAGGACACTCGCGCTCCAACACAGGAAGAGGGACTTATAAATATGGAACAGCCACAAAATAATAACTCAGGGCACTTCGGAAATTATGAAAGAAATTGGCAAGGTACACCGAATTTTGAGATGGAACCGCCGACACGACGTAACAATGACCGATATGCTACTCGCCGACATGATGATTTTGACTATAAGCTGTTCATTACTACACGTAAATTCAAAATGTTTAAGAATTCTGCCAACGACATTCATCCACAAGTGTGGATCCATCAATTCTCTCATTGTTTTCCTCCCAACTGGTCATTGGAGCACAGGTTAGAATTTATGTGTGGCTACTTGTAGAATGAACCAGCTGTAAGAATGCGATCGGTCATTCACGATTGTCACAGTGAAGGAGAATTTTACTATGCGTTCCTCTCAGCATATTGGTCTCAAGCTACACAAGACCGAGTAAAACATAGCATCATAATGATGAAACATTTCGAACAATCTGAATTTTCCAGTCTTGTCAAATATTTTGAAGACATGTTGCACAAGAATCAGTACCTGTCAAACCCATACAGCCCCTCAGAACTCATCCGCATTTGCTTAATCAAACTGCCTGAACATTTACGACATATTATTTTAGCAGGACGTTGCAAAGACGACATTGAAGCTTTTCAGGGACTGTTACAAGAACTGGAAATTGACACTAACAATCGCAGAACGCGAAAACAGGAGCACAACTATTACAGATCACATCCGTCACAATTCCGCAATGACAGAAATAATATACGACAAGGCTCAGGGAGAAATTCTCCACCATGTGACCGACAAGAAAGAAAGTATGACAACCGTTGGCAGAGTAGTAATAATTACAGGGAAAGATCGCCTCTCCGCAGTAATGACTATCACAGAGACAATCAGAGAAACGCCATATGGCTAATGAATGATGTTTCATGCCTTCCTTTGTATATATTTTCATTTTTTTAATATCTAGTTTCTAGCTGCACTGCAGCATTGGTTGAAATAGAATTTTATAGATGTACTAATATAAATATTTTCTGTCTACAGATCCAGTAAATACTAATTTTGTAATACATTTCCCAAAAATGGGGGAGCACAAAGACATTTGCCTTCACAGGAACTGCATACCTAATTTTCTTTTCAACTACTTGGTAATTTTTTTGGTAGAGTAAGTTTTTGTGATGCATCACTCTAGTGTTAAGATGTGACATAGGTATTAAACATGGCCATTTTTACTGTAATATTTTTTCTGCTTGAGCTATGTCATGTTTAGATATAAGTTATTTCATTTGCTGCTGCTGTTTGGCAGGCATAGTGTTACTGAATTTGACTTTGTGTTACTCTTCTAAGCCAGTTTACTACTGATTTATTTTTCTTGTTTGCTGCACATTGCCTTATATTAGTTGTAATATTGCAATTGCTTTGCTAATTTCTATAATGCTGCTTGCTTTGCAAATCTGCATTTTTTTTCATTGCTGTTTGCATTAATTGTTTTGTGCTGCTGCATTGCCTCGTCCCTTAGTTTAGCATCTGAGCTCAGTAGATTTAAGTTAGCTTAAGAGGGGTAGACTATATAAGAAACTGACTATGGAGAATAGGTAAAGAATGCATTGCGAAGTTATATGAAAAAGATTTGGGCCGAAATGAGTATTGTACAATCAGAAATAATTATTTTGAAAGAAATAGGAATAGAATACAGGAAGGAGGTATAGATAGGACTTTTTGGGAATAATGATGAATGAAGGCAGATCTCCAAGAAGCAAAGAAAGTTTTGTTTGCAAAATACTGCAATAAAACAAAACCTGTCCTTTCCTTGTGTTATCCCACTATGTGTTTATGTACCCTTGTTTATTTGTCTTTTTCCTGTCTTTATGTGTTTAGCTAATGAGAGCTATGTTGTAGAATTTTTCTGATAATATGTTATTTTCTTTGTAAAGATGTTTAGACATTATTTATTCTGTTTTGTTTTAATGCTCATGTGTAAAGTTGATGTTTCAAAAGTTATTCTGATCTTTTATGTATGTATCATGTCATAATTCCTGTAACACTGATGTATATGTTATTTCGATTCTTTTGTAAAGCTTGTACTACGAATGTCATCTGTATTGTTATGTTCTTTAATGATGTATTTTGTACCTTTGTCATTGTATTCTCATGTTATAAAATCGTAATTGACACCGGTTCATCATATTAGTAACTTGTAAGTTACATTTCACTGCACACGTTTCTGTTGGTCATAGTATATGGACAATATGTGAGAAGTAGGGAGTGATAGTGTTTGCATGTGTGTTAATAATTCAGCAAGGGACTGGATAACAGCATTGCTGGTTCTAAGGACAATTCCAAAAACTTTGTGAGTGCACAAGTGGTGGTTTATGGACTTGCTATATTCTCCGCAAGACTCTTTGATGGTGGTTGTGTACCTGCACAGTCACAACAGATGGCTGATGGCCATCTCTACAAGGACTACAGTGGGTCTGCATCTATGATGACCCACCAATACCATTATTTCTACAAGGACCGCAGTGGGTCTGCACCTCTGATGGCGCACCAATACCACAATCTCTACCAGGACTACAGTGGGTCTACTCTGTGGTGACCTACCTACCAATATTCTTCAAAAGTTCGAATGACTCTGCTGTGGGTTTGCTCTGTTGAAGCCTATTACCTATCAGCATGTCAAGAGTCAGCACTGTCTTTCCGTTGGAAGGACAACACTACTTCTTCAAGACTGCATGGAAATCCACTACTTCCGTGTGCATTTTCTTTTACTGCTCAGACTTTGAGAAAAAACACTGCAATTTTACAGTGATGAACAATCTGTACTGTCTTTATGGACTGTGAGAAAATTTTAGCTTTTGACCAACATTGTATCAATAAGTGTGTGCATTTGATATCTTCGTTATTGTAATTATGAAAAATTTTATCAAATCATTATTGGCCACTGCCCAAAACAATTTGTAAAATTTTTGTGGGGGCATGGGGGCTATGTAAGTAGGCTATGTAAGTAGGCTGTTTAGGTTCTTATATTGGTAACGCCGCCGCCACGTAGCGCTCTCTATATGAAAATCACTGGCTGTGCTGTGTGCAGTCTGTGGCTAGTTTGCATTGTTGTCTGCCGTTGTAGTGTTGGGCAGCGGCAGCTGGATGTGAACAGCGCGTAGCGTTGCGCAGTAGGAGGTGAGCCGCCAGCAGTGGTGGATGTGGGGAGAGAAATGGCGGAGATTTGAAATTTGTAAGACTGGATGGCATATATATTATGATTATTAAGGTAAATACATTGTTTGTTCTCTATTAAAATCTTTCATTTGCTAACTATGCCTATCAGTAGTTAGTGCCTTCAGTAGTTTGAATCTTTTATTTAGCTGGCAGTAGTGGCGCTCGCCGTATTGCAGTAGTTCGAGTAACGAAGATTTTTGGTGAGGTAAGTGCTTTGTGAAAGGTACAGGTTAATGTTAGTCAGGGCCATTCCTTTGTAGGGATTTCTGAAAGTCAGATTGCGTTGCGCTAAAAAATATTGTGTGTCAGTTTAAGCACAGTCTTGTATAATTTTTCAAAGGGGACGTTTCTTTATGTTTTAAAGTTTATGTTAAGAAAAAAATCAAATTTTATAGTTAATTATCTCAATTTTTACCACAGTTTTTAATAGATTTGGAAAATTCTAGAGTTTCATAGACCTGTAAGTATGGTTTGTATGCTGTGCAAAGTTCATCAAATAATCTCTCTTACTTGTGAAGAAAAATGTACCTATAGCAACAAATGCAGCAATCAGTGAGTGAAAAAATGATGAAATTTCATATCTAAAAAAAATTTATTTTGTTATGTTTTTGGACTCCACTGCTATGAGTGTGTATCCTGTATCCTTCCTGGTCATGCTGACAAAGTTTTATGAATTTGTTTGAAAATTATAGACAGTAGAAAATAAAGTGTCCTCTGGTGCCTCTCCTGCTCCAAGTCGGCCCCTTTGACGTCCTACCCCCCTTAAATTTTGCGTCTGCAGCACGTCATCTTCGTGGTGTAGCAATTTTAATGGCCAGTAGTAAAATGGCTACGACGGTGCGCTGAATGAAATACGAGTGGGAGTGGGACGGAGAAAAGGTAGCGGGAATGAGAGTGGCGCGCTATTTACGCTTGGCCAAACACTGTACGCCCGCTCGGGGAGTACAAACGCTGTCTCGTTCGGTACATCCCACGGTGGCCGGGTACTCGAGCACGTGGTCGCAAAAGGGTCGCCGCGGAAGTAGAGCAGCGCCTCGGACGATCCGACTCCATCCTGGTGGCGGGCCCATTAGTCTGCCCGTATAGACACCCCCACCCCACCCCGGCACAAAGGAGCGATTAAGGAATGCGCCGCGGTGTCTGGCGGCTGGCTGCGCTGGACACGGCGATGGAGGGGCCGGCCGGAGTGGGGGAGCGCCAAGTCTATATTAGAGCAATCAGCGGCGGAGCGCCACCGTGTCATTGTGACTGTGCTGCAGCTGCCGCGTCGCCGGTGACGGAGTGTGGCTGCGGCGACGCCTGCGACCGGCCGAGGGCGGCGGCGGCGGGGGTGCAACAGGTAGGCGACGAGGCTGCTCGCGTTGCTAGGGAACCACTTGTTGCAGCGCGACCGGGAACTGCGCCCTTGCTCCGTGACAAGTTCCGTCAGAAACGAGAGTCTCGGTGGCAGCGGCAGCGGACGAGCAACGAATCGCGCGAGACTGGTGCTATAAATTCGTGAGCTTACCAAATATGTTCGAGCAGTGTTCGTTAACTCCAAAGTGGAGCGCGGTTGAACGCGGACACGTCTTCACTCATTCCTCCTCTAACTGCCCCCCACATTCCTGCATGTAAAACTTCCTGGCAGATTAAAACAGTGTGCCGGACCGAGACTCGAACTCGGGACCTTTGCCTTTCGTGGGCAAGTGCTCTACCATGTGAGCTACCCAAGTACGACTCACGCCCCGTCCTCACAGCTTCAATTCCGAACTCGGGACCTTTGCCTTTCGCGGGCAAGTGCTCTACCATGTGGCAGAATTGAAGCTGTGAGAACGGGGCGTGAGTCGTGCGTGCTTGGGTAACTCACATTGTAGAGCACTTGCCCGCGAAAGGCAAAGGTCCCGAGTTCGAGTCTCGGTCCGGCACACAGTTTTAATCTGCCAGAAAGTTTCATATCAGCGCACACACCGCTGCAGAGTGAAAATCGCAGTCTGGATTCCTGCATGTAGTTTACCATGAAGCTACACCGCTGCTCTGCAATTTTCTGTCTTCCTCTGCTTTTCCAGTGCAGCGTAAATAAGCGTGTATACTAAACTGCTTGTCAACCACCCACATACCCTGCTCAGATTCTCGCATCGTAAGGACACAGTGCACCGTCCGAAGCCAATTTGCATTGATATCCCGAAACTACCAATTTCTTACTAAAGGGAGAAGCTCGTTTCCTTTTTGCGGACACAGTGTGGTACGGTAAGTGCGAATATTTCACCGTACGCGATTCTCACGCTGCCACGTTCTTCCAAATCAACTGTGCGTCATGTGACCTCGCCCCGCACCGTTAATGCCTCGTGTCGGTCGTACTTCTTTCTTCTCACATGCACGTATTTTACTAAGTCGGTAGTTTCTTCATGTTCAGGTGCACAGTCCCGAAGTAATTTCTGAACAGTTCAATGTCCCCCGTCGGCTATCGGAATTTTTTTTTTCCGATGAACTTTATTGCATGACGTGTTACACTGTCGGGCAGCGTAGACCTGTGGCCATTTTTCAGGTGCACTTTGTGGCAAAATGTTTTGAATAATATAAAAACTTTGAACATAGCTGCTAAGGTTCAGTGACCGTGTCAGAATTATATTAGAACAAATAAGCCCTCGGTCACAAATATTAAGTCAAAATTCACCAGGTTTCGACGCTACTATGAGCTTCGTCTTCAGAATTGACTAACTCTACTAAAACATTAGGTATATAGTACATTAATAAAATTAAAGTTTGTACTGACTGGAAAGAGATGCAGTACTTACAAGTCACATTTCAAAAAAAATCTAAGCCGGAAAGGCGACGTCATGAATAGTTGTAAATAAGATGGCGAGCCGCCAAGGGCTGCTCGTACTTGAGTGAACAAGGGTTGCAACAAGACTCATGACGTCGTCTTTCCGGCTTAGATTTTTTTTAAATGTGACTTGTAAGTACTACATCTCTTTCCAGTCAGTACAAACTTTAATTTTATTAATGTATTATATACCTAATATGTTTTAGAACAGTTACTTTAATTCTGAAGGCGACGCTCATAGTAGCGTCGAAACCGGGTGAATTTTGACTTAATATTTGTGACCGAGGGCTTATTTGTTCTAATATAGTTTTGAATAATGTTTGTAATCCGACCTAAAATTTGAAGACTGAAGTATCTACATAGCTCGACTAGAGTGAGCTGCCGCTATTAGGCACTAAAATAACAGTCCCCAGGAAATATTAATTTACCAAAATAAAAAGTCTCCATTGCGGCCCTAGAAATCACCCTTGACCCAAATAATAATCTCCCTCTTCACGGGCACGGTTAAACTCGAATGAAGAATAAACGATAAAACTAAGAATAACAGTCTAGTTGCACGCAGAAGTTGAAAATAGAGAAACTACACATTCTGCAATTAATTAATATCGCTTTCACGACAACCTATTAAGAACGAGTACAAAATTACAAGTACTGTAACTCGTAACACTGACTGTATAACCGTTCTTGAAAAATGATGAAAGATAACTGCAATATCTGGCGCGCATAAACGGCGTGTCGCAGGAGAAATGTTAAATATTCAGCGATATGAGAGAATCGATCTTTCCAAGCAAAAATGTCTAGAAGGCAAGGAAAACAATGTCCAGTAAACGTGGGCTCTAAAATGCCTACCTTAAGAACTAGGAGCACTTGTTCATCCAAGCTACTGTTACACACATCTGTTCTACTGAACAAGTGCCCATATTTCTTGAGATATGCACTTTAGACCTGATATTTTCTTGAATTTCTTGCTTCGAATGATCGTTGATATCAGATCCCTGAATACTGACCATTCCTCCCGCGAGTCGCGTACATTGTTCAAACCAGAACAGGTGCAAAACGAAAATTGACGAATACGTTTTTTAAAAATTTTTCCCTGTCTCGGCACCGCTACAGCGTGTTGTGCACTCCGTGCTGTTCGGCCCATTGTTCGGCACCTGAGTCCTCCGGGTACTGTATTTCCCAGAACTTGAAACTGTATGGCGGTACAGAAGTTTTTACATGACGACATGTAAAAATTTTTTTCACTTTTTTCACTTTTTCCCCACCTCCTGCCCTTCTCCCATCACTCAGCAACAACAAGCCATCAACATGTTTCCTCGCTTATATTTGAAATTAATACCAGGGCATAAAGTTGATGGAATAGTTCTTAAGTCATTTTTCACCGACACAGCTGTATCTTAAAATGGCCGCAGGCCGAAGATAGACAGTAATGTAATACGTTACATAATTAAATTAGCGTCATTTGCATAAAAAATTCTGATAGCTGCGGAGAATAAAATGTTTTTATCATTCAGAAACGAAGTCGACAGTTCGTCTATGAATAGGTCATGCATAGTAAGTTGATGCAATACTTTAGACATTGGCAATGTATGGGAGACGTGATAATAATACCCCTTTACTAGCTTTATTTTTCTTTTTTAAAAAAAGAAGAAACGCTGCTGAAAAGGCAACAAACGAATTTTATGGCTCTGAGCACTATGGGACTTAACATCTATGGTCATCAGTCCCCTAGAACTTAGAACTACTTAAACCTAACTAACCTAAGGACATCACACAACACCCAGCCATCACGAGGCAGAGAAAATCCCTGACCCCGCCGGGAATCGAACCCGGGAACCCGGGCGTGGGAAGCGAGAACGCTACCGCACGACCACGAGATGCGGGCAAACGAATTTTATTATTAAGTTTTCGACTCATTTCAGTGCCTTGCTTTTGCCAAGAACCCCACTATCAACCACGAAATACTGAAAACAGCCCTTGCAGGAAAGTACCGAACGTCACATCCCAAAAGAGCGCGGTTTCTTCACAGAGGACCAAAGGAAAGAAATTGTAAGGAGGAAAAGGGAACTGGCATCTTGCAGCGACGCGGACCTGTTGCACTTACTCCTTACTCCATGACTCATTTGCAGCTGCGTCACAGTCGGGTCACTTCTTGGAACTCATGACAGGGGGGTGGGGGGGCACAGTGTATGCAACCCTCATAGCTCAGTTTTTAATGCGCATTACTTTACGTCATTCATTAAGGAGCTGTTACCACTGCTGTTGTTCCTGCCGTCAGTTGATTGCTTACTGGGAGTCGCCACACCCTGCGACCTACCGACTCCGACGTATTTCTTCACACTAGCTGAGGGCCACTCGAAAGTAACTTTCGTGGAAGTGTTCACGTCAATGCGCTTACATTTCAATAAATATCTAGATGAATGGTCACACAGCACGATTTAATTTTGAACCAAACGGAGTATTTGAAACAATTGTAAACAAGGAAATATAGTTGTACGTACCAGTCCTGCAACCTAATGATTTCCGAGTAGTGGAAGTGTTGGTGAATTCGAGGAAAAGCAGCCGACGAGGGAAGCCGTTTCTAACCAGGAGAGTGCTGGTATAAGGCTTTCCTTTGGATCGCAGTTAGCTTTTGTGCCCATGAGATCGAACTGCACTTCTTTTAATTTTTCCCCCCTGTCTAGCTGTTCCACCGACACAGATTTTGAATATTTTTATTTTCAGTAAAATAAATTTCATTGCGACCAAGTGAAAAAAGTGATCAGCGTACGCACCTACGAAATTCTACGACACGTGTTTGATCATCAGAGCCGACTATTCTGCTTTTTTTTTTTTTTTTGCTTCTTTCTGATGTTGATCACTAAATATACTATCCTTGTAAAGAATTTCGTAACTTGCTGTATTGTTTTGTTGTTAATGACCGTTTCGGCCCTAACTGGGTTAACATCCTGTAAACGTCAACATTTCTTTTTTTATGTGGACGTAACCAAATTATACTCATTTGTTGCTATCACAGTAGAGTACAATGCGATTTAGGAATCACTTTCCGTTCAAGCAAAGCTCACTAGGTCTTCTGCAAAGAGCATTGTGTCTGGACGAGCGTTATTTATGTTAAATTTTTTTGGCACCAATTTTTGCCATATGCTGACATCGTCAGCATGTCAGCGGATGTACTTGGGTTATTTCTGCGTTGTACCATTTAAAATTCTTAAATACTTTCTGTGACATGCACATTGTTTTAGTTTTACTAAATGGTGGGGGAGACTTTTGTCCGTTAATACTTAAAATAATTTGGTTCTGTTTCCTCGCTCAATTTTTTTTTTTTCGTAGTTAACCCACAGCACTTGTGTATAATCCGGCAACACAAATCTCTGAGATGCTATGCCTTCCGACATCGCGGGTTAAATTCTGGCGTGAAATTTGTTCGCCAGCGCTACTTCACTCAGCTTCGTCCTGGCCGGCATAAGCCAAGTTCCCTGTGAAAGTGATCTCGGTCACTGATAATGATAGCTTGGCGGTCACGGAAAGGAGACGGTCATCACAAACGGGGACTTGCACAACTGTACAGGGATGGAGGATAAAAGCGGCCATGGAACTGTTGAAGGAAGGAACCGTTCATTCTACTGAAAGTGTTTTAAAAAAATTCTTGAGAGTGTTGAACAGAGATACAGTAATTACGATGAAGCAGAGGGTGGCTGTTTAGGTACTGCGCACCAGTTTAGTGCCCAGTTTCAAAGAGTTAATTCAGCGAATCTTTTATTCAAATTTTGTGAAATGACGTTTGGAGAAATTGTGAATGAGTCATTTATATGCACACGAAGTTGAGCAAGCCCCAAAGGAGGGTCACAGCGCTAGACAGCAGTAGCGCATAAACATTTCAACTGCTTGTTAACCATTAGGATCCCATGTTTTATCTACAAAAGTAGGTGCTTTATTTCTTTAGTAGAAAGAAGTTTCCAAGGATATATCTTTTTAGTATATTCATTTCTACTTGCCTGTTCGTCAGTCAAGGATTGTTCTGAATGGTGATCTGCAGTCTGCCCTCTCTATGTCGATATCGGTCACACCTATCTACAAGAACGGAAGAACAAATCAAAGTCGGAGTTTTGTCATATTACCTCCCGAATCCATGGATCAAGGCGGTCACGCAGATGCAGTATTTATGGATTCCCGGAAAACAGGAACACACTAACGATTACAAGAGAAAGTATGATCACCTGGATGAGCAAGCGTTGACTGTGACTGGATTGAGGATTTCTTGGTACGGCGACGCAGGATGTTATCTTGAATGGAATGTCATCGACGGATGTTCAAGTACTTCCAGGTGCGTTATTTCTATTCCTGTTCACGTTGTACACTAATGTCTAGGAGTCATTACTAATAGTAACCTCAGACTTTTCGTAGATGAATCAGTTACCTATAATGAACTAAACTAAACTCCGTCCAAACAGGTCTCCGGAGGTACTGACCGGCCGCCGTGACAACCTCTGCTGAAAAAAAAATGGTTAAAATGGCTCTGAGCACTATGGGACTTAACATCTATGGTCATCAGTCCCCTAGAACTTAGAACTACTTAAACCCATCTAACCTAAGGACATCACACAACACCCAGTCATCACGAGGCAGAGAAAGTCCCTGACCCCGCCGGGAAGCGAACCCGGGAACCCGGGCGTGGGAAGCTAAAACGCTACCGCACGACCACGAGCTGCGGACCCCTCTGTTGACACCCCCGCGTCAATGGATGCGGATGTGGAGGGATATGTGGTCAGTACACCGCTCTCCCAGCCGTTGTCAGTTTTCGTGATCAGAACCGCTACTTCTCGATCACGTAGCTCCTCAATTTGCCACTAAAGGACTGAGTGCACCCCGATTGGCAACAGCGCTCGGCAGACCGGGCGGTCGCCCATCCAAGTGCTAGCCAAACACGACAGCCCTTAACTTCGGTGATCTGACGGGAACAGATGTTACCATGGCGGCAAGCCCGTTGGCAGTTATCTATCTTGAAGCACTGGAAAACGTTGCGGAAATGTACAATCATTTCTTGGTAAGATTTAAACTGTTTCCATCATTGACAAGGTGCTTCATATACTTACAAGGGAACCTCCCCATCGCACCCCCCTCAGATTTAGTTATAAGTTGGCACAGTGGATAGGCCTTGAAAAACTAAACACAGATCAATCGAGTAAACAGGAAGAAGTTGTGTGGAAATACGAAAAAATAAGCAAAATATACAAACTGAGTAATCCATGTGCAAGATAGGTAACATCAAGGATAGCGTGAGCTCAGGAGCGCGGTGGTCTCGTGGTTAGCGTGAGCAGCTGCGGAATGAGAGGTCCTTGGTTCAAGTCTTCCCTCGCGTGAGAAGTTTACTTTCTTTATTTTCGCAAAGTTATAATCTGTCCGTTCGTTCATTGACGTCTCTGTTCACTGTAATAAGTTTAGTGCCCGTGTTTTGCGACCGCACCGCAAAACTGTGCGATTAGTAGACGAAAGGACGTGCCTCTCCGATGGGAACCGAAAACATTTGATCGCAAGGTAAAAGATCAACCGATTCCTCCACAGGAAAACACGTCTGATATATTCTATACGACACTGGTGACGGCATGTGCGTCACATGTCAGGAATATGTTGTCGACCCACCTAACTTGTACACTTGGCGAATGGGTAAAAAAATTCTTCTACCTTGGCCGATTTAGGTTTTCTTGTGGACGTGATAATCACTCCCAAAAAAGTGATGAAAGCACAAGCGTTTGTTACATAAACTGAAAATATAAACTTTTCACCCGAGGGAAGGCTTGAACCAATGACCTCTCTTCCCGGAGCTGCTCACGCTAACCACGGGACCACGGCACTCCTGACCTTGCTCTCTCCTTGTTGTTGCCTATCTTGCGCGTGGACTACTCAGTTTGTATATTTTGCTTATTTTTTCATAGTTCCACACAACTTCTTCCCGTTTTCTCGATTGATCTGTGTTCAGTTTTTCAAGGCCTATCCACTGTGCCAACTTATTACTAAATCTGAGGGGGTTGCGATGGGGAGGTTCCCTTGTTAGAAGAGTAAAACTGTCCACTTCACAAACATAGAAATGGAGTATCCAGTGTCTACAATATCGGTGAGTCACTGTTGTAATCGGTCAACTCATACAAATACCTAGATTTAACAATTTGTAGGGTTATAAAATGGAATGATCACATAGGCTCAGTCGCAGGTAAGGCAGATGACAGCCTTCGGTTCTTTGGTAGGGTACTGGTGTATTGCACTGTGGCTACAGTGGAAAATACTTATGCAACACTCGTTCGACCCACACTAGAAAATTGCTCAAATGTGTTGGACTAGATAAGACTAACGAAGGACGTTGAACGTATTCAAAGAATGACAGCCCGAACACTCACAGGTTTGTTTGATCCCCGAGATAGATTTTGGAATACCTGAACTGGTGGACACTTGAAGACAGACGCGGAAGCGTACTTACAGTGTTTCATGAACCAGCTTTAAATGATGAATGTAGGAATATACGACAATCCCCTGTGTATAGGTCCCGTAGGAATCCGGAAGACAATATCAGGCTAATTAGAGTGCATACGGAGGCATTTAAGCTATCATTTTTCTCGTGCTCCTTACGTGGATGGAAGAAGCCCCTAATAGCTGCTGCAATAGGAAGCACCCTCTGCCATGCACTTTATGGACGTAGAGGCCGATCGAGTTCAAAATGTCCTCAGCAGTGTTGACTCGACATCGCAGACCGCACGAGCACCCTCACAGCTGGGGTCTCAGTGTAGGAGCGATAGCGTGGTGCAATTCCTTAAGGAGATTCAGGTCCCCTGCACGGCTGTGAACCTGGCCTCAAGCTGATCTCTGTACCCTGTGACGCACGGCTTGTAGAAACATGTGGTATGGGGCGGCGTTTTCTGGGACGACGCTGTGGACGTCATGGCTGCACTCCTCTCTCTGTGGCCCAGCACTGAGTTGCCGTGAGAATACCTCTTCTCTGTGGACCGGTTGCCCACTGCTGTAATCTACAGTAGTCGACGGTTACCCCTGTCATGGACACGTTGTTTCTCCACAGTTGTTAACCGCGGCCGTGTCTCCCGAATCGAGAAGTAGTCACGGTGGGGTGCGGAAACTCTGGTACCTGTGCGATCTCAGAGATCGAATGTATCGTACATTGGACATGAACACTGCTTCATCTCTGTCTCAGAGATCATCAGGCGTAGTGGCTGGCGAGTGATAGCACTGGGACTCTCACGGCAACTCATGATCTAATGTTTATGCCGTGCAGGGAATCAGTCGCATACCCCTGTATCGAGCTTGACCAGAATACCGCTCGCAACATCGGGTCTTGCGTTATCTTGTTGAAAAATCAGGATATGGAGACCTCAGATACGTGACGAAATATCGTTCATAGCAACGTAAAACATAATATTCACAACGTGTGTTTATTTATCCACAGGCACAGTTATCCATTTTACTAGAAGTACCTGAAAGGTAAAATGTACTTATCGAAGAGACAATAGTTTTTATGAGATGTGTATATACTACACTACTGGCCATTAAAATTGCTACACCAGTAAGAAATACAGATGATAAATTAGTATTCATTGGACAAATATATTATACCAGAACTGACGTGTGATTACATTTTCACGCAGTTTGGGTGCATAGATGTTGAGAAGTCAGTACCCAGAACAACCACCTCTGGCTGTAATAACGGCCTTGATACGCCTGCGCATTGAGTCAAATAGAGTTTGGATGGCCTGCACAGGTACAGCTGCCCATGCAGCTTCAACACGATACCACAGTTCATCAATAGTAGTGATTGGCGTATTGCGACGAGCCAGTTGCTCGGCCACCATTGACCAGGCGTTTTCAGTTGGTGAGAGATCTGGAGAATGTGCTGGCCAGGGCAGCAGTTGAACATTTTCTGTATCCAGAAAGACCCGTACAGTACCTGCAACATGCGGTCGTGCATTAACCTGCTGAAATGTAGGGTTTCGTAGGGATCGAATGAAGGGTAGAGCCACGGGTCCCATCTGAAATGTAACGTCCACTGTTCAAAGTGCGTCAATGTGAACAATAGCACCCCATACCATCACGCAGGGTGATACGCCAGTATGGCGATGACCAATACACGCTTCCAATGCACGCTCACCGCGATGTCGCCAAACACGGATGGGACCATCATGATGCTGTAAACAGAACCTGGATTCATCCGAAAAAGTGACGTTTTGACTTTCGTGCATCCAGGTTCGTCGTCTGTGATGCAGCGTCAAGGGTAACCGCAGCCATGGTCTCCGAGCAGATAGTCCATGCTGCTGCAAACGTCGTCGAACTGTTCGTGCATATGGTTGTTGTCTTGCAAACGTCCCCATCTGTTGACTCAGGAATGGAGACGTGACTGTACGATGCGTTATAGCCATGCAGATAAGATGGCTGTCATCTCGACTGCTAGTGATACGAGGCCGTTGGGATCCAGCGCGGCGTTCCGTATTACCCTCCTGAACCCACCGATTCCATATTCTGCTAACAGTCATTGGATCTCGACCATCGCGAGCAGCAATGTCGCGATACGATAAACCGCAATCGCGATAGGCTACAATCCGACCTTTATCAAAGTCGGAAACGTGACGGTATGCATTTCTCCTCCTTACACGAGGCATCACAACAACGTTTCACCAGGCAACGCCGGTCAACTGCTGTTTGTGTGTGAGAAATCGGTTGGAAACTTTCCTCATGTCAGCACTTTGTTGGTGTCGCCACCGGCGCCAACCTCGTGTGAATGCTCTGAAAAGCTAATCATTTGCGTGTCACAGCATCTTCTTGAGTCTGTAGCACATCTATTTCGTGGTGTAGCAATTTTAATAGCCAGTAGTGTATTTTGTCATCACGCAGGTAATGTTGAGTTAAATCCGAATACTTTCTATATCCACATTTTAGTAGTTTTGACACTGGCCGTTAACACGAGAAAACACGTCGCTTACTGAATGTATTATACACTGACGGGAAAAAAATTGCAACACGAAGAAGGATTTGTGTGACATAAACGAAAGTTGGTAATCGTGTTTCTACGTCCCAAAGATGATACCTGTTAAATTTTAGCGCCATTCCCACAAGAGCGGTTCAAATGGTTGAAATGGCTCTGAGCACTATGGGACTAAACATCTGTGGTCATTACTCCCCTAGAACTTAGAACTACTTAAACCTAACTAATATAAGGACATCACACACATCCATGCCCGAGGCAGGATTCGAACCTGCGACCGTAGGAGTCGCGCGGTTCCGGACTGAGCGCCTAGAACCGCTAGACCACCGCGGCCGGCACAAGAGCGGTACTAGTAGCGCCAGTATGAGGATGAAAATCAGGTTTGCTTTAAACAAATGCTGTAACGGCCATGAGCGTTAGTTACTTTTGAGATTCGATGTAGTGAGTTGGTGTTAATTAAGAATACGTTCAAGGTGACAAAGATGCCATCACAACACCTCACTGAATTCGAACGAGGTCGTGTAATAAAGCTATGAGAAGCTGCATGTTTCTTCTGCGATACTGCAGAAAGACTTGGCAGGAATGTAGCCGCTGTACATGACTGTTGGCAGCGATGGTCACGGGAATGTATGGTTGCAAGAAGGGCAGGTTGTGGACGACGACGTAGCACTACCGAGAAGGAAGACTATTGTGCTCAGCGTATGGCTCCGGCGCTTCGTGCTGCATGCAGCAGGAATTTGAGCAGCAGTTGGCACCACAGTGGCACAACGAACTGATAGAAACTGGTCACTGCAAGGACAGCTCCGAGCCAGACTCCTTGTAGCATGCATACCACTGACCCCAAATGACCGCCGGCAGGGTGGAGGTCTGTTGTGTTTTCTGATGAAAGCTGGCTCTGCATCGGTACCAGCGATAACCGTGTGTTGGTTAGGAGAAGGCCAATTGAGTGCCTGCAACCAACCTGTTTGTGTTCTGGAGGCCGGCCGCGGTGACCGAGCGGTTCTAGGCGCTTCAGTCCGGAACCTCGCGACTGCTACGGTCGCAGTTTCGAATCCTGCCTAGGGCATGGATGTGTGTGATGTCCTTAGGTTAGTTAGGTTTAAGTAGTTCTAAGTTCTAGGGGACTGATGACCTCAGATGTTAAGTCCTAGGCCGGCCGCGGTGGCCGTGCGGTTCTGGCGCTGCAGTCCGGAACCGCGGGACTGCTGCGGTCGCAGGTTCGAATACTGCCTCGGGCATGGGTGTGTGTGATGTCCTTAGGTTAGTTAGGTTTAAGTAGTTCTAAGTTCTAGGGGACTGATGACCTCAGATGTTAAGTCCTAGGCCGGCCGCGGTGGCCGAGCGGTTCTAGGCGCTTCAGTCCGGAACCTCGCGACTGCTACGGTCGCAGTTTCGAATCCCGCCTCGGGCATGGATGTGTGTGATGTCCTTAGGTTAGTTATGTTTAAGTAGTTCTAAGTTCTAGGGGACTGATGACCTCAGATGTTAAGTCCTAGGCCGGCCGCGGTGGCCGTGCGGTTCTGGCGCTGCAGTCCGGAACCGCGGGACTGCTGCGGTCGCAGGTTCGAATCCTGCCTCGGGCATGGGTGTGTGTGATGTCCTTAGGTTAGTTAGATTTAAGTAGTTCTAAGTTCTAGGGGACTTATGACCTAAGATGTTGAGTCCTATAGTGCACAGAGCCATTTGAACCATTTGTTAAGTCCTATAGTGCTCAGAGCCATTTGAACCATTTTGTGTGCTGGATCTACATGTGGATTTACGGTCGGAGGTGCGATTTCGTATGACAGCAGGAGCATTTTCGTGGTTATCCCATGCACCATGACCGCAAATTTGTATGTCAATCTGGTGATTCGACCTGTAGTCGTGTCCGCCCCCGGTAGCTGAGTGGTCTGCCGGCACGGTAGCTCAGCGTGTTCGGTCAGAGGGTTAACTGCCGTCTGTAGTAAAAGAACTGAGTTAATGGATCTACAACGAACTGGAACGGGTGTCTTGCGACGTCCGCACCGAGCAGATGAAACGAACGAAAAAGAAAGTGGTCAGCGCGACAGACCATCAATCCTAAGGGCCCGGGTTCGATTCCCGGCTGGGTCGGAGATTTTCTCCGCTCGGGGAGTGGGTGTTGTGTTGTCCTAATCATCATCATTTCATCCCCATCGACGCGCAAGTCGCCGAAGTGGCGTCAAATCGAAAGACTTGCACCAGGCGAGCGGTCTACCCGACGGGAGGCCCTAGTAACACGCCATTATTATATTACCTGTAATCGTGCCATTCATCATAGTATTCCTGAGGTTTTTTTCCACAAAAGAATACTGATCGCCAACATGTCGCTGTTGTAATTCAAAATGCTGTATAGAGTGTCAACATGTCGCTTCGGCCAGCTGATTTACCAGATATGTCTCCAGTCGAGCACGTATGGAACATCATACGATGACAACTCCAGCGTTATTTACAACCAGCATTAACCGTTCCTGTATTGACCGAAGAAGTGCAACAGGCATGTAACTCCACCCCAGACATCCAGTACCTATACAAACGATGCATGCACATTTGGATGCTTGCGTTCAACATTCTGGCGATTACTCCGGTTATTAATGTAGTAGCACTCCACATTTTCAGTGGTTTATCTCACGCTTACATTAACTTGTGATTTTGCGATGTTAACACTTACGTATGTTACTTACACAAATGTATTCCCGAAATTTCATTCCTGGTGCTTGAATTTTTTTCCGTCAGTGTATAATGCTATGGGATGCTTCAAGAAACCAACGCTATCAGTTGCAAGTTGAATAGCAGCGGACGGCGAAATGTATTTGAGACTACACGACAAATGAGTCTAGGTACACTTTTACATTATTTGCCCCGGATTTCTTCAAACGATCCTACAGTGATCGGATGTCTTAGTTGTTGATAAATATTCTGAATTGAACGGTCGTGCCCACGAAACTTTTCCAGTCCAAGCATTTCTTGCAGAAGTGCGTTGTACATCTTTAGAGACGATCCTGGTTCCGCTGAGTCGTTCCGACGGACAGATTGGACGTCGAAGAGTGAGATAAATGCGATGAGAAACGAACGCGGTGGAAGTTTAGACGTGATCGGCAGAGATATCCCTTTTCAGAGATAAAACTTCACTATCGAACTGTCGTTTGTCAAAGATAAAACTTGTCTATTGATTTTGCAGCGCTACTGTCCATATATCACTAATTTTCAAGATTTTTTCTTTTCTGTTTAAATCATTCTTGCATTTATTCGTTTGATTGCCTTTTTTACATTGCCATGGATAATGGTTCGTGACTGTAGATAAAACTTTGGTTTCAGCAAACTTCACGATTTCAGGAAATAATGAATTGATGATTCCAGAATGAGATTTCCACTCTGCAGCGGAGTGTGAACTGCTATGAAACTTCCTGGCAGATTAAAACTGTGTGCCGGACCGAGACTCGAACTCGGGACCTTCGCCTTTCGCGGGCAAGTGCTCTACCATCTGAGCTACCCAAGAACGACTCACGTCCCGTCCTCACAGCTTCACTTCTGCCAGTACCTCGTCTCCTAACTTCCAAACTTTACAGAAGCTCTCCTGCGAACCTTGCAGAACTAGCACTCCTGAAAGAAAGGATATTGCAGAGACATGGCTTAGTCACAGTCTGGGAGATGTTTCCAGAATGAGATTTTCACTCTGCTGCGGAGTGTGCGCTGATATGAAACTTCCTGGCAGATTTCTTATGAACTGATGAATCTCATGGATGAACAGAGCAAGTGGAGTTCAACATGACTGCTGTTTGCTGGATCCATGCTCAAAGCTACAGAAGAGGTCTGCATTCTCCAAAAGTGGTTTTTACTTTTTTTTTATTTTTCTGACACAAGTGAATGCCTTAATGACTCCCTCAGATATTACCGATTTCCCCTTATCCTATCCCATCTCCTAATAATGCTGTCGACAGAAGACTAATTTGTAAAAGATGAAAACAACAATAAGAGAAAAGGAAATCTGTGATCCGAAATTCTAAATTGTCCATTGCTAATATGGTGACTTTTGTCTACAGGGCTGAAGTTTCACGTGATGCATGAACCACAGTTTCACATTTCACATATTTCAGGAAATAAAATATTACATAGGACTAACTGACACCTTTAATTTTTTACAGTTCACTATTTTCATGATAAGTGTTAACAGTTGTGAAGAGGCCGTGAAATTTGAAAATAAAGACTAAAACTGCATTCCGTAAAGCTCGTGATATTCGCAATTTTTATGGAGAAATTTTTTATGAGTGTGCAGCTGATCATGATTTTCTCTACAAAAGTGTGGAGTATCACGCATAGTCATACAGGAGACCAATAACTACAGCAGAAACCACAATACGTTGATGTTGTTCCACAGAACAGACGCTCTTTGAAGGCCCTCAGCCTGTTAGGCTGCAAAGAGGTTCATTAGGTAATCGTTCAAAGTGTCGGCGCAGAGCTGGTGCAGACAGGAATGTGCGCGATGCCAGCGCCGAACGCCCGTGGGTGTCTGGGCGGTTGCTCGCGCTACTCGCTAACATCGGCAACGCCGCAGGGGGCGCGGGGTCACGTGAATCAGCAGCGCTTGCCGTTGGCTGCCGCTCAGCTTCTGCCGTGGCGCGCCAACACCTGCCCAGCTCCCAACCGCCACAGCTTCCCGGTTGAAACACTGTGGGCACAGCAAACAGGGTGTTGTATTTGTTGTGGTTTTCAGCACAAAATACTTGTTTAAATCAATTCTCCATGATCGTCTAACATGATCTTCCTATCGGCAGAATTCCTGCAACTTGCATGCCTTGGAGCCTGCTTACTGCAGTCGAGCTTGGTCCACCTCTACAATTTTCATCTCAGTTCCCTCCATAATTAGACTGATTATCTTTTGATGGCTCAGGGTGTATTCTACCAACCAATTCCTTATTTTAGTCATGTTTCGTCAAAAATTTCTTCTCTCTCCAATTCGAATCCATACAATTTCATTAGTATCTTAATCGCGCCATCCAATCTACAGCATCACGCTGCAAAAGCATTTGTTCCCTTTTCATGTGAACTGTTCACAGTGATGTTTCATCTCAGTATAAGGCATTATTCGAAACACTACTTTCGGAAGAAGTTTCCTCAAACTTAACGATATACACTACTGGCCATTAAAATTTCTGCGCCACGAAGATGACGTGCGACAGACGCGAAATTTAACCGACAGGAAGAAGATGCTGTGAGATGCAAATGATTAGCTTTTCAGAGCATTCACACAAGGTTGGCGCCGGTGGCGACACCTACAACGTGCTGACATGAAGAAAGTTTCCAACCGATTTCTCATACACAAACAGCAGTTGACCGGCGTTGCCTGGTGAAACGTTGTTGTGATGCCTCGTCTAAGGAGGAGAAATGCGTACCCTCACGATTCGGACTTCGATAAAGGTCGGATTGTAGCCAGTTTATAGTTTCGCGACATTGTTGCTCGCGTTGGTAGAGATCCAATGACTGTTAGCAGTATGTGGAATCGGTGGGTTCAGGAGGGTAATACGGAACGCCGTGCTGGATCCCAACGGCCTCGCATCATCACTAGCACTCGAGATGACAGGCATCTTATCCGCATGGCTGTAACTGATCGTGCAGCCACGTCTCGATCCCTGAGTCAACAGATGGGGACGTTTGCAAGACAACAACCACCTGCACAAACAGTTCGACGACGTTTGCAGCGGCATAGACTATCAGCTCGGAGACAATGGCTGCGGTTACCCTTGACGCTGCATCACAGACAGGAGTGCCTGCAATGGTGTACTCAACGACGTACCTGTGTGCACGAATGGCAAAACGTCATTTTTTCGGATGAATCCAGGTTCTGTTTATAGCATCATGATGGTCGCATCCGTGTTTGGCGACATCGCGGTGAACGTGCATTGGAAGCGTCTATTCGTCATCGCCATACTGACGTATCACCCGACGTGATGGTATGGGGTGCCACGTCTCGGTCACCTCTTGTGCGCATTGACGCACTTTGAACAGTGGACGTTACATTTCAGATGTGTTACGACCCGTGGCTCTACCCTCCATTCGATCCCTGCGAAAACCTACATTTCAGCAGGATAATGCACGACCGCATGTTGCAGGTCCTGTACGGGCCTTTCTGGATACAGAAAATGTTCGACTGCTGCCCTGGCCAGTACATTCTCCAGATCTCTCATCAATTGAAAACGCCTGGTCAATGGTGACCGAGCATCTGGCTCGTCACAATACGCCAGTCACTACTCTTGATGAACCTGTACACGCCATCCAAGCTCTGACTCAATGCCCAGGCGTATCGAGACCGTTATTACGGCCAGAGGTGGTTGTTCTGGGTACTGATTTCTCAGGATCTATCCACCCAAAATGCGTGAAAATGTAATCACATGTCAGTTCTAGTATAATATATTTGTCCAATGAATACCCGTTTAGCATCTGCATTTCTTCTTGGTGTAGCAATTTTAATGGCCTATAGTGTACTTAATATTAATTTACCAGGTGACTCAAATTCAATGGGACAGAAAGGAAGATTCTTGTGACTATAGTAATGATTTTGTTTCACAATTATAGAATGGAAGGTTAACTCTCACAGTTCGTTTGGACATTCACAGATGTTCGAAGTGGGCTCCATTTGTGACACGGCTGATGTCTACCCGTTACTGCATTTCCGCTAGCGCGTTCCAAAGTTGCCCCGTCTGTGGAGTTAGCTGCGCTGACTTTCCAGTGCTTTAGCTGCTGTAAGTCCTGCGGAAACCGGATTACGTAAACCATGTCCTTCACACGGCTAAAAAAGAAAAAAATCCGTTGGTATAAGGTCACGCGACCTGGCGCCACAACATGAACGGCACATCGTTCGACCCTGTATGATCAACCCAATGCTGTGGAAGATGTTTGTTAAGGTGACTAATCACGAGGTTATGCTGATGTGGCGATTCTCCGTCCTGCTGCAAAACAAAGTCAGGTACCTCTTCCTTCAACCGAGGCAACAAAAAGAGAGAAAGCATATCGAGACATGTTATGCCTATAATGGTAACTTCTGTGAAGAAGAAAGGACCAGATTCTTTATAATCGGTTATGGCGCAGAAAACATTAAATTTCGGAGAATCACCTTCATGTTCCGCGGAGGCATACGAGTTTTGTGTCCCCATATCCTCAAACTATGTGAAATGTGACATCGTCAGAGATTACAACTCTGTCTGCGAAACCATCCACCTTCAACAGTGCGTGAAAATCAGTGCATAGTTACCTTCGCTTTGGTTTATTGGCTGGTTTTAGCGCCTACAACATCTGAATTCAGTAAGCCTTAAATTGCAGTCGCTTACGCAACGCACGCTGCACTGTTGATTACGACTCATTCACTTCTCTGCTAGAATGGCACATGGGTTTTCTCCACTCTCTTTCGTAGGTCGTGCGAATGTTTTCCACTACTTCATTCTCGACAGATGGTTGTCCTGTGGTTTTGTTCTTGCATATATATCCTATCTCCTCGAATTTCTTTACCCATCTAGCAATGCTGCTGAAGTGTAGTGACACTTTACCAAATTTAATCCGAACGTGATACACCTTTATATTGCAGACACCACTCTTTTGAATACTATCGACAGTGATGAGTAGCAGTTGTTTTATTGTTGCCACCTTAAACTGTGAGCGTTAACCTTTCAATCTATACTCTATATTCAAAATAAAGTCATTACTGTAGTCATAAATAGTTTCTTACTGTCCCCTTTGTTTTGAATCATCCTGTATTTCTGTTTCTCAGGATAGCTTTCCTTGTTATTTGTCAGTCCAGAGTTATGTACTACTTTGGCCATATTCAGTTATTTTGCAGCCCAAGCAAAACTCGTCTACTGCTTTCAGTGTTTGATTTCATAATGTAATTGTTGCAACATTGCCTGACTTAATATCTGCATCATTACCCTCGTTTCACTTTTATTTATATTCAATTTGTGCTGTCTTTTGGACACATTATCAAGTTAATCAGCTGTTCTTTCAAGTACTTTGACATCTCTGCGAGAATTACGTCTTGACAAATCTTAAACTTCCCTTTCTTTCTTCTCGTAGCATTACTTTTTTAGTTATATCTAAATTTGAACTACAAATACGTATAGCACGATTGATTTTTTTCCTTTCACAAAAATAGAGATATATACATTGGTGTAGAAGGGATCATCTCAATTTTCCATTTTCATAATAACAGACATTAATCTACTCAACGTAAATGAAACTGTGTTGAGGTTGTTAAATTTATAGACAACACTAACTTTTCTTTTGGTTTTGTTCCGTTTTAGAACGCACGTGGGAGCTGCTTCTTATTAATGGGAGAACTTTCTTTCGCTGGACACAGCCACATAGATATCATATTAACATAACTTACCAATGGAAAGTTGTAGTGAACCTGCGGGATTTTTCGTGGAAAATGTGAGGTTGTGAAAAGTTTCATTTCTGCAGCTTTAGGAATAATCAGTCTCTAACGACCGCAATGCCTCTCACTGAATGAGGTTTCACAAACCTAATTCTTAGGAAGAAGATCTCTTACGCTACAACAGTTACTAGGTGGAGTAACATAGATATTTAGTGGAAAGTTCAAGCAACTTCCTTTAAGATAAAGCAGGCTTTGAAGCTTTTGGTGGCACCCCTGGGACGGGGCTTCATGTGCAAAGAACCTCTGATGTCGCCTTCACCGCCCTACCTCCTGAGTGACGGTGCGTGTTTTTGCACTTGTGTGCAACGTGCTCGCAAACATCTCTTAAGCTGCTCGGGAAAAGAGCCACGCCCGAGAATTCTGTGAGTTCTTTTATGATCGTCGGCAATGCCATCCCCACTAAGCCTGAGCGTTACTTTATCCTCGCCGGAAACACAAACAACAGGTGACTTGCTGCCTAGAACTTGACGCGCCGCCCATCACCTGGCGCCTGAATCTAGGCATCCCGGTGCGCGTAGCCTACCTGGAGACCTGCTAACCCGCGCTGCATTGCCTGCGCTGACTCCCGTTTGAGCGCCCATTCGTCGTCACACATTTCATCCAGAATTATGGTATGTACACTGGTTGGCCAGAAATAAAAGTGACAGTAGTGGGAGCTCCAGGCGACCAAGCGTTTAGAAATGACAGCTCTTTTGGCACCGGTCAGGCTCGGTATAAGCCATTTCGGTTAGCGCAATTCCCAAGCACTGCTCGGTGCACTGCAAAGACAACAGAACGGCAAAGTAAGGGTCGTGGGTTCGAGTCCCTCCAGGTCACCTTTTTTTATTTTCAATTTTTACGTTTCTTACACTCCAAATAAACCGAACTAATGCTCAATATATAGTGACTATTAATAATTTCATAAAATGTATAAAAAAGAAAGGCAAAGCAAAATTTGGGACTGCAAATAAATTTCCGAGAAATAATTGTACCTACAGCGTTCACAAGGCCTCTGCAAATAACTTTCTGAGAAAAGACTGTTATGAATGGTACAGAATTTAGTATTCCATTAGTTTCATTTTGAACTTCGGGCAGCCTTCGGCAGGTATTGCAACCTCTGATGTCTCTTTTTATTGTCGCGTGAAGAAGTTTATCAAGAAGCTTCGATACTGCTCTTTTCTCGTCGAGAGTGGAATATAAATCACAGGCCGGCCGGTGTGGCCGTGCGGTTCTAAGCGCGTCAGTTTGGAACCGCGTGACCGCTACGGTCGCAGGTTCGAATCCTGCCTCGGGCATGGATGTGTGTGATGTCCTTAGGTTAGTTAGGTTTAGGTAGTTCTAAGTTCTAGGGGACTGATGACCTCAGTAGTTAAGTCCCATAGTGCTCAGAGCCATTTGAACCCAGCCAAAACAAATCACATCCCGAGAAGACTGCTTCAAAATAGGTTCCACTGTACATCGCCAGCTGTCCTCGCGAATATTTGGGGAGATGATGCTTTATGTGTGGTTTACTGCCGAACTGTGCAATGAGAGAGAACCTTTAAAACCACCATGCAGTTATAAAAGTTAAAGTTCGGCGTTTAAAACGGAGGCAAGATACCGAGAAAATTACTGCTTCCCTTCTTTTTACGATGAATATCACCGTACGTGTAAATCATAAATTGTAAAACAGTAAAAAAATATAATTTTACTTACGAAGTTCTCGTGTACGCCTTACACTCTCTCCTAGGAAATTTTTTTCGCAATCCCAAATTGTCCTTTGTCTTTCCTTTTCATGCCTTCTATGACAGTATTGATAAATACAATATATTGAGCATTATTTCAGCTTACTTCCACTGTAAGTAACGAAAAACTCAAAATAAAAAACTTTCCTGTGTAGGGACTCGACCTTATGATCTTCATATGACCGCTTTGCACTATTTCCTCTGCGCCAACCCCTAGCTGGAACCTATGCTAATAGAAATGCTCCATTCCTACCTTAACCGTGCCAAAACTGTTATTTTTTTTCTAAACGCTGGGTCATTTGGTGTTCCCACTTCCGTCATTTTCATTTTTGGCCAAGTCCTGCATATGGCGCAAAATTTGGACGAAAACGGTGATGGCGCGTAGGCACGGTCCCTTTGTGAGTGACTTTTTGTCGACAGAGAAGAGTTCTTTATGACATCGTAAAATTTCACGTCGAAAAATAGGCACCTTTATACGAGTTATGATACTCTTATTTGTATTTTTGCCTTCGTAATGCTTTCTGTTTTAATTTTTAATTCTATGACTTAGATTATAGTTTGTAATAAATGAACTCACTTTCTGCTTGCTAGCCCAGACACTAACATTTCACTGTATGAGAATTTTCTGTTCTTTTCTTTTAAATTCAGGCTTTCTTCAATCTTTCCAACGTAGCTCAAGCAAGTTCGGTCTCAGGTTGCAGATGCCTCAGTGGCAGACTGTGGATTTGTTCAATGCTGGGGCTGGTTCAAAAACCCTATCTGGCTCTACAGATTTAACTTTCCTACGGTTTCACTGAAATATTTAGGTTTTGTACTCATTTCCTAAAACGATTAAGACAAATATTAGAGCGATTCCTTTATAAGCAACACGGCTAATTTTTCGGCCATCTGTTTCCTGTCCAAGTTCGTGGTAATGTCCTTACAGCTGACGAGATGTTAAAGCCTTATTTTCCTTTCTTTCTCAAGCTTTTCATTTTTAATACATCACACGACTTTTTCTTGTTTCACTGGCTAAGACGTTTTCTTCATGTTGCTTCACCTTCGGAATTTACCATTCTAGTTACATTCAACGGTTCAAATGGCTCTGAGCACTATGGAACTTAACTGCTGAGGTCATCAGTCCCCTAGAACTAGAACTACTTAAACCTAACTAACCTAAGGACATCACACACGTCCATGCCCGAGGCAGGATTCGAACCTGCGACCGTAGCGGTCGCGCGGTTCCAGACTGTAGCGCCTAGAACCGCTCGGCCACTCCAGCCGGCTAGTTTCATTCCACCTCCTCATCTGGATTATGTGTGCAATTATTGAGTTTATTTTGTGGAAGAAATCTCGAAATCTACACTGCCACAGAGGCGAACTTTATTACTCATTTTCTTTTTTGAGTGCATTTTTTCTGAAATACTGTAAACGGCATCATTTAGACAAGATTAGCAGTGGAGAATAGCAATGAAGTTTTTTGTCTGCCTTCGAAAAGATTTCTGCGCACAAGAAACGTGTTCCATGCAGCAACTAAGTTAGTTGGAGGAGAGAAAGTTATTAATTGGGCATTCATTTTCTACACTCTGTAAAACGTTGTATTCTGTTGAAGTTATTAAAATTCTCTGATTTTTACAGCGCAAGCGAAACATTTAAACTGATTTTAATTAAGTATTCGTTATCTTAGGAAGATATCCAGATCTTCAGTACGTCAGGTGAGTCAGCCAAGCAGAAATTTCAGAAATTTAATACAGTAGGTGCCATGGCATGTCTCCAAGATATGACTCTAGTGCGTTTTAAAGCAGTCTATAAAAAATTATTCATTTCACAAATCTTCAAGAGAGAATAGAAGAGGTGAAAACATTTGACTGTCTCCAACGAACTTGTCTTTAATTTTTACACTAATGACGAACAAATTATATCATCTATTATAATTCTGTGAAAATGCTGCTTATTAATGGTTGATATGACTGAAAACCGCAACAGATGACGTAATAATCTTGTCTCATTATCTACTGTATGCTCAGTATCAGATGCTTGACCATTGCAGCAGCTTTATCTTGTAGATCATGTTCCTGTGAGTTCCCACCATGTGACCATGAGCGTGTGGTGGCTCCAAATTTTGCTAGTGGGATAACATATAATTTCAAAAGTTTATTACGTTACTAGTTGAAGTTTTCTGTCAAATCAACTGCTATTACCCAACAGTCACAGTGTTCAGTGCCAAGAATGGATAAGATAAATTTACTACACATTAACTTCTATTCTAATTGCGTACTTTGTTTGAGATGCGGAGATTGACTTCCATTGACTTGATTGGGTTCATTGATTTGCACTGTGAGTTGTAAGTAATTTAAGAACAAGGTTATGAAGGTTTCAGTTTTTCCACAGCAACATTTTTTCAGTAACACTTGCTCATTTCCCAATTCTCTTCTGATCGACTGCATCCACGAATGCTTTGATCATATTTGTGATAAGTATCTGCACGCTACTCTTAGCTGAAAACTAACTTGAATCAAGATGGGAAATTGTAGCCAATAAATTTCTAAGTGGCAAAGTCCATAATTGAAAATGAGTCATCAACACTGAAATGCATTTTACCCCTTTGTGTCCTGCTGGATCCTCTGTCCATCCCTCAACAGCCGCAGAGGGGCTGGGGGAGGGGGGTGGGAGGGGGGGGGGAGATTAGAGTACTGCGTCATTCTGGAAATTGAAGCAAGCGACGGTTTGACTTTATGGCACCACTCTTCTTCAGGGCGTCTAATATTCTGGATCTAAATGTTACTCTATACAAAATGCCACAATTTGGTTGACATGTGACGTACATTGTTATTGTTGAAAGGCGGTTGTAGCGCCGGCACTTTCACTCTGTGGTGCGGCATTCTATCCGAAAATATTTCATTCAGATTTAAGTTGAACCCATAAACTTGCATAGAACGTATCACCGGTTCTCTGTTGATATACTGTCGAACATGAACCCGATTGGTTGATTGGTTAGCGAGGTCATCTCTCATCGGATTAGGGAATGATGGGAAAGGAAGTCGGCTGTGCCCTTTCAAAGGATCCATCTCGGCACTTATCTGAAGTGATTTAGGAATATCACGGAAAACCTAAATCAGGATGGTAGGACGCGGGTTTGAACCCTCATCCTCCGGAACTGGAGTCCAGTGTGCTAACCACTTCGCCACCATGCTGGGAGAACATGTACCCGAAAGCGAGGTCCTCCGATTGACTTAATGTGCTGTCAAGCGCGCGAAAACTGAGGCCGTGGCGTTTGCAACGTCAAGTACGGACGCCCCTAAATTACTGGTTGTGCCGTGTTATGTCTTCAGTATTTGCACGAGACATATTCAGAAAAATAAGGGTAGATCGCTTTGTTTAAAAATTGATAACTTACACCAAAGTTGCATAAATGGAGCATCGACTATTGCTAATAAAGCCACAGAAGTTGCTGTGATTCAGTAGTTGTCTGAGTGTGGGTGAAAGCAAATAGTAATTGTTGCTCACTCCAGTTACGAAGTGCGCGCTGTAATTCGATTTTTGTGTACTGAGTTCTCAAATTCATCTGCTGTCGGGCCTAGTTTATCATCCTACTGTAGTGAGTGAAGGAAAGATTAAAGTATAGCGTGCCGGCCAGTGTGGCCGAGCGGTTCTAGGCGCTTCAGTCTGGAACCGCGCAACCGCTAAGGTCGCAGGTTCCAATCCTGCCTCGGGCATCGATGTGTGTGATGTCCTTAGGTTAGTTAGGTTTAAGTAGTTCTAAGTTGTAGGGGACTGATGACCTCAGATGTTAAGTCCCATAGTACTCAGAGCTAGCCAAAAGTATAGTGTCAGATTATTTAAAAGAGGCGCCACAAATATGAATGACGCATTCAGAGGCTCAGCATACAGACCGATCAAGTTGTGCAACAAGTGGATCGATAACTCCTATTTCATGGACGGTTGATTTTCTGAGTGACTAAAATTTCCTCAAATTGGGCCCACCACTGTTTACATGACTGTCACAAAAAAGCTCTGATATCGCAAATTGTGTGCAAGTAGGTATCAAAAAAGCTTACCAACATTCAAAGAAGGAGATGTCACGTGGACGAAAGTTTTTAGATCGCTGTCCACAGGATGAAGACGATCTGTTTTCCCACATTGTTACGGACGGATATTCTGCTCCAACGTGGAAACGAAACAACAGTCAGTGTAGTGGCACCATGCAGTTTCTCCACAGCCCAAAAAGATTCAAGTAGTCTCCTTATTCGGAAAACGGTGGCTTCCGTTTCTGGGACGAAAATGGTGCTCATTTGGACGACTTCAGGCTACGTGGGTCAACAATTACTGTTTACAAGTACTTTGAAACGCTCACCAAACGGAGGTGTGCCACCCAAAATGGACGACGAAGAAGACTGCTACCTATGTTTAGATTTGGTTCGTTTGCGCAACAAAAAGAAAGGCAGGAGGTTTGTTTTGTGCTACAGGTGGTTTGCTTCTTTTTATTTGTGAAGCAGCTTCAGTGTTATATGTGGTGTTTTTATCTGTATGACAATTACATACATTTTACTACATTCCAGCTTTTTGCGTGGTAACAAACAACTTTTTGGAGCCCAACATTCGTATGGTTAAATTAGTGTTTGATTCCACTGACTGTTTGAGATCTTATTAATCCATATGTGTCATCCTGGACTTGTACTCAGTGGCATGTGTACACCGGGCTGCCCGACTTTCAGATTTTTTCTACTTCAGCTGAACATTTTGCTTTCACTCTTCACTATGTGTTGGTTGCGTGTTTTTACTGTACATAGTGTTGCCAACTGTCGCTGTGATTTCTTCTGTCACCTTTTGTTTGTGTTGTGATGTCCGCATGTAACTTTACATTAATTTGTTATGTGTGCTTGGTTTTAGGTGTGAGATTAAGCTGTTATTTAGTCTGCTCATATTCTTTACCTCTGTTATTGTTTTAGAGGTTAAAATAATCAGTGGGCTGTTATTTATATTGATTTAGTCATTTATTACTTTCTTGTTCACTGCAAGAACTCTTAGTCTGTGAAAGTTCTCCTGTTTTGGTAAGAGTTTTCTGTTGTACTTGTTCATTCTAAGAATGTCCATATCCTGTTTATAGATGGTTTATGCCCATGCTTTATTAGGTGTTCAGCATACGTAGAACGACTATTTTTCTACCTGCAGCTTCTTACGTGTTCTTTCTATCTAGTTTTGAGATTTCTGCCTGTTATTCCCAGATACGCTGATCTGCAAGTTTGACATTCTAACTAGTGTATATCAGCTCCTTGGTATTTGCTGGATTTTTATTGGTGTTTATAAATATGCCTGGAGCGTGCTTCTAGTTCTGTATACTATGCGTAATCCTTGTTTCTTCAGTAGATTTGCTAATCTGCGTATAGCTTTATGTTTCTACGTTATAGTGTACCATTTCTTTTTGTTAGTCACGTCATGAGTGTTCGTGCTGTGTGTGTTTGTCTGAGCTGTAGTGTCTGTGTTGTTAGTGAAGTTTTCTAATGCTTGTGTCTCCTGTTTATTTTCACTTTTGTTTAGTTGTGTTGTATAGACGTTACTTCCATTGTTTTTGGCAATGAGCTGTATTATTTATTTTTTTAATAGTTTTTTTCGGTCTGCATATCAGTTTTTGGAGAGCTGCTAGTCTGTGGTTTTATGGGTAGTTTGATGTGGCATGCATAATTGTGTCTGTCGCTGTTGGCAATGTGTAAATGTAAAGTTTGTGCTTATTGCTTGCTGTCTATGTTTATTGTTATATCAAACAACTATACTTTTGCTTGTGTTTCTTTTCTAATGAATATTTTTTTGACTAAATGACCTTACGTTTCGAATACATTTCAGATTTTCATTTTCTGTAACTCATATTCTGTACTGGAAGGGTAAACTATACTGGTAGTGGGATGCATAAACATTTTGTTATTATTCTGAGGTGTATTTCAACCATGTTATAATATCTGTAGGAGCACTACCTCACAATGTTAGTGGCAATGTTGTCAATCTACTGGTTCATGCAACTCTATTCTTTTTGTAAGTATATACTTAATTATTTTTCAGCTGGCGGAGTGTCTTCAGTTCCGACGTATTTATGTTTCTAGATGCTTGAATAATCCTCATTTAGTTAATATACTGAAGGCAGACGAAATAAATGTTTCATTCTGTGCCTTCTCATTTTCAAAGTGAAATTATGAAATTAGCTCCACTGTAGTCATAACAGAAGTACTAAAAGATAACTATGGGGTAAGGGGTGGTAGTTGTATTTACAATTTTAATTACAGTAGTAGTCTTATGTGTTATTTTTTGATAGGTCATGTGCAGCAGATAATTGTCAGTATACATAAACACATTGACGTCGCATTAGATACAAGTTTATTTAGATTATTTCAGTCACTAAAGTAATACACTGGAATTATGACTGAATAAATAAACGATAGATGCATTCAGAGGGACGTGATAACTCAAGGTAAAAGGAAGGAAATTATGAATGTCTGTGCATGTCCGTGAGTTATTGCGGTTTCTTATTATCTACTGACGTTGCGAAGTTGGTCATAAATAGAGGTAGGAATTTTTCTGCAAAAAATGTACCAGATTTCAAAAGGAGCTAAAAATCTTAGACCATCCTTTTAAAAAGGACACACTGAATTATTCAATGATCGCAAAATACCTACGAATACTTAAGACAGTTAAACCAAATAAAATAAAGCATTTTTTACAGAGATTCTATCTGCAGTAATTAGGAAATGTTTGTAGATAAAGAACAGTCGTTCTTCATTAACAGTCACAAGGTGGATGTGTTTTACCCCATTGTAAAGCGTCCTGTGCAGGTTTTTTTTTAAACAGAAAAGAAAAAAGCAGACATGGTATTGGAGTACATAATACGTTTAGGTAATAATTGCGGCTATGCAAAAAGATGAGTATCATAACATAGTTTGTATTTACACAGCGTTTCTAGCTAACTGATTCTTAGTTTTAAAGCATGCCTCAATTTTTTTTTTTATTGTTCTTCATACTTGACGACCGCCACCAATATCATGCTAGCAGAGATATGCCAGCTTTGTGTGTCATTCCCTCGTGCATCCGCCAGACTAGGGACTTGCTAAACGCCGGCAGTGCGCTCTCCAAGACAACAGGCCTTGAGATAACAGGGAGAAGCGGCAGTGGCGGCGGCGGCGCGTACGTTACGAAATAAAACGGTTGTGCGCCGGCGCGTGCTGACGTCACACGCTGCCATTCAAAGCTTCTTATCTCCGACGCTGCGGCACGTTACGCTGCCGACAATACGGCAGGCAGGCCTGCCAACGTTTGAATTACTCACAACGTTCAGTTCGACAGCTTTCAGCTATCTTTGGTATCCTCATATTCAGTCTCTGATTATCTTTTGCGAAAGCGTTTGCAACATACGAATATAGCTGCATTAGGGTATCATTCAGAAATAACTTGATGATGTAAGGACGTGCATAACGACATTCTTTCTCAAAATAGGCATATTTATTTCATGGTATAAAACACTGGCAATGCCTGATATCTGTAAAATTTTGTTTTTCAGTAAGCAAAAGCATATGCCGGATTTCAAATGTGGCGCTAAAGAAGCATGTGAAAAAGTTAAGTACCGTGGACAAAGAAGTCACAAAATGAAAAGCTGCCAGGCTTGTGGCACATCTGGTAGGGCATCCAGCTAGGAAGCTAAGGAAGAAAGCAGTAGCAACAGCCATAGTTTGGAACATTAGTTGACGACGTTTGGTTTAGCAGAGATGGAGATATGAAAAAAATTTAAAGTGATGGAGGACTGCTTGAAATTAGTTGACTGACCCTTTGAAAAGATAAGTACGTACAGATTTAGAATCTACAACAGAGTGAACCGCTACAAAACAGTCAAAGATTAAATGTATAAAAATTGCAAAACACAACTGACAAAGAGAGAGGTTAATAGCCCTGCCTTAGTATGGACTATGGCATCCACACATGGGCCTCTTCTGCTAAAACTTCGTTAGTAGTGCAAGTGGTTCAAATGGCTCTGAGCATTATGGGACTTAGCTTCTGAGGTCATCAGTCCCCTAGAACTCAGAACTACTTAAACCTAACTAACCTAAGGACATCACACACATCCATGCCCGAGGCAGGATTCGAACCTGCGACCGTAACGGTCACGCGGTTCCAGACTGTAGCGCCTAGAACCGCGCGGCCACCACGGTCGGCAGTGCAAGTTGTTATTTGTCCAAGTTATGCATGTTCGTATGATGACTAAACTTGAAATTACTGTTACTGTACGCCGTTACGTTTCCATATAACCAAAATTAAAAATAAATCACAATCAAATGTTAACAGTTTCACTCGCACAAACGTATGATTTCTTAAAGATGTAGTTATATAAGGTTGAAACACTGTGTGCAACGATTTTTCTGCTGATGCTGATGACGGTTTTAGGGAGAAAATCACATTTAAGACCATCAGTCTCAGTTTCAACGCACACATTTCTTCGATTGTCCTCCCGCTCACTTGTGAAGTTCTTCCGTACCATTTTGGCACAAACCTTTCGCATGTGCAAAACTTAGTTCAGAATTTAATGTACGGTAAGAGTGTTCAAGTTTAACAGGTCACCTATCATCCTTATTGTTAGACGTTGGACTGATCTCATAAAAGCAGGCACACGTTCGACATTTTCGTCAGTTTTTGAAGCTGAAGATCTCCCTGAGCGAGGTTCACCTTGATCGTGTGCTGGTCCTCCCCATAGGCCTGTTTCAACTGTTCAGAGTTCGTTCCCCTAGTTTAACGCAAAACTTGATGGCATAACTTTGTTCTTTATTCCGCTGTTCCATTTTAGTAATAAAAAAAGAAAAAAAAACATTCACTAATGGCTGTACGGAACTGGAAATCGGACTGAGCATCTGGAAGGGATGAACACAGCGTCTTTCAGTAGTTTTTAGTTTATTTTGCAAGAAATTAAGCTTTTATTTCCTCCCACTTTCATGAAACTGACATGATTATCTGAAATTAATTAAATAGAATGAAATGAATTTAGTGGCTCGATGTGTATGAAACCAGAGAAGTCGCAGCAAGATGAAATAACAGTGCAAACCGTTCAGTGAATGTGCTTGAATCTTTTCATGTCGTTGCGTCTTCACTGATTTCATACACGTCGATCCACTCGTTTCATTTCAGAGCATTTAATTAATTACAGATCCTTCACGTGTGGCATGGTGAGGAACAGAAATCCACAGACTGTGTTCGTCCAGAGACGCTATTCTATTCTCACGTACCCCTTCGGGAGGACCTCTGGTAGCAGTGTCCAGAAATCAAAAGTGGAAACATCTGCGATAGTGAAAATTTGAGTTAGAAATGGAGACGTGATCAAATATCGTGATAGTTAGAGCGACTGATCGCAGTAAGTAGATGGTGAACTGCTCAGTGTTTAATCAAAATTAGATATTATTTGAGAAAATAATATATTATAGATAGTAAAATGTAAATGTCGCGTGACTAGGGTAGACCGTTCGCCGGGTGCAAGTCTTGCAATTTGACGCCAGTTTGGCGACTTGCGCGTCGGTGGGGATGAAATGATGACGATTAGGACAACACAACACCCAGTCCCTGAACGGAGAAAATCTCCGACCCAGCCGGGAATCGAACACGGGCCCTTAGGATTGAGATTTTGTCGCGCTGACCACTCAACTACCAGCGGCTGATATTATTCATACTTAGAGGGATGATCTTCATGCGACGTCAATCATTTTTCGATTTTTGTGCAATACGTAGCATCGCCAAACCAAAATACTAAATCCTAAATAACAACCAGAAACAATGTCACCAACACAAATAAAATAGTTCGTTAATACTTAGTCACATGTGGCGTGGTTGAAAGTTTAATCTTTTAAGTAAGGAAGGAAGTTTGGAACTGGAAAAGTTCCAGTAATAACATATGTGGAAGAAGTCTATGTAAGAAGCAAGATTTCACACTTTGGTCGAATCTCAGAAGATATCAAAAATAAGTCGCAGTGGGCAAAGTGAAACTTGTCAGAAAAGCTGTGCTGTTAATAAATAAATGTTGACATGGAACAGACCGTGTACGTCTGCATGTAGTATCGCTTCCGAACGGTATGTAAGCTGTGAGAAAAGTGGGTAAACGCGTCTCGCTTTTCTTGTCGCTTCTAGTTTTTTTTTGTATTTTCAAGGTTTCAACGACTTCCTCTTACTTCATCATCAGGAGTTAGCTGTCGCACTAATAGACTGAGTGGCAGTTTCGTATGCAGTTGGCCGGTTTATGTTACTGAAACGTCGCGGAGGTATGGAATATTCACGTGATACCAGCAAATCTGTTGATATCTGTGTGGGAGGAACATTGATAGCGATGATTATATAATTAGCTGGAGGATATCGGAGCTTATTTCTCTGTAGCATCTAGCGCTCGTTTCCATACACCTACCGTCTCGATTAAAAGTGAAGGAGGTTCATTAGCATCCACTTTATAGAAACGCTACATTTGTACGTGATTTGGAGCGGCGAGTACCGGCTTACCAGTCACCACCGTTGTTGACGCATTACCTTCCGACATCGTCTGCGCTTTAGGAAATAAGTTATACAGTGTAGTCGGTAGTATTGTACTCTCTCCTTGTTGATCCGTTAAAAATTATCTAAACAATTTTAGACGGCTATTAACTGGTGCTTTACGGTTTATACCAGTCGGCAGACATATTTGTCAATGCAGAAGGTGTCTTTTGCAGCTCGGGTAAAAACAGAAAGAAAGAGGTGCGTTATGACACGACTTTAAAACATTAAAATCGTGTCATAGCGCACCTCTGGACTCTACAAGCCACTGATCCTCAGCAGGCGTAGCATTACCTCACGTGGCCCAGCGGGCCATGTTAACCTACTTCGTCCTCACAAGAAACAAGAGTGTGAAAGCGACCATGGACGTTGTGTGGTTTCCAGCGTGATCGGTGAGAGCTCAAAAACGATCTCGCAGCACAAGCTCGGCAACTTCATCTGCGACGGCAGTTTCCTGTTACATCTGGCGTTACCAACTCCTCAGACACGCGCACAACAGGTGCGTTAACTGCACTACCTGTATAAGTAGGCTGTTTAGGTTTTTATGTTGGTAACACCACGTAGCGCTCTGTATGAAAATCACTGACTTTGCTGTGTGCAGTCTGTGGCTGGTTGGCATTGTTGAAATATTCGCTATTGTAGTGTTGGGCAGTTGGATGTGAACAGCTCGTAGCGTTGCGCAGTTGGAGGTGAGCCGCCAGCAGTGGTGGATGTGGGGAGAGAGATGGCGAAGTTTTGAGAACGGATGATCTGGACGTGTGTCCATCAGAGACAGTAAATTTGTAAGATTGGATGCCATGAACTGATATATATAATGACTTTTGAACATTATTAAGGTAAATACATTGTTTGTTCTCTATCAATATCTTTCATTTGCTAACTATGCCTATCAGTAGTTAGTGCCTTCAGTAGTTAGAATCTTTTATTTAGCTGGCAGCATTGGCGCTCGCTATATTGCAGTAGTTCGAGTAACGAAGATTTTTGTGAGGTAAGTAATTCGTGAAAGGTATAGGTTAATGTTAGTCAGGGCCATTCTTTTGTAGAGATTATTGAAAGTCAGATTGCGTTGCGCTAAAAATATTGTGTGTCAGTTTAGTGTTGATCAGAATAAGTAAAGAGCGAAATGTCTGAGTACGTTCAGTTCTGCTCAGCTGTTTGAAAATCAAACAACGTAAGAGATTTATCAGCACAGTAATTCACTAATTTTTCTAAGGGGACGTTTCACCTGCTCTCGTGGAGAAAATCTGAAGTAACATTCTGGAGAAAGATAAGCGACTGAACTGCAGAGCATAAAATAAATAAACAGAAAATGAAAAGTAAACTGCAAAAGAACTAATGAAACTACATTTTGATACGTATGCTTGTATCAGAGAAAAAGTAGCAGTAGAGAAACAAGACTGGAGGGGAAGAAAACCCATTTCGCCCAGTGTCTTCCTTCAAGGCAATAATGTAGGATTTTCTTTGGAATGCTTGTGTCTGTCTTTCGCAGAACATGTTTTTCTCATTAAATCTTGGTCTGTATTATTTTTCTGCTACTGGTAGCACATTTAGTTCTTTCCTTTGAGAGTCATTTCTCATTTTAACTGTTCTTCTGCAACCTTTTAGCAATATGCGAAATTTCACGTCTCGTGTTTGTATTTGTTTACGGACTCCCCTCTTATGAGCCCAGCGGTTTGATCCTTATAATAACGTTGGTACTTCCACTACCATGTGAAATTTCACTTAGGTCTCTCTGCGAGAGTTCTTCCACTAGTGCCGCGTATACAGTGGTGGATAGTAACCACATTACTTGTATCTCTGTTTTCCTCATAAGTTATATGACACGCAAGATACTGAAAATTTGAATTTTCTCCAATGTTACCCAGTGATGACGATCTTTGATCGAAATTCTTCATTCTATCAAAACGTCATTATTTTGCCTTCAGTGACTAAAACTTTCGAAGTGTAGTTGAAGCTTATTATCTGTTCATCGACATTTGCAGTCTAGCCTCATTTTCCCAAATGAATTACTTTTGGATAGAAGTTAAAATATAAGGTAAGCCCAATCGAAATGGAGACCTTCGCTACAGCAGCGTTTACGTAATCCTAGTGGATGCATGCGTTTGCCAAGAGCGAAGTTAAGGGCGTCACAGCAATTTCTTTATTTCTGGAGAGTTGTTTTCGCAATTCGTTGCTTGATGAATTCCTGCTGATCATCATGAAGAGCTGATATCCGATGTCTTCGCGCAGAACGGGAGCATACTTCAAAATTTTATCGCAGGATGATAGAGTTACAAGGGGAGCATTGTCTCGTACGTTACAACGTATTCCGGTGGTACCAGCGTTATGAGGCGGGACGTATAAACGCCAATAGCATGCCACACCCTTGGTAGGCAGACGTTGTCAGTACCAGTGCCTCGATTTCGGCCGTGGAGGAGCTCAAACGACGAACTGTCGGATCACCACACGCGACAATAGGGTTGAACTGTCGCTAAGCAAAAGAACTGTACATCGCAAAACCCACAGAAGATTATTTGTGGGCAAGTTTGTGCCCAGTGGTTTCAGAGAGCCAGAAGCCGGCGAGAACGAGTGTTTGCCTGGCCCGTCTCTTGAGAAACGCGGAGCAAGGAAGGGATTTCATTGCTCAGATCGTGTCAAATGACTAAATGTAGCGTCTCCATTTCTACCCTGTTCCCAAATGGATGACCACTGAATGGCGGCATCCTGTCTCCACTCGTCCGAAAAAAGAAAAAAAGGCCCACTCCGAGCAGTAGTGCAACAACACGTTGCTGAGGATCAAAGAGGTCCTCAAGGACAAGCGTAGGAGCAAGCTCTCGAATGGAATAGTGATTCTTTAGGAAAACGCTATGCCACATGTAGTCAAGAACACCCTCGAGCTGATTCAAAAATTTCGATTGGACGTCCTGGAATATCCTCCTTGTACCGCCGATATCTCTCCATGTGAATCACATATCTTCGACACCGTAAAACAATCGCGGGAAGGTCAGAGGTTTTTCTGTGAAAGGCAGGGCGGGACACCTTGGAAAACTGATCCAGTCACTAACCCAGGAGTTTCTGCACTGAAGGCATCCTCTTCCTTTCTACGTGCTGGAATTCGTGAGTCAGTGTAAATGGCAGTTGTGTGTAGTCGCACTTTTCCACATGAACTGTAAATATAAAACGTTACTAAAATTTATTACATATACACTACTGGCCATTAAAATTGCTACACCAAGAAGAAATGCAGATGATAAACGGGTATTCATTGGACAAATATATTGTACGAGAACTGACATGTGATTACATTTTCACGTAGTTTGGGTGCATAGATCCTGAGAAATCAGTACCCAGAAATACCACCTCTGATACACCTGGGCATTGAGTCAAACAGAGCTTGGATGGCGTGTACGGGTACAGCTGCCCATGCAGCTTCAACACGATACCACAGTTCTTCAAGAGTAGTGACTGGCGTATTGTGACGAGCCAGTTGCTCTGCCACCATTGACCAGACTTTTTCAATTGGTGGCAGATTTGGAGAATGTGCTGGCCAGGGCAGCAGTTCTGTATCCAGAAAAGCCCACACAGGACCTGCAACATGCGGTCGTGCATTATCCTGCTGAAATGTAGGGTTTCGCAGGAACCGAATGAAGGGTAGAGCCACGGGTCGTGACACATCTGAGATGTCACGTCCACTGTTCAAAGTGCCGTCAGTGCGAACAAGAGGTGACCGAGACGTGTAACCAATGGCACCCCTTACCATCACGCCGGATGATACGCCAGTGTGCGTTCACCACGATGTCACCAAACACTGATTGGACCATCATGATGCTGTAAACAGAACCTGGATTCATCCGAAAAAATTACGTTTTGCACATTCGTGCACCGAGGTTCGTCGTTGAATACACCATCGCAGTTGGTCCTGTCTGTGATGCAGCGTCAAGGGTAACCGCAGCCATGGTCTCCGAGCTGATAGTCCATGCTGCTGCAAACGTCGCCGAACTGTTCGTGCAGATGGTTGTTGTCTTGCTAACGTCCCCATCCGTTGAATCAGGGATAGAGACGTGGCTGCACGATCCGTTACAGCCATGCGAATAAGATGCCTGTCATCTCGACTACTAGTGATACGAGGCCGTTGGGATCCAGCATGGCGTTACCCTCCCGAACCCACCGATTCCATATTCTGCCAACATTCATTAGATGCCGCCCAACACGAGCAGCAACGCCGATTAACCGCAATCGGGATAGACTACAATCCGACCTTTATCAAAGTCGGAAACGTAATGGTACGCATTTCTCCTCCTTACACGAGGCATCACAACAACGTTTCACCAGGCAACGTCGGTCAACTGCTGTTTGTGTATGAGAAATCGATTGGAAACTTTCCTCATTTCGGCACGTTGTAGGTGTCGCCACCGGCGCCAACCTTGTGTGAATGTTCTGAAAAGCTAATCATTTGCATATCACAGCATCTCCTTCCTGTCGGTTAAATTTCGCGTCTGTAGCACGTCATCTTCGTGGTGTAGCAATTTTAATGGCCTGTAGTGTATCAATAGTCTCTTTTTCACTTGGGCGCAACCTACAGTGAGACTGTCTTTAACGTGTAACAGTGCCAATCGTAATGCGTTAAGCGATCACTGGCGTTGTTTTACGAATAAAACAGCGGCGAAGAGTATTTGCAGTTTTTAGTACAAAAATAATTTCACTTTATTGAAGAAATTGTTATCTGTGAGTAGCTGAAATGAAAGTGGGCAACTGTGACGGCAAGAGTGTATCGTTGATGGTAGTTAGGCACTGGCCAGCATTATTCCTTTCCACATGTATCTACTAGAGAATTGTGCAAGTGATGAGCAACTTTCGACGCCCCTACATATTCTCTGATGTTTGTCGGAGTAAGTAATATCCATTTAGAATCACCTTGGAATGTCGGATCAGGCGATCTAGTGGTAAAGTGCCGTGCCTGGAAACAGAAATGTCGTGATAGCGGACCACAGAATTACTTAACTACAATCCCCTCCCAAAGTATCTGGAAATTACATTGGACCGATCTCTGACGTACAAGGAGCACTTATACAAATGCGCAGCAAAAATCAAAACCAGAAATAATGTCCTACACAAACTCACTGGAAGTAGCTGGGGAGCAAGCGCCACAGTTCTCAGAACATCTGCTCTTGCAGTAGTATATTCGGTGGCTGAATACTGCGCTCCGGTCTGGCTAAACAGCACTCACACAGCAACGGTGGACACCCAGCTAAACGACACCATGAGGCTCATCTCAGGCACTATTAAACCGACGCCCCACCAATGGCTCCCGGTACAGGCTAACATAGCCCCACCTCATCTAAGGCGAAGATCTGCACTGAAAAGGGAATGGCAAAAGTGCGCTAACAACCGTGACCTACCCTTACACGAAGACTGCAAGAATCCCAGCCACAGGCTCAAGTCCCGTAAGCCATCATGGAGATCAGGGCAACAGCTGATCGAGGACAATTATGATATCGACGAAGCCTGGCGTCGGGAATGGGATATGTCTAACCCTGATCACCTTAACTTAGTCTCGGACCCAACCGTACGGCCCGAGGGCTTTGATCTTCCCAGAAAATCTTGGACAACTTTAAATCGTATCCGAACAGGCTATGGTAGATGTAATTACTGGAAGCACAAATGGGGACAGACTGACTCACCCAACTGCGACTGTGGGAATCCATAAACTCTACATCATATCGCAATGGACTGCCCTACGAGGAGATTCCCTGGCACAATGCAGGAGCTGCACCTCCTGGAGGGAGATGCTTCTGGCTGGCTGAGGAACTTGGACATACAACCATGAGTCTGGTCTACTCTTTTCCTTCTGAAAAACCTATTACTAGACACTATTACTACAATCTGTATGTATTTTTGTGTATTTTGTGTTTTGCTTCCTTTTTTAGATCTAATGATTGTTTGTTGCCTGTAACATATTGACCATTCATTGTTTTTATACGTTGTTTGTGTTATTACTTAGTTACTGCTGTATTCTATTAGCCATACGAAATATATACAGAAGTTTTCAGTCAGCCTTTTACCGTGCCTTCAACTTTCAGTAGGATTAACATTCGCCAGTAACGACATGTAGTTCGGCTTACACGTGGAACTGTAGGTGGGTTAATGGGATTGATGGGATATGTTACGGGCACCTTAATCGCTGAGCCACAGAGAATTATTATCTTGAAACGCACACTCCTGGAATACTAAGGAACAGTACCACCCCACCCCCGAAAAGAATGGCCTCCCTATTGCGAGAGACCGCCTGTGCTTCGAAGCAAAGTGTGATCAAAGCACTTGCCACGCCTAGACCATCGTGGAGCAGACTGGTCCTATGAACACAGTTACAATAAAACTGCTGCGGAACGGAAAAGCTAGCAATTATCCCGACTGCTAAGAATTTAATGTAATGGCAATCTAGGCTCTAGTATCAGAGTTCTGGCGACGGAATCTCCCTATACAACAGAGAGAATATGCGAAATCTAACTGTGAAATTAAATTCAATGTCCAGAATATTCACTGTTTCAAAAGTGTCTTCTCACCCTCAACTGTACAAAGACTTAAGCAAATGAAAGTTGTTACAAAAATAGACTGTACAGAAGATAACATCATGAACAGCAAAAATGACGATATTAACATTCATCTGAAATATTGGGAATATGGAGATTACATTATTAAAAAAAAATACATGTGGAAGGAACTGGTGCAGAAAATAACTGAAATAAAAACAGAATGCGATTTTGTGGTAAACCAACATGTGTAATAAGTAAAAACATTCTTTAATAAATATATAGATCTGTTTTGGTACAGCGACGGGGAATATGTAGAAAACTGTAAAATCTGTGAAGAAGGCAATATGTAATACCGTTTGTCTTCTTCGTTAGGAGTACAATGCAAAACACTACTTCTCTCGACTGAAAATAATTCGGTTGTATTATACGCTGATCGAATGTAAGGACCTGTATTAATTGCATTAATGTTAGTATATGTGTTAAACGAGTCCTTTGTATTTCTTTAAGTAGTACTAGAGGAGATCCTCAATTTCAAAGAAATAAAGGACACAAAATGTCAGAAATAACTACTGCCAATATTAACAGCATCTTTGCTGCTATAGTTGGAAGCTCAAAAATACGCCGCCATTTCTCGCTGGGTTCAAACTTCCTAAGTTATGACGTTGGATCTTCACATCATGAGGTAAAGAGAGAATAATTCCAATTTGAATAATAATTTTGGAGAAGTGTAACGTTATATTTCACCGTTATTACACTTCGAAATAAGTATATCAGCGAACAGCTTTGGCCTGTACTCACGTCTGCAAAAGTTTGCGAGAAGTCTAAATTAAACTCGACACCCAGAAAATATTAAGGAAATAAATAACAACCACACTTGGTTCAAAGAAAATATTCAAAAGCTATACAATTTTTATTTTCTCTTATAACTCTCTTGTAACAGTACAAAACGAAACATAAAAACGCATCAGGCTAACATAGGGAGGTACGTTATAGACGTATGGCCACACAAGCAAGGAATAAGGAAAATAATTTTGTTGTATCACAAGCTGACCCTCCACAGCTCATCGACATGAGTGATTACTCGATACCTAGTGAAGTAAAAAACATAGCACAAAGCCCAAAGCGCCGGCTAGTAATCTCTGGTGAGTCTCGCAAACACACGCATGCACCGTCTGACGGTTCCAAATTAACTAGACTGTAAGTCGACCGCTCCTCAATATTATTACCGACTCGAAGCACAGCGCTGCACCATCGCTGAACTGAGGACTACGGTAGCAAAGAAAGAGTGGCCATCAGCCTGAAAAGTACAGAATTCGGTGAGTAAGTCAAAACTGCTTGCTCCCGAATAGACCGACCTCTCTCCAAGAACGCCGGTGACCGAATAGCTCAACAGACTTGCTCACTTCTCTCTTTCTGAGTTCTGTGCTGTGTTTCCCGACAATTTCCAGAGCCAGTCCGAGCACTGGTTTTCAGAAATTTACTGCCAATAAAAAGATTTTGCAGTAACGTTTCATCACTCACCTACTGGATATGAGCAGAAAAGCGAATCAAAAATGTTCCCGAGTAGACGAAAGCGCGCCCAAATCTGTTCTCTGCCTGTGAACTCAAGTGATCCTTTCCGCCTCTACAAGCAGAGAAAGGAACATTTAGCCCTGAGTACTCCTTGTTTTCACGAAACGTAGGAAAGATCTGTTTAAAACAGCTCTTCGGTTACCTTGCAGAGACAGGCATTTTGTAGGAACACAGTACTCTTCCGGAAGTGTGTGTCCCCTGAAAAGCCCCCCCGTCGGAGGTTCGAGTTCTCCCTCGGACATGGGTGTGTGTGTTGTCCTTAGCGTAAGTTAGATTAAGTAGTGTGTGAGCTTAGGGACCGATGACCTCAGCAGGTTGGTCCCACAAATGTCCAATTTTTCCTCTGAAAAGACAAATCGCAACCGCAAGACCGCTACGGTCGCAGGTTCGAATCCTGCCTCGGGCATGGATGTTTGTGATGTCCTTAGGTTAGTTAGGTTTAACTAGTTCTAAGTTCTAGGGGACTAATGACCTCAGCAGTTGAGTCCCATAGTGCTCAGAGCCATTTGAACCATTTGACAAATCATATGGCCGGACAGAACCTCCGTCCCGGAGTCTGCAACTCTCTTTTTTCGCTAACAAGCTCCCCGCTGACTCAGATGTCGTGGCACTCGTCACTTTAGAGTTTGGCCCAACCGACTCCTCGACTTCGTCGTGCACCTGGCTACCTATGGGCCAGCCCTTGCGGCAGGTGGGCTACACCTATAAATACCTCCCCGTTCCATCACCACTTGCTCCCACACAGAGTCTCCCAGAAAAGATGCATCCTGTATTGGCGAAGTCGTACACGCAACATATTCAGGATGAAACGAAAAAAGCAGAGAAAATAAAGAATGAACTACAGATTAAAATCGCAATCACTGATTGCATCAATGAAATCAAGCATCTGTTAAGGAAAGTGATGAGAACTCAAATTAGTACTGATTAAAGAAACAAATGAGGAAAATGAGAGGAGGAAGCGCACACAGTCTCAGGATGACGTTTCTCACCGACTACAAAAGGGTTTCAAACATCTGATTACTTTACAAAAGAGTTAACGTGTTAAATACCTGAAGCTAACCATGTTAAGCTTTTATGGTTGAAGACGCAAAACCCTAATTATATTTGTTTTATTAGTACCGGATTCTCCATTGGGTGAGTATAGTGAGGGTAAACAGCAATCTGCTTTAAGAAAAGTTAGCTTTTCACGCATGTCAGTGTTTACACCGTCATATCTCCAGAACTGTGTGTTGTGCGAGGGGCGTTCAGTAAGTAATGTAACACATCTTTTTTCTTATGAAAACAAGCTGGTTTTATTCAGGATTCCGATACGCCACACTTCTTCTTCTTGCGCTACTGCCTTTATCCCGCACCGCGCACCGGGTCGGCATGTTAAGTACGGATTTGGCATGGTTAAGATTAAGGGGTGGCCGGATGCCCTTCCTGCCGCCACCCCATACCCTCCGGGACAGAAGTAGTGTACGCCGTCTGTCTGCGCCGAGTGTAAATCGTGAAAGAGTGTGAATGCGTTTCAAATGTCTGCGAGTCGTGTAACTGAGGCGGGACGTGGGGACCAGCCCGGTATTTACCTAGTATGATGTGGAAAACCGCCTAAAAACCACATCCAGTGTGGCCGGCATACCGGCCTTCGTCGTTAATCCGCTGGGCGGATTCGATCCGGGGCCGGCGCGCCTACCCGAGTCCAGGAAGCAGCGCACGTTAGTGCTCTCGGCTACCCTGGAGGGTTCCAATACGCCACACTATCCACCACTATTTTGGCTAAAAAACCGTATTTTTCAACATAATTTTCAGACTTTACGAAGCCGGCCGAAGTGGCCGTGCGGTTAAAGGCACTGCAGTCTGGAACCGCAAGACCGCTACGGTCGCAGGTTCGAATCCTGCCTCGGGCATGGATGTTTGTGATGTCCTTAGGTTAGTTAGGTTTAACTAGTTCTAAGTTCTAGGGGACTAATGACCTCAGCAGTTGAGTCCCATAGTGCTAGGAGCCATTTGAACCATTTGAACCAGACTTTACAGAGGATGAGAAAGAACAGTCGGCTCAAACAATTTCGCACAGATGGTCCTTTGTTGTTCTTTATGGTCTTCTGTTAGGCACCGAGGCACCCAGCGGATACACACCTCTGAGTACCCCAACTGGTGGACCAGTGTGTCAGCACTACGAGCAGTGACGTCCAACTGAGCAGCGAGCTGTTTGATCGTAATTCGTCGCACATATTTGTGAATGAAGCTGTTTCAAAATTGAGAAATTCCATTTCATTGAATTATCATTGGAAGCCATTTGAATACAATAACACAATCCATTCATCGGTTAAACTCTCTTCTCATCACATATAGGATCCAAGACCAGCATCGTATCTCCCAGAAGACAACGAAGGCCATCAACGAAACGACAAGGTAACTAATATTTTATAACTCCTGATGTCGATGGATGATTCGATGCCGCTTACTTAAAATTATGGGGACCTAGAACCACTGGCTCTACCGCCCAATAATACCGCTGCCCTACCGCAGCAAGAACAACTGTAACTTTTTCAGATCAGTCCTCTATATTATGCGCTCTGTGCTACACGCACTGTGTATACGAGGTGCATTCAAGTTCTAAGGCCTCCGATTTTTTTTCTCCGGACTGGAAAGAGATAGAAACATGCACATTTTAAAATGAGGCCACGTTCATTGTCAATACGTCCCAGAGATGGCAGCACCGTACGGCAGATGGAATTTTACCGCCAGCGGCGAGAATGAGAACTGTTTTAAATACTTAAAATGGCGACGTTTTCCTTACCTGAACAGCGTGCAATCACTCGTTTTCTGAATTAGCGTGGTGTGAAACCAATTGAAATTCATCGACAGTTGAAGGAGACATGTGGTGATGGAGTTATGGATGTGTCGAAAGTGCGTTCATGGGTGCGACAGTTTAATGAAGGCAGAACATCGTGTGACAACAAACCGAAACAACCTCGGGCTCACACAAGCCGGTCTGACGACATGATCGAGAAAGTGGAGAGAATTGTTTTGGGGGATCGCCGAATGACTGTTGAACAGATCGCCTCCAGAGCTGGCATTTCTGTGGGTTCTGTGCACACAATCCTGCATGACGACCTGAAAATGCGAAAAGTGTCATCCAGGTGGGTGCCACGAATGCTGACGGACGACCACACGGCTGCCCATGTGGCATGTTGCCAGGCAATGTTGATGCGCAACGACAGCACGAATGGGACTTTCTTTTCGTCGGTTGTGACAATGGATGAAATGTGGATGCCATTTTTCAATCCAGAAACAAAGCGCCAGTCAGCTCAATGGAAGCACACAGATTCACCGCCACCAAAAAAATTTCGGGTAACCGCCAGCGCTGAAAAAATGATGGTGTCCATGTTCTGGGACAGCGAGGGCGTAGTCCTTACCCATTGCGTTCCAAAGGGCACAGGTGCATCCTACGAAAATGTTTTGAAGAACAAATTCCTTACTGCACTGCAACAAAAACGTCTGGGAAGGGCTGCGCGTGTGCTGTTTCACCAAGACAACGCACCCGCACATCGAGCTAACGTTACGCTACAGTTTCTTCGTGATAACAACTTTGAAGTGATTCCTCATGCTCCCTACTCACCTGACCTGCTCCTAGTGACTTTTGGCTTTTTCCAACAATGAAAGACACTCTCCGTGGCCGCACATTCACCAGCCGTGCTGCTATTGCCTCAGCGATTTTCCAGTGGTCAAAACAGACTCCTAAAGAAGCCTTGGCCGCTGCCATGGAATCATGGCGTCAGCGTTGTGAGAAATGTGTACGTCTGCAGGGCGATTACGTCGAGAAGTAACGCCAGTTTCATCGATTTCGGGTGAATAGTTAATTAGAAAAAAAAAATCGGAGGCCTTAGAACGTGAATGCACGTCATATGCTGCGAGAATGAAGGTATTCACAGTAAGTGCAGGAGTGCGAGTGAAATTATTGTCGTGATTACTACGCCCGCTCCCCACTATCTACAAAATAAATGACAACACTGTTTCGAAGACAGATCTTTGAACATTAAACATAGAATACCCCATTGCAAGACGTAGATGTAAATATGCCACCGTTCTTCCCACTGCACCTGGCAAAACAAACTCGTTAACACTGAGGCGAACACGAACGAACAAGGGTGGATGAACGATAATTATCCGTGGTGAAACGGTAAGTGAGCGCGAGCGAACAGCATTCGGCTGTGTTCGGTTCGCGTTATTTGATGTTCGCTCGTGTTCCGCTGGTGTCAATCTTTTTTCGAATCACCAAAAGCAGTTCGCGTCGTCTCCGCTTCGGTGCTGTATTGCGTGCGAAAAGTGCTTTTGTTGATATTGATACGAGTGGTCGAAGAGGACGTAATTTTGGTTATAGTAAAACGTAGATATCACAGGTGCTTGTGGACCCTAACTCGTCACAACACAAACGCGAAAGGAAAAGAAATGCGATTGGTAGAAAACTGCCCAAGCACTCAAAGATCCAACTGGGGAAATGAGAAAGACGATAAATTAATGACACAGCTTTTGTGTCTGTTTCGATTGAAAATGAGCACTACAATAATCTGCCTTGAAAGTAAACAAATAAGAATAAGTATCTATTAGTGTGATTGAAATTAAAAACATTCGAAAGACCTGATCTTTCTTACTACACTCCTGGAAATTGAAATAAGAACACCGTGAATTCATTGTCCCAGGAAGGGGAAACTTTATTGACACATTCCTGGGGTCAGATACATCACATGATCACACTGACAGAACCACAGGCAAATAGACACAGGCAACAGAGCATGCACAATGTCGGCACTAGTACAGTGTATATCCACCTTTCGCAGCAATGCAGGCTGCTATTCTCCCATGGAGACGATCGTAGAGATGCTGGATGTAGTCCTGTGGAACGGCTTGCCATGCCATTTCCACCTGGCGCCTCAGTTGGACCAGCGTTCGTGCTGGACGTGCAGACCGCGTGAGACGACGCTTCATCCAGTCCCAAACATGCTCAATGGGGGACAGATCCGGAGATCTTGCTGGCCAGGGTAGTTGACTTACACCTTCTAGAGCACGTTGGGTGGCACGGGATACATGCGGACGTGCATTGTCCTGTTGGAACAGCAAGTTCCCTTGCCGGTCTAGGAATGGTAGAACGATGGGTTCGATGACGGTTTGGATGTACCGTGCACTATTCAGTGTCCCCTCGACGATCACCAGTGGTGTACGGCCAGTGTAGGAGATCGCTCCCCACACCATGATGCCGGGTGTTGGCCCTGTGTGCCTCGGTCGTATGCAGTCCTGATTGTGGCGCTCACCTGCACGGCGCCAAACACGCATACGACCATCATTGGCACCAAGGCAGAAGCGACTCTCATCGCTGAAGACGACACGTCTCCATTCGTCCCTCCATTCACGCCTGTCGCGACACCACTGGAGGCGGGCTGCACGATGTTGGGGCGTGAGCGGAAGACGGCCTAACGGTGTGCGGGACCGTAGCCCAGCTTCATGGAGACGGTTGCGAATGGTCCTCGCCGATACCCCAGGAGCAACAGTGTCCCTAATTTGCTGGGAAGTGGCGGTGCGGTCCCCTACGGCACTGCGTAGGATCCTACGGTCTTGGCGTGCATCCGTGCGTCGCTGCGGTCCGGTCCCAGGTCGACGGACACGTGCACCTTCCGCCGACCACTGGCGACAACATCGATGTACTGTGGAGACCTCACGCCCCACGTGTTGAGCAATTCGGCGGTACGTCCACCCGGACTCCCGCATGCCCACTATACGCCCTCGCTCAAAGTCCGTCAACTGCACATACGGTTCACGTCCACGCTGTCGCGGCATGCTACCAGTGTTAAAGACTGCAATGGAGCTACGTATGCCACGGCAAACTGGCTGACACTGACGGCGGCGGTGCACAAATGCTGCGCAGCTAGCGCCATTCGACGGCCAACACCGCGGTTCCTGGTGTGTCCGCTGTGCCGTGCGTGTGATCATTGCTTGTACAGCCCTCTCGCAGTGTCCGGAGCAAGTATGGTGGGTCTGACACACCGGTGTCAATGTGTTCTTTTTTCCATTTCCAGGAGTGTATATATAACTACATATGGCTTATCTATTACTTTTCGCATAAGATTTTTGATGTACAGGTTGTTTCTAAATGAATGGTGCAGTTTAAAACACTGCCCAAGTTTTTAATGCTCCGCCCGCTGTTAGCTTGTCATGCTTACTGCGCAGGCGTAGCGTCTGTTTACAAATTGGCGTCGCAAAGGGAAAACGCTTTCTGTGTGCTCTGTTTTGAGGTGTCCAGATGTGTGGTTACAGGGCACAGTCAGTTTCGTGCACGGTTTAGGAAAGAGCCTTCGCACAGGAATAATATAGGTAGCTGGTAGCGACAGTTCTTAGAAATTGGGTATCTTTATAGGGCTGCGGTCACAGTTGCACCGAGATCGGTGGCTTCTGTCGATTACCGACATCGGCCGAAGACCCATTTTTGAAATCAGTACGCCATTAAGTGCGTTGTCACAGTGTAGCCGATCTCATCGACAGAACGTGCAGACTTCGGACGACAATCTGTGAAATTCAAATCAATTTGTTTTCATCTTTTGGATCTGCAGCTCTCGTCCTTCCTTCCCGCATTTGCAGCTAAGTTACAGGATACGGGTTCTGTCCTTTTGCAAATACACTGTTTTTTTTTTCTTTTTAACCAAACATGTTTCAGCACCTCTGTGCCATCATCAGTGGGTTTTATTAAAAATCTGTAAAAAGTAAAAATATTTTATGTTATAATTGATTTAACAACGTGAGCCTTAAGGAAAGTTTGTGTTGTTTTCCTTCTTACCGTAATTTTACATTACGTGGTTTTGCAGGACCAACTCTATAGCGTCCTGCACTGATAGCTTGTCATCTGCAAACAAAATGATATAAATGTAAATTTCATCGGCGATTTATAACATTCCTTGATTTTTAAAAATGTGATTTCTGGCGTGTCGAAATGTTTTTCTTATGTATTTGCCGTTAGTAAATTTGTTACTGATATGAAATACATATATACGCGAAACATTTCGACACGCCAAAAATCACGTTTTTAAATATCAAGAGGTGTTTTAAATCACCGATGAAGTTTACATTTACATCGTTTAGTTTGCAGATAACAAGCTATCAGTGCAGGACGCTGTAGAGTTGGTCCTGCAAAACCACATAATGTGAAATCACGGTAAGAAGGAAAACAACACAAACTTTCCTTAGGGCTCACGTTGTTAAATCTATTATAACCTAAAATATTTTCACTTTTTACATTTTTTTCAATTAACAAAGGACCCACGGATGATAGCACAGAGGCGCTGAAAAATGTTAAGGTAAAGACAAAAATCAGTGTGTTTGCAAAAAGGCGGAACCCATCTTATAAATCAATTTGTTTTCTTACATCGTATTGGACAGTGAGAATCTGAGAAGGTTAGTTAAAGAAGGAGTTTGTGGCACCCTGGAATCGTAGGTTTATTGTAAATCACAAGTAGGCAAAATCTGTATCGGAAATTTTAGGCATAAATTATAACCTCTTAAAGTGAGAAGGCTGGTACATCTTATACTTAAAGCTACTGTGGCAGGTTTTTTGGATTGTGGTAGGTAGACATTTGTTGTTTACAAATTATGATTTCTGCTTATCGCCGTTTTTATGCCAGCAGGGTGGTGATTCTGTTACATAAATCGGTTTCAATGTGTCACATATGTTTTTCCGCGTTCCACTTATTTACTTCATCAGAGTACCTTATTCTAAACTTGTGTTTGTCCTTCACACGTGTGCTGAATGACAGTCATTGAATATTAATTGACTAATATCTGCACAACTTCAAACAAATTCAGCCAAACAGTGTTAGTAATCTTGCTTTTCAAGGTCGCTACGAGTCATTCGTATATGTAACAGAACGTTTCTCCTTTTTGTAATAAAATGAAACACCTGCCGCCGTCCTTTCGATGTTATTTACTATATAGCAACCAAGTTCGCTGACTTAATACACCATCTTCAGGCGTTAACTGACGCTTCGGGGGTGACCTCCAACTGTATACACGATCTCATCAGTGGGCAACGCCTATGAAGTGGCTTCCGTAAACTACTGTAACAGCGATATTGTGGCTGCCACTATCAACTACCAAACCTTCATCTCACATATTCGTAATACTTGCCTGGTAAATGCAGTAACTGAAGGCGGACACAAAGTACTCGCCACGTTCTTTTCGAGACAGATGTAGCTTTCTGCATCTTTTTAATAACAAAAGCCGATTATAACACTTGTCTCCAAGCACGGGGACGTTGTGGAATCCACCCCACCCTTGGAGATTAAAACCAGACATACTTCGTTCATAGAATAGATTCTAACCTAACCTAACCGAACATTCCTGAATTCCCTCGCCCCAAACATCGAAAGAGTGTGCGAGGCGTTTCGCACAAGTCCACACAAGTCACTTAGTAAAGCAGCCTGGGAATTGTTCATGACAAGAAATTACGGCGTGGAAGGTTTTGCGTAGGTGACTATGTTTTAAACCAGGGCTTCCCAACCTTTTCAGCTGGCGGACCCCGTCTTCAGTCGAAAATCCATGGCAGACCCCTAGTCAGTCAAGAGCACATCCAGAAACTTACTAGTGGTTTTACTCCCTTTGTTCAACTCACTATAGCCTTATTAAAATTACTTGGTAATTGAAATTTCACACGATGGAGCTGTCTTCCTCCAAGAGCAATCAACGTCACGTCCAAACTGTTCGCTGTTGACAAACTGTCGCTTATGGTCTGTTCACTTCCACTATTTGGCTACTCTTGTGTTAGGAGCATGCATATTTCGCAACAGTCGTGTGTGTGTGTGTGTCTGTGTGTGTGTGTGTGTGTGTGTGTGTGTGTGTGTGATTTTTTGTGAAATCCGAAGAAAAATGTTCAAATGTATGTAAAGTCTTCCTTTGGTCGTCCTCATTCCTCATTCATTTCAACTGGAAACTTCCCTTATTGTGAAGGCGATGGAGAAACTGCACCCTTCTTCAATAATCCTGTCTTCAGCCACCGATCCATGTTAGAAGCAATAAAGTGGTCAAAAATCGACTTATGAAATAGGTAGCGCACTGACAAAGCAAGTTTGACATTTAATGAATCCTGGGGCCGCATACGTGCCAGCGAGCGCTGTGATTGGTCGACAAAACTCGTTCCGCGCATGCGCAAAAGGTTCCAGTGCATCTAGCGCCGTGAGCCGGGGCACAAACGACCCCCGTATTGTTGCGAAACAGTCGATCAGAGAAGCCGCATTCTCCTTCACTAAACTGTGTATGCGTTCTCACTTAGGAACCGCAGAGGCTGCTTGGGGATACGACCTGAAGTAAAAGTACATATGTTTTTCACACGAAAAAATAGTGATGAATTTGATTTTCACATTTTTATTCAATAATTTGACTCATTATTTTACACGATTTGGTAAAAGGTGGCCGCGGAACCCCTAGAAAGAACCGGCGGACCCCTAGAAAGAACCGGCGGACCCCTAAGGGGTTGGGAAGCCCTGTTTTAAACCATACAAAGTGGGATTAGAGGAGGCCCTTACACCAGCAGACAAAGTGAAAAGACGTGACTTCTTTGAAGAGCTACAGTTAATAATGGAAGACACTGGTTTTGTAGAAAGACTCATATTGTGCATTGTAGCCACTTTCCACGTAAGTGGCAAGGTGAACACACACAATGTCTGTATCTGGCTACGCGAGAAACCACGCGCACTGGTAGAACATCAGCGTGATTCTCCAAAAGTGAATGTCGGCCGTTGTGATCGAGCGGTTTTGGCGCTTCAGTTTGGAACCGCGCGACCGCTACGGTCGCAGGCTCGAATCCTGCCTCGGGCGTGGATGTGTGTCATGTCCGTAGGTTAGTTAGGTTTAAGTAGTTCTAAGTTCTGGGGGACTGATGACCTCAGCTGTTAAGTCCCATAGTGCTCAGAGCCATTCCAAAAGTGAAAGTTTTCTGTGCAGTGTCGTGCGAGAAAGTGCACGGCCCATTTTTCTTTGAACACCAATTGCTGACTCGTAAACTGATTTCGAGACATGTTGGAAACCTGGTTGCTACCCGAGCCGAATACCAGTTGTGATGACCACATTTTGGAACTGGATGGCGCTCCGCTCCACTTTCACAGGAATTTACGAGAGCTTTTTAATCGCGATCTTTACCAACGCTGGACGGGACGAGCTGCAACAGCAGACAGCAACCTTCTCCTCTGGCCACACCGTTCGCCATATTTAACACCTGCGATTTCTTGCTGTGAGTGCTTGAGAATGCCGAGTTCATGGATGTCCCTATCTCTTGAGGAGGTGTGTGATCGGGTAAAGCATGCACTGCAGACGGTCACAGGGGACATTTACACCGAGTGTGGGAAGAATTTTATTACCGTGGAGATGTATGTCGTATGGCCAATGGTGCACATATTAAAGGATTGTGACTAATGCATAAAAAACTTGGAGAATTGCAGCTGTTTGTACGAGGTGCATTCAAGTTCTAAGGCCTCCGATTTTTTTTCTCCGGACTGGAAAGAGATAGAAACATGCGCATTGTTTTAGAATGAGGCCGCGTTCATTGTCAATACGTCCCAGAGATGGCAGCACCGTACGGCAGATGGAATTTTACCGCCAGCGGCGAGAATGACAACTGTTTTAAATACTTAAAATGGCGACGTTTTCCTTACTTGAACAGTGTGCAATCATTCGTTTTCTGAATTTGCGTGGTGTGAAACCAATTGAAATTAATCGACAGTTGAAGGAGACATGTGGTGATGGAGTTATGGATGTGTCGAAAGTGCGTTCGTGGGTGCAACAATTTGATGAAGGCAGAACATCGTGTGACAAACCGAAAACCTCGGGCTCGCACAAGCCGGTCTGACGACATGATCGAGAAAGTGGAGAGAATTGTTTTGGGGGATCGCCGAATGACTGTTGAACAGATCACCTCCAGAGTTGGCATTTCTGTGGGTTCTGTGCACACAATCCTGCATGACGACCTGAAAATGCGAAAAGTGTCATCCAGGTGGGTGCCACGAATGCTGACGGACGACCACATGGCTGCCCGTGCGGCATGTTGCCGAGCAATGTTGACGCGCAACAACAGCATGAATGGCACTTTCTTTTCGTCGGTTGTGACAATGGATGAGACGTGGATGCCATTTTTCAATCCAGATACAAAGCGCCAGTCAGCTCAATGGAAGCACACAGATTCACCGCCACCAAAAAAATTTCGGGTAACCGCCAGTGCTGAAAAAATGATGGTGTCCATGTTCTGGGACAGCGAGGGCGTAATCCTTACCCATTGCGTTCCAAAGGGCGCTACGGTAACACGTGCATCCTACGAAAATGTTTTGAAGAACAAATTCCTTCCTGCACTGCAACAAAAACGTCCGGGAAGGGCTGCGCGTGTGCTGTTTCACCGAGACAACGCACCCGCACATCGAGCTAACGTTACGCAACAGTTTCTTCGTGATAACAACTTTGAAGTGATTCCTCATGCTCCCTACTCACCTGACCTGCTCCTAGTGACTTTTGGCTTTTTCCAACAATGAAAGACACTCCCCATGGCGCACATTCACCAGCCGTGCTGCTATTGCCTCAGCGATTTTCCAGTGGTCAAAACAGACTCCTAAAGAAGCCTTCGCCGCTGCCATGGAATCATGGCGTCAGCGTTGTGAAAAATGTGTACGTCTGCAGGGCGATTACGTCGAGAAGTAACGCCAGTTTCATCGATTTCGGGTGAGTAGTTAATTAGAAAAAAAATCGGAGGCCTTAGAACTTGAATGCACCTCGTACTACAATGTTCTCCCATATTAAGTAGGGAACAGATTTACTACTAATTTTTAAAGCCGCGTCATTCGTTTGTAAAAATTCTGTAATAGGCTAGCCGAATAACTAAAAATGGTTTTGCTCTGATTGGACGAGAATGAAGTGGACTCCAGTCGACACGCCAGCTAGCCTAACCCACTGACAAGCTCAACAGCCGAAGCAGTCGGAGAATGCGACTACAGCGCACCACGCTGATATTTCCGGTACTCTCGCACGGGGAGTTGTTATGACGAGCAGCTACCAACGTGCTTCCACACTGTATGTTGCACGAAACATTATGCGCCAAATAGACAGGCATGTAGGCCGCAGTTCGCAAACTTTCACGAAGTCTTCTTTCAGCAGTGTGCAGCACTTTTTTGGAGAACACTTTTTTGTTTGTAATTTAGTAACAGATTATTTTTAAATACGTAAAAATGAAAATTGCGTGTGTGACAATTTTTCGAAAGGCCTTTGGAGCAGAATGGGATTTTTATTTATGAGTTACTTCGATTTTATAATAATTATTCGCATTCAACATGTCGTTATTAGTTACGGACGTATTTATTTCTTATTCCTAAACTATTTGCGTTACTGCCAGTTATTATAATATTTTTTGTTACTGCTCGTCCCAGAACTTTATTTTAACTACTCTGAATTCAATACAGTCACCAGACCTTTCTGAACTCCCTCAACAAAGAAACCGTTGAGACAGTCCGCTCGAAACAACTATTCGAAGTTCCTGCACTTTCCGTTAAACCGGAAGAAGTCAGAGGTCTGTATCCCTGCGAAAAAGTACTTTGCGACCAGCATTACGCGCGGGCTAGCTGCTGCGTTATTTCCGGTAGCATCCTGCTAAGAGAGAAATGGTTTGCTTATTGCAAAGCCTGCCAGTATTCAGTGTGACTCAACAGCGACTAAGTTCTAGGGTTGGCCACCCTGGTACTGCGAACAAATTGGTTGTTTCGTCGTGCAGTCAGTCCTGGCAACTCCGCCGACAAGGAGAGGTCAGTACGAAGGCTTACCCGGCGTAATGATTGATAATATTCTTCGCCGGTGTGCAGCCGGATCATAACTCCATCTTGACGCAATATTTCAGCGGTCCACCTGGCCGCCATCTTCAGGTGAGAGTGCTGGTACACGGTCTCGCCGGAACTTGTATAAAGATGACGTTACGATCCGGATGCACACCCGAGAGGAACATTATCAAAGAGAGGTCAGACCTCGCGACGTACCGGTTGCAGTGCTCTTCGGTTTACTTGTCGGAGGCATCTTGCCAGTAAATCCTGTCAATGATTTTGAGTCGCTATGCACCGTTTTCGAATAAAATCGAGGCCAGAAACCTTGACAGCGTATCCGGTACGGATCAGGAACACTCTGAAAAAATGAAAGTTCATTTATACACATGAAGCTAGTAATTTAATAGTTCCGATCCGTTACCGATTTGCAAAGGAATGTCCAGGATACATGCTGCGGAAACGATGTGGCATAGGGCATGGGTTGAGGTCAGAAGTGACTCCTGTGAACGTAGATTCATTTACTGGATGGTTTTGACAAGACGAAAACTTTTAAATCCCCATTCGCAATGACGGTTTCCTGTTTTACTCTTTCTGTGTTTTGCGTATTGTATTAAGAAGGATACGTGTCTTTTAATAAATTCCATAAACTCTGTTCGACACGCTGGAAACAGAAACTCCACCGTCAAGGTCTTTTTTTTTTTTGGTACCAGATATTGTAATTTAATACTTTTGAGACATCAGAAGATAAAAAACAAATAAACAAATTCTAAAATCAGTTAAAGATGAAGATGGTAAAATGACTTATTTCGGAAAGGAAAAATTTCCGTTTTAGGAAAGAAAAAATTTTTGTTTGAAGTGGAAAGAGTTTTATTTTCAAAGAAGGAAAATAAATGTGAGTTACAAAGGTTGAAGAATTTTCAGGTCCCAAGACGGAACAAATGTGGCTTTTCGAGTGGACAAAATTAATTTAACAGGAATATTTTATCGTCATTTTTTCATTTTTCCGTTGCTCCTTAGTGGCTTCAAAATTCATGGAGGTTTGTTCCGTCTTTGCAACTAAATGAAAGGCAGTTTGTTTTTTGCCATAGACGGTTCGTTTCTTTTATTTGTGAAGCATCTTCAGTGGACTATAATACATGTTCTCAAAAAATGGTTCAAATGGCTCTGAGCACTATGGGACTTAATTTCTGAGGTTATCAGTCCCCTAGAACTTAGAACTATTTAAACCCAACTAACTTAAGGACATCACACACATCCATGACCGAGGCAGGATTCGAACCTGCGACCGTAGCGGTCGCGCGGCTCCAGACTGTAGCGCCTAGAACCGCTCGGCCACTCATGCCGGCATATGTTCTCTTTCTGATTAGAAAGAACTTTTGTAGCGCAAGTTTCGTGAATATAAAGCTATCGTTTGGCATTACTTACTATTTCCAGTGTTATTAGCCCATATGTGTGGCTCTGTACATGCGTTCATTCGGTTCCCATACTCAAGATTACCGATTTCCGGCATATTTTAGTTTGAAAAAGAGAAGCATATCCATTTTGAGTTTTGTTGTCAAGAATAAACAAGTTTTGAATAAAAAGAATTTGCAGTTCTTGCAATATTAAAAAATAAAATTGGTGACGAGGTAGTGAGAACTGTCACGAAATTATTATACTGTTATTTTAAATTAGGTGAATTTTATTGTGAGTAACGGAAAAACGTGATCAGGGTATGTTCTACGGACTTTGACGATGTGCGTTTTGTCTTCAGAGCTGACTGTTTTCTTCCTATATTTTTTTCTCACAAATATGTTGTTCTTTTTTGGAGAATATGAAGAAAAGCGTTCAAAATGGCGAATGACACGGTCACTGAATTACAGTTATACCTTCTTAATGGCCTTAAACAAGACGCAAGAAGATAAGATTTTAACAATATTGGCCTTTAAAAATAATCAAATTTAAAAGCGCTAAAAAGTGTTACGCAATTGTTGTTGCTTCCCCCCCCCCCTTCTCTCGGTCTCTCTCTTCGTTTGTCGAAGACAGTCTCACTTCTTTCCCGCTGTCGTAAGCGGCCGCAGTGCATCCACTTGATGTATCATAGGAAGTGGGAAAACAGAGAAATCCTCGCTGACATTCACAAGAAATCTTGTTTTATTCAACGTATTTTCATTGCTCAAGGCTGAAATAAATATTGCACGAATTCTATTAGAACACCGTGCCACAAAAGCTGCCGGTAATCTGAACGTGTTGAATTTGTTAGCACCGTAGCTACAGTCAGCAAGGGCTTTCCACCTCAGGGGTTCTTGCTGCAAATCGAAATCAATAATTCTTCTATTTCTCGAAATTTATGTATGAATATGAGTGAATTTTTTTTTTCATTTCTGTCTTTTCTAACGATTCCACCTAGTGCGAAACGGATTCTGTGCCGAGACATTTAAGCTATAATTATTCAGAAACGAAAGAATTTCGGCAAAAGCGTCTTCAAAGCAACTGCTTCCGAGCGGTGCTCCCCTGGTAGGCCAAAGCTCGTCTCGGTGCCCGGGCACTTGTAGTACGTAGCGGCGGCCATCTTGTGCGGACGTTAATCGCTAATTAGGTAGGCAGCGCATTAATTGGAGCATGTGCAGCGCGGGGCCGCAGGCCTCCCTGCCCCCAGGGCCGCCAACTTAAGCACGCTGCCCGGATGCAGCCACGTGGACTATGATTTCCAGAGCACCTGGAGATCTTATGCTCTGTTTCTTTCGGCACACACGAGAGAATCAGCATTATCGCGTCAAGTGCAAATGAAACCGAAAATTGCGGACTGTGGAAAATTCTTTCCGTTTTTAGCTATGTTTCTCATTATTTGTACGAAAAAGTTTAATTACCGCCACATCATCATCGTCAATGTAATCCCCATCATTTACTAGATGGTGTGTTTTCTCGCCGCAGCCGTCCACTATTGTAATCTGCAGTTCCATTCATGCCTTCCAGTAGTGTAAATTTCTGAAAATGTTTCAGATATAAGAAGCTCTATAAGGTGGAGAAAATTTTGCATAAATATTCAGGCGTGAAGGTTTGTCGGCTAAAAGTCGAAACAGATCGATAGTTACTATACCTACTGTTTTCATCATTAGTAATTTAGACTGATCAACCAGCATATTATGACCACCGAACTACTATGATATAAGCCCGTCCAGGCGATAGCAACGTCACCTGGCGTCACACACAAGCACGCCGCATGTAGTATCTCTGAGCGTGCTGTCCGTGTGTGGAACAGGCCCCCACAACCGCACGAGTGGTCGACTGTGAAGAGCGGACAAATTGAATAGCTGGCCGGCGGCCATTAGAGTGGTAAACTGACGCGCGGAGTTCGAATGTTTATACATCGCTTTTGGTTATAAAATGCCTTCCCCTGAGTTAGGTCGCAAACATAATGCCTCATTTAAATACGTTACTACAATATACTTTTTAATTTATGAACAAACAGCAACTAGTCACTGTTTATGAATTTATCTTACGTACTACATGGAATCTGCCGTAGCTAAAAGTTATGTACTGGACCCCTAGCATTTTTCGTAGTTCATTTACGATAGATGTACGCAAAATGCGTCACAATACTCGAAGATTTGCCCACTATATTAATATATATTTTCTGACTCTACCTTGCTTTAGATTTTATAACGAGAAGTGCGTTATATATGGCATAGTGCTTTGGCAACTCACGACCAAATTATCAAGTTTCAACCTAATCTAGACCACGAAAACACTATCGATCAGCGAACTTTCTTCAAAATGATCAGAATATATAAAATGGTATTCTGTCGGTCGGAAATCTTGCCTCCTGACAGCGTGTAACCATTTTTGTAACAGCTGTGGTTTTGAGAAAGGAAACCTGCAAATAGATGCACAGCCATTATGCTAATACCGTGTTACAAAAACATTTATTAAGCAAGTGCACTGACATACAAAACAACTTAAAATATTCACATACCTGTGAAATGTAATATTCGTTCCTTTCTCGAATTTAATTGTACAATTAATCGCTGCACAACTCTTCACCACTGTACTTCTTTTGATTGGAATGTACAGACAGTAGAATTACGAGTAACAAATACTGTATGTACGCCCCAACAAATATACAACGTTGAATCAGGGTCTTCATAAACAACAATACTAGACAACACATCAGACTGCAACCACTATAATGGCGTCCAGCGGAAGGTTCAAATTATCCCGCGACTGCAGCGCCATCAGTGAGTCTAGTTATTTTTTCAAGGTCTTTGGTGTGGAATGGGGAAGGCGCGCCATCTATCTGACTTTGACCCAGTCAGATTGTGATGGCCCGGAGGCTCGGCACGAGCATTTCGGAAACTGTTCGACTTGTCTACATCTACATCTACGTCTACGTGATTACTCTGCTATTCACAATAAAGTGCCTGGCAGAGGGTTCAATGAACCACCTTCACGCTGTCTCTCTACCGTTCCACTCTCGAGCGGCACGCGGGAAAAACGAGCACTTAAATATTTCTGTGCGAGCCCTGATTTCTCTTATTTTATCGTGATGATCATTTTTCCCTATGTACGTGGGTGCCAACAGAATGTTTTCGCAATCGGAGGAGAAAACTGCTGATTGAAATTTCATGAGAAGATCCCGTCGCAACGAAAAACGTCTTTGTTTTAATGATTTCCACTCCAATTCACTTATCATGTCTGTGACACTATCTCCCCTATTTCGCGATAATACAAAACGAGCTGCCCTTCTTTGTACTTTTTCGATGTCATCCGTCAGTCCCACCTGATGCGTATCCAACGCCGCACAGCAATACTCCAGAATAGGGCGGATAAGCGTGGTGTAAGCAGTCTGTTTAGTATACCTGTTGCACCTCCTTAGTGTTCTGCCAATGAATCTCAGTCTTTGGTTTCCTCTACCCACAATATTATTTATGTGATCGTTCCAATTTAGGTTGTTTGTAATTGTAATCCCTAAGTATTTAGTTGAATTTACAGCCTTCAGATTTGTGTGACTTAACGTGTAATCGAAATTTAGCTGATTTCTTTTAGTACTCATGTGAATAACTTCACACTTCTCCTTATTCAGGATCAACTGCCACTTTTCGCACCATACAGATATCTTATGTAAATCTTTTTACAAGTCGTTTTCACCATCTGATGACTTCACAAGACGGTAAATAACAGCATCATCTGCAAACAATCTAAGACGCCTACTCTGATTGTCTCCTATGTCGTTAATATAGATCAGGAACAATAGAGGGCCTATATCACTTCCTTGGGGAACGCCGGATATTACGTCTGTTTTACGCGATGACTTTCCGTCTATTACTACGAACTGTGGCCTTTCTGGCAGCAAATCACGAATCCTGTCGCACAACTGAGGCGATGCTCCGTAGGCACGCAGTTTGGTTAGAAGACGCTTGTGAGGAACTGTGTCGAAAGCCTTCTGGAAATCTAAAAATATGGAATCAATTTGACATCCCCTGTCGATAGCACTTATTACTTCATGAGTATAAAGAGCTAGTTGTGTTTCACAAGAACGATATTTTATCAAACCGTCCTGACTATGTGTCAATAAATCGTTTTGTTCGAGGTACTTCACAATGATCAAATACAGTATATGTTCCAAACCCTACTGCAAATCGACGTTAGTGATATAGGCCTGTAATTCAACGGATTGGTCCTATTTCCGTTTTTGGGTATTGGTGTGACTTGAGCAATTTTCCAGTCTTTAGGTACGGATCTTTCTGTGAGCGAGTGGTTGTATATAATTGCTAAATATGGAGCTACTTTATCAGCATACTCTGAGAGGGACCTGACTGGTATACAATCTGGACCGGAGGCCTTTATGAACTGATTTAAGCTGCTTCGTTACTCCGAAGATATCTACTTCTATGTTTCTCATCTTGGCAGTTGTTCTTGATTGGAATTCAGGAATATTTACTTCGTCTTCTTTGGTGAAGGAGTTTCGGAAAAGCGTGTTTAATAACTCTGCTTTAGTGGCACTGTCGTCAGTGACTTCACCATTGTTACCGCGCAGTGAAGGTATTGATTGCGTCTTGCCACTGGTGTGCTTTATGTATGACCAGAATCTCTTTGGGTTTTCTGCCAGATTTCGAGACAGAATTTCGTTGTGGAAATTATTAAAAGCATCTCGCATTGAAGTACGAGCCATATTACGAACTTCTGTAAAACTTTGCCAATCTTGAGGATTTTGCGTTCTTTTAGATTTGGCATTCTTTTTTCGTTGCTTCTGCAACAACGATCTGACCCGTTTTGTGTACCATGGGGGATCAGTAACCTCACTTATTAATTTATGTGGTGTATATTTCTCAATTTCTGTCAATACAGGGCTATTACAAATGATTGAAGCGATTTCATAAATTCACTGTAGCTCCGTTCATTGACATATGGTCACGACACACTACAGATACGTAGAAAAACTCATAAAGTTATGTTCGACTGAAGCCGCACTTCAGATTTCTGCCGCCAGAGCGCTCGAGAGCGCAGTGAGACAAATGGCGACAGGAGCCGAGAAAGCGTATGTCGTGCTTCATATGCACTCACATCAGTCAGTCATAACAGTGCAACGACACTTCAGGACGAAGTTCAACAAAGATCCACCAACTGCTAACTCCATTCGGCGATGGTATGCGCAGTTTAAAGCTTCTGGATGCCTCTGTAAGAGGAAATCAACGGGTCGGCCTGCAGTGAGCGAAGAAACGGTTGAACGCGTGCGGGCAAGTTTCACGCGTAGCCCGCGGAAGTCGACGAATAAAGCAAGCAGGGAGCTAAACATACCACAGCCGACGGTTTGGAAAATCTTACGGAAAAGGCTAAAGCAGAAGCCTTACCGTTTACAATTGCTACAAGCCCTGACACCCGATGACAAAGTCAAACGCTTTGAATTTTCGGCGCGGTTGAAACAGCTCATGGAAGAGGATGCGTTCAGTGCGAAACTTGTTTTCAGTGATTAAGCAACATTTTTTCTTAATGGTGAACAGACACAATGTGCGAATCTGGGCGGTAGAGAATCCTCACGCATTCGTGCAGCAAATCCGCAATTCACCAAAAGTTAACGTGTTTTGTGCAATCCCACGGTTTAAAGTTTACGGCCCCTTTTTCTTCTGCAAAAAAAACGTTACAGGACACGTGTATCTGGACATGCTGGAAAATTGGCTCATGCCACAACTGGAGACCGACAGCGCCGACTTCATCTTTCAACAGGATGGTGCTCCACCGCACTTCCATCATGATGTTCGGCATTTCTTAAACAGGAGATTGGAAAACCGATGGATCAATCGTGGTGGAGATCATGATCAGCAATTGATGTCATGGCCTCCACACTCTCCCGACTTAACCCCATGCGATTTCTTTCTGTGGGGTTATGTGAAATATTCAGTGTTTAAACCTCCTCCACCAAGAAACGTGCCAGAACTGCGAGCTCGCATCAACGATGCTTTCGAACTCATTGATGGGGACATGCTACGCCAAGTGTGGGAGGAACTTGATTATCGGCTTGATGTCTGCCGAATCACTAAAGGGGCACATACCGAACATTGTGAATGCCTAAAAAAACTTTTTGAGTTTTTGTATGTGTGTGCAAAGCATTGTGAAAATATCTCAAATAATAAAGTTATTGTAGTGCTGTGAAATCGATTCAATCATTTATAATAACCCTGTACTATCTCTTCGAAAACATTCCACAACTTTTCTACACTTACATGATCAGATCGGAAGGAGTGAAGAGTGTCTCTTAAAAAGGCATTAAGAGCATTTTATCAGCTTTTTTTAAATAGATATACTTTGCGTTTCTTTTTGCGTCTTCAAGAAGTAGCGAAACCGAGGTGAAATCACGTCCAGACGTCGTGGGGTTGGGTATACTGATAGAACAGGACATGCGGCAAACTGTGGCGCAACTGATATCACACCTTAATACTGGGCAGAGTACTAGTCTGTCCGAACACGCAGTGCACCGAACATTCCTAACGATGGGCCTCCACTGCCGCCGACCCACGCATGTGCCAGTGTTAACACCAAGACATCGGCAACTACGACTGAAATGGGCACGTGACCATCGGCACTTGATGTTTGCGCATTGGCAGAGTGGTGCTTGGTCTGATGAATTCCAGGGCACGAATCTGTTGCCTTCCAGGGGAACAGCTCCTTGATGGGATGGAGACAAGCTGGCAACAGCTCCATTATTCTCTGAGAAACATTCACATGGCCATCCACGGGTCCAGTGGAGTTCGTGCAAGACACCGCAATGGCCAAGGAGTATGGTGTACTGCTTTCAGACCACGAATACCCCTTCAAAAGTGGTTCAAATGGCTCTGAGCACTATGGGACTTGACATCTTAGGTCATCAGTCCCCTAGACTTAGAACTACACTCCTGGAAATTGAAATAAGAACACCGTGAATTCATTGTCCCAGGAAGGGGAAACTTTATTGACACATTCCTGGGGTCAGATACATCACATGACCACACTGACAGAACCACAGGCACATAGACACAGGCAACAGAGCATGCACAATGTCGGCACTAGTACAGTGTATATCCACCTTTCGCAGCAATGCAGGCTGCTATTCTCCCATGGAGACGATCGTAGAGATGCTGGATGTAATCCTGTGGAACGGCTTGCCATGCCATTTCCACCTGGCGCCTCAGTTGGACCAGCGTTCGTGCTGGACGTGCAGACCGCGTGAGACGACGCTTCATCCAGTCCCAAACATGCTCAATGGGGGACAGATCCGGAGATCTTGCTGGCCAGGGTAGTTGACTTACACCTTCTAGAGCACGTTGGGTGGCACGGGATACATGCGGACGTGCATTGTCCTGTTGGAACAGCAAGTTCCTTTGCCGGTCTAGGAATGGTAGAACGATGGGTTCGATGACGGTTTGGATGTACCGTGCACTATTCAGTGTCCCCTCGACGGTCATCAGTGGTGTACGGCCAGTGTAGGAGATCGCTCCCCACACCATGATGCCGGGTGTTGGCCCTGTGTGCCTCGGTCGTATGCAGTCCTGATTGTGGCGCTCACCTGCACGGCGCCAAACACGCATACGACCATCATTGGCACCAAGGCAGAAGCGACTCTCATCGCTGAAGACGACACGTCTCCATTCGTCCCTCCATTCACGCCTGTCGCGACACCACTGGAGGCGGGCTGCACGATGTTGGGGCGTGAGCGGAAGACGGCCTAACGGTGTGCGGGACCGTAGCCCAGCTTCATGGAGACGGTTGCGAATGGTCCTCGCCGATACCCCAGGAGCAACAGTGTCCCTAATTTGCTGGGAAGTGGCGGTGCGGCCCCCTACGGCACTGCGTAGGATCCTACGGTCTTGGCGTGCATCCGTGCGTCGCTGCGGTCCGGTCCCAGGTCGACGGACACGTGCACCTTCCGCCGACCACTGGCGACAACATCGATGTACTGTGGAGACCTCACGCCCTACGTGTTGAGCAATTCGGCGGTACGTCCACCCGGCCTCCCGCATGCCCACTATACGCCCTCGCTGAAAGTCCGTCAACTGCACATACGGTTCACGTCCACGCTGTCGCGGCATGCTACCAGTGTTAAAGACTGCGATGGAGCTCCGTATGCCACGGCAAACTGGCTGACACTGACGGCGGCGGTGCACAAATGCTGCGCAGCTAGCGCCATTCGACGGCCAACACCGCTGTTCCTGGTGTGTCCGCTGTGCCGTGCGTGTGATCATTGCTTGTACAGCCCTCTCGCAGTGTCCGGGGCAAGTATGGTGGGTCTGACACACCGGTGTCAATGTGTTCTTTTTTCCGTTTCCAGGAGTGTAATTAAACCTAACTAACCTAAGGACATCACACACATCCGTGCCCGAGGTAGGATTCGAACATGCAACCGTAGCAGCATCGCAGTTCCGGACTGAAGCGCCTAGAACCGCTCGGCCACAGCGGCCGGCAATACCCCTTCATCACGATCATGTCTCTCGGCGGCAGTGCCATTCATCATCAAGATACGCACCACATCACAAGGCAAGGAGTGTGATGGAGTGGTTAGAGGAACAAAGAGGCGAGTTCAAGTGAATGTGCTGGCTCTCCAACTCGCCAGATCTGAACTCTGTCGAACATATCGGGGATGTGATTGCACTTGGCGTCAGAGCTCATCACCCCTCCTCCCCGGCATTTGTAGGAATTGGTTTTGTGTGCGCAGATGCAGTGCCGACTGCCTCCAGCGAACTACCAGGGCGTCATAGCGTCCATGCCACGACACGTCACCACCGCCATCAGTGTCAAAGGTGGACATACCAGCTATTAAGTAGGGGTCATAATATTCTGGTTGATCAGCGTATACTTACATCTCCAGCCTACCAGTGACATCAAACCAAAATACTGGTTCTTCCTCTTAGCTCTTACATCGTTTTAGTTACGGGCTATTGTCAATCCGGCCCATGGATTCGATCCTGGTCTAGTTCGGTTTTCCGTCTCGCAAGCTAGTGCGTTGTGCTACATGAGCAAGTAAAACAAAAATATGCTTCACTATTGTGAAATGCTGTGTACTGACAGCGCCGGTAAGAGACAGAGAGAGTCCATCAAAAATAAACGTCGAGCTTTGCAAAGCAGTTGAGGTCACTGCAGGAGGAACGCTAACTCCGGTTAGACAACAGGAAAGGAGAAACTCTTTGAAGAAACCGCAGTGGCATTTGTGCAGTCCAAGGAAAGTAATACTGGAACACCCTGGGAAATGCATGCAGATGATAGCCAAGCCTGTATGTGGCGATGTTCTATTTCACCATGAACATCACCGGTATGAAGTCCTCAATATATTGAAAATGTTAGTCCGAATGTGTGCAAAATGTTGCTGCTAGCATGGTGGCTCATACCGTAGGCAAGGTAGCCGAAGTGTTTGGTGTTTCCAGGGTCACTGGATCGGAGATTTACGAGGTGCAACAATAAAGTAATGAGACTGATTTTCTTCGCAAGATGTGGCAACCCTGCAGGCTTGTGTAGGCACAATATATTTGACCTTGGTCTATAAGCTGCTTCTGGTCCAAGTGGCATATCGATGCAATTGCTCAGTCGTGAGTTGTGCTGTAATAAGTTAACAAGTGTGTGTGGCTCTCGTCACGGAAATGGAACTGCATAATATTGCGCAACGGTATGCCATTTCTTTTTGCGTTAAATTTGGTGAGAAAGCGACGACAACTTACAGTAAGCTTAAGAAGGCTTTTGAAGAGGAGGTTATGTCAAGAGCTCTTTTCGTTGGTATAAAATGTTTAGTGAAGTCAGAACGAATGTTGAAGACCGCAGTGGACGACCATCAACCTCACGGACGGATGTCAACTTGGCCAGGCTGCGTGAACGAGTTCTTCGTGTCTGTGCCAACATTGCTGATAATTGGATTCTGCATCACGATAATGCGCCATCATACTGCTCTGTCAGTACAGCAATTTTTAACCTCAAAACTAATTTCAGTACTACCACAGCCACCTTATTCACCAGATATCGCTCCGTGCGACTTTTTTCTATTTCCAAGAGTCAAAACGGCGGTCAAGGGACACCATTTTCAAACAACACAAGATGTCCAAAAAGCTGTCACGAGGTCTTGGAGGATATTACAGAAGACATGAGTTCCAGAAATGTTACCATCAATGGCAGAGGCGCTGGAAAAAGTGTGTGCAATCAGAAGGGAACTACTGTGAAGGAAACAACGCTAAACGTGACTAAAACGGTAAGCAACTTTTTTTTTCACATCGGTCGCATTACTTTATTGTCGCACCTCATACATCGCGTACAGGGAAAGCGGCAAAACATCATCCGCTAAGTCACAACGCGGACGGTAGTCTGTACTGAGCGCTCGTGACAGATGGGCCACTGAAGAGGGCTGTGGCGCAAAGTAAGAGGACGATACGTCTGTTTGCGTGGCCATCTTCCGCAGCAGCTGTTAACATCTGTTACTATAGTTTATCTGTCTTACGCTGACTGCAGTCTGATTAAAAATAATTACACCAGACGCTTTTCCCTTTTATTAAAGCAACTTCTGCGGTTATTGGTGTTTCTTTACATAATATGCTCCTTCGCCTATAGTTAGCAGTGGTTGGTGTCGATAGGATTCGTTACACATCTGCGCTTGGCAGCTTTTGGTTGTTATTGTTGTGGTCTTCAGTCCTGAGACTGGTTTGATGCAGCTCTCCATGCTACTCTATCCTGTGCAAGCTTCTTCATCTCCCAGTACCTACTGCAACCTACATCCTTCTGAATCTGCTTAGTGTATTCATCTCTTGGTCTCTATCTACGATTTTTACCCTCCACGCTGCCCTCCAATACTAAATTGGTGATCCCTTGATGCCTCAGAACATGTCCTACCAACCGATCCCTTCTTCTGGTCAAGTTGTGCCACAAACTTCTCTTCTCCCCAATCCTATTCAATACTTCCTCATTAGTTACGTGGTCTACCTATCTAATCTTCAGCATTCTTCTGTAGCACCACATTTCGAAAGCTTCTATGGTCTTGTTGTCCAAACTATTTATCGTCCATGTTTCACTTCCATACATTGCTACACTCCATACAAATACTTTCAGAAATGACTTCATGACACTTAAATCTATACTCGATGTTAACAAATTCCTCTTCTTCAGAAACGCTTTCCTTGCCATTTTGCCAGTCTACATTTTATATCCTCTCTACTTCGACCATCATCAGTTATTTTGCTCCCCAAATAGCAAAACTCCTTTACTACTTTAAGTGTCTCATTTCCTAATCTAATTCCCTCAGCATCACCCGACTTACATTTTGGTATTCTGCGTTATTTCTTCTGGTGCACTATTTACAATTGACTTTCTTAACTGTTTTTTCTGAAAAACAGTCAAGAAAGTCAGTTGTTATGACACTGTGGCAGTGAAGAATGAAAAACAGTTAAGAAAGTCAATTGTAAATAGTGCAGCACAAGAAATAACGCAGAATGGCAAAAACTGCCAAGCGCAGATGTGACAACAACCACCGCTATCAATAGGGGAAGGAGCGTATTATGTAAAGAAACACCAATAATCACAGAAGATGCTTTTTAAATAAAAGCGAAACGCGTCTGGTGAAATTCTATTTAATCAGATTGTAGTCAGGTCAAGACAGATAACCTCTAGTAACAGAAGATAAGAGGACGATACCTGCAAAAGTCAGTGTATGGTCGACTGTCGCACTCGCGAACTGTCAGCATCAAAACAACACGAAACAAGCTCCGTAAGTTGCGAATTTCAGAGCCACTCATTAGTGACGCAAATGCCCTTAAGAGGAAGACGTGGTGCCGAAGCCATAAAGCCTGGACTATTGAACCTTTGTGGTCTACTTCGGAGAAAAGGGTGCGTGATCACTGTCCACCTTCGACAGTATCACCTGAATTGCCATTATTTTACAGGAAGAATAGCATAACATTCGAATGTAAGCCATACAGTTATCGATTCCGAGACGACTGGAAGCTGTTTTGGGCGGCCGCGGTGGCCGAGCGGTTCTAGGCGCTCAGTTCGGAACCGCGCGACTGCTACGGTCCCAGGTTCGAATCCTACTTCGGGCATGGATATGTGTGATGTCCTTAGGTTAGTTAGGTTTAAGTAGTTCTAAGTTCTAGGGGACTGATGACCACAGCTGTTATGCCCCATAGTGCTCAGAGCCATTTGAACCATTTTTTTGAAGCTGTTTTGAATGCCAACAGGTTTCCTACGCCGTATTTGGTAATGTGTTGTGTTTTTGATGTTTCATATTTTTGTCCCAGCTATGTATCTGTGTGAGGAATCAAACCCAGGTCACTTTAGAGGTGAACAGAGTAACCTGTTAGGTGCTAATCAGCGCCTACGAGATTGGAAAAGCGTGGGCGAGATCTTGATTCTGTACCCATAGATACCGCACCCGGATGGCGCCATATGGCAAAGAACGACACAGTGGTCGGTCGATTTCACACGGTTCTTTGAACCTGATCGCCGAGTTAAAAGAAAGCTTCGCTCATGAGCTCTTCGAGCCTCCTCCGATCTAACAACAGTGTCTGTACGATGTGTACTCCTCGCGCCTCCTCCCCCTCTCAAATCCCTCCCCCCCCCCCCCCCCCCACGTTCTCCCCTCCTGCTCCCGCCATTACCTAGCCGACGATTCCTTGATGCCTCAGACTGTACCAAACAAAGCGTTCCTTCCTTTTGATCAAGTTGTGCTATAAATTACTCTTTTTCTCAATACGACTCAGTGCCTCCTCGTTATGTACTCATTTATTCTTCAATAATTTTCTGCAGAGCAACGTCTCAAAAGCTTCTATTCTCTTTTTATCTGCCGGCCGCTGTGGCCAAGCGGTTCTAGGCGCTTCAGTCCGGAACCGCGCGACTGCTACGGTCGCAGGTTCGAATCCTGCCTCGGGCGTGGATGTGTGTGATGTCCTTAGATTGGTTACGTTTAAGTAGTTCTAAGTTCTAGGGGACTGATGACCCCAGATGTTGAGTCCCATAGTGTTCAGAGCCATTTGAACCATATTTTCATCTGAAGTGTTTATCGTCCACTTTTCAGTAGCGGGTATGGCTACACTTTAAACACAGAGTCTGGACGAAAATATGGAAACATCGAAAACCTGACGCATTACAATGTATAACACGCTGTAGGAAAACAGTTGGGCCGGGCGGTTTGAGGAGCCATGTCACGGAGTGTGCGGCCCCTCCCGCCGGAGGTTCGAGTCCTCAAATGGTTCAAATGGCTCTGAGCACTATGGGACTTAACATCTGAGGTTATCACTCCCCTAGAAGTAATTAAACCTAACTAACCTAAGAACATCACACATATCCATGCCCGAGGCAGGATTCGAACCTGCGACCGTAGCGGTGACGTGGTTCCAGACAGAAGTGCCTAGAACCGTACGGCCACATCGTCCGGCTTCGAGTCCTCCCTCGGGAATTGGTGTGTGTTTTTCTTAGCGTAAGTTGGTTTAAGTAGTGTATAATTCTAGGGACCGATGACCTCAGTAGTTTGGTCCCTCACTCACAATTGAACATTTGAAAACCGTTGGCATTCAAAATAGTCGTCTCGGAATGGATAAATACAGGTCCTGCACGGTTTTCAGAGGAGACTCACACTACTCTTCCTGAAAAATGGCGGCACAAGTTCAGGTGGATGGTAGAAGTGATCACATACTCTTCTCTGCAAAACAGGCCACAAAGGCTCAATTACGAGAGTGAGTCAAATGAAAACCTTAAATATTTTTTAAAAATATTATTTATTGTGCAGAAATGGTACAAAATTGTATCACTTCTCAACATAATCTCCCCCACCCTCAATGCAAGTCCTCCAGCGCTTACGAAGTTCATAAATTCCTTTAGAAATAAATTATTTTGGTAGTCCGCGCAACAACTCATGCACCGCGTGCCGTACCTGTTCATCAGAACGGAACTTCTTTCCTCCCGTTGCGTCTTTGAGTGGTCCAAACATATGGAAATCACTTGGGGCAAGGTCTGGTGAGTATGGTGGACGAGGAAGACACTCAGAATGCAGGTCTGTGATTGTTGCAACTGTTGTACGGGTAGTGTGGGGCCTTGCATTGTCATGTTGCAAAAGGACACCTGCTGACGGCAATCCACGTCGCTTTGATTCGATTGCAGGCCGCAGATGATTTTTTAGGACATTTGTGTATGATGCACTGATGACAGTGGTCCTTACAGGCAAGTAACTCTTCAAAATGACGCCTTTTTCGTCCCAAAAGAGAGTCAACATAACCTTCCCTGCTGATGGTTCCGCTCGAAACTTCTTTCGTTTTTGTGATGAGGAATGGCGCTATTCCTTGCTCGCTCTCTTCGTTTCTGGTTGGTGGAAGTGATCCCAGGTTTCGTCCCCAGTAACGATTCTTGCAAGGAAGCCATCACCTTCTCGTTCAAAGCACCGAAGAAGTTCTTCACAAGCATCAACACCTCGTTCTCTCATTGCAGGAGTCAGCTGCCGTGGCGCCCATCTTGCAGACACTTTGTGAAACTGGAGCACATCATGTTCAATGTGGTGTGCTGACCCGTGACTAATCTGTAAACATGCTGCAGTGTCAGTCAGTGTCACTAGGTTGTTTTCCGTCACTGTGGCTTCAACTGCAGCAATGTTCTGTGGAGTCACAACTCGTTGTGCCTGACCTGGACGAGGAGCATCTTCCACAGAAGTCACACCATTTGCGAACTTACTACTCCATTCGTAGACTTGCTGCTGTGACAAACATGCATCACCCTACTGAACCTTCATTCGTCGATGAATTTCAATAGGTTTCACACCATCACTACGCAAAAACCGAATAACAGAACGCTGTTCTTCCCTGATGTAAGTTGCAAGTGGGGCGGCCATCTTTATACTGATACTGCGACGGTATGTGTGCGTCTACACTATGCTGCCACCTACAGGCCACTCTGCATGCTATATATAGCACGCTTACCAACTTAGAGGATAACGGCACGAAATTTCGATTTGTTATTACAAATTTAAGGTCTTCATTTGACTCACCCTGGTATACTGAGATATGGTGACTGGCGGTCAGGGAAGATGAGACAGTTTATCATCGTGTTCACAAAACCAGTCCTGCACGATGCGTGCTGCGTGAACACTCGCCTTGTCGTCTCGGAACACAGCAGCATAAGTGGGAAACAAATATTGTACCATGGGATGGATCTGATCAGGCAAAATGGTCACATAGTCCACGGCAATAATGCGACCTAGGATAGTAACCGCGCAGGCCATACAATACCACTGTATGACTGCCCAGATCATCAATGAAACCCACGGTATGTTTCACTCTTGACAGCCAGCAGTCTGCAACCTAGGCTTGGGATGGCGTACCCAGACGGGGCTGGACCGGAAGTTGGAAACAATGTGAAACGAGACTCATTCGACCAACTTACGTTCTTCCGTAACTCCATAGTTGAGGCATTATGGGGTTCGACACCACGTTTTTCAATTACGGGCATTTGCATCGCTGATGTTTTGGAATTCCAGTTCGCCCTCCAATTCGCTGCTACATGCGGCTCTCTTCGTGCCTTGTGATGCCGAAGTGTTCGCGAGTGCGACATTCAATTCTCAAGTGACTTTTCAGATGTCGTCCTCTTCATTTTCGTCATAGTGCTCTTCAGTGACCATCTTTCATGATCACTCAAAAGAAACTTCCGTCTGCGTTCTGACTTCCCTGATGAAGTTTTTCCGCTTTCTCTGTATGCGGTGTAAATCTTCGATACGTTGCCCCTTGAAACCCTAAACATTTCAGCTACTGTGGTTACGGAAGCAGACATCATACCTACTGAGGATATTACACAGCTGCCGGTCGTGGTCAGAGACAACAGCACCAGGTGCAGGCGTTGGCTAGCTTTTCCACTTATGTTCAAGCTTCCATTTCTCGCGGTATTTCCAATCTCTGTATTTTCAGAAAAGATTTCCTAACACCTAAATTTATATTATACGAGAAATGCTTCACTTGGTACTGCCAGTGTGCATTTTACAGTATATCCTCTCCAATTCGACCATAGGCACTTATTTTGCTGACGAAATAGCAAAACTACATTTAGTTTCAAATAATGTGATCTAATTCTATCGCTTGAGCCTTGTCCCGCAGTTACGCAGGGTCAGCCATCGTTAATCAGATTTAATCGGATTTGGCACGTTAATGATTAAAGGGTGGCGGGATGCCCTTCCTGCCACCATCCCGTACCCCCTGGGACGGAATTAGTGGACCCCAACTGTCTGCGTTGAGTGTAATCCACGGAAGAGTGCGAATGTGTTCAGATGTCAGCGAGCCGTGTAACTGAGGCGGAACATGGGGACCAGTCCGGTATTCACCTAGCGGGATGTGGAAAACCGACTAAAAACCACATCCAGGCAGGCCGGCTCATCGACCCTCGTCGTTAATCCTCCAGGCGGATTCGATCCGGGGTCGGCGCGCCTACCCGAGTCCAGGAAGCAGCGCTTTAGCGCTCTCGGTTGCCCTGGCAGGTCAAATAATAATAATGTGATCCAATACCCTGAGCAAAACCTTTTTTAATTCGAGTAAAGGCGTATTCTTAAACTTGTACATGGAGCTAAGGAATATTTTGCAGCCAGCCATTGGCTGTGTAAGAGAGTCTTTGCCAATAAAAGCTAGAGTGTGTGTGTGTGTGTGTGTGTGTGTGTGTGTGTGTGTAGCAATTTATTTTATTTATTTTATTTATTTATTTATTGTTCCGTGGGACCAAATTAAGGAGAAGTCTCCATGGTCATGGAACGAGTCAATACATGAAATTATAACACGATATTAGAAACAGATAAAATGAAATATAAAAAAAACGTATTCAGGTGACAAGTCGTAAGTGTAAATGAAGACAATCATCAATGTAACACTGTCCGCCCCAGTAGCTGAGTGGTCAGCGTGACGGATTGCCGTCCTCCGGGCCCGGGTTCGATTCCCGGCTGGGTCGGAGATTTTCTCCGCTCAGGGACTGGGTGTTGTGTTGTGTTCATCATCATTTCATCCCCATCCGGCGTGCAGGTCGCCCAATGTGGCGCCGAATGTAATAAGACCTGCGCCAAGGCGGCCGGACCTGCCCCGCGAGGGGCCTCCCGGCCAATGACGCCAAACGCTCATTTCCATTTCCAATGTAACACTGGAAGTTGCTTAATTTTTTAGCTCTTCCAGGAGCTCCTCGACAGAATAGAAGGAGTGAGCCATGAGGAAACTCTTCAGTTCAGACTTAAAAGAGTTTGGGCTACTGCTAAGATTTTTGAGTTCTTGTGGTAGCTTATTGAAAATGGATGCAGCAGAATACTGCACTCCTTTCTGGACAAGAGTCAAGGAAGTGCATTCTACATGCAGATTTGATTTCTGCCTAGTATTAACTGAGTGAAAGCTGCTAACTCTTGGGAATAGGCTAATATTGCTAACAACAAACGACATTAAAGAAAATATACACTGTGAGGGCAATGTCAGAATTCCCAGATTTTTGAATAGGGGTCGACAAGAGGTTCTCGAACTTACACCACATATAGCTCGAACAGCCCGTTTTTGAGCCAAAAATACCCTTTTTGAATCAGAAGAATTACTCCAAAAAATAATACCATACGACATAAGCGTATGAAAATATGCGAAGTAGACTACTTTTCGTGTTGAAGTGTCACTTATTTCCGATACTGTTCTAATGGTAAATAAAGCAGCATTTAGCTTCTGAACAAGATCCTGGACATGGGCTTTCCACAACAGCTTACTATCTATCCGGACGCCTAGGAATTTGAACTGTTCCGTCTCGCTTATAATATGCCCATTCTGTCTGATCAAAATATCGGTTCTTGTTGAATTGTGAGTTAGAAACTGTAAAAACTGAGTCTTACTGTGATTTAGCATCAAATTATTTTCCACAAGCCACGAACTTATTTCATGAACTACATTATTTGTTACTGTTTCAATATTACACACAAGATCCTTCACTATCAAGCTGGTGTCATCAGCAAACAGAAATATTTTTGAATCACCTGTAATACTAGAAGGCATATCATTTATATAAATAAGAAACAGCAGTGGCCCCAGCACCGACCCTTGGGGAACGCCCCACTTAACAGTGCCCCATTGGGACTGAACATCACTACCACTCTCAATATTGCGGAGAATTACCCTCTGCTTTCTGTTCTTAAAGTAAGAGGCGAACCAATTGTAAGCTACTCCCCTTACTCCATAATGGTCCAACTTCTGCAGTAATATTTTGTGGGTTACACAGTCAAAAGCCTTCGTTAAATCAAAGAAAACACCTAGCGTTCGCAACCTTTTATTTAATCCGTCCAAAACCTCACAGAGAAAAGAGAATATAGCATTTTCAGTTGTTAAACCATTTCTAAAACCAAACTGAACATTTGACAGCAAATTATGTGAATTTAAATGCTCCAGTAACCTTGTATATACAACCTTCTCGATAACTTTAGCAAACACCGATGGCATAGAAATAGGTCTAAAATTGTCAACATTATCAATGTCTCCCTTTTTATAAAGTGGCTTCACTACCGAGTATTTTAATCGGTTAGGAAACAGACTACTCCTAAAGGAAAAGTTACAGATATGGCTAAGTACTGGGCTAACATACATAGAACAATACTTCAGTATTCTGCTAGATACCTCGTCATATCCATGAGAGTTCTTGATCTTTAGTGATTTAATTATTAACTCAATCTCCCTCTTGTCAGTATCATGGAGGAGCATTTCAGGTAACAGTCTCGGAACACTTTTTTCTAAGAGCGCTATATGATTCCCTGTTGGGACTAGGTTTCTATTTAGTTCACCTGCTATTTCAGAAAGTGATTATTAAATACTGTACATATATGCGACTTATCAGGAACACGGACATTCCCACTACGCACTGATTCTATATCCTCGACCTGTCTCTGCAGACCAGCAACTTCCTTTACGACTGACCATACAAACTCGCCTGCTACACACAGTATAGGGAAGTGGCCAAACTTCTGTTTTGCTAATTTAGTCAATATGACAGCAATTATGTAGCTTTTTTCATTACGTAAAGAAAAAAACTGCGTTTCTCATCAGTTAAATAACGCTAATTAACAACTTCCTGCTCAGCCCACTCCACAGAAAAACACTACGTCCATGTTTGACAACGTCTTAAAGAGCAAGTAGAAGCGATCTGATGTTTTCCTGACGCATTTCTAATGTGTAGAAACCCAGTGCGTCCTCCCTAGTCACGTTGTAACTTCTATACGTTATTTCGGCGAATAGATTTGTTGGCGTCTTCAGCTGGAAAACCTGCAGCCGGAGGCGACAGCGCTGAGGGGCGTCGCCACCCCCTACACCACCCCCAGCACCCACCGCGGCGGCTGGATGGACAGTGTCAGGGGCGGACTGATGGAGGGGTAACGATCAAACTACACGGGACGCGGACAAGAGTACAGAAGCAATCATCAGTAACCACATGAAGAAGTCAACGAGTGTGTTGTGCCAAAACATCGTGGACATCATTCTCACATGTTCGCACTATGCCAGGCATTTTGAAACTGTTGCAACAGTCGATGGTACTAATTGTAAGATAGCAGCAGCACTGCGATTCTGGAGGCACGTACTTATAACACTTCCTGTAAAAAAGATCTCAGAATGGTCATTACATACTGAAACCGGTCATCGTCTAAAGAATTCATATTGTGATCAGAGACTGAAATAAAAAAGCATTTTACAGTATTGGATCACTGTTTGTATATGCGATTATGTCGCAGTTGGTCAATCCTGTAACTTTGTTCGTTTCTTTTTGCCCAGAGCTTGCATGATAGTGCCTACTTCTCCATACTTGTTTTCTGTGTTTTACCGAATCCGATAGGTGATTTATGTTTCATTTCATTTTATGTCCGTGTTTGTGTCTCCTATTCTTTCTACTGAAGAAAATTGTCGACTCATTCAAATACGTGCTGTAACAATTGATCTCCAATGAAAAGAGGTAGAGCGTCACAGATACACTTAACAAACTTTATTGGGTGATGCTCCAAGAGAGACACATGACGAAAAAACTTGCTAGTAAAAGACAGATCCACATTCCAACATAAGGTAACAGTGTAACATCTGCTCGCCGTTGAGGTGATTAAAGAAGGATCCATGCGTGGAATAGAACATAGAAATACCGGTATATATGAAGATGGTATCTGTTCTTTCGGACATGTCCGAAAGAACAGATACCATCTTCATATAGTTAAGGTTAACCGGCCGTTGACCTCCTTCTTCTGTGCTGGATGCACACGCATTGCGCGAACTCTTACGGGACTCGGTAAGATTGTCTGCTGCGAGTAATGAGTGTAGTGGGCAGGGGCACTACGAATGCAGTGTGTGGACATTAAGTTGGGAATGTGTGTCTCACGGGGAACGTGCTATGTAAGCAGGAGATCCCGGGTTCGAGTCCTGGTCGGGGCATACATTTTCATCTGTCCCCGTTGATGTACATCAACGCATGTCGACTGCTTAGGATGTTGATTTAATTATCATTTTATAAAATATATTGCCCGTGGCTCTTTCAAAGGAACGACCCCAACATTTGCCGATTTAGGGAAACCATCAGTAAATCCGAATAGAGCTTCAAAAGTCGCCACTCCCGATTACGAAAACATTGTCTTGTCCATCGTGCCCCTCTCTTGGTCTGTCCAAGAGGAGACAAGACATGTGTTATCTCTACATATCGGGATCGGTGGTCTAATAGTAAAACACTTGCCTGGAAACTAAAAGACCGCAGAATTGAATCCCAGTCGGATGAGGGAGTGAGACAGTGTTGTCCCGGATATATACACTGAGCAAGCAGTAAAGGAAACCAAAGAAAGATCTGGAGAAGGCAGAAGAAATAACAACTTTAAAAACTTTGAGGTTTTCCGGTGACATTGTAATTCTGTCAGAGACAAGATAAGGACTTGTAAAAACAGTTGAACAGAATGGATAGTGTCTTGAAAGGAGAGTATAAAATTAACTACAAAAAAAAGGCTCTGAGCACTATGGGACTTAACATCTGAGGTCATCAGTCCCCTAGAACGTAGAACTACTTAAACCTAACTAACCTAAGGACATCACACACATCCGTGCTCGAGGCAGGATTCGAACCTGCGACCGTAGCGGTCGCGCGGTTCCAGACTGTAGCGCCTAGAAACGCTCGGCCACACCGGCGGCCGAACTACAACAAAAGCAAAACAAGGATAATGGAATGTTGTCGAATGAAATCGGGCGATGCTGAAGAAATTAGACTAGGAAACGAGACACTTAAAGTAGAAGATCTGTTTTGCTATTTGGGCAGTAATATAACTAATAATGGTCGAAGTAAAAAGAATATACAATGTAGACTGGCAATGACAAAAAAAGGCGTTTCTGATGAAGATAAATTTGTAAATATCGAATACAGATTTAAGTGTTAGGAAGTCATTTCCGAAGATATTTGTCTGGAGTGTAGCCATATTCCGAAATGAACGATAAATTGTTCTTATAAGAAGATAGTTTTTGAAATGTGGTGCTAGAGAAGAATGCTGAAGATTAGATGAGTAGATCATGTAAATAATGAGGAAATACTGAATAGGACTGGGGGAGAAGAAATTTGTGGCATAAGTTGACTAAAAGAAGTTGTCGGTTCATAGGACACATTCCGAGACATCAAAGGATCACCAGTTTATATTGGAGGGAAGTGCGGGAGGTAAAAACCGTACAGGGAGACCAAGAGATGAATACAGTAAGCAGGTTGAAAAGGATGTAGGTTGTTGTAGTTATTCAGAGATGAAAAAGCTTGCACAGGGTAGAGTACCATGGAGAGCTGCACCAGACCAGTCTTCGGACTGGAGATCAGAACGTTCACCTCTCAAAGATGTGATGATTCGCCAGGAACGACACGTTACGCTGTAGGTTCCCTTTCCCCCGTGTGATTTTTAGGCTAGATCAGGGCACGCATGTCGCCAGAGTGGTGAACAGTTGAAACATTTACACTACGTCGTGGAGCACATCGAATTAGTATATCTTAAAATAAGCATCTCACATCTTTATTACATAAATGGCACATTGACGAACTCAAGTGCATCGTGTGTGCCACCGTATATCTTATTCGATGTTGAGAATTGTTATCCTTCTCTTCTATCACTCCCATCCATTTTTAAAGACTTGTGGCGACAGATAAGCTAGACTGCCTCTTTTTGTGCAAACAGCCACTGGACCTTAGAATTTCTTTTAGGCCTGTACCATGAACAAATAGTCTTTGGTGTGACGTCACGCGTGCTGGACTGCTGTTTAAATTGCTCGTCAATATTTTACAAAGTTTTAGTCTTCAGTTACTTATTTTAAAGTTTATTTGTGTTAATATTTTCTGTAAAAGTAGCTCATTGGCGGATTTTCATTAGTCTCAGTCTTCCTTCCTGTGTTATTGACTCGAGTGGTCTGTTATTCCTGAGTGTGCTTACGTCGTTCGTTGTAAGCCTCACGCCTCAGTACTATGTTTACATTTCGCGGCGAGCGTTTGCAGCTGTAGCGGCTATGAAGTTAAGTACTGACAAAGTTATTTGTGCACTGTTATACAGTTATTAAATTTTTCAGGGGTGTTTCGTGCTGTTTGTGGCGCAATAACTATTTAATAATCTTTTGGAAACGTTCGCTCGCTGTGTTTTTTTTTAGGGTTTTCAGTGCACTGAAGTCGTTTAGTAAACCTCGTGCTTTAGTGTCCACCTGACGTTTCTTACTGTTTCTAGTGAAATATTTCAGTAAAATTTTCATTGTGTTTTAACATCGTTGAGTGTTCCAGTGTCCACTTGAATTTTTGGTTTTAGTTAATAATTTTGTGAAGTTTTGTTGGTATTCGTATTATCTGTGGTGTAGTATTATTAATACAAGTAGTTGCTTTCTTAGAAGGCAGAGAATTTAGAGACCGCTATTGTTAGTTATATGAATAGTTCTACTGGTGTAACTGAACTTAGGTAAATAACGTATAGCTTTTTCAGTAATTGTAAAATTTTACCACGGGCGAGAAGTGTGGGCTCCATTAATCTGTCGTAGGTTTGTGAGCAGTGGGTTATGGTGCGGGATTTGTTTAAAGTATTTTCATTAGGGAGGGGGGGGGGGGCAGTTGGCAAGGAGGCAGCTAGGTGGAGGAGGTATTCAGATTGCGTATATGCAATAGATTTGACCAAGTGTCAAGAGTTTAGTGGAGAGGAGCCTGCTGTAGATGTAGGGAACATGCAGCGGTCCTCAGGAAGCCTAGGTCAGTAGTAAAGTCTAACAGAAGGTTGTGCTGCTAGGTAGTTCGCACGGTAGAGGTGTGGGCCACCAGTTGCAGGAAGTGTTGAGTGAGTACCAGGTCACCAGCATTGTGAGGCCTAGTGCAGGGTTGGCTCGGGTGACTGACAGCATAGTTATGTAGGAATTTTGCGAAGGAGGATCAGTTAGTGATAGTGGGTGGAGCAGGGAACAGTCTTGATAGGGACGGGGGAATATGATGTATTAGGTGACCCGGTAAAGATAGCTACTAAAACTGCTGGCAGTAATGTGCATTTCGTGCAACTGTTTCAGCGTCATGATCGGCCTCATCTTGATGCGGCTATTAGGCGCGTTAACATGGGGCTGGAAAGAGTGCTGATGGCAGAGGGCGTGGGTCACATTTGAGTGGTGTCGTTTCTATCAGTAGATAGGATTTCACCAGGCGTGTCCTGCACCTCAGTAGACATGGGGAGGGGAGGCTGACAATGCTTACGTGTGACAATGTAGTGGATGGTGGTGGGATCACTCACATAAATTCCTGTAGTGGTTGGTGTTAGAGCTGGACATTTTTAGATATGTCAGTTGATAGGTATACCTGCTTAAAGGAAGTCCCCCTAACTAAGGGCTCACCTTCAGAGGGTGTCATGTTTCGAAGTATAGAAGGAATTAGCGTCTTTCATCAAAATGAGGTATTAGAGATAAAGGTAGTGAACTGCTTATAAATGTTGACTCTGAAATCATTGGTATATCGGAGCACCATTTAAATTTAATTCAGAGGCTTCTTTTACCAGAATACAGATAAGCTGGCTGTTTTTCAAGGAGTTGCTTGCGGAGTGGGGGGAGTGGCTATGTACATAAAAAAAACAGTATTCCATTGAGTACATAGACATATCATGGCACTGTACTGAACAGATATTTGTTGTGCAGGGGCAGTTGTATTTAGTGATGCTAAACTTTTAATTGTTATTATTTATTGGTCCCCTAACTCTGACTTCAGAGCATTTCTGCTCAAGCTAGAGAGCGTTCTTGATTCATTTTGTAGAAAGTACTAGAAATTAGTTATATGTGGTGACTTAAATATAAATTTTGTGTATGATGGTGCAAGAAAAAGGATGTTGGTAGATCTCCTAAATTCATATCTGATGCAGCTGTGTTTTTTTCCAACTGGGGTATGGGGAACAGTAGCAAAGCCATAGACAATATTTTTATTCATTCTTCATTACTAGATGGGCATTGTTAGTAAAAAGGTGAATGGCCTTTCAGACTAGGATGCACAAATTTTAACACTAAAAGGCTTTTGCACTCGAAAAAATGTCAGATGTAATTACAAACTGTGTAGGAAAGTTAATCCAACACCAACAGAGTTCTTTAAACCTTCTCAAGGAACAAGAGTGGCAGGATGTTTATAGTGCCAATAACATAAATACAATGCATTCAACACATTTCTCATGCTCTTTGAGGGTTGCTCCTTTAGAGCATACTAAATGGGGTACTAGCAGTAATAGACAGCCCAGGTGGCTGACTAGTGAAATAAGGATATCATGCAGAACAAAGTTGGAATTATATCAAAATATTAGTAGTCACAATCAAGCTGCAGTAGCCCATTACAAACAGTATTGTAAGGTGCTTAAAAATGTTATCAGGAAGGCAAAGAGTATGTGGTATGCAAATAGAATAGCTAATTCACATGATAAAATTAAAACCATATGGTCAGATCTACACCTAGGAAGTTCGTAGTAAAAAGATTTCTCTTACTGATAAATCAGATATAGGTACCGTATTTAACAATCATTTTCCGGGCGTTGCTGGCGAATTAAAAAAAATTAGTTTCTACAGGGAATCGTATAACTTTCTTGGCAAATGCCTTTCCGAGATTGATGTCTGAAATATTCCTCTGATACAGGGAAGGGGGAGATTGAGTCAATAATTGAGTGATGACTAAGCACGCATGAATATGATGGAGTGCCTAGCAGAATATTAAAGTACTGTGCTGAACATGTTAGCCCTGCATTTAGCCATGTCATTTTTCCTTTAGGAATGGTCAGTTTCCTGAACGATTAAAGTACTCAGTAGCAAAGCTGCTTTATAAAAAGGGAGAAAAGGGTAATGTAGACAATTTTAGACCTATTTCTATGCCATCAGTGTTTGCTAAAGTTATTGAAAAGGCTGTGTATGTAAGGATAATGGATCATTTAATATCACACGATTTGCTAGCAAATGTACAGTTCGGCTTCTGAACCGTTTAACAACTGAAAATGCTATATTCTTTTCTCTGTAAGGTACTGAATGGGTTAAACAAAAGGTTTCGAACTCTAGGCATATTTTTTGATTTAACTAAGGCATTTGACTGTGTTGCTCACAGGCCGGCCTATGTGGCCGTGCGGTTCTAGGCGCTTCAGTCTGGAACTGCGTGACCGCTACGGTCGCAGGTTCGAATCCTGCCTCGGGCATGGGTGTATGTGATGTCCTTAGGTTAGGTTTAATCAGTTCTAAGTTCTAGCGACTGATGACCTCAGAAGTTAAGTCCCATAGTTCTCAGAGCCATTTGAACCATATTTTTGTTACTCACAATATTGCTCCAGAAGTTGGACCCTTATGGAATATGGAGAGCAGCTCACAATTGCTTCTTTTTCTTACTTTAGCAACCGATTGCAAAAGGTCATTATTCACAATGTTGAGAATGGCTGTGATATGGGGTCTGAGTGGGGTACAGCCAAGGGAAGGGGGGAGGACCACTTCTGTTCCTTATTTATATAAATGATATACCCTCTAGTATTATGGTTAAACTAAAAAATATTTGTTTGCTGACGGCACTAGCTTGATAGTAAAAGATTTTGTGTGCAACATTGGCCCAGTTTCAACTAGTGCAGTTCATGACCTAACTTCATGGCTTGTAGAAAACTAACGCTAAATTACAGTAAGACTCGGTTTTTACGGTTTCTAACGCACAATTCAACAAAACCTGACGTTCCCATATCACAGAATGGGCATATGATTAGAGAAACTAAGAAGTTCAAATTTGTATGTGTTTAGATAGATAATAAACTTTCGTGGAAAGCCCACGTTCAGGATCTTGTTCAAAGACTTAATGCTACCATTTTTACTATTCCAACGGTATCTGAAGTGAGCGATCGCTTGACACTAAAATTAGCCTACTTTGCTTATTTTAATTCGCTCATGTCGTATGGTATTATATTTTGGGGTAACTTTTCCCATTCTAAAACGATATTTTTGGCACAAACGGGCCGTTCGGGTAATAAGTGGTGTAAGTTCACGAATCTCTTGTCGATGAGTTTGGGTATTTTGACTTTGGCCTCTCTCTCTCTCTCTCTCTCTCTCTCTCTCTCTATATATATATATATATATATATATATATATATATATATAATTATTCCTTACTGTTATTTCTTCTTAACAATATTAGCTTATTCCCAAGAATAAGCAGCTTTCACTTAGTTAATATTCGGCAGAAATCAAACCTGCATTTGGTCTGGACTCTTGTGCAGAAAGGTGTGCAGTATACTGATGCATCTTCAGTAAGCTGCCGCTCGAATTCAAAAATCTTAGTAGTAATCCACGCTCTTTCAAATCGAAACTGAAGTGTTTCCTCATGGGTCACTTCCTCTATTCTGCTGGAGTTCCTTGAAAAATTGATTCTTGTTGTATTGTTGATTGAGTTTAATTAAATTTATGGATTGACTTTTTTCGGGTTCATAAACATTTTTTATCTGATATTACTTTTATGTTGTAATTTCATGTACTGACATGTTGCATGACCTTGGAGATTTGCTCTTCAATTTGGTTCTACGGTACTTGACGTGGAAATAAAGGGTAAGCAGTGCTGACACAAAGGTTCTACTGAACTGAAAGAAGTCTTGACGACCGAAAAATGCCGCACCGCTTTGCTAAATGAAATTTCACACTGTACCGAGTACTTTATTTTATAACGTGTCGATTATGAATCTACACCATTACAGGGCAACGACACATTGAAGGTTTAAAAAAGGCATCGTTTCTGGTACAACTCGTTAATGATATACCAATGATAAAGCTTTCAGGACGCCGTAAAATTACATATTCGTACTGAGTTGGGAAACTAAATTGGCCAGAAAAATGTTTCAAGCGCCTTAACATAGGCAACCCAAGATACGTGATCGTCTCCCAGAGCAGACGTGTAAGTTGGTTTTCCTATGTAAAGGAGCAAGGAAATTTTCCAGGCCAGTTTTAGTTTGTCCACCGTATGTTACGAAGATAGAAGTGCCCAATGTAAACTGTTTGATGATTTATTAGAATTGATTCTGGAGTGTTTAACACTGTCTACGCAAAAAGAGGGCTCTCCATCTAGTGTGAGTTTGTTGGATTTTCTAACATTGGAGCGAACGTGGACCTGTGGACTGTAAGATTATCTACACGGTGGCTGGGTCTTGGGAATTAAGTATAGCGTATACTCATGACAGAACAACAAGAATAGCCTGTGGGCAATGGAAGAAATGTGCAGTTTATTAGACACGATGAAAGAGGAGCACTGTTTGTGTAAGGTAAAAGTATCAATTACCATAATAAACATTTGCATTCAAAGGCGCCTTCCCGCATTCTAAAAGGGCAAATGCGTTAGGTCAAGTTTAATGATTCCAAAGGAACGCGACTCCAAATTTTTAAACATGCGTAACTTGTCATTGTCAATCCATCGATGTGTCCATACTGCTCTTAGCAATTTTCTCTACTCATCTTCTACGATCGATAATGGAGTTAACGTAGCCGTTTTACGTGTGCCCATTTTTGTATGGGTTGTAAAACTGCTACAGCCAACAACTGCTACTGGAGAGCACTGCAGTCGAAAATTACGCTGAGGACCACGTTCCATGTAAAGGACCAGCTCGTTTGTAAACATTCATAAATAGCGTTGAGTACCACGTTTGGCGTGCTTCACAATGAGAGACACGTCTTGTGTGAGGACGGTTGAAACCTAGTTAACATGTAGTCGTTACGTTGTGAAACTAAGTTGCAAGACTACGTTGCTAGCCACTGTGCATGCATGGTCCGCAGTGGCGAAAGTGGTTCGTGAAACTGTTCCGTAGCGGGGCATTCCAACGAAACTATCAGTAGTTATAGTTTTCCTTTTTTTAAGGTTTGGTGGCATTTCAATAAATGACATGGAGCAGGGAAGTGAAAAGTTTTGGGTTTTGGGCGTTTACAGTATTCATAAATGCTTGTGGGGCGTTAATGATAATCATTTCACGAACGAAAGTGTGACAGTGTGCACTTGAATCCTTTATGATGTGAACTTAGGATTGACGATGCCCAAGTTAGTGGCCAAAATACGTTCTGTAAGAAATAATTAGGTATTCCCCCTGAAATCGGGAATGCTCTGATATCAAAATGAAGCAATCCTGTAGAGACCGTAACAACTAAAACCTGTTGCGCAAATGCGGAAGCTACCCAAAGAATACAACGTGAAGTTAACGTTGGAAATAGGAAATTGAATACGTATGTAGCGAAAAACTTGGTGTTCAAACATCGAAACTAAGAAACTCCCCAAATTTGGCAGTTGTGGACTTTGATACGCGAAATGGATACTATAAGGACCAGGAATAGGAATCTTCACTTCCAAGAAAAAAAATTGTTCTCGAATTTAAATTCCGATTATGAAGTTTCACACATTAGTATATTTTCTTTCCTTCTAGCTTCTTGACCTCTGTAAAGACGCGTAAATTAGTCTATCATTCTTAAGTGGTTGACGTAGATTTGGAGTAGTCTACCAAAATTTCGTCGTTGAGCAGTCACGAATTCAAACACGCTTTACCTTGGTCCAGATTTCAAGCAAATAAAGCTCAGTTCCACCAATGCCAATGAAACAGCCACAATTATCATTTCATAGACGAAAATGGTACTTCGGTACTCGCAAATGTCGAAACTGAAGTTTGAACTGATGTCGCTGTGTTGACAGCCATTTCTGAAACTAGTTTTGCAAATTCGGTTTCAAGAAACGAGTTTCGTAACCCAGTGTCTCCGTGTACACTTGGCTTAACTGTAAGTTGTCACCAGAGAGATGGAATACTATAGACAGGCAGCCCAGTAACAATACCGAAGCAAACTGAACAGCCTTCTGCCTTGTTTTGTGTTCTCAAAATAAATGGGCACGTTGAAGGATAGCGGTAGACAATATGTCAAGTAATTATGAAATAACGTCCACCCGTTGAGGTTAGGCAGTTACAGCTATCAGCGAAATTACCCCCGATTGTGACATATGAACAATTTATGCAGAATGTTTCAGAACTACGCCGACAAATTAAGAGGAGATGTAGAAGGTGTCTTGAGGAACAAAATGAAGTACGTCACGGCTGCTGTAGGTTAGGGAAGGAGGGAGGGGGGAGGCATAGCGGCGTGCGCCGGCGCCTGTGACTTCGACGGTCTGTTGCCTCGTTTAACGTTTCCGGACACGGTTCCTAATCTCATTTCGTTTCTTCGTTCCTTCTGCACCTCGTCGATGTCTGCCGGCGTAGTTCTGAAACGACTGTAACTCATTAACTTCAGTCCCAAACGACCAACTGTGTGAAATTCAGAATATGAAGGCACGGCCTAGAAAATTAATTATAGGATCTATCACCGTGTGGTTTAATACAGCTTTTTCTATACATAAGGTACATCCAATATAGAAAAATTCCAAAATCTGTTTATCATCTTCACATTATACAGATCAAAACTTTGCAAAATGACTGCCTATACCTAAAAGGATACAAGGTTATTTCATAGAGTAATTGGCTCTTTTTACACAGCATATGAAGTAATCTTTCTGAAAGTATTTGTATGGAGTTTAGCCATGTATGGAAGTGAAACATGGACGATCAATAGTTTGGACAGGAAGAGAATAGAAGCTTTCGAAATGTGGTGCTGCAGAAGAATGCTGAAGATTAGATGGGTAGATCGCATAACTAATGAGGTGTTGAATAGAATTGGGGAGGAGTATGTGGCACAACTTGGTTGGTAGGACATTCTGATGCATCAAGGGATCACCAATTTAGTATTGGAGGGCAGCGTGGAGAGTAAAAATCGTAGAGGGAGACAGATGAATACACTAAGCAGATTCAGAAGGATGTAGGTAGCAGTAGGTTCTGGGAGATGAAGCAGCTTGCACAGGATACAGTAGCATGGAGAGCTGCATCAAACCAGTCTCTGGACTGAAGACCACAACAACATGATGTAATCCTATTACATTTTGGTGTTATAATTTAAAACAAGTAACTGTCTACTCATAGGAAATTACAGGCCTTTTCTGTCTGTAATCCACATTTTGTAATCTGGAAACACAGTTCAGTTCAAATTTCCAGAAAGCAACAAAAACTTTTATTGGAGTAACATCTATTGCAAGCGTCAAAGACTGCGTCTTAATTTTCTACTACTCGTTCAAAAAACTAATTCATATGTTCCATCCAGTAATTAAGTTTTCAGTTACAACAAAAACTTACATTAGGATCGTGATGTTTCAGAAATATTACGAAGTATGGCGCAAGCCTTTGTTAGCTTCTCTGTTCTAATAAGATTCTCGGAATATCATATGGCTTAAGTTATATGGGAAGGAGTTCTTGGATGAAACAAGCTTTATTAAACAATTAAAGAAATACATAGTTGGACAAAAATATGAAAACAGTGCGAAAAATGCATTCTTGATCATAAAGGTGCTGGCGAGCCTGCAGGTCGCGGTATTGCCACTAACGGCACCTGAGCAGTGTCCGCAGTAAGTTTCAAATGTCAGTCATCAGAACAGTGATCTGTGTAGTTGACTGCATAAATTCGGAGCTAAGTGAATTTGGACGTGAGGAAATTGTTGGTGCACGTGTGGTTGGTTTTTCAGTAATTAAGATAGCATAAGTGTTCGGTGTTTCAAGAGGCACCGTACCCAAGATTTATGGCCCTTACACGGAAAGCGGATGGTGATGAAAGGGTGTTGAGTGATCCTACAGACAGTCATTGAAGAGGACTGTGACGAAAAATAAGAGAATCACAGCTGCAAAAGTTACTGTAGAACCCTCCCAGCACCAAAACAGCACAAAGGGAGCAGCATAAGCAGGAAACTAGGGCGAGCAGGAACTACAATGATGCAAATGCGCCTGTAAAAGAAAAACATGATGCCGAGGCCATGAAACCTGTGTTATGGAGCAGTGGAAGAAAGTCATTTGGTCGGATGAGTCTCGTTTCAAGCTATCTCCAACTTTTGGCCGAGGGCGGGCGTTGGGTGATGAACTGGGCAGCCATATTGTGGTATTTGGTATTCCGTGACTCCTATGGTCATTCTGCAAGGTCACATTGCTGGCAAAGATTATGTGACTGTTGTGGACTGGCAAGACAGCCAATCCACAAGGACGGGTAGCCGAAAGGCACGCGTTTAAGCTCACGCAGGCTGACGTGAGGTCTGGAACAGGTCAGAGAAATGACTAGCAAAACAGGAGGTAACTGGTAGAATACTTAACTTTAATCCACAATTGGTGAACATCTCTCTTCACGGTACATGCTTCACAAGATAAATAGCAAAGGATATAGCGCGTTGCTAGGTCGTAGCAAATGACGTAGCTGAAGGCTATGCTAACTATCGTCTCGGCAAATGAGAGCGTAATTTGTCAGTGAACCATTGCTATAGAAGTCGGCTGTACAACTGGGGCGAGTGCTAGGACGTCTCTAGACCTGCCATGTGGCGGCGCTCGGTCTGCAATCACTGACAGTGGCGACACGCGGGTCCGTCGTATTCTAGTGGGCCGCGGCCGATTTAAAGGCTACCACCTAGCAAGCGAATGATGCTGCCCCTCCTACGCAACCCAGGAAAGCGGCCGCCGCTGGCGACGATTCGACGGAACAGGATCCGCCTCCCGCCGGTTGTAGCGTTGTTCCCTCGAAACCTGGCCCTCCGCGGCCGTCGAGGTGACCAGCTCTTCACCCGTTTCGTTCGCCCTCTTTTCTGACTAGCGATGGCTTTGTTACATTGGAACATAAGAGGTATTCGATCTAATTGGGAGGAATTAAAACTGCTCCTCCGCCTGCACTATCCGCTCGTCCTTGGTCTCCAGGAAACCAAGTTGCGCCCAACTGACCGTGTTGCTTTTACCCACTATACCTCGGAGCGGTCTGACCTCCCCCTGTGGACGGTATTCCAGCTCATGGTGGGGTCATGTTGCTCGTTCGGGACGATGTCTATTACCATCCCCTCCCATTCACCACCCCACTCCAAGCAATAGCTGTCCGTATTACTCTTTCTGCCTTTACCTTTTCTGTTTGTACCGTCTACACTCCATCGTCATCCGCAGTTAGTCGGGCTGACATGATGCACCTGATTGTCCAGCTTCCTCCACCGTTTTTATTGTTTGGGGACTTCAATGCCCATCATCCCCTTTGGGGCTCTCCTGCATGCTGTCAGAGAGGCTCCCTCTTGGCGGATGTCTTCAACCATCTCAATCTTGTCTGCCTCAATACCGGCGCCCCGACTTTCCTCTCAGACTCTACTCATACCTACACCCACTTGGACCTCTCGATCTGTTCTACCACTCTTGCCCGTCGGTTCGAGTGGTATGTCCTTTTTGACACCTATTCAAGCGACCACTTCCCCTGTGTCGTTCGTCTCCTGCACCACGCCCCATCCCCACGTCCTTCGAGCTGGAACATACCGAAAGCTGACTGGGGATTTTACTCCTCCCTGGCGACCTTTCTGGGCCACGATTTTCTCAGTTGAGGCAGGTCGAATACCTCATGGCTGTTATCATCAATGCTGCCGAACGTTCCATTCCTCGTACTGCCTCTTCTTCACGTCGCGTTTCCGTCCCCTGGTGGAATGAGGCTTGTCGAGACGCTATCCCTGCTCGACGGCGTGCTTTACGCACCTTTCGCCGCCATCCTACGTTGGCGAATTGTATTGGATACAAACGACTCCGAGCGCAATGCCGTAGAGTCATCAAAGACAGCAAAAAAGCTTGTTGGGCCTCTTTCACCAGCTCCTTTAACAGTTTTACTCCCTCTTCTGTCGTCTGGGGTGGCCTGCGCCGCCTGTCGGGCATTAAGGCCCACTCCTCGGTACCTGGCCTGACTTCAGGTGGTGAGGTCCTTGTTGATCCTGTGGATATCTCCAACGCCTTCGGCTGCTTTTTCGCGGAGGTTTCAAGCTCCGCCCATTACCACCTTGCCTTCCTTCCCAGGAAAGAGGCAGAAGAGGCTTGGCGATCTTCCTTCCACTCACTGAATCTTGAAAATTATAATGCCCCCTTTACTATGCGGGAACTTGAATGTGCACTTGCACTATCCCGGTCCTCTGCTCTGGGGCCAGATGCCATTCACGTTCAGATGCTGGCACACCTTTCTCCGGCAGGCAAAAGCCTCCTTCTTTGTACCTACAATCGCGTCTGGACCGAAGGTCAAGTCCCCATGTGTTGGCGTGACGCCGTCGTTGTTCCTATACCCAAACCCGGGAAGGATAGACACCTCCCTTCTAGTTACCGCCCCATTTCTCTTACAAGCTGTGTCTGTAAGGTGATGGAGCGCATGGTTAACGCTCGGTTAGTTTGGATTCTTGAATCTAGACGGCTACTTACCAATGATCAATGCGGCTTTCGTTGCCGCTCCGCTGTTGACCACCTTGTGACCTTGTCGACATTCATCATGAACAACTTTTTGCGAAAGCGCCAAACGGTCGCCGTTTTCTTCGATTTGGAGAAGGCGTATGATACCTGTTGGAGAGGAGGTATCCTCTGCACTATGCACAGGTGGGGTCTACATGGTCGCCAGCCCCTTTTTATTGATTCCTTTTTAACAGATCGAAAGTTTATGGTACGTGTGGGTTCCGTATTGTCAGACGTCTTCCTCCAGGAGGAGTGCCTCAGGGCTCCGTCTTGAGCGTAGCCATTTTTGCCATAGCGATCAATCCAATTATGGATTGCATTCCACCTAATGTCTCAGGCTCTCTTTTTGTCGATGACTTCGTGATCTACTACAGTGCCCAGCGAACATGCCTCCTGGAGCGCTGCCTTCAGCGTTGTCTAGACAGCCTATACTCATGGAGTGTGACAAATGGCTTCTGGTTCTCTGAAGAGAAGACGGTTTGCATCAGCTTTTGGCGATATAAAGCGTTCCTTCCGCCCTCCTTACATCTCGGTCCCGTTGTTCTCCCATTCGTGGAAACAACTAAGTTTCTAGGGCTCACACTGAACGGGAAACTTTGTTGGTCTCCGCACATCTCTTATTTGGCTGCCCGTTGTACACGTTCCCTTAATGTCCTCAGAGTTCTTAGTGGTTCAGATTGGGGAGCGGATCGCACTGTCCTGCTTCGCTTGTATCGGTCCATAGCCTGATCAAAGCTGGATTATGGGAGCCTCGTCTACTCGTCTACTCGTCTGCTCGGCCATCCCCCTTACGCCGTCTCAACTCCATCCACCATAGGGGGTTATGTCTTGCGACCGGAGCTTTCTACACTAGTCCCGTCGAGAGTCTTTATGCTGAAGCTGCCGAATTACCATTGACCTACCAGCGCGATGTACTGCTTTGTTGGTGTGCCTGCCAGCTGTTGTCAATGCTCGACCACCCCTCTTATCAGTCCTTCGCCGATTCTCTCGACTGTCAGTATGGGTTGTATGTCTCTGCCCTGCTGCCCCCCAGAGTCCGCTTTCGTCGCCTGCTTCGACAATTGGATTTTGCCCTCCCTACCACCTTCAGAGAGGGTGAGAGCCCAACACCACCTTGGCTCCAGGCTCCAGTTCATGTTTATCTCGACCTCAGCTCGCTCCCGAAGGAGGGTACTCTGGCTGCAGTGTATTGCTCACGGTTTGTCGTGCGTGACTTGCCAGTCACACCTTTATTTACACTGATGGCTCCAAAACTGACGATGGTGTCGGCTGTGCCTTTGTCGTCGGGGCCGTCATCTTTAAATACCGGCTCCTCGACCAATGTTCCAGCTTTACGGCCGAGCTTTTTGCTCTCCATCAGGCCGTTCAGTATGCCTGCCGCCACTATTCATCGTATGTACTCTGCTCTGATTCACTTAGTGCTCTTCAGAGCCTTGGAGCTCCATATCCGGTCCATCCGTTGGTGCAACGGATCCAGCAGTCCCTCCATTCTTTCGCTGAGGGTGGCTCTCCTGTCAGCTTTCTGTGGGTTCCCGGCCATGTAGGAGTACCTGGGAATGAGGCTGCTGATGCTGTAGCCAAGGCTGCAGTCTTCCTGCCTCGGCCAGCCTCCCATTGTGTCCCGCCATCTGACGTTAGTGGGGTTGTTTGTAAGGGGCTTGTGTCCTTGTGGTGGGATACTTGGTCCTCACTTAAAGGTAACAAGCTCCGGGCAGTCAAACCGTTCCCAACTGCTTGGACAACCTCCTCCCGACCATCTCGGTGAGAAGAGGTCCTTCTGACCGTTGCGGATTGGGCATTGCCGGTTTAGCCACCGCTACCTGCTCTCCAGTGACCCAGCCCCGCAGTGCCCTTATGGTCATGCATTAACAGTGCGCCATGTTTTATTGTCGTGTCCCCGTTTTAGTCAATTTCGTGTTGTCCTGTCCCTGCCATCTACTTTACAGGATATTTTAGCGGATGACACTCGAGCAGCTGCTCGTGTTCTTCGTTTCATTACTTTGACTGGATTGTCCAAAGACATCTGACTCTTTCACTTATTTTATCTGTCTCTTTGTAAGAACTTTCTGGTGTCCCCCCCCCCTTGAGTTTTACTAGATTCTATGTGCTCGAACAATTGACTGGGCGCTAATGACCTCAGTAGTTGAGGGCCCTTAAACCCCAAACAAAAAAAACACAGTTTTAATCTGCCAGGAAGTTTCATATCAGCGCACACTCTGCTGCAGACGGAAAATCTCATTCATGCAGGATTTTTTTATCCATCCTGGGACGACTGGAAGCTGTTTTAAATCGCAGTAGGTCTCCTACACTCTATTAGGCACGGTAATGTGTTGTTTTTTTATGTTTACATATGGGGTGTTTATGAATTAAACAAAAGTAACGTTTAACCGTGAAAAAGGTAAATAACTTCCAGAAATGTTTGATACAGCACTGAATGCAATGTATGTTCAAGTTTTATTTGCAAATGTTCAACGTGGGTGCTGTTTGTAACACAATAAATGTCTTGTCTGTAATCGGTTTCCTGCAAATCTCATAAACGAAGTCATGATGTATGGTGGTAATTGCAACTGCTTGGATTATCCACTGACACATTGTCAGCAACTTTACTGGAGGTATGGACACAGTTCTATTATGCAAATTATTTTCACCTGCATGTTGTTAAACATTTATACACAAATCTCAGCTCGTTTGCCCTTGTGACTTCAGATTTAGTTAGGAGTTTTATTCGTATAGGGGGTTTTTATCGCTTAATCTGTTTGTCCTTTTTCTGTGTTGATTCTGGCCTTTGGCTTACTATTTTAGAGTGGGGTTTTTAGTGCGTTTTTTGGTGGTTGGCATTCCCTTTTTTTGTTTCTACTGTCGGCCAACCAGTCACCCTCAGTGTGATTTTAATTCCTTTTTTGGTCTTTCTGTGTCTTTCTTGTCCTGTGTCGTCTCTTGTCATCTCCATGGTTTGTTTTTATTCTTTGTGGATGTTTAAAGTTCGTGGAAAAATGGACCGATGGCCCTAGTAGTCTGGTCCTTCAATCCCACAAACCAATCAACCTTGTGACTTTCTCTTAAAGCTTTCAACAGTTTCAGTTCGTAGGTTTTGAAGGACAGGCGTTTTCTTAATACTTATTATGCAGTAACACTAGGCATCAGTTATATGCTGGCACGTCTCATTGATTTAAACATGATGCATGTGAGACTGTTGTACTTGTTCAGTTGTTGCAAGGGGACTGCTGGCCGCCCCTGAGCTGGGCATTCTATGTGAAACAGCCAGTTTCGGTGAAACGATTGTGCCAATTAATAAGTTTGTTTTTGAGGCGATGGCATGCGTTATTTAGTCCTGGATTGTCTCTGAACAGTATTAGTGCATTTGTATTCATGAAACCATAAACACTGCGCATGCTCTGAACAGTTACACGACTCCATGATAACTACTGGAATAACTCATTCGCATATGCCACCTAGCGGGAACGTTGGGAACTAACAACGTCAGGTGGGAATGAATCATGAATATATACTGCTTTCAAAGCTGTATCAAACATTTCTGCAGGTTATTTACCCTTTTCACAACTATAGGTTATTTTCGTATAACTAATTTACAAACACCATATACTTTTGTCGAACCCCGTACATCAATGTAAACAAAATTTACAGAACTCATGGAAATATAAGTACACCAACGTTCAGTCTTTTTCCAAATATGTGCATGCATTTATACATTGACCACACGTCACGTAAGATTCCGAAGAGGATACCAAACTGCAAATCTCTCGCGTTCAGAAAAACTGCTTAATGACTACACAAAATATGGCAGCTACTAGTACGGTGTGTTGCCGCAAGGAGCGCTGAGTGACGTGCCACAGCGTTTCTGTATCTCTTTGGTGCTCGCCGGTGTGGGCAGAGCCACCACCGGGCCACACTGTGAACAGTAGCTGCCCCTCCCCCCTTTCCCCACCACCGCCACCGCACCTGCTCAGGTGTTTGCAGTGAAAAACATGTGTTGCGTCTGGCCGGTGTTGGGAGCAGAACCCGGCAGCGGTTCTCACTCGCCTCCACGTTGCCTCTGCTCGCCGCCGCTCGGCTGCCCTTTGGTCCGCCGTAGATTAGGCGCCGACAGCGACCTGAAATAGCCGCGCTCGAACTCTGCCCCCAGATAGCAACACGCGGGCTCGCCTCAGAAAAAACCGGCTGACCCCACCGGCTCCTGCAGGTCCTCCTTTCGTCCACCACAGGCGGTGAAGCCTTTCCAATCTTCTTTTATCCAACATTCCAGCGCTACGCGCTCTCGATTCCACGGAAAGCCTTCGGTACGGTCCCATGCTGTCACCTAACGCGTGAAATACGTGTGTGGGGGAATATGACGCTAGGTTTTTTATTTCATTCCTGTGCAAAACACTGAGGTGACAAGTCACAGGATAGTGATATGCAAATATACAGATGGCAGCAGTATCGCGTACACAAGTTATACCAGTCAGTGCGTTGGTGGAGCTGTCATTTCTAAACAGGTGAAAAGGTTTCCGACGTGATTATGGGCACACGGAGGCACGAGGAATGGTAGTTGGTGATAGGGGCATGGGACATTCCATTTCCAGAGTCGTTGGGGAATTCAATATTCCGCGGTTCACACTGTCAGTGTGCCAAGAACGACGATGTCGTTGGGACAACATGGGAACTGTCAGTAATTTATGCCTGTTGATTCCCACATTTTTCGGACTGTATAGTCGCTAGTATAGTTCATTATTCGTCTCTGCTCAGCTTTTATAATTTCCCTGTCGCGTCACGTGCCCACAATCCGCCAGGCTGCATTCGGTCTTGGGTGGGCAGTGGTCACAATATTTTTCTCACCAGCGTAGGTGGCTGTTATTAGTACGAAGTACACTACGTCCAACAGTGACTTGTTCAGTATGTATCCATCTGTAAAATACTAAGACATTCAGAATGAGATCATCACTCTGCAACGGAGTGTGCGCTGATATGAAACTTCCTGACAGATTAAAACTGTGTGCAGGAGCGAGACTCGAACTCGGGATCTTTGCCTTTCGCGGGCAAGTGCTCTACCATCATTTCATACTATGACACGTTAACTTGGAGAGCTCTGAAGACAACCGCCCCCTCCCCAACTCGAAATGTTTTATTATTCGCGCACTGTGGAATCTGTTCTAGGAAGAATGATACGAAATTAATTTAATAAATGTTGAAAGTAATGACAGAGACTGGATTACGTGGATTTAAAGGGAGATTTCAGGGTTGGTGTAGCTCTATTGTAAGAGACATCTTCTTGGCTATTACATGACCGTCTGAAATTCAGACAAGATCAGCTAAGTAAGAGATCGGATGAAGTAACGTGCATGCACCAACCTAGTAGATACTTTCATACGAAAATTATTGCAAATTTTGGAAATTGCAAAACGTTTTTTCTGCGTTCAGTATAAACGTTTCTTGCTGTGGGCGCGGGGAGGAGGAAACTAGTGTTCAACCCTCTGTCGACGACGAGATCATTACAGACGGAGCAGAAGCGCAGACTAGGGAAGAATGGAGAAGGAAATATGCCGTGTCTTTTCTAAGGAACCATCCCAGCATTTGCCTTAAGCGATTTGTGGAGATCACGAGGAACCTAAATCAGGATGACCGGATGCGGGTTTCAACCATCGTCCTCTCGATTGCGAGTCCAGTGTGCTAACCAGTGCGCCACCTCGGTCTTTCAGTGGGCATGGGATAATAGAGATTGGATCAATGTAAATGTCACTAGGTCGAATTAATAGTGTTTCTCGTTAAGGGACAATGTAAACTTTGGACTACACGAACATCATTTCATACCACCTACACCCCTTCATGCTTGATGTCTTTCCTGACAGCGATGGCATCGTCTAGTAGAATAGCTGTTCGTGTCATAACACCAAAACAGTGCTACAGTGCTTTGAGGAGCGTGACAGAGAAGAAACTAGAGAACCCTAACTGACGGGAATTGTCACCTGTGGGCACACATCTGGCGCCGCATACTCCTAGAAATTTACCACTGACTTTCTGAATCCCTACCACACACACACACAACTGCTGCGGTAATGATTACCAAATGCGGACCAACGCACCATTAAGCAGATATCCATAGTGTTTTGGCTTATCATTGCACATTCAAAGTCGTTGTCGTAGGGAGTGATGGAAAAAGGAGTCTGTAGGTCTCTGTACGCACGCGAGTCTGTCTCTTCTTATTCTGATGGTGTCTAAGAAATACGATGGAAGTAGCAGACATCCTCTAATTGTGGTTCCTTTAATTTACCCAATAATGTTTCGTGAGAAGAACGTCGAATTTCGCCCAACAATTTTGTCTGAGTTCCACGTTCAGTTGTCAAACTTAGATGTGGGGCACGCAAGCCTATTGTGATTACAGCACTGTCTGTTAATGCATTCGACTCTGCTGTTATGGCTATTTCATAAGGAGCCAGACTGGCGGTGTACTGTTGAGCAAGTCTCACGAGAATGAAAGATGCAATTTCTGTGGCAAGCTCACTGCACGTTCCTGCAATTGTTCCAACAGGTTTAACCCTTCCATTTGCCTTCCCTACTAGAGATTTCATGTATACCTTACTTTTCGTATCGCTTTCACCCTACCTGTTTAAATGATTTGACAGGTTAAGGCCATTTAGCGCCGAGTTGTAATTGGATACTATTGTATTGCTTCCATTGTTTGTGGGTAGAGTTCCCACTTACAGGGCCCTGTTATACACCAAGAATAGTGTGGCGTACCAAGCAAGAGGTACACACTCAGTTCCGTGCAGCAGCCTTCAGATGGCGCTCACAAACATGGATATCTCCCTGCTTCTGCACCACTTCCAGCACTTACTGCCAATAAGGCGGACAACAGGCAGTAGGGAACTATGTCTACTACATTGCTTCCACTTTATACTGGTGGATGTGTGAGTGTGCTTCCACCGTCAGTCACCAAAACGCAATGTGCTGTGGATACTCAGTTCTGAACTAGCGGTTACGCAGTTCAATGAAATGCTGCAGTCAACTCATTGCAGTGCTCTGAAGAAAATCTTCCGATTTAGTAGTCACTACTTGGAGTAATTGGACCGTCAAGGGTCTCTTCATAGTTACAATTACTTATAGTGACAATATATAGATTACCAAGGCACAGCAAAAGTTATGTTTACAACATTCTGTGCCACTATTCAAACTTTACCAACGTTACATACTATTTTCTAACATAGTTTTATCATTTCTTATTGTGTTGTCACATTTTTGTTGTACTATTGCACTATGAACGAACGAAAAAATGGCTGATATCGAAAAAAGTGTCCAAGGAATAGAAAAGCAACTGAAATCCCTCAACAGAGGAAAGTCCACTGGACCTGACGGGATGTTGTTGTTGTGGTCTTCAGTCCTGAGACTGGTTTGATGCAGCTCTCCATGCTACTCTATCCTGTGCAAGCTTCTTCATCTCCCAGTACCTACTGCAACCTACATCCTTCTGAATCTGCTTAGTGTATTCATCTCTTGGTCTCCCCCTACGATTTTTACCCTCCACGCTGCCCTCCAATACTAAATTGGTGATCGCTTGATGCCTCAGAACATGTCCTATCAACCGATCCCTTCTTCTGGTCAAGTTGTGCCACAATCTTGTCTTCTCCCCAATCCTATTCAATACTTCCTCATTAGTTATGTGATCTACCCATCTAATCTTCAGCATTCTTCTGTAGCACCACATTTCGAAAGCTTCTATTCTCTTCTTGTCCAAACTATTTATTGTCCATGTTTCACTTCCATACATGGCTACACTCCATACAAATATTTTCAGAAATGACTTCCTGACACTTAAATCTATACTCGATGTTAACAAATTTCTCTTCTTCAGAAACGCTTTCCTTGCCATGGCCAGTCTACATTTTACATCCTCTCTACTTCGACCATCATCAGTTATTTTGCTCCCCAAATAGCAAAATTCCTTTACTACTTTAGGTGTCTCATTTCCTAATCTAATTCCCTCAGCATCACCCGACTTAATTCGACTACATTCCATTATCCTCGTTTTGCTTTTGTTGATGTTCATCTTATATCCTCCTTTCAAGACACTGTCCATTCCGTTCAACTGCTCTTCCAGGTCCTTTGCTGTCTCTGACAGAATTACAATATCATCGGCAAACCTCAAGGTTTTTATTTCTTCTCCATGGATTTTAATACCTGCTCCGAATTATTCTTTTGTTTCCTTTACTGCTTGCTCAATATACAGATTGAATAACATCGGGGAGAGGCTACAACCCTGTCTTACTCCCTTTCCAACCACTGCTTCCCTTTCATGTCCCTCGACTCTTATAACTGCCATCTGGTTTCTGTACAAATTGTAAATAGCCTTTCGCTCCCTGTATTTTACCCCTGCCACCTTCAGAATTTGAAAGAGAGTATTCCAGTCAACATTGTCAAAAGCTTTCTCTAAGTCTACAAATGCTAGAAATGTAGGTTTGCCTTTCCTTAATCTTTCTTCTAAGATAAGTCGTAAGGTCAGTACTGCCTCACGTGTTCCAGTATTTCTACGGAATCCAAACTGATCTTCCCCGAGGTCGGCTTCTACTAGTTTTTCCATTCGTCTGTAAAGAATTCGTGTTAGTATTTTGCAGCTGTGACTTATTAAACTGATTGTTTGGTAATTTTCACATCTGTCAACACCTGCTTTCTTTGGGATTGGAATTATTATATTCTTCTTGAAGTCTGAGGGTATTTCGCCTGTCTCGTACATCTTGCTCACCAGATGGTAGAGTTTTGTCAGGACTGGCTCTCCCTAGGCCGTCAGTAGTTCCAATGGAATGTTGTCTACTCCGGGGGCCTTGTTTCGACTCAGGTCTTTCAGTGCTCTGTCAAACTCTTCACGCAGTATCGTATCTCCCATTTCATCTTCATCTACATCCTCTTCCATTTCCATAATATTGTCCTCAAGTACATCGCCCTTGTATAAACCCTCTATATACTCCTTCCACCTTTCTGCTTTCCCTTCTTTGCTTAGAACTGGGTTTCCATCTGAGCTCTTGATGTTCATACAAATGGTTCTCTTATCTCCAAAGGTCTCTTTAATTTTCCTGTAGGCAGTATCTATCTTACCCCTAGTGAAAAAAGCCTCTACATCCTTACATTTGTCCTCTAGCCATCCCTGCTTAGCCATTTTGCACTTCCTGTCGATCTCATTTTTGAGAAGTTTGTATTCCTTTTTGCCTGCTTCATTACCTGCATTTTTATATTTTCTCCTTTCATCAATTAAATTTAATATTTTTTCTGTTACCCAAGGATTTCTAAGAGCCCTGGTGTTTTTACCTCCTTGATCCTCTGCTGCCTTCACTACTTCATCCCTCAAAGCTACCCATTCTTCTTCTACTGTATTTCTTTCCCCCATTCCTGTCAATTGTTCCCATATGCTCTCCCTAAAACTCTGTACAACCTCTGGTTCTTTCAGTTTATCCAGGTCCCATCTCCTTAAATTCCCACCTTTTTGCAGTTTCTTCAGTTTTAATCTACAGGTCATAACCAATAGATTGTGGTCAGTCCACATCTGCCCCTGGAAATGTCTTACAATTTAATACCTGGTTCCTAAATGTCTTACCATTATATAATCTGATACCTTTTAGTATCTCCAGGGTTCTTCCATGTATACAACCTTCTATCATGATTCTTAAACCAAGTGTTAGCTATAATTAAGTTGTGCTCTGTGCAAAATTCTACCAGGCGGCTTCCTCTTTCATTTCTTAGCCCCAATCCATATTCACCTAAGTTTCCTTCTCTCCCTTTTCCTACACTCGAATTCCAGTCACCCATGACTATTAAATTTTCGTCTCCCTTCACTATCTGAATAATTTCTTTTATATCATCATACATTTCTTCAATTTCTTCGTCATCTGCAGAGCTAGTTGGCATATAAACTTGTACTACTGTAGTAAGTGTGGGCTTCGTGTTTATCTTGGCCACAATAATGCGTTCACTATGCTGCTTGCAGTAGCTTACCCGCATTCCTATTTTCCTATTCATTATTAAACCTACTCCTGCATTACCCCTAATTGACTTTGTGTTTATAACCCTGTAGTCACCTGACCAGAAGTCTTGTTCCTCCTGCCACCGAACTTCACTAATTCCCACTATATCTAACTTTAACCTATCCATTTCCCTTTTTAAATTTTCTAACCTACCTGCCCGATTAAGGGATCTGACATTCCACGCTCCGATCCGTAGGACGCCAGTTTTCTTTCTCCTGATAACGACATCCTCCTGAGTAGTCCCCGCCCGGAGATCCGAATGGGGGACTATTTTGCCTCCGGAATATTTTACCCAAGAGGACGCCATCATCATTTAATCATACAGTAAAGCTGCATGCCCTCGGGAAAAATTACGGCCGTAGTTTCCCCTTGCTTTCAGCCGTTCGCAGTACCAGCACAGCAATGCCGTTTTGGTTATTGTTACAAGGCCAGATCAGTCAATCATCCAGACTGTTGCCCTTGCAACTACTGAAAAGGCTGCTGCCCCTCTTCAGGAACCACACGTTTGTCTGGCCTCTCAACAGATACCCCTCCGTTGTGGTTGTACCTACGGTACGGCCATCTGTATCGCTGAGGCACGCAAGCCTCCCCACCAACGGCAAGGTCCACGGTTCATGGGGGATACCAATTCGATTCTACACAGAGTACGCGAAAGAACTTGCCCCCCTTCTTACAGCCATGTACGCGAGTCTCTAGAGGAACGGAAGGTTACAAGTGATAGGAAAAAAGCACAGGTAGTTCCAGTTTTCAGGAAGGGTCGTCGAACAGATGCGCAAAATAGGCCTATATCTCTGACATCGCTCTGTTGCAGAATTTTAGAACATGTTTTTGCTCGCGTATCATGTCATTTCTGGAAACCCAGAATCTACTCTGTGGGAATCAACATGGATTCCGGAAACAGCGATAGTGTGAGACCCAACTCGCTTCATTTGTTCATGAGACCCAGAAAATATTAGATCAAGGCCCCCAAGTAGATGCCGTTTTCCTTGACTTCCGGAAGGCGTTAGATACAGTTCCGCACTGTCGCCTGATAAACAAAGTAAGAGGCTACGGAATATCAGACCAGCTGTGTGGCTGGATTGAAGAGTTTTTAGCAGACAGAACACAGCATGTTGTTCTGAATGGAAAGACGTCTACAGACGTTAAAGTAACCTCTGGCGTGCCACAGGGGAGTGTTACGGGACCATTGATTTTCACAATACATATAAATGACCTAGTAGATAGTTGGAAGTGCCATGCGGCTTTTCGCGGATGATGCTATAGTATACAGAGAAGTTACAGCATTAGAAAATTGCAGAGAAATGCAGGAAGATCTGCAGCGGATAGGCACTTGGTGCAGCGAGTGGCAACTGACCCTTAACACAGACAAATGTAATGTATTGCGAATACATAGAAAGAAGGGGCCTTTATTGTATGATTATATTATAGCGGAACAAACACTGGTTGCAGATGCTTATGTAAGGTATCTGGGAGTATGCGTACGGAACGATTTGATGTGGAATGATCATATAAAATTGTTGGTAAGGCGGGTGCCAGGTTGTGATTAATTGGGAGAGTCCTTAAAAGATGTAGTCCATCAACAAAGGAGGTGGCTTACAAAACACTCGTTCGACCTGTACTTGAGTATTGCTCATCAGTGTGGGATCCGCACCAGGTCGGGTTGACGGAGGAGATAGAGAAGATCCAAAGAAGAGCGGTGCGTTTCGTTACAGGATTATTTGGTAAGCGTGATAGCGTTACAGAGATGTTTAGCAAACTCATGTGGCAGACTGCAAGAGAGGCGCTCTGCATCGCGGTGTAGCTTGCTGTCCAGGTTTAGAGAGGGTGCGTTTCTGGATGAGGTATCGAATATATTGCTTCCCCCTACTTACACCTCCCGAGGAGATCACGAATGTAAAATTAGAGAGATTCGAGCGCGCACGCAGGCTTTCCGGCAGTCGTTCTTCCCGCGAACCATACGTGACTGGAACAGGAAAGAGAGGTAATGACAGTGGCACCCAAAGTGCCCTCCGCCACTCACCGTTGGTTGGCTTGCGGAGTACAAATGTAGATGTATGAGACAAGTGTTTAACAAAGCCGAGCAGATTTAATCTAGCGTGGGTATTTTGGCTGAATTAATAGCAGCATTCAGTTGGAACTTAAATAGTGGCAACTATTCGTTCACAACCGGTACAAAAGAGCTACATGTTTTCACCTGTTACTGTCCTTCAAAGTAGTCACCAGCGTTGTGTAGAACTCGTTGCCAGCGATGTGGAAGGGGAATTGTACCGTTAGCAGAGCCTGTTCTGTTGGTGGTGCTAATGGAACGGTCGAAAGTTATTATTAAGATTCTCGTGTGTGACTGTCATGGTGTTACCCTAACGCATTACGTTCCTCCTCGGCAGACCGCGAATGCACAGTATACTGTTCGTTTTTGGAGCATCACCTGCGAACAGCTTTGCGTAAGAAGCGGCGACACTTTCTGCTCAACCCACCCATCATTTTGCACGACAATGTGCGGGCGCATACAGCACAAGCTGTGGCTGCTCTGTTCGGTCGATGGGATTGGGCAATACTGTACCATCCACCATACTTTGATTTGATTCCGAAGATGAAGGAACCACTTCGTGGCATTCGCTTCAGAACTGTTCCAGAGATTAGACAGGCAGCAGAACGCTCCATTTGCAGTATATTCAGAACAGGCCCTGCTTACGGTATACTAAGCCTTCCACATCGCTAGCAACGGGTTCTACACAACGCTGGTGACTAGTTTGAAGGGCAGTAACAGGTCCAAACATGTAACGGTTTTGTAACGGTTTTGTAACGGTTTTGTAACGGTTTTGTAACGGTTTTGTAACGGTTTTGTAACGGTTTTGTAACGGTTTTGTAACGGTTTTGTAACGGTTTTGTAACGGTTTTGTAACGGTTTTGTAACGGTTTTGTAACGGTTTTGTAACGGTTTTGTAACGGTTTTGTAACGGTTTTGTAACGGTTTTGTAACGGTTTTGTAACGGTTTTGTAACGGTTTTGTAACGGTTTTGTAACGGTTTTGTAACGGTTTTGTAACGGTTTTGTAACGGTTTTGTAACGGTTTTGTAACGGTTTAACGGTGTAACGGTTTTGTAACGGTTTTGTAACGGTTGCGAATAAATATTTGCCACTATTTAAGTTCCAACCCTGGTACATTAAAAAAAATTGCTAAGTTATTTTGCAGTTCGATACCTTCATCCATCAACGATGCTTTCATGTAAACAAAACTGTCACCAAGAAATCTGAGTGTGCAACCAACGCTGCCTGATAAAACCAGTTATGTAGACTACTGGCTATTGAAATTTCAGTACGATGTAAGTGGCATAAAAGAAACGTGAAATACGTGCCTCGACAAGCAGATATCATTTCATATACCTCCCGAGGAGATCACGAATGTAAAATTAGAGAGATTAGAGCGCGCACAGAGGCTTTCAGACAGTCGTTCTTCCCGCGAACCATATGCGACTGGAACAGGAAAGGGAGGTAATGACAGTGGCACGTAAAGTGCCCTCCGCCACACACCGTTGGGTAGCTTGCGGAGTATAAATGTAGATGTAGAAAACAATAGATACAGAATAATAACAACTGTGAAACTTCCTGCCAGATTAAAACTGCGTGCCGGACCAAGACTCGAACTCGGGACCATTGCCGAGTTCGAGTCTCGGTCCGGCACACAGTTTTGATCTGCCAGGAAGTTTCATATCAGCGCACACTCCGCTGCAGAGTGAAAAATCTCATTCTAATACCATCTGTGTTTGCATATAAGGACAGGTATTGCAACTGTTTCCCCTTCAGAAATCGCACTTGAATGTTTATGAGAAGACCCTGTTACTCCTCGCAGGAGGATCGTGGCCTCTGCAGACTGCTGTTTATTGATCTAAGATACTGATGCTCGTTGTCCTGGGTTGCACGACTGTTATGCAAATATGATACCTATGGGCTCAGAAGGGCTGTACTCAATGCCGTGCAGGACCTCAGCGGCGATGTGTCTAGCGCCTTAGAAGATATGTGTTGCTGGGCAGTGTAGGATCGTACGGCCCTATCACGTACTTCAAGTCAGGAACTGGATTTGTTGGTAGCAACGTCTGGAGAGTCATGAGCGGTCAGCACCCTGACTCTTGCTACGGCTTGCCTTGTTGTGGCAGCAGAGAGAGGAAGGGCGGGCAGTGGCGCGCCGTCAACACTGGGCACAGAAAGGAACCACGTCGTCTTTTCAGACGAATCATAGATCTACGCATAGCGTCGCAATGGACGTATCCATGTGCGATGGCACCAAGGAAACAAACATGGCCAAATTGTACTGGTCATCATCATAAACCCCCGCTCTTGGCATGGTGGTTTAGGGTACCATTGGATACACAAGTCATCTCTCTATCTAGTAGTCGGTAATATGGACAGTAGCCATTACATTTACAACAAGTTAACGTCGTTGGCTGCGCACTCTCTCCGAAGTCTTCAGAGCGTTATCTTTCAGCAAGATACCGCAAGACCGCATGTTGCCCGTGCTTGTCCTGCCTTACCGCGATACAGTGTGTGTTCCACTGTTGCACTGCCCAGCACTTCTCCAAATGGCTCTGAGCTCTATGGGACTTACCATCCGAGGTCATCAGTCCCGTAGAACTTAGAAATACTCAAACCTAACTAACCTAAGGACATCACACACATCCATGCCCGAGGCAGGATTTGAACCTACGACCGTAGCGGTCGCGTGGTTCAAGACTGAAGCGCCTAGAACCGCTCGGCCACACCGGCCGGCACTTCTCAAGATCTCTTCCCCACTGTATAACTGAAGAATCCACCGAAGACGAAAGCAGTGTGGAAGATAGAGATTTCAGCAATAAAACGGCGTTTCAGTTTATATAACAAAGATTTACATACTTATTGCGGATAATAGCTATACCAACAACAGTGTATGGCGTGAAATGTTTCCTCTTAGATGTTGACCGTGTAAACAAGTGCAGTCATAGAGAACACCTGCAAAGCACGTAAAAATATTCAGACTTTCTTTCGCATCCTCTGTAATTGTTAACGATGTTTCGCTCTGCGTTAAATAAATTTATAATCGCTGCATTAATTTCGAATTGCCCTGTACTTTGACAGGCTCGTCATCCAGGAAATGATAGTTCGCAATGATAAGACACCACATAACGAACATGTTTTTAGCTGGCTTTAGGCTTGTGCGAAACCAGACGCGTGTGCTTACTGCATCGGCCGTTCACAATGAGCAGCAATTATCGCGCGCAGCTGCTCGTTCCGGCTGCAGACCTAGCCTAGGAGCCTCTCGCTGTTAATCCTGACGAGACAGATGTTGCACTCTAACGGTTTCCGGCGTCGACAGCCTGTCCTCTGTAACTTTGTATTGGCGGGCTGCACCTTTCAGCAACATCAGCTGTGCTCTTTATTCAGACACTGTCGCTTTAGTGACTTCACTGTATGACACACGATCTCCATTCGTCGAACACAGCTTTGTATTTCACCCTCACCCATAGTTCACAATTCTATTGTTCTGGTATCGGATAGATGTCCATTCAGAACTTCTTTTTTACGTAACACATAAATGTTTCATACAGTGCGCTCTCCAATAGTAATGGGCAATAACAGTATCATAACCGAATGCATGTGAATCAGTCCTGTGTGTGTGTGTGTGTGTGTGTGTGTGTGTGTGTGTGTGTGTGTGTGTGCACGCGCTGTACAGAATGTGATAGACTGCTGCCCCACTCCTCCCACCCTCCCTCGCACAAAAATCCTTTCCAGTGCCACTTACGTTAAAAAAATGGCAGTTTTTAAAATAAGTAAGCTTCGTATAACGTCGAAGATTTTTTCGACGCATTGTTTTAAAAAACATTGTCAGTGTTCAGATTTCGTCAAAACTCGAGCTTTCTAAAATCGTCACAATGTTCGTCAGGAGATGTAGTATTTCGTGATAATCTTCGAAAGGTCGAGTTTCGACGTGGTGTGAATACAAGATTTTGTACAAGCGCCGTTCTTATTCAAAGACAAATAAAACTATTCGTAACAAAAAAGGCGACAAATGCTGACAAAATCCGTGACTTCCAATACGCTTCGAAATGAGCCCCTTTCAAAGTTAAAGGTTTATCAAAATCTCTCGCACAGCATAGACCTATACTATAGAGTAACTACAAAATGGAGGCCACGCTTTTTCTAAAAACTGTAAAAGAACTAATGCATACTGTTACAGACCAATGTAGTCAATGTATATTCGAGAAACCTGGTGCATATACGAGGTGCATTAAAGTTCTAAGGCCTCCGATTTTTTTCTAATTAACTACTCACCCAAAATCAATGAAACTGGCGTTACTTCTCGACGTAATCGCCCTGCAGACGTACACATTTTTCACAACGCTGACGCCATGATTCCATGGCAGCGGCGAAGGCTTCTTTAGGAGTCTGTTTTGACCACTGGAAAATCGCTGAGGCAATAGCAGCACGGCTGGTGAATGTGCGGCCACGGAGAGTCTTTCCCCCCAGGGGGTCCACAACTCTTTTGTGGATACGTGCGTAGCGAGCACGGGACCCCGAGCTAATGTCGCCTTCCTTCCTTTCCGGGCTGCATACCTTCCCATTCCGCATCCTTCCCCATCCCTATCTTCGCCCCTCCTCCCCTCACCTCTGGCTCTTTCCTTCCCTTTCTCCCCATCTGGGAGTATGGTTTGTGCCTACGTCCGGAGACGGACGCTCGTAAATGTACTGCATCCTTTGCCTTCCTTGCTTTTATGTCTTCTTCCTTCCTTTGTCCTTCTCTGTCTTCTTCCTTCCTTTGTCCTTCTCTGTCTTCTTCCTTCCTTTGTCCTTCTCTGTCTTCTTCCTTCCTTTGTCCTTCTCTGTCTTCTTCCTTCCTTTGTCCTTCTCTGTCTTCTTCCTTCCTTTGTCCTTCTCTGTCTTCTTCCTTCCTTTGTCCTTCTCTGTCTTCTTCCTTCCTTTGTCCTTCTCTGTCTTCTTCCTTCCTTTGTCCTTCTCTGTCTTCTTCCTTCCTTTGTCCTTCTCTGTCTTCTTCCTTCCTTTGTCCTTCTCTGTCTTCTTCCTTCCTTTGTCCTTCTCTGTCTTCTTCCTTCCTTTGTCCTTCTCTGTCTTCTTCCTTCCTTTGTCCTTCTCTGTCTTCTTCCTTCCTTTGTCCTTCTCTGTCTTCTTCCTTCCTTTGTCCTTCTCTGTCTTCTTCCTTCCTTTGTCCTTCTCTGTCTTCTTCCTTCCTTTGTCCTTCTCTGTCTTCTTCCTTCCTTTGTCCTTCTCTGTCTTCTTCCTTCCTTTGTCCTTCTCTGTCTTCTTCCTTCCTTTGTCCTTCTCTGTCTTCTTCCTTCCTTTGTCCTTCTCTGTCTTCTTCCTTCCTTTGTCCTTCTCTGTCTTCTTCCTTCCTTTGTCCTTCTCTGTCTTCTTCCTTCCTTTGTCCTTCTCTGTCTTCTTCCTTCCTTTGTCCTTCTCTGTCTTCTTCCTTCCTTTGTCCTTCTCTGTCTTCTTCCTTCCTTTGTCCTTCTCTGTCTTCTTCCTTCCTTTGTCCTTCTCTGTCTTCTTCCTTCCTTTGTCCTTCTCTGTCTTCTTCCTTCCTTTGTCCTTCTCTGTCTTCTTCCTTCCTTTGTCCTTCTCTGTCTTCTTCCTTCCTTTGTCCTTCTCTGTCTTCTTCCTTCCTTTGTCCTTCTCTGTCTTCTTCCTTCCTTTGTCCTTCTCTGTCTTCTTCCTTCCTTTGTCCTTCTCTGTCTTCTTCCTTCCTTTGTCCTTCTCTGTCTTCTTCCTTCCTTTGTCCTTCTCTGTCTTCTTCCTTCCTTTGTCCTTCTCTGTCTTCTTCCTTCCTTTGTCCTTCTCTGTCTTCTTCCTTCCTTTGTCCTTCTCTGTCTTCTTCCTTCCTTTGTCCTTCTCTGTCTTCTTCCTTCCTTTGTCCTTCTCTGTCTTCTTCCTTCCTTTGTCCTTCTCTGTCTTCTTCCTTCCTTTGTCCTTCTCTGTCTTCTTCCTTCCTTTGTCCTTCTCTGTCTTCTTCCTTCCTTTGTCCTTCTCTGTCTTCTTCCTTCCTTTGTCCTTCTCTGTCTTCTTCCTTCCTTTGTCCTTCTCTGTCTTCTTCCTTCCTTTGTCCTTCTCTGTCTTCTTCCTTCCTTTGTCCTTCTCTGTCTTCTTCCTTCCTTTGTCCTTCTCTGTCTTCTTCCTTCCTTTGTCCTTCTCTGTCTTCTTCCTTCCTTTGTCCTTCTCTGTCTTCTTCCTTCCTTTGTCCTTCTCTGTCTTCTTCCTTCCTTTGTCCTTCTCTGTCTTCTTCCTTCCTTTGTCCTTCTCTGTCTTCTTCCTTCCTTTGTCCTTCTCTGTCTTCTTCCTTCCTTTGTCCTTCTCTGTCTTCTTCCTTCCTTTGTCCTTCTCTGTCTTCTTCCTTCCTTTGTCCTTCTGTCTTCTTCCTTCCTTCGTCCTTCTCTTTTCCTTAACTCTTCTCTTTCCCTTTTCTCCGCTGCGGCGTTTGAGACCTCTCTTCCTTCCTTTCCCTTTCTCTTTCTTCCTCCCTGTGCGTGTCTGAAGGCCGACCCACGCCCTTCGTGCGTAGCCGGTGACGGGGTAACGCGTAATTCCCCGCCCCGGGTAGACAGGTAGGACACGTACGTACCCCCTGGTAACGGCCAGGCCCAGGGAGGGGTGATTACCCGAGCTGATACCTTCCGAAAATGCCGATTGGTCCCTCCGTCCGTATGTCGGGAGGTGTGACCTGAGGTGTGAACAATCACCTAAGGCGGGAGTGCCCTCAGAGAGGGCCCCCACAAGGGAGGAGCGCGCCATCGGAGACGCCGGTAATCATGGGGGATTCTTCCGCAATGGTTTCCTCACCTTCCACTAAGTCTGCTCACAAACGTAAGTATACTGAGTCTCAGCCACAGACGATTCTTCCATCGTTGCCACAGTTCCTTGTTGTTTCTCGGTCTGATGAAGGTCACGACTTCTCCACGGTCAACCCTTTCATTATTCAGAAAGGTGTCGACGCAATATCAGGTCCTGTAAAGTCTTGTTCCAGATTACGGAATGGCACCCTGTTGTTAGAAACACACAGTGCCCTCCAGGCACAAAAATTGCTGCGTACTTCTCTGCTCCACACCTTCCCTGTCCGGGTGGAACCGCACCGTACCTTAAATTCCTCGCGTGGAGTCGTTTATACACGCTCCCTCGATGGATTGTCTGACGAAGAAATTCAGCACTATCTGTCTGACCAGGGCGTAACGGCAGTTCATAGAGTAATGAAACGGGTTGACACGAACATCATTCCAACCCGCACTGTCTTCTTGACATTTGACACAGTTCAACTCCCATCGAAAATCAAAGCAGGCTATGAGATAATTTCCATTCGCCCTTACGTCCCAAACCCTACGCGTTGCTATCGATGTCAGCGGTTCAATCACACCAGCCAGTCCTGTTCCAATCCAGCCAAATGTGTTACGTGTGGCAAGGATGCCCATGAGGGTGCTTGTCCACCTCCATCCCCTCGCTGCATCAACTGTACGGGTGACCACGCTGCTTCCTCTCGAGATTGCCCCGTTTTTAAGGACGAGAAGCTCATCCAGGAAATAAGGGTGAAGGAAAAGGTGTCGACCTTTGCTGCTCGAAAATTATTCGCCAGTCGCAAGCCCACCGTGCCTCAGACAGGAAAATACAGCACTGTCCTTGCTTCTCCTCGGCCAACAAAGGAGGCGGCCACGCAGACTTGCGACCTCACCTTTAGTACCACGGTCGTCAGATCGGCCAGCGCAAAGATCGCTCGTTCAACCTCACCACTTTCGCCTGCCCACTCTATGGCTCACCCTTCGTCGGGTTCTGCTACATCTCTAGCCCAAAAGTCGGACGCCAAGTCTTCGAAAAAAGAGCATACTCGTGAAGAGTTTTTACGTACCGCAACTTCACAACCATCGGTTCCTTCTTCATCTAAACCACATTCTTCCAAGAAGGCTACAAAGAAACCCAGTTCCTCTCCTTCTCCGCCAAGGCGTGCCCCCTCTACAGCACCACCTGGCGGAAATCGCCCTCGGCCATCTTCTGTGTCGCCGAGGCGCACTGCTGGTGGCCGGTCAACCGGCCGATCGCTGGTGGCAGGGACTGCTCCTGACCAACCTATGGATCAGGATCTTCTGCCTTCGGCTGAATGCCATTCCATGCTGTCGGTTGCTAGCTCCGAGCAGTCTTTGAGTTGACAGCAACTTTGGTCACATTCCTCCATTTTCTTTTCACCCCATGTCCATTATCCACTGGAATATCCGCGGCATTCGAGCCAATCGGGATGAATTGTCGGTCCTCTTACGCTCCTACTCGCCGGTCATCTTCTGTCTTCAGGAAACAAAGCTGCGTCCCCATGACCGCTTTGTTCTCCCTCACTTTCAGTCCGTCCAATATGACCTCCCCTCTGTTGAAGGCACTCCAGCCCATGGAGGACTCATGATTCTTCTCCATGATACTCTCCATTATCACCCAATCCCCTTAAACAGTTCCTTCCAAGCTGTCGCCGTCCGTCTTTCCCTTTCTGGATACACGTTCTCTCTTTGTACTGTATACATTCCATCATCCACACCAATGGTACGAGCTGATCTCCTTCATCTTCTTGGTCAGCTTCCACCCCCCTATTTGCTGGTTGGGGACTTCAATGCCCACCACCCGCTTTGGGGATCTCCACTTCCTTGTCCCCGTGGCTCCATATTGCTAGACGTCTTCCACCACGCGGATCTGCCTCAACACTGGGGTCCCCACATTTTTGTCTGCCTCCACGACAACCTTCTCTCATTTGGACCTTGCAGTCGGTACTGTTCCGCTAGCTCGGCGCTTCGAATGGTTCGCCCTTGATGATACTCGAGTGACCACTTTCCATGTGTCCTTAGACTGCAGCCTCAACTGCCATATATGCGCCCGCGACGCTGGAAGTTTGCCCAAGCCGATTGGACACTTTTTTCGTCTCTCGCGGCATTCGATGACCGTCGCTTTCCCAGCGTCGACGATGAGGTCACACACATTACCGACGTTATCCTTACAGCTGCGGAACGTTCAGTACCACGCACCTCCGAATTGCCCCGGCGCCCCCCAGTTCCTTGGTGGAACGAGGCATGCCGTGACGCAATACGTGAGCGGCGACGTGCTCTTCGCATTTTCCGTCACCATCCTACTTTGGCCAACTGTATCCGCTATAAGCAGCTCCGTGCGCGATGCCGTCGCGTCATCCGCGATAGCAAGAAGGCAAGCTGGAAATTCTTTATTAGCTCATTTAACACCTTCACTCCCTCCTCGGAAGTTTGGAGTCGGCTTCGACGGTTCTCAGGCGCGCCTAGTTCCTCCCCGGTCTCTGGGCTCACTGTCGCGCATGATACCTTAGTGGACCCCGTCGCAATTTCTAACTCGTTGGGTCAGCACTTTGCTGAGATTTCGAGCTCTTCAAATTACCCGCCAGCGTTTCTCCCGAAGAAACGTGCAGCGGAAGTGCGACCTCTTGCTTTCTTCTCTCAAAATCACGAAAGCTACAATACTGTTTTCTCCATGCGGGAACTCCAACATGCCCTCTCATCTTCTCGCTCCTCCGCCCCAGGACCGGATGGTATCCATGTCCAAATGTTGCTGCATTTATCAACCCCTAGTCTGCGTTACCTCCTTCGCCTTTATAATCGAATTTGGACCGACAGTACCTTTCCCAAACGGTGGCGGCAAGCGATTGTCGTTCCCGTTCCGAAACCTGAAAGGACAAACATCTCCCCTCTAGCTATCGCCCCATTTCTCTCACGAGTAGTGTCTGTAAGGTTTTGGAGCGTATGGTGAATTACCGTTTAGCTTGGTGGCTGGAATCCCGCAGTCTTTTAACACCAGCCCAATGCGGATTTCGGAAGCATCGTTCTGCAGTTGACCATCTTGTTGCTCTCTCCACTTATATCATGAACAATTTTCTCCGGAAACGCCAAACGGTAGCAATATTTTTTGATCTGGAGAGAGCATACTATACCTGTTGGAGGACAGGCATCTTCCGCACACTGTTCTCTTGGGGCTTTCGAGGCCGGCTGCCCCTTTTTCTTCGCGAATTTATGGCAGAGCGCACTTTTCGGGTGCGGGTGAACACTGCTCTCTCCCGTACTTTCACCCAAGAAAACGGGGTACCCCAGGGCTCCGTGCTGAGTGTTGTACTGTTTGCCATTGCCATCAATCCAATTATGGATTGTCTCCTTCCTGATGATGTCTCGGGCTCCCTCTATGTGGACGATTTTGCGATCTACTACAGCTCTCAACGGACCAGCCTTCTTGAACGACGTCTTCAAGGATGTCTCGATCGCCTCCACTCGTGGAGCATCGAAACCGGCTTCCGTTTCTCACCCAGTAAGACCGTCTGTGTCAATTTTTGGCGACGGAAGGAGTTTCTTCCGCCCTCCTTACATCTAGGTCCTGTCAACCTTCCGTTTGCAGACGTCGCTAAATTCTTGGGTCTTATGTTTGACAGAAAACTGTGCTGGTCCTCCCACGTTTCCTATCTTTCGGCTCGCTGTCTGCGATCGCTTAACACCCTCCGTGTCCTGAATGGTACCTCCTGGGGAGCGGACCGAGTGGTCCTTCTCCGCCTCTATCGCGCCTTAGTGCGCTCGAAATTGGATTATGGAAGCATAGTCTACTCCTCTGCTCGGCCGTCTATTCTTCGGCGTCTCGACTCTATCCACCACCGTGGATTACGTTTAGTGTCTGGAGCTTTTTACACTAGCCCTGTGGAAAGCCTTTATGCTGAGACTGCTGAACCTCCGCTGTCCAATCGGCGAGCAGTCCTCCTGAGTCGTTATGCTAGCCATCTGTCTTCCATGCCTGCTAATCCAGCCCATGACCTTTTTTTCGACGCCTCCTTTGATGTAGGGTATGCAGGCCGCTCCTCCTCCCTACTACCCCCGGGAGTCCGCTTCCGTCAATTGCTCCATTCTCTTTCCTTCCGCTTTCCGAAAACCTTTTTGACAACTTGGGGTACAGCACCGCCTTGGCTCCGTCCCCGGATCTGCCTGCTCCGTGACCTTTCTCAATTTCCCAAGGATGGTACCCCTACACTTGTTTATCGTCGGGCATTTGCTGCTCTATGTGCACAAATGACGGACGCCACATTTATTTACACCGACGGCTCGAAAACATCATTAGGTGTAGGGAGTGCCTATATTGTTGGCGACACCCCAAATCGCTTTCGACTTCCCGACCAGTGTTCGGTTTATACTGCGGAGCTTTACGCTGTTCTCCAGGCTGTCCACTACATCCGCCGCCATCAGCGGATACAGTACGTTATCTGCTCCGATTCTCTCAGCTCTCTCCTCAGTCTCCAAGCTCTTTACCCTGTGCACCCTCTGGTCCACCGGATTCAGGACTGTCTGCGCTTGCTCCACCTGGGGGGCGTCTCGGTGGCATTCCTCTGGCTCCCGGGACACGCTGGTATCTGTGGGAATGAGGCGGCCGATATGGCGGCCAAGGCTGCAGTCTCTCTTCCTCGGCCAGCTATTCAGTCGCTTCCCTTCACCGATCTACGGAGCGGTTTATGTCGCCAAGTTGCTCATTTATGGAATGCGCATTGGTCAACACTTCCCCGTAATAAATTGCGGGAAGTGAAAGCCCTTCCTTGCGCTTGGACCTCTTCCTCCCGCACGCGTCGTCGGGAGGAGGTAATTTTAGCTAGACTCCGGATAGGGCACTGTCTTTTTAGCCATAGACATCTTTTAAGCGGTGATCCTCCTCCACTCTGTCCCCACTGCTCTCAGCCGTGGACGGTCAGACACCTTTTAATTGAATGCCCCTATTTTAATCCGTTACGCTCCCGTCTACAGCTATCGCCTGATCTATCGTCGATTTTAGCAGATGACACGCGCTCAGCCGACCGCGTTCTCCAGTTTATTAGTGACAGTGAAATGACGTCAGTCATTTGAAGTTTTTTTTTTGGGGACAACCACCCCCTGTCTGTGGTGGATTTTTAAGCATTCTTTCTTTTAGTTTCTCCAATTTTACGAGTTTGTTCCCATTGCTGCTGGTTTTAAATTTCGGTTTTTTACTGTCTTAAGTCACGGGCTGGGCGCTAATGACCATAGAAGTTTTGCGCCCTAAAACCACAAAAAAAAAAAAACGGAGAGTCTTTCATTGTTGGAAAAAGCCAAAAGTCACTAGGAGCCAGGTCAGGTGAGTAGGGAGCATGAGGAATCACTTCGAAGTTGTTATCACGAAGAAACTGTTGCGTAACGTTAGCTCGATGTGCGGGTGCGTTGTCTTGGTGAAACAGCACACACGCAGCCCTTCCCGGACGTTTTTGTTGTAGTGCAGGAATGAATTTGTTCAAAACATTTTCGGAGGATGCACCTGTTACCGTAGTGCCCTTTGGAACGCAATGGGTAGGGATTACGCCCTCGCTGTCCCAGAACATGGACACCATCATTTTTTCAGCACTGGCGGTTACCCGAAATTTTTTTGGTGGCGGTGAATCTGTTTGCTTCCATTGAGCTGACTGGCGCTTTGTTTCTGAATTGAAAAATGGCATCCACGTCTCATTAATTGTCACAACCGACGAAAAGAAAGTCCCATTCATGCTGTCGTTGCGCGTCAACATTGCTTGGCAACATGCCATACGGGCAGCCATGTGGTCGTCCGTCAGCATTCGTGGCACCCACCTGGATGACACTTTTCGTATTTTCAGGTCGTCATGCAGGATTGCGTGCACAGAACCCACAGAAATGCCAACTCTGAAGGCGATCTGTTCAACAGTCATTCGGCGATCCCCCAAAACAATTCTCTCCACTTTCTCGATCATGTCGTCAGACCGGCTTGTGCGAGCCCGAGGTTGTTTCGGTTTGTTGTCATGCGATGTTCTGCCTTCATTAAACTGTCGCACCCACGAATGCACTTTCGACACATCCATAACTCCATCACCACATGTGTCCTTCAACTGTCGATGAATTTCAATTGGTTTCACACCACGCAAATTCAGAAAACCAATGATTGCACACTGTTCAAGTAAGAAAAACGTCGCCATTTTAAGTATTTAAAACAGTTCTCATTCTCGCCACTGGCGGCAAAATTCCATCTGCCGTACGGTGCTGCCCTCTCTGGGACGTATTGACAATGAATGCGGCCTCATTTTAAAACAATGCGTATGTTTCTATCTCTTTCCAGTCCGGAGAAAAAAAATCGGACGCCTTAGAACTTCAATGCACCTCGTACTAGTCTTCACCCTCATGACATTTACGGGAAAAAAGAAACTTGCGTCAAAGACTCAATGGACGTCCCAGTATTTTCGCTCATGGCATGTTAAAAATTACAGGTGTAGATTGAATAAATTCTGTCTTTCCAAATTTCCAAAACATGTTTGAGATTGTCACATGGTCAACCTTTAACCAAGATACTATGATAAGAAGTATTTTCGCAAAGATGTGACTCTTCAGCAGGAGCAAAAGTAACAAAGGACAGGCCACAGACAAGTACTACAGAACCACTAACGCTTTCAGTAACAGAATTGTTCATTGAAGCACTGTTACGAGAAAGGATAAAAAATAAATTTCGCAAATTGTGCGTGTACAGTAAAGTAAGAAGAAAATATAAATTTTTACGTAGTTTTGGGGGTATACAGGATGCTTAATCTAGTACACAGAGCTGCAACCTCTGGTAGCAACAAAGGAAAACGCATCGCCGCGTTTTGCGTTCTTAATGAATTCTGGTTGCCTCGGCTCCGGATATTCCGAGTACCGACCGATGAAACTGGTCCATAAAAAAAACAAGAGTCCCCTTGCTCTAGCTGGTTAACATGTAACATACGTCCTACCATCCTCTTACAGAAAAAGATTCCGTCGCGCTGTCCCCGCCTCTCTCTGTGACTGATGAGGTGCTCTTTATCCTCACCTTCTCTCTCTTTCAGACTTACAATATGTTTTTGTTAGCCAATACTGTCGTTTGCATATTTTTTTGCTGAGTTAAAACATTCAAAGGTGTCCCACCCTTTCATAGGCCCAGGACCGTGAGTCCCCAGTACGTCTTAGAGATGTACCGCGTGGTTATATTTAAATTTTCCCTATTTAACACGTTATAACACGGAAACTAACTACCGTAAGAGTACTAAACTTGGTAGCATTAATGTCCAGAGCATGTGGTGCATGATTTCCATGCGTCACAGCACCACCGCCCAGTTCCAACTATGGCCACCAGGTGATGTAATCAGTCATCATGATTCATAGTCTCTCACACTTGACCAATCGCGGTGCACTTGACGTGTCCACTTGAGCTTGGACAAAAGGAGCAGGACATTACTGTCGTAGCTCTATACTCAAAACAACAGTAATGCTGCAGGTGCACTTTGAGAATATCGCCGGCTGAAAGGATTACGGAAGGCTCCTCTTTCTCAGCTTGCTGTGCGGAGCATGATGAAGTTCAAATCAACTGGAGAATTGGGCGTCGTTCCGGGAAGAGGCCAACGACAGGTCGCACCACAGGTGCTGTGGCAGACAACGCTGCACGCAATTCCCGATCGTGAGGTAATGCGCGTGCTGTGTCACGACAGTTGAACATCCCGTGGTCCACTGTACGGAAGGTGCTTCGAACCATTCTCAAATGGCACCGTACAAGATCCATATCGTACAGCAGCTTGCATCACAGGACGCACGACGACGTGTTGGCTTCGCTCTCCACTTTCTCGCGAGGATTGGAGTTGACGAAGGCTGGCCCTGGACCGTCCTATGGACAGACGAAACTAATTTTTCTCTCTGACTGGTAAGGTCAACACACAGAATTGCCGAATGTAGGGATCTTCACCTCCAGTCACTTTGCATGAATTTCCTCAGTATGGTGGGCGTGCCACAGTATCGTGTGACTTCGTCTACGTTCATTATTGGCCCATTCTTTATTGAACAGGTTGGCGCTCAAGGACCAAAGACGTGAAGTGTGAGTAGCCAACGTGACTGCGTTATGCTTCACCATCATGTCATACCCACCCCACAGAAGCACTGAACTCAAGTTTTCATGCAAGATGTGGCCTCGCCCTACATCGCTCATGAAGTTCATCTGCTTCTCCGAAACACATCTGGAAACGATCGAATTATCAGCCGATCGTTTCCAAATGCTTGGCTGACACGATCACCTAATCTCAGTCCCTGTGATTTCTGGTTGTGGGGCTACCTGAAGGACAGGGTTTACCAGGGGAACATTCACACATGTGCTGATCTAAAGCGCAGCATATCAAGAGAGGTAGCCGCATACCTCCGGACATGCTTCGTCCTGCTGTGCAGAATGCAGTGCAGTCTTCTGGACACTTGTGGGCGCAATATTGAGCCCCTTTTGTATCAGTAATGCTACCGGTATGTAAGGATATGATGTATTGTAGCAGCACATTAAAACTGTTTCAATTGGTCCTGCATTATTTCTCTTCTCCATGTCCATGACATTAATGCTATCTAGTCTGTTACTCGTATGGTAATTCTCTGTGTTTTAACATGTTAAATAGGGAAAGTTTAATTATAACCACTCGCTATTTCTCTAGCTTTGGGTGTTTTCAGGAAAACCAGCCAGGTTTCTACATTTCGAACACAGTGGTGCCTTCTGCTAGAAAGCGAGCCGCCTCACTCCACTGCCAGGTCGTAAAAGGTTTCCGCCAGGAGTTTGCTCCACAGAGGCGTCACCTGCGTTTATACACAAGACCAGACGTCCCAGGGCGTCACCACAGAGAGCTGGCCAATGGCCCGTGGGCCATCGACCTGTAGCTCTCCCATGACGGTCCTTCCCCAAACTTCCTCTAAGGGGCAGCCGGCTCTACAGCCTTTGGCGATCCGCTTTCGATCTCACTGTGCAGAATGCTTTGAACTTTTTCTCACTTCTAGACTGGACTGGACTGATTTAGGGGGAGAGACCAAACAGCGAGGTCATCGGCCTCATTATATAGGGAAGGATGGCGAAGGAAGTCGGCCGTGCCCTGTTAAAGGAACAATCCCGGCACTTGCCTGAAGCGATTTAGGAAAATCACGGAAAGCCTAAATCAGGATGGCCGGAAGCGGGATTGAACCCTCGTCCTCCCAAATGAGAGTCCAGTGTGCTAACCACTGCGCCACCTCGCTCGGTCTCACTTTTAGAAGCCACGCAAATTGGAATTAATAGCAAAATAGTAAGGTTGCGTTATTCAGTTACTGACAATCGCTAGTGTTTGTTTCATACTCCTCGGTGTCAGATATTCCGATCAAAAGGAGTTTAATGAATTCGCATATGTTACATGACCGTTTCTCGAAAAACGGTCTCGTAACAATTTTCGTGTTAAGAGCTATCTGTTTTGCAGTTTAAATATTTCATAAGATACCTACTGTTGAACACCGCTACTGGCTGGTACTAACAGCAGATTTTTCTTATGAGACCTGTGTGTGTGTGTGTGTGTGTGTGTGTGTGTGTTCACATGGTGTGTCTCTTCTTATTTGTCTATGTACAGTGACTCACAAAATTATTCGTCCACCAGTGTTGTTTTATTTTTACTTCATTATATACAGGCATAACATATTACAGGAGTAGTCTCGGCACAAAATGGTATACGACTATGTAATAAATAACAGAACAGCATTTTGCCAACTTAAACAACATAAACAATAACACACAAAGAAATATTCCACTATCAAAGCCACAAAAGTTTTCGGGCGGCAAGTATAACAGTCAGAACTGTGTGCATTTTAATACCTTATATGCAGTCCTTTTTGCTTAATCACTTCTTCCAAGCGTTTAGACAAGCTGTTAACGAGACTTCGGTTATTAGCGGACTGATTTCTCGCCATTCTTCCAGTATTCGTTCCTTTAAAGCTTGTTTCGATATCACTGGCGTTTGTCGTACTTTTCGCTTCAATTCACTCAAAAGATTTTCTAGTGCAATTTTGTTAGTGCAATTATACAGCGTCCATAGTCTCACAATATCCGCTTTATGCTACGGATCATTGTGTTGATACAATTTGAACGTCCTCGAAAGCACGAAACTTGTAGCACTGTGCGGTAAGTTCTCTTTCAGGATGTTCAGATACTTATGCTTGTCCATTGTACCTTAAATGAATGCTAATTCGCCTACCACAGATGACGACGTGGAACCCAAATCATGACACATCCACCCCCGTATTTAACTGTGAGTTGCAGATGCTTCAATTGAAATTCTTCAGGTGGTTTTCTCCGTCATAGGTCTTCCGTTTGAGAACATCTACACTTGCCATTCGACAAAAATTGCTTCGTTCCACCAACTGACACTTTTATTTGCGTGCTGCTTCGCGAAGTCCAGTCGGTTTTTTTTCTATTCTTCTCATTTATAATAGGGTTTTTCCTTCTTACTCGACCATTATACCTCTCTCGTCTGATAATTCGTCGGACTGTTAAAGGGTGCGCGTCCTGCGGCAGCAATTTTCGTTACCAACAGCCTTGGATTTGTTTTAATTTTTATTATTACTTCGGCTTCCTCTCTACTACTCAACTTCTTTGGTTGCCCTGTTTTTGGTTTATCTTCAATTCTATCTTCTCTGTTGAATCTTGGTATAATGTCATCTACAGTACTTTTACTCATTTGTAACAGTGCGGCAATCTGTCTTTCGGAACGCCCTTTAGCGTGATGGAAAATAACAAGCTGTCTCTTCTCAAATTAAATTCCCTTTCCACTCCATCGGACTGTGCACCATGCGTGTTAACGACATGGAAACTCAGCACAGAATAAGCCTGCTCGGTCTACAGCTAGCTCCACCGCCGCCTATACGACATGTGGCCCAATAACAAAGTGACTGCGTGTTGTGGTGTCTTATAATGCAAATATATACTGCACGTAGTTAATATTATACAGCGACCTGCTTGTGGTACTCAGACCATATTCACACTACAGAATGGACCGGCAATTGCCTCTCGTGGACTTCAAAGGTTCGAAGAGAACTTCACATTTCAAGAACAATGAGGGTGGTCGAATACTTTTGTGATGCACTGTAGGTGTAGCCATCCCGACGAAGTATACGATGCAGACGTAACGACTGTTCATTTTCTCTCTCTCTCTCTCTCTCTCTCTCTCTCTCTCTCTCTCTCTCTCTCTCTCTCTCTGTGTGTGTGTGTGTGTGTGTGTGTGTGTGTGTGTGTGTGTGTGTGTGTGTGTGTGTGTGTGTGTTATCCCAGACATAAACATTATTGAGCTTAAGTGTATCTGTGATCTCTTGCAACGTGCTGCTCAGAAGCGAAACAAGACAAAAAAGTGTTACTTGATGATTTTGCCATTTGGGCAGTGAAATTACTGTCGATGATTGAAGTAGAGAGAATTAGTGTAAACTGGGCATAGCAAGAAAGATAAAGTACTACTTCCTAACATTTATACATCGTATAAATTAAATTCCCCTGCCGTGCCTTTCTACCTGTATGTGATGGCTAATCTCAGGAAGTACTGTAGGGATTCCGATACGGTTTTCGACATTTATACTCCGCAAGCCACCCAACGGTGTGTCGCGGAGGGCACTTTACGTGCCACTGTCATTACCTTCCTTTCCTGTTCCAGTCGCGTATGGTTCGCGGGAAGAACGACTGCCGGAAAGCCTCCGTCCGCGCTCGAATCTCTAATTTTACATTCGTGATCTCCTCGGGAGGTAAAAGTAGGGGGAAGCAATATATTAGATACCTCTCCAGGAACGCACCCCTCTCTAAACCTGGACAGCAAGCTACACCGCGATGCAGAGCGCCTCTCTTGCAGAGTCTACACAGGATGGTCTCGTTCACGAGGAAAGTTCGCTTATATCACTATATAAGTAGTAGTCGGGGCATTTGATTTTTACCACTGGGACCCAGTCAGCCTGAATGAACTTCCGATTATTAAAATATCGCTCGTGTGCCTCCTGCATGATTTTGAGACATTTATTTTATTGATAATAAAACATTCTCAAAAATCCTAGAGTCCCTGGGGCCACTATTTTGCCTGTATCAATGCAAATAACAGGAAATTTATATTATTGAAATCAGTCTTGGAGTCCTCAGGACCAATATCTTGCCAATACCAATGTCAATAACAGGCCGAAAAGTGGACGTCAAGCAGCTTGGACGAGAACAGAGCTTCTGAAAAGTGGTTCTACATTAGAATGTTGAAGATTATATGGGTAGATCAAATACCTAATATTGAAGTACTAAAGGGATTTGGCAAAGGGCCATGACGCAGTGATAACACTGGTTCCCGTCATATCACCGAAGTTAAGCACTGTTGGGCTGGGCTAGCACTTGCATGGACAACCATCCGGTCGCCCGAGTGCTGTTGGTGAGTGGGGTGCACTCAGCCCCTGTGAGGCAAACTGAGGGACTACTTGATTGAGAAGTAGCGGCTCCGGTCTCGGAAACTGACATACTGCCAGGAGAGCGGTGTGCCGACCACATGCCCCTCCACCGCATCCAGTGACGCCTGTGGTTGAGGATGACAAGGCGTCGGTCGTTTGTGTTGGGCCTTCATGGCCTGTTTGGACGGAGTTTAGTTTTCTATGCATTTTGGTAAATAAGAAATGTATGCTAGTAACCTGACTAAAAGAATTTTTTTCATAATGCGGGGCCACAGTCATAAAATATTTCTTTAAGGTCAGTACCGCCATTAGTCTGTTATTTACAGTATTACATTTACACAATCATGATTTCGGCTTCAAAGTGCCATTATGAAGTGCTTTAAGTGTTATAAATTGCCTAAAAGTCGAAACAAAGCCCCGGGAGTAGGTAACATCCCATTAGAACTACTGACAGCCTTGGGAAAGCCAGTCCTGGCAAAACTCTACCATCTGGTGAGCAAGATGTATGAGACAGGCGAAATACCCTCAGACTTAAAGAAGAATATAATAATTCCAATCCCAAAGAAATCAGGTGTTGACAGACGTGAAAATTGCCGAACTATCAGTTTAATTAGTCACGGCTGCAAAATACTGACGCGAATTCTTTACAGACGAATGGAAAAACTGGTAGAAGCCGACCTCGGGGAAGATCAGTTTGAATTCCGTAAAAATATTGGAACACGTGAGGCAATACTGACCCTACGACTTATCTTAGAAAATAGATTAAGAAAGGGCAGACCTACGTTTCTAGCCTTTGTAGACAGAGAAAGTTTTTGACAATGTTTACTGGAATACTCTTTCGAATTCTGAAGGTGGAAGGGGTAAAATAAAGGGAGTGAAAGGCTATTTACAATTTGTACAGCGACCAGAAGGCAGTTGAGTCGAGGGACATGAAAGGAAGCAGTGGTTTGGGAGTGAAACAAGGTTGTAGCCTATCCCGATGTTATTCAATCTGTATTTTGAGCAACCAGTAAAGGAAACAAAAGAAAATTTTGGAGTAGGAATTAAAATCCATGGAGAAGAAATAAAAACTTTGAGGTTCGCCAATGACAGTGTAATTCTGTCAGAGACAGCAAAGGATCTGGAAGAGCATCTCAACGGAATGGACAGTGTCTTGAAAGGAGGATATAAGATGAACATCAACAAAAGCAAAAACGAGGATAATGGAATGTAGTCGAATTAAGTCGGGTGATGTTGAGGGTATTAGATTAGGAAATGAGGCACTTAAAGTAGTAAAGGAGTTTTGCTATTTGGGGAGCAAAATAACTGATGATGGTCGAAGTAGAGAGGATATAAAATGTAGACTGGCAATGGCAAGGAAAGCGTTTCTGAAGAGGTATTTGTTAACATCTAGTATAGATTTAAGTGTCAGGAAGTCGTTTCTGAAAGTATTTGTATGGAGTGTAGCCATGTATGGAAGTAAAACGTGGACGATAAATAGTTTAGACAAAAAGAGAATATAAGTTTTCGAAATGTGGTGCTACAGAATAATGCTGAAGATTAGATCGGTAGATCACATAACTAATGAGGTATTGAACGGAATTTGGGAGAAATTTGTGGCAAAACTTGACTAGAAGAAGGGATTGGTTGATACATGTTCTGAGGCACCAAGGAATCACCATTTTAGTATTGGAGGGCAGCGAGGAGGGTAAAAACCGTAGAGGGAGACAGATGAATACACTAAACAGATTCAGAAGGATGTAGGTTGCAGTAGGTACTGGGAGATGAAGCTTGCACAGGATAGAGTAGCATGGAGAGCTGCATCAAATCAGTCTCTGGACTGAAGACAAACTGCCCAAGATGGCATACTGTCATATTAAAATACACTATTAGACACATTGTGTAAGGGTCGATGTTTCTGGCAGAGCGTACTGCTTTGTTTCGTTACTGAGTACACCATCTTTACTGAGCCATCTGTCATTCAGCCAAGATGGTGTACACAGTAACTAAACGGAGCTGTAGGCTCTGCCAGAAATACTGACCTTTAGACAGTGTTAATTAATTGAAACCCACAGCTGCCGACAGGTGTTGACATACCTTGATAGGGACAGCTGAAAATGTGTGCCCCGAACAGGACTCGAACCCGGGATCTCCTGCTTGCATGGCAGACACTATCCATCTGAGCCACCGAGGACACAGATGAATAGCGCGACTGCAGGAACTTGTCCCTTGCACGCTTCCCGTGAGACCCACATTCCCAACTGTCCACAATGTACATACGTAATGTTCCTAATACTTTGCTCATCCACTCATTACTCGCGCCCACTAAGGTTACTGTTCTTTAAGAGAACAGTTGCTATCTTCATACTTAGACAATGTCTGATCGAGTATTTTAATGACAGTATGCCGTCTTAAAAAATTTATAACACTTTAAATACTCGATAATGGCACTTTGAAACCGAAATCATGATTGTATAAGTGTGCAGCGCGGGATTAGCCGAGCGTTCTATGGCGCTGCAGTCATGGACCGTGCGGCTGGTCCCGGCGGAGGTTCGAGTCCTCCCTCGGGCATGGATATGTGTTTGTCCTTAAGATAGTTTAGGTTAAGTAGTGTGTAAGCTTAGGGACTGATAACCTTTCACACACATTTGAACATTTTTCTTGTGTAAGTGTAAATGTAAATGTAACACTGTAAATAAAAAAGTCTAATGGCGGTACCGACTTTAAAGTGATTAAAAGAAGGCATCGGCTGTCTGGACACATCCTGAGGCATCAATAAATCGTAAGTTTTGTAATGGAGGGAAGTTTAGAGGGAGATCAGCTTCAAATGGATTAGGTTGCAGTCGTTATTGGGAGATGAGAGGCTTGCACACTATGGGATACCATCGGGAGTTGCAGCCAACCTGTCTTCAGATTGGAGGCGACGACGACAATAACAATGTTGGGCTGTTTTGTGCTTGGATCGAAGCTGAAGTACTGTAACCTCCCCACAGATAAATAATATTTATAATAACCTCCCAACAGTAAAAAATATACAAGTACAGCATTAACATTCAGTGTTACCTAGCAACACATAAATTCCGTAACCTACCTGTAAAAAAAATGACTCATAGATAACCATTCCAATAATTGACTGTGAATTTAAAGTGGTAAATTTTGGACCTCAGCAGCGCTGCGTCATGGCCCTGAAAGATCATTCTGAATAAATTGAAAATTCCTACCTCAATAAGGTCGGCGGATAACGCGAGTATATCTGCTCCTATAAGAAATTTTTCTGGCACAGCTCAATGCAATGCTGGCAGATAGATTTGTCATGTATAAAAAGAAACAACTGATTTTTCTTTAGAATAATCAGGATGATCATGGATTGGAGTAAAATCGTTAAATTGAGTTGAATGATTGTCAAAAGTTAATTTTTATAAGTAAGATTATTATTAAGAGATTTCTTTTCAAAAGCATTTACATGGGACTCGATATAACAATACTACTTACGCGCGAGGCTGCTTTTACCTTATACTATGAACATCCCCTTAGAAAAATTAATGAATTACTGTGCTGATAAACATCTTATGTTATTTGATTTTCAAACAGCTGAGCAAAACTGAACGTACTCAGACATTCACTATAGCGACACACAATATTTTTAGCGCAACGCAATCTGACTTTGAGTAATCCCTACAAAAGAATGGCCCTGACTAACAATAACCTATACCTTTCATGAATTCTTACATCACAAAAATCTTAGTTACTCGAACTACCGCAGTACAGCGAGCGCCAATACTGCCAGCTAAATAAAAGATTCTAACTACTGAAGGCACTAACTTCTGATAGGCATAGTTAGCAAATGCAAGATTTTGATAGAGAACAAACAATGTATTTACCTTAATAGTGTTCAAAAGTCATATAAATAGCAGTTTGACATCCAGTCTTACAAATATACTGTCACTGATGGACACACCTCCAGATCAACCGCTCTCAAAACTCCATTCGTCTCCCCACATCCACCACTGCTGGCGGCCGTCCTCCAACTGCGCAACGCTACGCGCTGCTAACAGCCAACTGCCCAACACTACAATAGCGAATGTTACAACAATGCTAACCAGCCACAGACTGCACACAGCACAGCCAGTGATTTTCATACAGAGCGCTACGTGGCGTTAACAACATAAAAACCTAAACAGCCTACTTACAACTACAACGCTCAGGCACCGCCATCGCTCCACACGACCGGCCCAGCCAACACGATACACCAGACTGCTCGCTACTAGACTTGGCCACTGTTTCTATGTTTCGATACAGTGTATCGGTACGTGGAACTGTTTCAGTGTTTCGGGACGGCTGTGGTTCACTGTTTCGAAACAGTGGTGTTTCATTCCTCCCCTGTTTCTGATAACCACACCAGATTCGATCTCGAGCCAGACACAGAAACTGTATTGTTGTTACAAAATAAGGCTGTTTCAGTCCACCTGCGCTTGGAACGGACTAATTGTATCGAAACAGTGATGTTTCATTCCGCTCTGTGTCGTACGAGATTCGGGCTCGGCACAGATACTGAAACACAACATAACACTTCATGAAACATTTTCAAGTGTGTCGAATTCTTTTTGACAAGCAATAGAATGAAGCTTAAGATATCCGAAAATAAAGCTTCGTTTCTAGCTGACTGTCCTATTACGAAATGGCGTGACATCTGCTTTATAAACACTAACCAAACGCTGAAAAAACGCATACTATTCCCATTCAAAATAATATGTGAAAATCATTCGATTAAATTACTTTTTTATAACATACGCTTCTCTTTTAATGTACAGTAATCGTATTAAGAAACTCAAGAAAACCTACAACATTTTGAATAAAAAAAGGCTTAGAGTGACAGTTATTAGACTTATACATAAATTTGATCTAGGTATAGTTGCAAGCAATCTGTTTGACATATCACTGATGGTGTAATGGTGAATGGGAAGGGCTGGGAAGCATGGCGACTTTATAGTAAAGGTTCGAAACACCTTGAAAGACAAAATTTTTTTCTGTTATATTTTGTTATTTATTCGAATTATTTGGCGTTATTTGTGAGTCTATAGTCACTCTGCCTATTATCCACAATAATTCCCTTTGTGTGCATGGAAATTAGCAGGATGGGTATATTACCCATACTAACGGAATGTGGGAATCCCAGTAGGATATCCGTTGTTTATGCAGTTTGCTCCTACCTCCAGTTCCGTTCGTGGTGGCTCTTCTGTCTTCAGCTATGGCTGTCCTCAGCCAATTGAAAAGTATGAAAGTCACACAACACGAAAGCAGCGCATTTGCTGCAGGAAATACGAAACTGCCAACACGCCCAGGTGATAGTTTCATACTTTCTGCGAAATGATTAGCGCTCTCGCACCTCATTTGTGTTTATATGGACATACTTATACAGTAGACATTCAAGATGATAAAATGTGTACGCTCATTAATTACAAAACACAAACTGTTTCACTGCTTCGAAACAGCGTATCGAAACATTACATTGTACTGTTTCATTTGTTTCGAAGCAGTTACGTGTATCAGTTTGTCTATCTCTACTCGCTACTACTTGCTCCTACTGCCACTGCTCCTACTGCATACAACACTCTCTGGTCTGAGATTCTCTTGTAGCTTACATATCGCAGGCAGCGCGTGAGCAATCCATGGAAATTACACCTGCTCGAGTGCGCTAGCAATAAATTCCTTAGTCATGGACCTCTTACAGCACATGTGTCGACAATCCTCAGAGTGACCTATCTTCCGCTAGTGAGATTCGCAGCGTCACAAGCGGACCGCCGCCGCGGTGATGACCGAATTTCCAGAATGCCCGTGGTGACAAATGAGGACTGGAGAACTGGCGAGGCGCCCCATCCCAGGGCAAGGAGCGTGGCCTCAGCCCCTCGCCGCGGCACGTCGACGTCCGCGTCCCGGCCGGCCCTGCCGCTAATGGAATTATCCACTTGGCGGGCGCTCAATCTGGCCACATCCTGCCCGCCGCGCCGCGCCGCTGCAACGAGACACGTCCTCCCTACGGCGCGGCGCGGCTCGCCGAGGTGGCCTGATGGCTGCCGCCCGATGGCGCAGCTGATGAGCTAAACGCCGCGCCCAATCTCGCCCAATCTGTCTCCGCGAGCAGCCTCGCCACCTGCCCCCTCCCCCTCACCCCCAGTGACGCAGAAGCTGCGGGGCCTTCCCGTGCCCGCTGCCTCCAGACACTGCTGCTGCGCGCCTCGGCGGACGCGCGCGTGCGCGACTATAATCCTGACTACCGAAGAGCACTTCCCCCAGTGTGCCAGACCAGCAATCGAGTTCTCGAGGCTAGACTATCCTGTGCAAGCCTGCACATCTCTCCACAACTGCAACCTACGACAGACTGGCAAACTCTTCCATCTTTGGGATTTGCTTCACCAGTGATCGACCATTTCTAGAACAGTTTAATCTTCACACGTTCACCGTTCTTCTTTTATCTAATCACGTAATACTGTATCAAGTTTTAGTTTACAGGGCTATTACAAATGATTGAAGCCATTTCACAGCTCTACAATAACTTTATTATTAGAGATATTTTCAGAATGCTTTGCACACACATACAAAAATGCAAAATGCTTCTTTAGGCATTCACAAATGTTCGATATGTGCCCCTTTAGTGATTCGGCAGACATCAAGCCGATAATCAAGTTCCTCCCACACACTCGGCGCAGCATGTCCCCATCAATGAGTTCGAAAGCATCATTGATGCGAGCTCGCAGTTCTGGCACGTTTCTTGGTAGAGGAGGTTTAAACACTGAATCTCTCACATAACCCCACAGAAAGAAATCGCATGGGGTTAAGTCGGGAGAGCGTGGAGGCCATGACATGAAGTGCTGATCATGATCTCCACCACGACCGATCCATCGGTTTTCCAATCTCCTGTTTAAGAAATGCCGAACATCATGATGGAAATGCGGTGGAGCACCATCCTGTTGAAAGATGAAGTCGGCGCTGTCGGTCTCCAGTTGTGGCATGAGCCAATTTTCCAGCATGTCCAGATACACGTGTCCTGTAACGTTGTTTTCGCAGAAGAAAAAGGGGCCGTAAACTTTAAACCGTGAGATTGCACAAAACACGTTAACTTTTGGTGAATTGTGAATTTGTTGCACGAATGCGTGAGGATTCTGTACCGCCCAGATTCGCACATTGTGTCTGTTCACCATTAAGAAAAAATGTTGCTTCATCACTGAAAACAAGTTTCGCACTGAACGCATCCTCTTCCATGAGCTGTTGCAACCGCGCCGAAAATTCAAAGCGTTTGACTTTGTCATCGGGTGTCACGGCTTGTAGCAATTGTAAACGGTAAGGCTTCTGCTTTAGCCTTTTCCGTAACAATTTCCAAACCGTCGGCTGTGGTACATTTAGCTCCCTGCTTGCTTTATTCGTCGACTTCTGCAGGCTACGCGTGAAACTTGCCCGCACGCGTTCAACCGTTTCTTCGCTCACTGCAGACCGAGCCGTTGATTTCCCCTTACAGAGGCATCCAGAAGCTTTAAACTGCGCATACCATCGCCGAATGGAGTTATCAGTTGGTGGATCTTTGTTGAACTTCGTCCTGAAGTGTCGTTGCTGTTATGACTGACTGATGTGAGTGCATTTCAAGCACGACATACGCTTTCTCGGCTCCTGTCGCCATTTTGTCTCACTGCGCTCTCGAGCGCTCTGGCGGCAGAAACCTGGAGTGCGGCTTCAGCCGAACAAAACTTTGAGTTTTTCTACGTATCTGTAGTGTGTCGTGACCATATGTCAATGAATGGAGCTACAGAGAATTTAAGAAATCGCTTCAATCATTTGTAATAGCCCTGTATTTTCACACAACCAGGAATTAAAATTAAGATTTTATTTTGATTGAATATTGTGATTCAATATTTGTAAATTAACATTTGCATTTGTTAATACATCATCATAATCATCTACATTCATGAATTACTGATTGGCGACTCCATGGCGTATTGTGTGCACCACGACCACATAGTGGATGAATTTGAAGGAAAATCAGTATTGGCCGTATTTTGTTCTTTTGTTGTCAGCAAAATCGATTTTCGGTCACTTAGTGACCATCCTCAGTGCTATAATATAAAACTGAAATTGGTAGGCACTGGTATCAAGCTATAACCACAAGCTTAGAGCGATCACAAAGCTAGCCCTATTGGTGACGTAAGGCGCTAGCGAAATGTAATGGACCTGAACGTGGCAAGAACAATAATTGGTACTAATCGATGGGGTCTCTGGGGGGGATACACACTAAACAGGATTGGAATCTAGTAGATGTAGAGATGCGAAAACATTCGTGTCCCCGACGTTCTAAAGGATTCTTTAAATGCTCACCAGATAAAACTATTGGACTTTGATTACTGTGTTCGTAATACACAAGTCCAAAAGTTTGTAGAAGACCCACTGTAATCGCTGTATGACGATTAAGACGCCAGACACCGTGACACGCGGACTACATTTAGCACATAAAATGAAGTACCCCTCGACCCAGAATCGAGTCCTCGGCTCCTTACGTGCTAATCCAAATCGTGTGATTACACGAGTGCAAAAGTCACTGGAAGCAGTTACTTCCATAAAATATCTAGAAGTAAGCGTACAGCGCGATTTGAAGTGGAACGACCGCATGACATTAATGGCGGATGAGACAGATTCCAAACAGACTTCATTCGAAGAATACTCATGAAGTGTATTTCCTCAACGAAGGAAGTAGTTTACAAACTTTCGACCAATACTACAATCTGGGATCCGTGCCATATAGGACTGCCAGATGAAACAGAAGATCCAGAGAAGAGCAGCACGTTTCGTTACAGGCTCATTTAGTAAGCGCGTGAGCGTCACGGAGATGCTCAGTCAATTCAAATGCAGATGCTGCAAGAGAGGCGTTCTGTATCACGATATGGTCTACTGTTAAACTTCCGGAGGCTACTTCCCTAGAAGAGTCAACAAATATATTGCTTCCTCCTACATACATCTGACGAGAAAATCTTGAAGGTAAAATTAGACATTTGAGGCCACATGGAGGCTTACTATCAATCGTTGTTCCCGCGAATTATAGGAGATTGTAACAGGAAACGGGCGAAATGATAGGTATACTATTTTTTTTTTCGGTCGTAATTTCCCGTGCGAGAATTTTTTTTGGAAAATCTGCTGTCGTCTCAACAAATCTTCAGATGTGGCCTATAGAATATTAAAAAGAGAGCTATGGAAAGTTTGTTCCTCCCTACAGTACAGCACGAAGATGGTTTGAGTTGCTTAAAGATGGGATACAATTAGCTTCAAAGGAAGGTAGACCCAGCACTCCAGTTACTGTTCTTACGGAAGAAAATATCAAAACCACATGTGTAATTTTGAGAAGGGATCAACGAATAACCTTACCGACTAGTTGGTGATAGAAAATTTACACATGAGACATGTTTGAACGCGGTGGGCTCGAAGCCTGACGACTCCCGAACAAATAATCCGTTAAATAAACAGATATCTAACAACTCTACCAGCGTAGCTTCAGTATAAAATTAAGCATGATCACACAGTAACTGAGTCATGTAATTGACGGCTCCACATGACCTGTGATGAGGTTTTAAATTAATGTACACACTTGTCCTCAACTTTACTTCAAATACATATTTCATGGAAATACGTAATATGTAACATTGCTAATCCCTTCTTTACGTCAAACATCAGCAAGGTAAGTAAGTTACACTAATAAGTTTCACAATTTAGCTACTGCTAGTGTTAGTAGCCCACTCGACAATTAGATATTCCGTTTGTATCTCCATGCATGGCACAATTGACTTCCTATCAATATATTTCACTTTCTATGTTAAAGGTAAATTTATTCATTTCTCACTACGCAGTGTCCAATTGACTTATTCAGTAAACATCTTTATTCTTCATCATGGCATTAACCTTCAATAGGAATAAATCTTTCGCTCATAGTATAATTTTGCTACATAGCTTATGTTCTTCATACAAATTTTCTTACTGCGTTCATCATCAAATAACTTCAGACGTAAAGATGCCACACTCATGTATTCAGATATGCTAAGCTAACTGAATTTAGTTTTACGGCAACAAGACCTTATTAAATTGCAGGAGCATTCGTTATACAATGTAAATAGTATTGATCTTCAATGAAGCAGCTGCCAGATATGACGCAGCTACGCTTAAAGCAAAAGCGGAAATATTGTTCATTGATCTACACCATATCAATGATTATATTCAAAAACTGTAGTCGTAGCTGACAAACAACTGATCGATCAGCAGTAAGGTCTCTTAATTTACGTAAACATTAAACTCTTTCTCTACCTTTCTATTATTCAACAATAAATAGATAAATGCTAATATAATTGTACAGAGCCCATGTAATTAAATTAATCCAACAAAATCATATTTTTGATTAACAGTCTTCAGCATAATATAAAATATTTTCTTCTTTGTACTACTAATAAAACTGTAAGCCCACATTGTAAAGTGGCTTACACGTAACTAATACACCTTTTCAACATTTGTATTACTTACTTAACATTAAATTCTATTAAAGTATTTATGAAATTTCACACTGACAACGCCTTAGTGTCTACAAGCTATCTGGCATTAACTCTATGCTCTGTTGCTGAACCAGCGATTCTGTTTAACACTAAGTTTTCTGCCACAGCAGTCAAAGCAGCTCATTACTTAACGTTCTGTACATAATGTAAATGCTTAAACTCATTAAATTTCACATTTTTCTTGGACAATAAATAAGGCTTTGCCCCTAAGTAAGTAAATAAAGTAACAATAGTTGCATAAATCTTAATAAACGGCTTTGAAATAAAGAAGAATCGTGTGCAGATCTGTCACTGGTCATGCAGAGGAACACAGCATTCGCAATGATTCTATGTGCCCTCAGCATGAAATAACATAACCACCACCTAGGTTTTGGCAATGGATGCACCACAAACCTTTATCTTTCACTTTTTCGTTAAATAACATACCTCTTAGATGTAATTACGTAGCATCTACATAGCCCAGAATGCCTAAAAATTACACATAGTCCACAACTTCCACAGACAATAATTCACATTATAACTTATGTCTGTTTTAATGCTCCTTTCAAACATTCATTGATGATTATCACAACATTTTAAACGAATATGTACTTCAGTATCTTCACTCATCTCTCTTCCTTGACTCCCACTGTGTTCAAAACTTTTCTCTTAAGTAGTCAGTGCAGTTAAATACCTTTCAGAGTTAGCATCCTACTTTTTGCTAATACTTAAACCAGTTTTGGAATAAAAATGCTTAATCACTTACCTTGAACATTAAACAATAGCATTATACAACAGTAACCGATAAAATTAACCTGATATAACCATATAGACTATCATTTAATTCGAAGATTGCTCTTTTATTCTCAAAGGACATTTCATACGCAGATTCAGTTGTCGACACACACATTACAACCATCTCCACCCTCATCTGGACAGCAGAGACATTGCATTTCCTTACCATTCAGTTCTTTATTAGTTAACTAATTACGTTCAATTACAGAACGTTTTTTCGACCAAGGGTAGACACACCCCCTTGACTGCTGTTAGTTTTCTGGTTTCCAGTTGTACTCTAAAGACTTCTCCTTTACTGTGATAATCAACATTAGCATGCGAGCTCTGATTCTTTCAATATAGGTTTTTACCGTCTGACTTATCATTACTAGGGGCATCATCCCGATTGCTGAAAGCCCATTACCATTTCTCTTCTCAGGCTCGTTCTTACTGGGTCAGACTGCGTTCTCGGAATGCTGTACAACAATTGAAGCAAATAACATTAGTAGTTGTATTTCAGTAAAGCAGTTTGACAATGCTTATCTTTGTATTTAGAACAAGTGTTGCAAGAGATGGGCGACATGGAAACAATGTTCTTAGCTATAGACAAAGTTCAAAGAAGCAATGGATGTGGATCACTAATAACAGATATCGTAGCACTCTGTGCAAGGCCGTGCAAATGTTGTTGTTGTTGTGGTCTTCAGTCCTGAGACTGGTTTGATGCAGCTCTCCATGCTACTCTATCCTGTGCAAGCTTCTTCATCTCCCAGTACCTACTGAAACCTACATCCTTCTGAATCTGCTTAGTGTATTCATCTCTTGGTCTCCCGATACGATATTTACCTTCCACGCTGCCCTCCAATACTAAATTGGTGATGCCTTGATGCCTCAGAATATGTCCTACCAACCGATCCCTTCTTCTGGTCAAGTTGTGCCACAAACTCCTCTTCTCCCCAATCCTATTCAGTACCTCCTCATTAGTTATGTGATCTACCCATCTAATCTTCAGCATTCTTCTGTAGCACCACATTTCGAAAGCTTCTATTCTCTTCTTGTCCAAACTATTTACCGTCCATGTTTCACTTCCATACATAGCTACACTCCATACAAATACTTTCAGAAATGACTTCCTGACACTTAAATCTACACTTGATGTTAACAAATTTCTCTTCTTCAGAAACGCTTTCCTTGCCATTGCCAGTCTACATTTTATATCCTCTCTACTTCGACCATCATCAGTTATTTTGCTCCCCAAATAGCAAAACTCCTTTACTACTTTAAGTGTCTCATTTCCTAATCTAATACCCTCAACATCACCCGACTTAATTCGACTACATTCCATTATCCTCGTTTTGCTTTTGTTGATGTTCATCTTATATCCTCCCTTCAAGACACCATCCATTCCATTCAACTGCTCTTCCAAGTCCTTTGCTGTATCTGACAGAATTACAATGTCATCGGCGAACCTCAAAGTTTTTATTTCTTCTCCATGGCTTTTAAGACCTACTCCAAATTTTTCTTTTGTTTCCTTTACTGCTTGCTCAATATACAGATAGAATAACATCGGGGAGAGGCTACAATCCTGTCCTTCTCCCTTCCCAACCACTGCTTCCCTTTCATGTCCCTCGACTCTTATAACTGCCATCTGGCTTCTGTACAAATTGTAAATAGCCTTTCGCTTCCTGTATTTTACCCCTGCCACCTTTAGAATTTGAAACAGAGTATTCCAGTCAACATTGTCAAAAGCTTTCTCTAAGTCTACAAATGCTAGAAACGTAGGTTTGCCTTTTCTTAATCTTTCTTGTAAGATAAGTCGTATGGTCAATATCGCCTCACGTGTTCCAACATTTCTACAGAATCCAAACTGATCTTCCCCGAAGTCAGCTTCTATCAGTTTTTCCATTCGTCTGTAAACAATTCGTGTTAGTATTTTGCAGCTGTGGCTTATTAAACTGACTGTTCGGTAATTTTCACATATGTCAACACCTGCTTTCTTTGGGATTGGAATTATTATATTCCTCTTGAAGTCAGGGTATTTCGCCTGTCTCATACATCTTGCTCACCAGATGGTAGAGTTTCGTCAGGACTGGCTCTCCCAAGGCCGTCAGTAGTTCCAATGGAATGCCGTGCAAATACTGTCCACTAATTCCCGGCCGAGGCTGGCAGAAACGGCCCTTATGTTCACTTCCGCTAGATGGCGCTCCCATCATGGTGATGTCCTGGTCAGCGTATCATTGGCCCACTTGGTTTTACCGCCTCCTCTGGTTTTGCGTTCTTCTTAGTTCCGGAGCTTTTGGTTACGCCAGAACAACCACTATATGCACAAAATGTTCGAAATTAAAAATTTTCATAGAAACACATATACCTCTCAAAACATAGCCTAATTCCCCCATATTCATTTATACACCCTCCTGGGCCTAAACGTAACATACTGTGGTGACCGTCTGGTCAAAAACGGTTCTTGAAGGCATCCAGAAATTCACAGAATGTTTTATAATTGTCTCAGGGCATAAATCCTCGTTGGACGGCAGCATCCCTCAAATAACCTACCACAAATCTGATTTCACTATCTTCTGACCAACCTTTTGGAAACACTCTGGGAGGACTTTAAAAATGTTACACAGTGTAGATTCCCAGTTGGATCATGAAGAGCAAAATTGTGTAGTTTCAATTCCTCTAAGATACCTTCTTTAGCAGTCCTTACAAACTTCACCCCGAAACGTCCCCTTTGAAAAATTATGAAGGACTGTTTTGGTAAACTTTCGCGTTATTTGATTTTCAAACAGCTGAGCAAAACTCAACGTACTCAAACAGTTTTCCCTTTACTTATTCTGATAATCACTAAACTGACACACAATTTTTCAGCGCAACGCAATCTTTCAGTAATCCCTACAAAAGAATGGCCCTGACTAACAATAACCTATACCTTTCATGAATCACTTACCTCACAAAAATCTTCGTTACTCGAACTACTGCAATACAGCGAGCGCCAATACTGCCAGCTAAATAAAAAATTCTAACTACTGATAGGCATAGTTAGTAAATAAAAGATTTTGATAGAGAACAATGTATTTACCTTAATAATGTTCAAAAGTCGTCATATCTATCAATCCATGATAACCATCCTCAGAAATTTCCCGTTTCTGGCGGACATACGTCCAGATCGTCCGCTCTAAAAACTCTGGGATCTCTCTCCCCACATCCACCACTGCTTGCGGCTCACCTCCAACGCTACGCGCTGTTCACACCCAACTGCGTAACACTACAAAAGCATTATTCCAACAATGAGTCCAACCAGCCACAGACTGCACACAGTACAGCGATTTTCACACGTGGCGTTACTAACATAAAAACCTAAACAGCCTACTTACAACCCGTGTTCCTTAAATTCATCTTATTGCTTGGTTACAAACTGTCTAGTATTCTTCTCTAAACAGGGTAGATCAGATTCGACCACAGACATTTTCCTTGACCTCAGAGTGCGACTCCTCAATTTCATCAAAATAGTTTTCGACGATGGACTTTGGTATCAATAACCATTGCTCCACAATTTCTACCCATTCCCTTGACATGCTCAGTTACTTCGGACTTTATCTGACGCACATTTTCATACAAGGTTTTAATGGCTTCACTCTGATTCTGACACGTTCCCTCATACTAATTTCTGAATTCAGAAAATTTCTTTTCAACAGAACATACAAACTCCTTAGGTTAGCTATATAGTTGGTGTCATCTACATTTAAATCGTTTGTCCGGTAGTTAGCTACTGCAAATTCCTCAGAGTTCTTCCTTATATTTTAGAAAATTCTCATTTCACTTATTTATTACTTCCTAGCTAGTCATTTCAGCCTCATGTTGCATTCGCTTAATTTCTTATGTAAGGTCCTCTTTTATGGGCAACGACCTTGGCGCAGTGGATACACCGGTTCCCGTGAGATCACCGAAGTTAAGCGCTGTTGGGCGTGGCCGGCACTTCGATGGGCGACCATCCAGCCGCCATGCTCTGTTGCCGTTTTTCGGGGTGCACTCGGCCTCATGGTGCCAGTTGAGCAGATACTCGACCGAATAGTAGCGGCTTTGGTCAGGAATACCATCATAACGACCGGGAGAGCGGTGTGCTGACCCCACGCCCCTCCTATTCGCATCCTCCTCGGAGGAGGACACAGCGGTTGGATGGTCCCGGTAGGCGACTCGTGGCCTGAAGGAGTGCAAAAAAGTTCTTTTATGGAATCACCGCCTGATTTTACTTCCTTTCTTATTTATTTTGATACTGTAATTCATCTTTCAACTCTTTGTAATTAGTATGTACCTTATTTTCAGCTTGCCAAGATTGTTCATTATCATTAGTATCTAACTTATCGTCTAACCTAACAGATTGGACTTTTAATTCAGTAAGATTAGAACTCTTTTCGTATTCTGATTGGTTATTAGGTTTCACTTCCGATAGCAATTAGTTTTGTTTCAGATTCATAACATTATGATACACTTTAATTGCTAATTATCATATTTCCTTTCATGAAACATACTTTTATACAGCGGTGAGCCAGCTACCTTCCCTGTTTGCTTCTCCTTCGATTCTTATACTTAGTCACTCAATACTCTATAACTGCCTACCATTTCTGTACCTGTTACAAATTCGTCTGTTTCACCATATACCTCAGATAAGTACTTTTTACAATCGTCTTTCCCATCCGTGGTAATTTACTTTAGTTACTAGAAAACTGTCTTTTGTTGTTGTTGTTCTGGTCTTCAGTCCTGAGACTGGTTTGATGCAGCTCTCCATGCTACTCTATCCTGTGCAAGCTTCTGCATCTCCCAGTACCTACTGCAACCTACATCATTCTGAATCTGCTTAGTACTTCCATACATGGCTACATTCCATACAAATACTTTCAGAAACGACTTCCTGACACTCAAATCTATACTATATGTTAACAAATTCCTCTTCTTCAGAAACTCTTTCCTTGCCATTGCCAGTCTACATTTTATATTCTCTCTACTTCGACCATCATCAGTTATTTTGCTCCCCAAATAGCAAAACTCCTTTACTACTTTAAGTGTCTCATTTCCTAATCTAATTCCATCAGCATCACTCGATTTAATTCGACTACATTCCATTATCCTCGTTTTGCTTTTGTTGATGTTCATCTTATACCCTCCTTTCAAGACACTGTCCATTCCGTTCAACTGCTCTTCCAAGTCCTTTGCGGTCTCTGACAGAATTACCATGTCATCGGCGAACCTCAAAGTTTTTATTTCTTCTCCATGGATTTTAATACCTACTTCGAACTTTTCCTTTGTTTCCTTTACTGTTCGCTCAATATACAGGTTGAATAACATCGGGGATAGGCTACAACCCTGTCTCACTCCCTTCCCAGCCACTGCTTCCCTTTCATACCCCTCGACTCGTATGACTGTCATCTGGTTTCTGTACAAATTGTAAATAGCCTTTCACTCCCTGTATTTTACCCCAGCCACCTTCAGAATTTGAAAGAGAGTATTCCAATCAACATTGTCAAAAGCTTTCTCTAAGTCTACAAATGCTAGAAACGTAGGTTTGCCTTTTCTTAATCTTTCTTGTAAGATAAGTCGTATGGTCAATATCGCCTCACGTGTTCCAACATTTCTACAGAATCCAAACTGATCTTCCCCGAAGTCAGCTTCTATCAGTTTTTCCATTCATCTGTAAAGAATTCGCGTTAGTATTTTGCAGCTGTGACTTATTAAACTGATAGTTCGGTAATTTTCACACCTGTCAACACCTGCTTTCTTTGGGATTGGAATTATTATATTCTTCTTGAAGTCAGGGTATTTCGCCTGTCTCATACATCTTGCTCACCAGATGGTAGAGTTTTGTCAGGACTGGCTCTCCCAAGGCTGTCAGTAGTTCTAATGGAATGTTGTCTACTCCCGGGGCCTTGTTTCAACTCTGGTCTTTCATTGTTCTGTCAAACTCTTCACGCAGTATCGTATCTCCCATTTCATCTTCACCTACATCCTCTTCCATTTCCATAATATTGTCCTCAAGTACATCGCCCTTGTATAGACCCTCTGTATACTCCTTCCACCTTTCTGCTTTCCCTTCTTTGCTTAGAACTGAGTTCCCATCAAAGCTCTTGATATTCATGCAAGTGGTTCTTTCTCCAAAGGTCTCTTTAATTTTCCTGTAGGCAGTATCTATCTTACGCCTAGTGAGATAAGCCTCTACATCCTCACATTTGTCCTCTAGCCCTGCCTGCTTAGCCATTTTGCACTTCCTGTCGATCTCATTTTTGAGACGTTTGTATTCCTTTTTGCCTGCTTCATTTACTGCATTTTTATATTTTCTCCTTTCTTCAATTAAATTCAATATTTCTTCTGTTACCCAAGAGCTTCTACTTGCCCTCGTCTTTTTACCTATTTGATCCTCTGCTACCTTTACTATTGCATCAGTCAAAGCTACCCATTCTTCTTCTACTGTATTTCTTTCCCCATTCCTGTCAATTGTTCCCTTATGCACTCCCTGAAACTCTGTACAACCTCTGGTTTAGTCAGTTTACCTAGGTCTTATCTCCTTAAATTCCCACCTTTTTGCAGTTTCTTCAGTTTTAATCTACAGCTCATAACCAATAGATTGTGGTCAGAGTCCACATGTGCCCCTGCAAATGTCCTACAATTTAAAACCTGTTTCCTAAATCTCTCTCACCATTATATAATCTATCTGAAACCTTCTAGTATCTCCAGGGTTCTTCCATGTATACAATCTTCTTTCATGATTATTAAACCAAGTGTTAGCGATGATTAAGTTATGTTCTGCGCAAAATTCTACCACGCACGCACACACACACACACACACAGAGAGACGATCATAGCAGCACCCGGAGTGCCACGCATAGTTGACTGAAGTCGCTGTTAGATTGGATTAGTTTTTCGTTCCATAGATCCGTGCTGAGGAGATCCTCGTGGACGTGGAACATGTAAATTTTTTTAAGCTGAAATAACAATACTAATAGTATGAATATATACAACACATCATTTGTTTCTATTAAAAAATTAGTCAATGGAGTAGGAGTTGGCCACTAGTAAGTCTTTCAGGCTCCTTTTAAACTGATCTTTAATTGTAACTAAATTTTTTATGTTTGCTGGCAAATTATTGAAGACGAGTGTTCCTGAGTAGTGGACCCCTTTTTGAACTAAAGTGCTTTTCAGTCCTTGTGCAGATCATTTTTGTTCCTGGTATTGTATGTGTGAACTGAGCTGTTTGTTGGAAAAAGGGATATATTATTTAGGACAAATTTCATTAAGGAGTAAATATACTGAGAGGTAGTAGTTAGTATACCCAGTTCTTTGAAGAAGTTCCTACAGGACGTCCGTGAATTTACTCCACAAATAATACGTATTACACGCTTTTGGACTCTGAAAACTTTTGTTTGACTTGAAGACCCCAAAATATTATACCATATGACATTATGGAATGAAAGCAGGCAAAGTATGCGAGCTTTTTCATTTTTATGTCGCCTTTGTCAGCTAACACTCGAATTGCAAATACAGATTTGTTAAGGCGTTTCTGCAGTTCTGTGGTGTGCTCCTCCCAGCTGCATTTATTATCAAGTTGTAATCCCAGGAATTTGACTGTCAACCTCTTCTATCTGCTCTTCTTCATACTTTCTGCATATGCTGGGTGGAAACCTCTTACAGGTTCTGAATTGTATATAGTGAGTCTTTTCGAAGTTTAATGTCGGTGAGTTGGCTTTAAACAATTTATTAATATCCATTAGCAGATCTTTCTAGAACTACACTCGACATACTATTTATTGCAATACTTGTCATCTGCAAACAAAACGAACTCTGTTTCTGGCAGTGTAACCGATGAGAGATCATTAACGTACACAAGGAAAAGCAACGGCCTGAAGATGGATCCCTGTGGGACACCACATATAATTTCTTCCCATTCTTATAACAACTGATGACTTAATTCACTAGTCCCTTGCACTGACACCTTTTGTTTGCTGTTAGCGAGGTATGACTTGAACCATTTTGCAGCACTGCCTGTGACACCATAGAATACTAATTTATTTAAAAGGATGTTGTGGTTCACACAGTCAAATGCCTTTAACAAATCACAGAAAATACCTGCTGCTTGTAATTTGTTATTTAACGAATTAAGTACATTTTCACTGTAGGTGTAAATAGCCTTCTCGATATCAGAACCCTTCAGAAATCCAAACTGTGTTCTTGATAATGTTATTTATGGTCAGATGGTTGAGAAGCTGCCTGTACATCACTTTTTCTAAAATTTTTGAGAATACTGGCTAAAGTGAAATCGGTCTGTAGTTTGATGGTATCTCTTTATTCCCTTTCTTGAATAGAGGCTTAACATCTGCATATTTTAGCCAGTCAGGAAATGTCCCAGTTATAATTGACTGGTAACACAAGTAACTTACAATTGTACTAAACTCACAAGAACATTCCTTAATTAACTGTGCCACTGACCAACTCAGTCACACTCTAATCCTGCTAAATTTAACTTTGTTCCAGAACTATCCTGGCAGAAGAGGCCGCCATTGTAACCGTCTGCCTATTGCGAGGTGATTTATTGAATGATGTTAAAAATTTCATCTGACTTCGTGTATCCACGATCTTGGACACGCACAGGCACGTTACCGGAAGTAACCCTGGTACCTGAGTGGTCAGCGCGACGGAATGTCATACCTTACAGCCCGGGTTCGATTCCCGGCAGGGTCGGAGATTTTCTCCGCCCGTGGACTGGGTGTTGTGTTTTCCTTATCATTTTCATCTCCATCGACACAAAAGTCGCCGAAGTTGCGTCAACTCGAAAGACTTGCGGCAGGCGAACGGTATACCCCACGGGAGGCCCTCGCCACCCGGCATTTCCATTTACCAGATGTAAGGGCCTGAAGTAAAACACTAGTTAATGCGCAATGGTCAGTTAAGTAGTTCACCCCCGACTGAAACTTTCATCTCACTACATAAAAGATAAAAATATTCGCCCCTGCACCCGATCTGTAAAGATGCCAAAGATCTCTATGAATAAATTTTATTCACTCCAAAGAGTAACCACTTTAGCTTTCACTCATGTAAATATTTTCAACTTGAAATAAAATATTCAGGATTCAGCTTAGTAATTTCAAAATCGGCAAGCGCTCTGAAATACTATACTGCCTTAGAAGTCCTAAATCCGACCACCCTGATTTAGGTTTTCCGTGATTTCCCTAAATCGCTCCAGGCAAATGCCGCGATGGTTCCTTTGAAAGGGCACGGCAGACTTCCTTCCCTAATCCGATGATACCGATGACCTCGCTGGTTTCTTTCCCCAAACAACCCAACCCTTAGAAGTTCAAACTACGAAGTCTTTTATATGTTCTGAAAACACAATATACAACGTGAGTCAAAAAGGACTTTAGAACTTTGAAATGATACGGAAATTTACTGAGGTAACTTACAGAATCGCTATATGTGCCATTCTGTAGCAAACAACCTCAAGGTTGTCTCACGTAGTGCATCAGTACCCCAGTCCGCCACAAGGGGCGGCAGCGTAGTGCACAGTTGACAAGGCTACTTTCACTGGCGCAAAATGTGCTCGTTGCATATGTTAGTTTCATGAAACGAACTGTGCAACAACTGGTCGGCATACGCTAAAGAACCTCACAAGTTCGAGGTTTCCTGGATAATCGTTTCCCAGGTTGGAGGATTGGCCGAGAAGGACCAATCGTGTGGCCACTTCGCTCCCCAGACTTAATACCACTGGATTTCCTTCTCTGTGGTTTCATTACAGGGTGTGTGTATGTTCCTCCCCTACTGAACAATTTAGCTGACCAGAAAAATAGTCTACGCTCCCGCTGCACACGTCACGCTCGATTTGCTGCAACGAGTGTGGGAAGAAATTGAATACCGATGGAATGTTTGCCGCATCACATAGAACCGAAATAACATTTGACATTTTTATGTGAAACTTGTGGTTATTTTCTCCAAAATGACACGTCTACCGATTCCGTAAGTTCTCAATAAATTTCGACATCATTCTAAAGTTGTAAAGTCCTTTCAGACATACCTTGTTTATACAATGCACCGTATTTCCCTAACTATTCTGTAATGAATTCAAATAATTCAAAGCACTTTCAGTGAGGACCTTGGCCTTGTCCATAATAAAGACCGCTTCAGTCAGTCGAGTAGACAAAACAGAGTGAATGTCCAATACAAGATTTTTGTCTGTTTCTCGTTCATCAACAACCGGCGTTCCTGCGTTATCTGGCTGTCACCTGCTGTCGTTCCTCACGCAGCCAGGGGCCGGGTTTACTTATTTGACAAAGAAATATGATGAAATATTCGTCAAATTTCTAAGACAAAAATCTTTGACGTTGGGCTGAAGAGTGTGTTACACTTCCATCCTATTTTTCGTCAAAGTTCTACATGGCGGACAACTACTACTTATAGTTGCTTGAACCACAAATGCATTGTACGTGCGTTTGTAAGAGAAGCGGGTGAAAAGAAGGAAACATACATGGGTGAAGCCGTGCGTTTTACATAGAGATGATAAAAGCATGCAGCAAAATTTGTTACGAGAGCTGCAATGGATGCAGTCAACTGTTATAAAAATTGCTTACGAATGGAAGAGAGTGCATTTTAGTATTTGCTCAGTGAAGCGGCTTCTCATATTACAAACCAGGATACTCACATGAGAAATGCTGTATGTGCAGAAGACAGACAAACTGTGACGCTGCAAATTCTTGTTACAGGAGAGAGCTACTCTAGCTTTTAGTACAGCAGCCGAATACCACAGAGCACATTAACCAAAACAATTCCAGATACGTCTGAAGCGATTTACAAAGCCTTGAAGGAGGAATATCTGAAGATAAATGCTTGGTAGGCTATACGAGCATTAAAAATCATTTTTATTTTTGAATAATTTAATTAATAGAATTAGTGCTCCAACAACTATAATATTAATAAGAAGTACAACTTTTTAGCTTGTGGCTTCCAGACCTCAAAAATAGACAAAATAGAATCGAGAGCTAAGAATGTTTTTATTTTAAAGCGCGTCGTCCTCTACTCTAGCTTGCCAAAAAGCTGTCCGGATGTTTGCAGATATAGAGGTGGATGGCTGTTGCTGTGATTACGCATTTGAAGTCGCCTGCAGTATATGCCACATTCCAATCAGCACACGACTAATAGCATGCATTGTGCCCCTTACTCGACTCGAACTCCAGCCGAAGCAAGGTTATTATAAAGAGCTGAAGGAACAAACCAATTAAACTATGAAGCCATGCTTACAAACACACCACTGACGTCAAATAGCTGTAGCGATGCCGACGGTCCAGGCGGTAACATTTCATATTGCAGTGGATAGAAGACGAGCGACTTTTATGATCAAATGTACGGCGAGGCTCTAGATTCTGTTATATTTCTTTGACGAAAGGCGAGTCTTGACAAAGTTACGAAGTTCCCTATTACGTATCAAATTTCTATGACATAAAATTCTCGCATGTCAACTTTTACAAAGAAATGTGATAGTGTAATACTGGTCTTATATAAGACGCGATCAATAACTTTGTTGTTAAGGGCATTGCTTCAGCGTATATTCACTGTAGTGCGACTCCGATGTAGATCTACAAGCACTGACAGCTAGTCGGTAGATTAGTGCGGCAACCGTGTTCTTTCAGCGTACATGCGGTAAATGCAGAAACGTGAACTATGGCAACGTTATTACCAAATGCATCCAAACAGGACCGATATGCTGCTGGTTTTTTTTTGTTTTTGTTTTTTCCTTGGCTGCCGATGGACAAACATCGGTAGACATTCATCGGAGAACAATTAATGTGGGATGCTTGCCTCAACGCTCACGGCGATTTTGTCTGATGGGCATACCGATTCTGGAGTGTACAGTATTTGAATGGAAACTTTTGATCGCCCCTTATAGTTTGCTTGTCCGCTCAGCAGTATTGTGATAAAATCTATCTTTATGACGCATACCAGGATAGGTAGTAAAGTCGTAACTAGCACATCTAAGAACTAGTTCCACCAAAATGGGACTTTTTGTGTTAATTTTTATATTCAGTTACAAAACAGTCAGCAGTATACTGTAATTTCAAAAAAGGAATATAAACAGAAAATTTGAGGCCACAGGAGAGCATAAGCTGAGAACTGTATGTTCCTTAATTTAATAAAAGTATTTCTTTGTGAGGATCATGCTTCATGTTTCACTGTTAGTCTATAGTGACATCTAATTCCTAAAATATCAGTCTGTAACACTGAATATCTTAATTTTTTTAGGAGTGGAAGCCTTTTGGAATGTCAAGTTCCGGTTCTTATGTAGGAAAAAAGAAACTTGTCACAGAGCAATTGTAACGACATAGAAAAACATAGCAGAAAGCTTTAGGATTTTGTAAGTATTCTGCAATCTGTGCCTGTGTTGTAGCAGGTTTCCATAAAAAAAGTGACAGATTTCGCGTGAACGGGTGAGGGATCGTGGAAATTATTCTGCTACCGAAGAAAAGAGCTCTGAGGTTCTGAACGTGATGCTAAGAAAATGTTCACTATGTCTTAACTTAAAATCTTCGATTTATCTGATCATGTGATCTTACAGTAGTAAGATGTTGGTTGTTTTACGGAAGTTATAGAAACGCTAAGCACTTTCTTCGATGCAGTTAAGCGACAGTTTATTCTCCATGAGTAAGGAGTTGAACTTTTGCAGAATGAATCTTTCACCCCGCTGGTTTGAAGGCTGATGAGAGATAAAAACTGTGTGTCGAACTGGGATCCGAACACGGCAGTTCTTCATAGTGTACTTCATTCATCGTCAGACAAGTGAGAGTCCTTGCTTTTCATTGATTACATAACTTGATACAGTACTTTTCTTGCATGTTTTTGTTGTGGTGCATTTGACAAACCTGTCTGGTAAAACTAGTGTAAAAGTTTTTCATGCTTCCCCATACGAATAAAACGTTTATTTGAGCTGGCAACACCTGAGAATATTAAATATTTCGGACTACTCTGGTGGATCGTTAAAGTTTCGTACTTCCAGCGACGAAACGTAAAATATCGAGCATCCTGCTTCTACCTTTAAACTTATTTTTTATTTATCACTGTCAAGTGAGAGCGATAGAATACTTCAACGATACATTGAAGTCTTTCTTCACAAAAGACCCTATAAACGTAAAAGGAAGGAAGAAAAATTTTGTCTTTGCATGGGCGAACAATAAACGTAATTATGAGAACATTTGTATCCCAGCACAAGAAAACAGCTGGTGCAAGTAACAGGTGCGTTACAGAGGTATAGAACGTGGTAATACCGATTCCACCATCTGGGATATTGGTCTGTAAGCGACACACTTATTTCGTGTTACAGTGTGCATGCTGTAATTGTTTCTTTTCATAGCCATCACCCTAAAAAAACTAGTCGTTCTTCATTGCACATCTAGAAATGTAGCAAGCTAATGACTTTTTCAATAATCAATTAAGTTTCTCAACGATAGTTCTGGACTCAATCGTTGAAACTTCACCGTGTGATTCTTTTTATAGTAGCCAGAGCCTCAAGGTAAAGCATAAACTATCACAATCGTCTCCTACTGTGCGTTATAAACAGGAAGAGTTTTCCCCTGTAGAGGTAACCTTTAGCTGTCTCAAAGGGGTGGTTTGCAGTAGAGCAGGGAACCCTCCGCCACGCGCCGTACGGTGGCTTGCGGGGTATCTATGAAGATGTAGTTTCTAAAGTTGCTAAAATAAACACGAAGACGTCGCAAGTTCATTATCGTTCCTGCGAAGTTAAATCAACACAGAATTCTCGGATTTCAGCCGGGTAAGTCCGACGAAACGACACAGATAAAAACCAGAGGGGCTCAGGACGCAAGTTAAACATGTCGTCCCACGCCACCACCATTGCCCAACAAGAGTGGAGCATTTTCAGAAGAGACTGCATATCGTGGATTTTCTCCAGATAGTTCTCATGCCGTACCCAAGACAGGTACATCACAAGGCGCGAGTGAAACTGCGCGGTAACTCGAAACGTACTCCAGATTTCAAGTATGTGGGACAGTAAGACCGTTGTGGGGGGAAAAACGTCTAATATTCATACAGATTCCCCGTTTAATTCTGCGATATGTGGACCAAATGCAATGTCGCGTCCAGCCGCAATGAAATGGTGCCAACAATTTGAACAAGGACGCATAGGCGTGGGTGGTGGCGATTGGAAAGACCATCGACATCGATCACGACGACAGTGTCTAAGCATTCATTTCGGCAAAATCAAAGGGGGGGGGGTGGATTTTCCAACGGTAAGGCTGGTATTACACTACCATATTTGTTTGTCGACGTTGAGATGTCAAATATTTATGGCAAAGAAATTTCACAGTCCAGTAGGGAACTTGGTCAAATACTGCCTTTCGTCAAAGAAATATGAAATCTAGAGCCTCATCGTAGGTTTGATCATAAAAGTTGCTCGTCTTCTGTTCACTGCAGTGCGAAATGTAACCATGTAACGGCTTGGAACGCTGGCATCGCTACAGCTATTTGATCTCTCTGTAGTGTGTTTGCAAACACAGTTGTTTAGTTGGTGTATTCATTCGATTCACTACTAATCGTGTGCTGATGGGCAAGTAGAATATGCTGCAGGCGGCTTCATAACCACGGTCACAGCTACAGTCGTGCAACACTACATCAGGCAACATCCAAGCAGCTTTTCAGCAAGCCGTAATAGAGTAGGTGATCACATTCTAAAATAAAAAAAATTTCTTAGCTTTCGAATCTATTTTGTCTATTTTTGAACTCTGGATGCCTTAAGTTAAAAAGTGCTTCATCTGTTTCGTACTTTTTATTAACTTTGTTGTTGTTGGAGCACCAAATCTATTAATTAAATTATTCGAAAATAAAAATTGTTCTTATTGCCCATATAGTGCACTAAACATTTATTTACCTTCAGATATTTTTCCCTGAGTGTTTTATAAGTCATGTCGCTGGGAGTGTCGCTGGGAGTGTCGCTGGGAGTGTCGCTGGGAGTGTCGCTGGGAGTGTCGCTGGGAGTGTCGCTGGGAGTGTCGCTGGGAGTGTCGCTGGGAGTGTCGCTGGGAGTGTCGCTGGGAGTGTCGCTGGGAGTGTCGCTGGGAGTGTCGCTGGGAGTGTCGCTGGGAGTGTCGCTGGGAGTGTCGCTGGGAGTGTCGCTGGGAGTGTCGCTGGGAGTGTCGCTGGGAGTGTCGCTGGGAGTGTCGCTGGGAGTGTCGCTGGGAGTGTCGCTGGGAGTGTCGCTGGGAGTGTCGCTGGGAGTGTCGCTGGGAGTGTCGCTGGGAGTGTCGCTGGGAGTGTCGCTGGGAGTGTCGCTGGGAGTGTCGCTGGGAGTGTCGCTGGGAGTGTCGCTGGGAGTGTCGCTGGGAGTGTCGCTGGGAGTGTCGCTGGGAGTGTCGCTGGGAGTGTCGCTGGGAGTGTCGCTGGGAGTGTCGCTGGGAGTGTCGCTGGGAGTGTCGCTGGGAGTGTCGCTGGGAGTGTCGCTGGGAGTGTCGCTGGGAGTGTCGCTGGGAGTGTCGCTGGGAGTGTCGCTGGGAGTGTCGCTGGGAGTGTCGCTGGGAGTGTCGCTGGGAGTGTCGCTGGGAGTGTCGCTGGGAGTGTCGCTGGGAGTGTCGCTGGGAGTGTCGCTGGGAGTGTCGCTGGGAGTGTCGCTGGGAGTGTCGCTGGGAGTGTCGCTGGGAGTGTCGCTGGGAGTGTCGCTGGGAGTGTCGCTGGGAGTGTCGCTGGGAGTGTCGCTGGGAGTGTCGCTGGGAGTGTCGCTGGGAGTGTCGCTGGGAGTGTCGCTGGGAGTGTCGCTGGGAGTGTCGCTGGGAGTGTCGCTGGGAGTGTCGCTGGGAGTGTCGCTGGGAGTGTCGCTGGGAGTGTCGCTGGGAGTGTCGCTGGGAGTGTCGCTGGGAGTGTCGCTGGGAGTGTCGCTGGGAGTGTCGCTGGGAGTGTCGCTGGGAGTGTCGCTGGGAGTGTCGCTGGGAGTGTCGCTGGGAGTGTCGCTGGGAGTGTCGCTGGGAGTGTCGCTGGGAGTGTCGCTGGGAGTGTCGCTGGGAGTGTCGCTGGGAGTGTCGCTGGGAGTGTCGCTGGGAGTGTCGCTGGGAGTGTCGCTGGGAGTGTCGCTGGGAGTGTCGCTGGGAGTGTCGCTGGGAGTGTCGCTGGGAGTGTCGCTGGGAGTGTCGCTGGGAGTGTCGCTGGGAGTGTCGCTGGGAGTGTCGCTGGGAGTGTCGCTGGGAGTGTCGCTGGGAGTGTCGCTGGGAGTGTCGCTGGGAGTGTCGCTGGGAGTGTCGCTGGGAGTGTCGCTGGGAGTGTCGCTGGGAGTGTCGCTGGGAGTGTCGCTGGGAGTGTCGCTGGGAGTGTCGCTGGGAGTGTCGCTGGGAGTGTCGCTGGGAGTGTCGCTGGGAGTGTCGCTGGGAGTGTCGCTGGGAGTGTCGCTGGGAGTGTCGCTGGGAGTGTCGCTGGGAGTGTCGCTGGGAGTGTCGCTGGGAGTGTCGCTGGGAGTGTCGCTGGGAGTGTCGCTGGGAGTGTCGCTGGGAGTGTCGCTGGGAGTGTCGCTGGGAGTGTCGCTGGGAGTGTCGCTGGGAGTGTCGCTGGGAGTGTCGCTGGGAGTGTCGCTGGGAGTGTCGCTGGGAGTGTCGCTGGGAGTGTCGCTGGGAGTGTCGCTGGGAGTGTCGCTGGGAGTGTCGCTGGGAGTGTCGCTGGGAGTGTCGCTGGGAGTGTCGCTGGGAGTGTCGCTGGGAGTGTCGCTGGGAGTGTCGCTGGGAGTGTCGCTGGGAGTGTCGCTGGGAGTGTCGCTGGGAGTGTCGCTGGGAGTGTCGCTGGGAGTGTCGCTGGGAGTGTCGCTGGGAGTGTCGCTGGGAGTGTCGCTGGGAGTGTCGCTGGGAGTGTCGCTGGGAGTGTCGCTGGGAGTGTCGCTGGGAGTGTCGCTGGGAGTGTCGCTGGGAGTGTCGCTGGGAGTGTCGCTGGGAGTGTCGCTGGGAGTGTCGCTGGGAGTGTCGCTGGGAGTGTCGCTGGGAGTGTCGCTGGGAGTGTCGCTGGGAGTGTCGCTGGGAGTGTCGCTGGGAGTGTCGCTGGGAGTGTCGCTGGGAGTGTCGCTGGGAGTGTCGCTGGGAGTGTCGCTGGGAGTGTCGCTGGGAGTGTCGCTGGGAGTGTCGCTGGGAGTGTCGCTGGGAGTGTCGCTGGGAGTGTCGCTGGGAGTGTCGCTGGGAGTGTCGCTGGGAGTGTCGCTGGGAGTGTCGCTGGGAGTGTCGCTGGGAGTGTCGCTGGGAGTGTCGCTGGGAGTGTCGCTGGGAGTGTCGCTGGGAGTGTCGCTGGGAGTGTCGCTGGGAGTGTCGCTGGGAGTGTCGCTGGGAGTGTCGCTGGGAGTGTCGCTGGGAGTGTCGCTGGGAGTGTCGCTGGGAGTGTCGCTGGGAGTGTCGCTGGGAGTGTCGCTGGGAGTGTCGCTGGGAGTGTCGCTGGGAGTGTCGCTGGGAGTGTCGCTGGGAGTGTCGCTGGGAGTGTCGCTGGGAGTGTCGCTGGGAGTGTCGCTGGGAGTGTCGCTGGGAGTGTCGCTGGGAGTGTCGCTGGGAGTGTCGCTGGGAGTGTCGCTGGGAGTGTCGCTGGGAGTGTCGCTGGGAGTGTCGCTGGGAGTGTCGCTGGGAGTGTCGCTGGGAGTGTCGCTGGGAGTGTCGCTGGGAGTGTCGCTGGGAGTGTCGCTGGGAGTGTCGCTGGGAGTGTCGCTGGGAGTGTCGCTGGGAGTGTCGCTGGGAGTGTCGCTGGGAGTGTCGCTGGGAGTGTCGCTGGGAGTGTCGCTGGGAGTGTCGCTGGGAGTGTCGCTGGGAGTGTCGCTGGGAGTGTCGCTGGGAGTGTCGCTGGGAGTGTCGCTGGGAGTGTCGCTGGGAGTGTCGCTGGGAGTGTCGCTGGGAGTGTCGCTGGGAGTGTCGCTGGGAGTGTCGCTGGGAGTGTCGCTGGGAGTGTCGCTGGGAGTGTCGCTGGGAGTGTCGCTGGGAGTGTCGCTGGGAGTGTCGCTGGGAGTGTCGCTGGGAGTGTCGCTGGGAGTGTCGCTGGGAGTGTCGCTGGGAGTGTCGCTGGGAGTGTCGCTGGGAGTGTCGCTGGGAGTGTCGCTGGGAGTGTCGCTGGGAGTGTCGCTGGGAGTGTCGCTGGGAGTGTCGCTGGGAGTGTCGCTGGGAGTGTCGCTGGGAGTGTCGCTGGGAGTGTCGCTGGGAGTGTCGCTGGGAGTGTCGCTGGGAGTGTCGCTGGGAGTGTCGCTGGGAGTGTCGCTGGGAGTGTCGCTGGGAGTGTCGCTGGGAGTGTCGCTGGGAGTGTCGCTGGGAGTGTCGCTGGGAGTGTCGCTGGGAGTGTCGCTGGGAGTGTCGCTGGGAGTGTCGCTGGGAGTGTCGCTGGGAGTGTCGCTGGGAGTGTCGCTGGGAGTGTCGCTGGGAGTGTCGCTGGGAGTGTCGCTGGGAGTGTCGCTGGGAGTGTCGCTGGGAGTGTCGCTGGGAGTGTCGCTGGGAGTGTCGCTGGGAGTGTCGCTGGGAGTGTCGCTGGGAGTGTCGCTGGGAGTGTCGCTGGGAGTGTCGCTGGGAGTGTCGCTGGGAGTGTCGCTGGGAGTGTCGCTGGGAGTGTCGCTGGGAGTGTCGCTGGGAGTGTCGCTGGGAGTGTCGCTGGGAGTGTCGCTGGGAGTGTCGCTGGGAGTGTCGCTGGGAGTGTCGCTGGGAGTGTCGCTGGGAGTGTCGCTGGGAGTGTCGCTGGGAGTGTCGCTGGGAGTGTCGCTGGGAGTGTCGCTGGGAGTGTCGCTGGGAGTGTCGCTGGGAGTGTCGCTGGGAGTGTCGCTGGGAGTGTCGCTGGGAGTGTCGCTGGGAGTGTCGCTGGGAGTGTCGCTGGGAGTGTCGCTGGGAGTGTCGCTGGGAGTGTCGCTGGGAGTGTCGCTGGGAGTGTCGCTGGGAGTGTCGCTGGGAGTGTCGCTGGGAGTGTCGCTGGGAGTGTCGCTGGGAGTGTCGCTGGGAGTGTCGCTGGGAGTGTCGCTGGGAGTGTCGCTGGGAGTGTCGCTGGGAGTGTCGCTGGGAGTGTCGCTGGGAGTGTCGCTGGGAGTGTCGCTGGGAGTGTCGCTGGGAGTGTCGCTGGGAGTGTCGCTGGGAGTGTCGCTGGGAGTGTCGCTGGGAGTGTCGCTGGGAGTGTCGCTGGGAGTGTCGCTGGGAGTGTCGCTGGGAGTGTCGCTGGGAGTGTCGCTGGGAGTGTCGCTGGGAGTGTCGCTGGGAGTGTCGCTGGGAGTGTCGCTGGGAGTGTCGCTGGGAGTGTCGCTGGGAGTGTCGCTGGGAGTGTCGCTGGGAGTGTCGCTGGGAGTGTCGCTGGGAGTGTCGCTGGGAGTGTCGCTGGGAGTGTCGCTGGGAGTGTCGCTGGGAGTGTCGCTGGGAGTGTCGCTGGGAGTGTCGCTGGGAGTGTCGCTGGGAGTGTCGCTGGGAGTGTCGCTGGGAGTGTCGCTGGGAGTGTCGCTGGGAGTGTCGCTGGGAGTGTCGCTGGGAGTGTCGCTGGGAGTGTCGCTGGGAGTGTCGCTGGGAGTGTCGCTGGGAGTGTCGCTGGGAGTGTCGCTGGGAGTGTCGCTCTCACTGGCAGATCAACAAGAAGCAACTCGTGCACATGGCTAATTATGGATGGATAACAAGGATGTTTTGTAGGATTTTACGCACCGTGCTCACAGGTATATCGAATGTCCGGGCAATTCTCCGTGCACTACACGTTTGCACACCACCTCTCGTCTCCTCCTGCATTGCTGTGGCCACAGCTTCCACTGACGTCGAATCAATGTTTCCTCCCTCTACCTGGCTGAACACGAAAAGAACCCGTCTTTAAGAATTTCTAAGCATTCATTTCGGCAAAATCAAAGGGGGGGGGGTGGATTTTCCAACGGTAAGGCTGGTATTACACTACCATATTTGTTTGTCGACGTTGAGATGTCAAATATTTATGGCAAAGAAATTTCACAGTCCAGTAGGGAACTTGGTCGCTGGGAGTGTCGCTGGGAGTGTCGCTGGGAGTGTCGCTGGGAGTGTCGCTGGGAGTGTCGCTGGGAGTGTCGCTGGGAGTGTCGCTGGGAGTGTCGCTGGGAGTGTCGCTGGGAGTGTCGCTGGGAGTGTCGCTGGGAGTGTCGCTGGGAGTGTCGCTGGGAGTGTCGCTGGGAGTGTCGCTGGGAGTGTCGCTGGGAGTGTCGCTGGGAGTGTCGCTGGGAGTGTCGCTGGGAGTGTCGCTGGGAGTGTCGCTGGGAGTGTCGCTGGGAGTGTCGCTGGGAGTGTCGCTGGGAGTGTCGCTGGGAGTGTCGCTGGGAGTGTCGCTGGGAGTGTCGCTGGGAGTGTCGCTGGGAGTGTCGCTGGGAGTGTCGCTGGGAGTGTCGCTGGGAGTGTCGCTGGGAGTGTCGCTGGGAGTGTCGCTGGGAGTGTCGCTGGGAGTGTCGCTGGGAGTGTCGCTGGGAGTGTCGCTGGGAGTGTCGCTGGGAGTGTCGCTGGGAGTGTCGCTGGGAGTGTCGCTGGGAGTGTCGCTGGGAGTGTCGCTGGGAGTGTCGCTGGGAGTGTCGCTGGGAGTGTCGCTGGGAGTGTCGCTGGGAGTGTCGCTGGGAGTGTCGCTGGGAGTGTCGCTGGGAGTGTCGCTGGGAGTGTCGCTGGGAGTGTCGCTGGGAGTGTCGCTGGGAGTGTCGCTGGGAGTGTCGCTGGGAGTGTCGCTGGGAGTGTCGCTGGGAGTGTCGCTGGGAGTGTCGCTGGGAGTGTCGCTGGGAGTGTCGCTGGGAGTGTCGCTGGGAGTGTCGCTGGGAGTGTCGCTGGGAGTGTCGCTGGGAGTGTCGCTGGGAGTGTCGCTGGGAGTGTCGCTGGGAGTGTCGCTGGGAGTGTCGCTGGGAGTGTCGCTGGGAGTGTCGCTGGGAGTGTCGCTGGGAGTGTCGCTGGGAGTGTCGCTGGGAGTGTCGCTGGGAGTGTCGCTGGGAGTGTCGCTGGGAGTGTCGCTGGGAGTGTCGCTGGGAGTGTCGCTGGGAGTGTCGCTGGGAGTGTCGCTGGGAGTGTCGCTGGGAGTGTCGCTGGGAGTGTCGCTGGGAGTGTCGCTGGGAGTGTCGCTGGGAGTGTCGCTGGGAGTGTCGCTGGGAGTGTCGCTGGGAGTGTCGCTGGGAGTGTCGCTGGGAGTGTCGCTGGGAGTGTCGCTGGGAGTGTCGCTCTCACTGGCAGATCAACAAGAAGCAACTCGTGCACATGGCTAATTATGGATGGATAACAAGGATGTTTTGTAGGATTTTACGCACCGTGCTCACAGGTATATCGAATGTCGGGGCAATTCTCCGTGCACTACACGTTTGCACACCACCTCTCGTCTCCTCCTGCATTGCTGTGGCCACAGCTTCCACTGACGTCGAATCAATGTTTCCTCCCTCTACCTGGCTGAACACGAAAAGAACCCGTCTTTAAGAATTTCCGAATCATTTTCCCCAGAGCCACGGCAGTAATCGGACCAACGCCTTTTATCGAGCCTTTAAGTGTCCGGAACTTCTGCAGAGCGACGTGTGCACGGTCATCATACATGTAATACAGCTTTACAAGCAAAGCGCGATCCCGCATTGAGACAGTCATGGCGAACGTCGCAGACAGGAAAGGAGGAAAAGCCGTGTACCCGGCGTGTTTATACCATCAATGGGTCGTGCACATGACAGGTGTTTTCATTTACGTATTCTGACACATACAGCGCCATCTATTGATCAATTTTCACACTATTTTTTTCTTCTGGCATACGTTTCCCCCTTCTCCGATAATATTTCGTTGCAATTTGACGTCATTCTGACCAGTGGTGTTATTTCTACAGCGTTTTGAAAGTTTAACTTCAATTATAATCACCCTGTATATAGATAACTAAAACATTTTTTAGTTAAATAGTGCACAAAAATAAAAGAAATGCTGTTGTTGCTGTTTTCAGTCGAAGACGGCTTTGATGCGGCACTTCATGCTATTCTACCCCGTACAAGCCTCTTCATATCACAATATTGGAACACAAATAGATATTAACCTGCTTACCGTAGTCATCTTTTAGCCTGGCACTACAGTTGTTACCCCCTACATCTCTCTCCATTAGCAAATGGACTATTCCTGGATGTTTTCAGATTCCTCCTTTTATTCCATTTGCGCCACAAAATTGTGTCCAATAGAGGAGTGTGTTGTACCTAGGAACACAATGTTTTTGATCCCTACTTCAGTGTAGTGACTGATTTTAGCATCACACGAAAGAACGCGCACCACAGACCGTCATAAGCTGTTTCCTGCATTTTCTGTAGTCTTCCTTGCCGTTGTTAGACATTAGCTTTGTTTTGTGCAGCATTTGCAAATATTCCAAGGCGTAGGCACCTCGGTGCTTTGTGATTTATTAAAACCATTTGGAAAATTGGTACGCCTGCGACAGCGTGCACTATCCAATATGTTCAAAGGCGCCGCCGATAAAATCGGGAGACTTTTCCGGTGCTTATAACTCTGGTTCTATTGGTATTATAAAGGTAGGTTCAAAGTTACCGTACTTGTACCCATCAAATGCGCTTGTAAAATACGGTTTGAGGCAAAATCTAAATAATAAATAACCGTAGCAGGTTGCTCAAATTTTAACAGTATATATTGTGGGCATCTATGTAGAAGTTCCTTCTTCCCATTTTCAAAAATATTTATCCATTATCGAGAAACACCCTAACAAACAAGGTTTTTGGGTACCAAAACCAAGCAACGGATTCAAAGACGGCTATACACAGAAAGGGCTATAATTTTTATAGTATGTCCTAAGAACCCGATCTCGAACAAACTTGAAAATTTCTTGATATTTTTATCCCTTTTCCGAGATAAAATTTTATCCTACTTGTACACGTAAAATCCGGTGTGAGACTAAAACGTAGTTTATAAAGTAACGTATCATGGAGAAATATGCTCTGAAGTGTCTGTTATCACCAGGGTTCTGGGAAACTCATATTGTAGTACTGAAGTGCCCGCAAAATTTTTGTGCACATAAATTCTGGTCTGAGGAGTAAAATTAATTTTGAGTTATTATCAGTGACAGCATAATAAAGGCGAATATGCTACTGTTTAAATGACTCGGACTGAAAAGTGAGGTACCAGCTGATTCATTCTACCTACCTCAGCACCCTTAAAACATTTCTCAAGAAACTTTCGCATGCGAACATATTAGCGCTTTTTTATGCTGAGTGAGGAGGTAGTGGCGATTGGAAAGAGACCTGACAGAGATTGGCACAACGGCAGTGTGACATCGTTGACAGTGAGAGAATAGTGTTAGGAAAAGAGTGAAGCAAACTGTGTCAGTGGGAGAGGGATAAAAAGAATGAGAATTTGGAAGTGGGTGCGACCAAGCGATAATGAAAGAGGCTACGACAATGACAACTAGGAAGAGAGTGACAGTGAGAAGTTACATATCAGCAGTGGGATGAAATGAATGAGAATAGATGTAAGAGAGCAAGAGGGACACAGTGACAGTGAGAGGATGCAGTACTAGTGACACACAGAACGGAGGAGACTGTGGCTGTGAGACGCAGAGAGATAATGACAGAGTTAGGAAGAATGACTGAGAGAGAGAATGGATCAGTGAGAGGGAGGATGGGTATGAGTGACTTACAGCGCTGGGCTAGTGGGTGTGAGCGAGTTACAGTTAGGGAATCTTTTGTGGGTGAGAAGTGAGCTGCTTGTTAAAAACAGCACCAAAACTTTTTGTGAAAATTCTAAAGATGCTGAGGAAAATAGGAGGCAGCTGGTACCCCACTATTCAGTGTTGTTTAAACAGGAGCATATGCGCCTTTTGCTGCTTAGATAAGAGCATTTTTCCGTTAGCAGACTTAATTCTTCAGTTACAGCATTTTATGGCGAATAAAATGCTAAATATTTTAGAACTATTTACGTAACATGTGAACAGTCAATCCTTACTTAGTCGGTCGTGGTCCATCGTGCAACTTCAAACAAAAGGTCATTCTCAATGGAGAAAAGTCTTCCGAAGTAAGAGTGATTTCAGGCGTGCCGCAGGGAAGTGTGGTAGGAGCGTTCCTATCCACTCCTGGAAATTGAAATAAGAACACCGTGAATTCATTGTCCCAGGAAGGGGAAACTTTATTGACACATTCCTGGGGTCAGATACATCACATGATCACACTGACAGAACCACAGGCACATAGACACAGGCAACAGAGCATGCACAATGTCGGCACTAGTACAGTGTATATCCACCTTTCGCTGCAATGCAGGCTGCTATTCTCCCATGGAGACGATCGTAGAGATGCTGGATGTAGTCCTGTGGAACGGCTTGCCATGCCATTTCCACCTGGCGCCTCAGTTGGACTAGCGTTCGTGCTGGACGTGCAGACCGCGTGAGACGACGCTTCATCCAGTCCCAAACATGCTCAATGGGGGACAGATTCGGAGATCTTGCTGGCCAGGGTAGTTGACTTACACATTCTAGAGCACGTTGGGTGGCACGGGATACATGCGGACGTGCATTGTCCTGTTGGAACAGCAAGTTCCCTTGCCGGTCTAGGAATGGTAGAACGATGGGTTCGATGACGGTTTGGATGTACCGTGCACTATTCAGTGTCCCCTCGACGATCACCAGTGGTGTACGGCCAGTGTAGGAGATCGCTCCCCACACCATGATGCCGGGTGTTGGCCCTGTGTGCCTCGGTCGTATGCAGTCCTGATTGTGGCGCTCACCTGCACGGCGCCAAACACGCATACGACCATCATTGGCACCAAGACAGAAGCGACTCTCATCGCTGAAGACGACACGTCTCCATTCGTCCCTCCATTCACGCCTGTCGCGACACCACTGGAGGCGGGCTGCACGATGTTGGGGCGTGAGCGGAAGACGGCCTAACGGTGTGCGGGACCGTAGCCCAGCTTCATGGAGACGGTTGCGAATGGTCCTCGCCGATACCCCAGGAGCAACAGTGTCCCTAATTTGCTGGAAGTGGCGGTGCGGTCCCCTACGGCACTGCGTAGGATCCTACGGTCTTGGCGTGCATCCGTGCGTCGCTGCGGTCCGGTCCCAGGTCGACGGGCACGTGCACCTTCCGCCGACCACTGGCGACAACATCTATGTACTGTGGAGACCTCACGCCCCACGTGTTGAGCAATTCGGCGGTACGTCCACCCGGCCTCCCGCATGCCCACTATACGCCCTCGCTCAAAGTCCGTCGACTGCACATACGGTTCACGTCCACGCTGTCGCGGCATGCTACCAGTGTTAAAGACTGCGATGGAGCTCCGTATGCCACGGCAAACTGGCTGACACTGACGGCGGCGGTGCACAAATGCTGCGCAGCTAGCGCCATTCGACGGCCAACACCGCGGTTCCTGGTGTGTCCGCTGTGCCGTGCGTGTGATCATTGCTTGTACAGCCCTCTCGCAGTGTCCGGAGCAAGTATGGTGGGTCTGACACACCGGTGTCAATGTGTTCTTTTTTCCATTTCCAGGAGTGTATAATGTGCAGATCCTCCTCCATTTCAGTACAACGTTCCATTTTTACAACCTCTCGATATACTACAGCATCACCCGCAAAAAGCGTCAGTGAACTTCCGATGTTATCTACAACATCGGAAGTTCGCTGAGACTTTTTGCAGATGATGCTGTGGTATATCGAGAGTTTGTAACGATGGAAAATTGTACTGAAATGCATGAGGATCTGCAACGAATTGACGCATGGTGCGGGAATGGTAATTGAATCTCAATGTAGACAAGTGTAACGTGCTGCGAATACATAGAAAGGAAGATACTTTATCATTTAGCTTCAATGTAGCAGGTCATCAACTGGAAGCAGTTAATTCCATAAATTACCTGGGAATAGGCATTAGGAGTGACTTAATATGGAATGACCATTTAAAATTAATCGTCGGTAAACCAGATGCCAGACTGAGATTCATTGGAAGAATCCTAAGGAAATGCAGTCCGAAAACAAAGGAAGTAGGTTACAGCACACTTGTTCGCCCACTGATTGAATACTGCTCACCGGTCTGGGATCCGTACCAGATAGGGTTTATAGAAGAGAGAGAGAAGATCCAACGGAGAGCAGCGCGCTTCGTTGCAGGATCATTAGTAATCGCGAAAGGGTTACAGAGATGATAAACTCCAGTGGAAGACTCTAAGAGACGCGCTCAGTAGCTCGGTATGGGCTTTTCTTGAAGTTTCGAGAACATACCTTCACCGAGGTGTCAAGCTGTATATTGTTCCCTCCTACGTATATCTCGCGAAGAGACCATGAGGATAAAATCAGGGAGATTAGAGCCAACACAGAGGCATACCGACAATCTTCCTTTCCACGAACAATACGAGACTGGAATAGAAGGGAGAACCTAAAGAGGTACTCAAGGTACCCTCCGCCACACACCGTGAGGTGGCTTGCGGAGTATGGATGTAGATGTAGAAGGTGATCTTTTACCATGGAACATATGACACTTAGAAATGAACTGAGTTTTTCTTAATGTCCTGATAACTTTGTCTTGAAATTGAAATTTGTATTAGTTCCGAATAGCTTCAGTTTCAAAATGTATTTAACTTGCCTTTTTTTAACAACACTTCTGCTTGATTTGGTTACACTTAAAATTTGATTACACTTGCTGATTCCTGGTATGTAGTAAAGTAACAGTATAACAAATAGACGATTAAACAGAATAGTGACAAGATTTTCTCCGTTGTTATGCTTTTAATTTTTAGAACCATATTTGTTCCTGATTACGTGACCTTGGTGTACATTGGAACATGTTTTGACATTGGAAAAACTGACGTCATTTTTGTAATGTCAGAAAAAGACTACAGCGTACAAAAATTGAGAAACTGAATGCCCTCATTCTGTTACAGGGCTGGCTTGAGGCAAAAGTCCTCATTAGTTATCCAGCGACCCAGTTAACCTTCAGCGTTATTCTGTAATACGAAATTTCAAAAGCTTACATTCTCTTCTTATCTGAACTGCTTATTGGCCCACGTTTCACTTCTATACGAGGCTACACTCCAAGCAAATACCCTGAGAAAATATTTCCTATCAACTAAATTTATATTCAATGTTAACAAATGCCTCTTTAGTAATTATTCTTTATTATTGCCATTCTACATTTCATATTATCTCTATTTCGGCCATCATCAGCTACTTTATTGCCCAGTAGTGATGTTTATCTACTAAATTTAATGCCTCTTTACCTAATCTAATTCCCTCAGCATCATCATCTTTAATTCGACCATATTCCATCACCCTTGGTTTACATAGGTTAATGTCCATCTGATAACCTCTTTTCAAGGTGTTGTCCATTCCGTTCACTGCTCTTCAGAGTCCTATGCTGCCTCTGACAAAATTGTCACCAACCAAACTCAGTTTTTTTTATTTGTTCCCCCTGAAATTCAATATTGTTTCCAAATTTCTTCTTGCTCAATGTACATATTGAATAACCTCTGGGATAGGTTATACAACCCTGCCCGACTCTGCGCTGCCTCAACTACTGCTTTCCTTTCTTGATCTTCGACCCTTAAACTGTAGTTTGTTTAGGTACAATTTACCCCTGCTGGCTTTAGATTTTCAAAGCGTGTATTCCAGTCAACATTATCAAAAGCTTTTGCTGTCTTTACAAATTTATAAACGTAGATTTTCTCCTCTTAAGTCGATCTTCTAGGATAAGTCGTAGGATTAATATTGCCCCCGTGCGTTCCCTGGGACCCAAACTGACCTTCCCTGAGGTCACCTGCACCCAGTTTTCCGTGCTTCTGTAAGTAATAGTGTCAGTATTTGCAATCATGGCTTATTGAACTGATGGGTAGTATCTACCCCTCTGGGAATTTCAATTAGTTCATTCGTTTTGGAGTCTAGGCGTATTTCGTCTTCCTCGTATATCTTGCACACACCGTGGAATAATTTCATCATGGTATGTTCTCCAAGGAGCTCAATAATTCAGAGTGGATGTCGCCAGCCCCAGGTGTCTTGTTTCGACCCAGGTTTCTCAATATTCTGTCAAATTCCTCTTACTGTACCGTATGTCCCGTTTTTTTCTTCGCAGACTTCCTTTTCCCTTTCCATAACATCACCTTCAAGTAAGTTTCCTTGTGGCACCAAACAACGTCAAAATTATACTGTTAAACAATACTTTAAAGTTTTACTGTAACTTTACTCCAAACAGGTCTTTTTCCCACATGTGGTGCAGAATTACATTGGAAGCTAGAATTGTCAACTAAGTGTCTAAAGTTTTAACAGATTTCATCCTGCCTAAATGTTGTACACGCTGTAAAGGTCGTGTGTGTGTTACCTTAGAGATTAGACGTGGTGAGTTGTTAGTCAAGGATGCCTTTATGGCCACAAAGACGACATTATCGACATCTCACTGAAATTGAACGAGGTCGTGTAACAAGTGTACGAGAAGCTGGATGTCCCTTCTGCGATATTGCAGAAAGACTTAGCAGGAATGTAACCGCTGTGGTCACGAGAACGTACGGCCGCAAGCAGATAGGTCTCTTAAGGCCTCGTGACCCTACCGAGAGGAAGGACCATCGTGTTCGGCGTATGGCTGTGGGGGCAGCTCAAGAAGTCGTATCACCAGACTGACGGACAAATTTACAGTCATGGTGCGTGGGACAGTCACGAGTGTGTTCCAGCTGTCATACGAAATCGCATCCCAGACCATAACTTCACGTGCAGGTCCAGTGTGTCTAGCATGCAGACAGATTGGTTGCAGGCTCTCAAATGACCTCCTTGACCACCACACGACCATCACTGGCACCGAGGGAGAACCTGGTTTCGTAAGAAAACACAAGACATCCACCTGCCCTTCCAATGAGCTCTCACTTGATAGCACTGATATCTCAAATGGCGGTGGTTTGGGGTTGATCGAATGCACGCTACATATCTTCTGGCTAGGATCTGTCCTTGAAGCAGCCAATTTGTAGTAGTACTTAGTCACAGTGGTGCCAACTGCTGATGAAAGAGCTGCTGCAGACGCAGTACGATGTGCCAGAGCCATACGCCGAACACGATGGTCTTCACTCTCAGCAGTCTGGACCCCAGTCTTCCTGCGACCGTACGTTCTTGTGGCCACCGCGACCAGCAGTCATGTACAGAGGCTACATTCCTGTCAAGTGTTTCTGCAGTATCGCAGAAGGAACATCCAACTTCTTGTAGCTCTATTACACGAACTCCTTCAAACCCAGTGATGTACTGATAATGGCGTTTTTGTCGCATTTAAGGTATTCTTGACTCTTATCGACTCACCACGTCCATTCTCAAAGGTAACCCACGCTCACGACCATTACAGCGTGTGTTTAGAGCAAACCTGATTTGCATCCTCATAGTGGCGCTACTAGCCCCTCTCTTATAAGACAGGGACGAAGTTTGAATAGATATCATCTTTCAAATACAGATATGCTCCTACCAACTTTCATTTATGTTGCACAATTCCTCCTCGGTGTTGCGACTTTTTTGTCAGTGTATATAACGCTCGTCCAAAATATTGCGAGACTGATTTTATTCCTCGCACATAAGCGACGCCAGCACAGTAACTACCGTGGCAGCTCGAACTAATAATGGTAAACAGACGTCCCTTCCACCGCTCGGTTGTGAGCAGGCAGTGTTAAGTAGTGGTTACGTGGCTGTAGTGTGCCAAAGTTGTTGTTGTCACAGGACACAATGGGGCTACAACTCCAAGTAATCAACTCCAAGTAATCAACTCCAAGTAATCAACTCCAAGTAATCAACTCCAAGTAATCAACTCCAAGTAATCAACTCCAAGTAATCAACTCCAAGTAATCAACTCCAAGTAATCAACTCCAAGTAATCAACTCCAAGTAATCAACTCCAAGTAATCAACTCCAAGTAATCAACTCCAAGTAATCAACTCCAAGTAATCAACTCCAAGTAATCAACTCCAAGTAATCAACTCCAAGTAATCAACTCCAAGTAATCAACTCCAAGTAATCAACTCCAAGTAATCAACTCCAAGTAATCAACTCCAAGTAATCAACTCCAAGTAATCAACTCCAAGTAATCAACTCCAAGTAATCAACTCCAAGTAATCAACTCCAAGTAATCAACTCCAAGTAATCAACTCCAAGTAATCAACTCCAAGTAATCAACTCCAAGTAATCAACTCCAAGTAATCAACTCCAAGTAATCAACTCCAAGTAATCAACTCCAAGTAATCAACTCCAAGAAATCAACTCCAAGAAATCAACTCCAAGAAATCAACTCCAAGAAATCAACTCCAAGAAATCAACTCCAAGAAATCAACTCCAAGAAATCAACTCCAAGAAATCAACTCCAAGAAATCAACTCCAAGAAATCAACTCCAAGAAATCAACTCCAAGAAATCAACTCCAAGAAATCAACTCCAAGAAATCAACTCCAAGAAATCAACTCCAAGAAATCAACTCCAAGAAATCAACTCCAAGAAATCAACTCCAAGAAATCAACTCCAAGAAATCAACTCCAAGAAATCAACTCCAAGAAATCAACTCCAAGAAATCAACTCCAAGAAATCAACTCCAAGAAATCAACTCCAAGAAATCAACTCCAAGAAATCAACTCCAAGAAATCAACTCCAAGAAATCAACTCCAAGAAATCAACTCCAAGAAATCAACTCCAAGAAATCAACTCCAAGAAATCAACTCCAAGAAATCAACTCCAAGAAATCAACTCCAAGAAATCAACTCCAAGAAATCAACTCCAAGAAATCAACTCCAAGAAATCAACTCCAAGAAATCAACTCCAAGAAATCAACTCCAAGAAATCAACTCCAAGAAATCAACTCCAAGAAATCAACTCCAAGAAATCAACTCCAAGAAATCAACTCCAAGAAATCAACTCCAAGAAATCAACTCCAAGAAATCAACTCCAAGAAATCAACTCCAAGAAATCAACTCCAAGAAATCAACTCCAAGAAATCAACTCCAAGAAATCAACTCCAAGAAATCAACTCCAAGAAATCAACTCCAAGAAATCAACTCCAAGAAATCAACTCCAAGAAATCAACTCCAAGAAATCAACTCCAAGAAATCAACTCCAAGAAATCAACTCCAAGAAATCAACTCCAAGAAATCAACTCCAAGAAATCAACTCCAAGAAATCAACTCCAAGAAATCAACTCCAAGAAATCAACTCCAAGAAATCAACTCCAAGAAATCAACTCCAAGAAATCAACTCCAAGAAATCAACTCCAAGAAATCAACTCCAAGAAATCAACTCCAAGTAATCAACTCCAAGTAATCAACTCCAAGTAATCAACTCCAAGTAATCAACTCCAAGTAATCAACTCCAAATCAAAAGTTCAGGACGTTCTACAGAATGTTTTGAAGAAGAGAAAAGTGTATACAAAGTGTGGCCCGCAGACTGTGACTCCAGAACAAAAACGACGCGTGGACGCTTACCGCGGCTCGATTGAAATTTAGTATATGAACAGCTCTTTTTCTGGAAAAAAATCGTCACGGGCGACGACACTTAGTGTTACCAATAAGAACCTACTAGCAAATGAAGAAAGTTCAGAAATTCACATCAGGAATCACAGCTGTGACGCCATAACAAACATTCTAGCCAACATGGCCCGTGGGTTGAACAACGTCCCACAGAAGGGCTTTGCTGACAGTGCCATGCGGTTGTATGACTGTTCTCTGTGTCGTACTTAAGTGGGAGGAAACTACACAGAACACATTGTGCATTAAAACCACCATCTTAACTTTTCTCTGTTATTTATGAACCCAGCCTCTAAACTTTTTGTACTGACAAAGCATTTGCATTGGGTGATTGGGTAATGAAAGGACAGTAAAGGACGTGATTCGAAGCACGATGTTGTGGACGCACCTGGAGCCATCTGAAGCCGTTTAGCTCGCGGTAAGTGTGTCTGGAACAGCTCGAGCTGCCACAGTAGTGCAAAGACATCCTACGCGCAGTTGCGGGTATTACCTGGATGTGACGTTGAATCTCTGCCCAGTGCTCGTTCATCACCATCTGGACCACGAATGCGTCAGTGAGAGGCCTACAAGCACATCCACTCTACCAGAATTTGACAGACCACAGTATTAAGCGCTACAGACTTGTGTGGCACATCTTCCACTATATTCACAACGCCTTAAACAGACTAATCTATTATGCCAATGTCGCCTGAATTTCCGGTACACCAAAATTATACCACCCCCCACCGAATCCTCAAAAGTTATGCACTCCTCCTCGCCTTCCACATCTATCTTCCCCAATCAGGATCCTGTGAGATCACATTAATTTCCCACTCCTCTCCCCCACACTTAACACCTTCGAATTTCTTATCCTTATCACAAACTTGACACCAACCAACACACGTTTCATCCCTCAATATTAACTCCTGGACTCACCACCGCGCTTCTACTAACATGTCCCCTAACCCCTCCCCCTACGCCTCCCCCTCTAACCTTACCCGCACACGCACGCTGTTCCAACGAAACCTTAAACAACTCTGACTCAGAACGAAATCCGAACAGACATCTGCATATCTTTCCAACTTGAGCATCCAAGTCCGTTTGCGTCAACTTGTGGCGGTACAAGGCGTTTCTTCCACCGTCCTTAGACTGGGCCAAAATGCTCTCCCGTTCGTGGATGCAACGAAGTTCTTAGGGCTTACGTTCGATCGGAAACTCAGTTGGTATCCCCACGTGTCCTACCTGACTGCACGCTGCACCCGATCTCTCAATGTCCTTCGTGCATTGAGTGGTACCTCTTGGAGACAAGGCTGAACTCTGTGGAAAGCCACAGAGTATGGAATCTGTTACAGGTATATTCTGCATTAATCGGGAATAATCTATTACTCAGCATTCTTCCATTCAACTGCAACCAATGAATCGGACTCTTTCTTTTCTGTTATTGACCAGTGTGGTAATCTACTTCTTACATTATAATTTCACAATACCAGGCTGAAGAATCCACATTCATGACCACAGCGTGCCTCGAATCTATTAGTGATGACTCGCCTTGTGGTGATGTCTGTTTGGAGCCGACGTGAACGCCGTTCATTGACCCATATCAGTTAAGCGAAGCAGTCTTCCACTTTTAGACATGGCTCTGAATAAATGATTCAAAAGAGACTAAACAAAAAAATGCAGTTTTATAAATATTTTGATAAAATAAATCTCAGCGCTCACTTCAGAATTGTGTAATGTTGCTTCATTCAAAGTTGTGTAATGTTACTTCATTCGGAGGGGCAATGAGTGCATGAAACCCACGACATGTTAGGCAACACAAATGAAGAGAGATTCGGCCATAAAAATTATCGTTTGACAACAAGTGATAATTTCCACCAACCGTCAAACCGAAGGACTATCTCAGTAGGGAAAAACAAGAGTTTATCTGGCGAACTATTTGATTAGCAGGCAGTAAGAATGTACTAAACATTGTAGCTTCTACTCATAGCCGGATGATAACGCCTCATATATGATCGGAGCCAGGAATGCGCAATATCTACGGTGTAGACGTATGGATCCGTAAATTCTGAAAGATAAAGGCGGTAATACGAAAACGAGAGATGATTTTGTGATTGCTACGTAGAAGAAATATACTTGTCAGACAAGCGAAGATCGCTTAAGGCTGAAAGAGACTGCTTCACTCACATCGGAAATTAGTCCGCAGTTTGTATGCAGTTTACATTGCCTTACAAAATCAACTACCGTAGCGCCCGCTGCTTGGTTCGCGTATGCACAATTTTCGTTTTTTCTTTAATCAAATTTTTACGTAGTTCACAAACTGCAACACCGTCTAAAGTTTTCACGCTAATTAATGCCACAGGAGCATGGTCTTTTCCGAACGTACTTCTGACCAAAAAGCGATTGTGGTAGCTAGAATCCAACGTTTTTGATGATCATGCCTAACACGTATTTTTTTTTGTACCTAACCGAGAAGTGAAATACCAATTTCTGTAGATTTAACTAAAGAGTTTTAAAAATAAGGAAATATTTTCCGAAAAATTTTTTATTCGCTATTCCACACCCTTAGGCTTCGAATTGCCAGAAACAGTGAAACACGAATTTTTTAATTTCTAATTTAAAAGTAAAATACTAATTTTCATGCACATAGCTTCAAAAATGGTTTACTAATTCTTTAACAATGATTTATTTCCAAAAAAGGTATCACCACACCCATCGTTTTGCCCCCATATGGGTTGACTTCCCAAAAACAATGAAACACACATTTTTTCGTTTCTAACAGATTGATTTTCATAGATTTAGTTTTCAAAATGCTTTCATAATGAAATGTTTCATAAAACCCTTCATGCACTATTTAACCCCTTAGAGGGTTGAATTACCAAAAACACTGAAATACCTGTTTTTTAATTTCCAACAGAGAACTGTTACCAATTTTCATAGATGTAGCTTTAAAAATAATTTAGTAGTACTTTAATAACGATTAATTTTCAAAATCTCCTATTTCATTCCCAAAGGGATTAAATTTCCGAAAATGGTGAAACATGTATTTCTAAATTTCTGACCGAGAAGCCAAATACTGATTTTCGTTGGTCTAACTTCAAAACCGCCTTAATAGCAACAAGTTCTCAAATCTTTCATCCCCTATTTCACCCACTTAGGAGTGGAACTTCGAAAATTTCGTTCTTAAACACCGGCTACAATATAGGATCAACACCCTCTGGAAATTTGAGTTGGGCGATGATGAGTCCGTGCGTGAGTCAGTCAGGGCGTTCCCTGTGGTAAGTAGCCTGTTTGTATGTTGGCAGCGCTATAGACTGTGTTAATATCGCTGACAGCGCTGCGGCGCCCTTGACAAGAGATTCCGTGGTTGGACGGACTAGCTATTAATGAGTGGATAGGGAAGCGTATGAACATGTTTCTCTTAGTGGAGACTCTGTGTTGGATGGGCATGAAATGTAAGGTGAGATGAAATTGCTTATAAGATGCAAGAAAAGGTATCATAATGAATGTATGTTTGATAATGTTTGGTTAGTAGAATTATTGACCACAATATAATTCTCGGAACTGGATGTCACATGAATTAGGTAAAATTTTCTAAATACATTGTTTGCTCTTCAACAAAATCTTTCTTTTGCTAACCGTTAGTCTATAGTAGGCAGAATCCTCTTATTTAGCTGGCTGCATTTGCTACTAGCTGTAATTGCTGTATTTCGTGTTACGAAGATTTTCTGTAGGGTAAGTGACTTACGAAAAACAATGGGGTTTCCACTATCGGGATTCGTAATTGAAATGAGTTTAAGCAATTAACAAAGCTGGAGGTAGTTTCATATTTCCTTAATGTCATATTTTTTTGGATTTATATTATATTTAGGATTTCTTGCAATTCAGGGCTATTCTATTGTGTTAATTATTAGAAGTCATGTCGTCAACGTATAGCAGTCAAATTGCGTTGGGCTTGTATATTGTGGGTAATAAATGAATAGGTTAAGTTTGAGTTGTCTTTGTCATGGAAAATTCTGGAGGACAATGTTTAATAAAAAATAGACTTAGTTTCACCTGTACGTAGAGATTAAACAAAGCAAAGCGAATCTGTTCCAGTTGTTATTGTGGTCTTCAGTCCGAAGACTGGTTTGATGCAGTTCTCCATGCTACTCTGTCCTCTGCAAGCCTCATCTGAGTAACTACTGTAATCTACATCCTTTCGAATCTGCTTATTGTACTCAACCCTTGGTCTCCCTCTACAACTGTTACCCTTCATACTTTCCACCACTACCAAATTAATATCTTGATGCATCAGAATATGTCTTGTTGGTTAGCCGAGCTTTTAGTCAAATTATGCCATAAATTTCTTTTCATCCTGTTTCGCTTCGGTATCTTCTCATCAGTAATCCCTATGTCCCACTAATCTTGTGCAGTCTTCTTCAGCACCACATTTCCAAAACGTCTATTCTTTTTTCCTGCACTTTCAATCGTACATGCTTCGCTTCCGTACAGGGTTTTACTGAAGACAATTGACTTCACGAAGGGCCTCCTAACGCTTCAATTTATTTTCGAAATCACTATTTTTTTCTTTTTTGAGGAAATATTTCTTGCTGCTATTATTGTTAAGCTAATTTTATATCCTGTTTACTACTGCCAAGGTCAGTTATTTTCCTGTCCAATTATTAAAACTCGGTCTACACATTTCATATTCTAATTTCCCAAGAAGTACCCCTCTTTAAGGCGACTACATTACCGCCCTTTTACTTGTTGGTGTTCATGTTACAACCTATTTTCAAGACAGTATCCATTCCGTTCAATAATCTTAGAAATCTTTTGTCAATTGTGAAAAATTACTATTTCATCGGTAAATTAAAAAGTTTTGTTTCATTTCCCAGAAGTTTTAATCCGTTTTAAAACATTAGTCTTGGTTTCCTATATTGCTTGCTTTCTACACAGATGTAATAACGACGGGGATATGGCGCTGTCCTACATCACTCTCTCCCCAACTACAGTACTAGCTCTGTTTCATGTCCCTCGGCCCATCTAACTGCAGTCTGGTTTCGTACAAGATTTAGATATGCTTTGGCTTCCTAGATTTAATGCCTGATAACTTCAAAATTTAACAGAATATATATCAGTAAACATTGTTAAAAGCTTTAAAAATTATTTCTTAACGTTGTCCACTGCTGTCAGTGCTGCATCTGTGACTGTATTACTCTAGTAAAAAAGAAAACAAAAGGTCTTCAGTCAAATCTTGATTTTTATTTCAATATAAGATGTATTGCGAGCCTTGGGGGTCAGCTGCAGATGCTTGACAAGCTCACGTCATTTTTGTATTGGAGTTGTTACTCGTCCTGTTACGAAGTACATAGGTAGATTACAATATGTTATCAGTGCCGGTTGCAAATATAGTGGGCGTTGCAGATAAAGTAAGGACATCCAGTTCTGGTTACACACTTGGGCGAGTTATATTCAAAGCCACTCCCACCCTTTTTTCCCCAGGGAATCGCAGGGAATTGATCAAGGTTACCCAGGTAGTTGTACTCCAATGGATGAGGGTGAGTTACCCCAATTTTTATATCACGTGACGACTATACAGTTACGTCATGACCTTGAATATAAGTCGCACAATCGCCTGGGTGCTTCCCCTAGATGGCACTGATCAATTCCTGGTAATTTCACAGGGTTGAGAGGGTGGGGTGACCTTGAATTGCCCAAATGTGTAACTTGACACTGGATGTCCTTATCTTATTAGCAATGCCCATTATATTTGGAACTGGCACTGATAACCTACTTACTAGAAGGTGGCACACTGCGACTACAATTTTTATAAAAATTAACATGAACCTGAAAAAGTACCTACTGTTTCCACTAGTAGTTACATAGTTTTTGAGCACGGTATGAGTAGACGTATTTATCTGCTCATACACACTTTCTCACACAATAAGTGTAAATAAAATACAAAAGAGTAAAAAAATATCCAAATCCAAAGCTGTTAAATTTTCACACATACAAAGGCGTTGCTATTTCTAAGATGATATAAGGATCTTATTGTTTATACACAGATGTCGTTTGGAAAAAAGATTATTTGTGCATATATCAGATTTGACCTTTTGCTATGAAACAGTTGCAAGCATTAAATACTTGTTTCTTTAACTAAAAATAAACTTTTGGAATTGCTGAACAAATTGTGGCGGTTAAACTCAGTTTGTTCGTTTAACTATAAATACTGTCATACAGAGAGAAATTTTCTAAAAACGAATTTTAATAGACCGATTTTTCAAAAATTTCAAAATCTGTACTTAATAAAGAAACAAGTATTAATAGTTGCAACCACTTTATAACGTAAGATCACATCTGATATTTCCACAAATAATTGTTTTCCAAATGACATCCGTGTATAAATAATAATGTAACCATCTTGTATCATCATAGAAATAGCAACACTTCTGCGAATGTGAAACATGTAGTATCCTCACATTTTGATATGTGTTGATTTGTTTGAATTTTGTTTACATACGTGCTGTGAGTCGAAAAGTGTGCATATCTAGATAAAAGTATCTACTCATACTGTACTTGAAAATTATGTAACCGCTGCTGGAAAAAGCAACTAATTTTTGTCTTGGTTTCATAAAAATTGTAATTACAATATGCCATCTAACATGCGTGTGTTCCTCAAAAGATAATGTAGAGTAGTGAAGCACATGAAGATGAGGCATCAGGGCTCGAAAGACATCGTGTATTGAAATAAATATCACTATTTGTAACCGAAGGCAGTTTTATATTTTACGTTACCATTTATTTGTTAAACATAATGCTTTCTTTTCCCCATGGAGTGCTGTGGTATGGAACTGGAATAAGGCTGAGTTGTTCCAGATTTTGTTGCCTTCGATAGGGTATTTTTTAAGACTCACGATTCTGTAGAATCGTGATTAACGTAACCACTATGTAATTGCTAAAAATGTCTTTGAGTTTCTTGTGGGTTTCAACACATTTCCTCTGAAATAAGTTAGAAAGTGTACAGAACTCAAGAAATACGTCTTGGTGTAGCAGTATGCACACCGCTGGCTAGACACAACCAGGTGTCAGACGATACAGAGGAATCAAGAACCTGTCGTCCACAGCAGATTCGACGACGCCTCTAGACAACAGAGGGCACGTCGACGTCGACGCAGAGCGACGCCGCCCGCACTGTCCCGTTCCTAAGTACTAGTGCCGCAGGAGTGTGAAGACGAGGTCTCCTGCTGCTCAAGTGCTTATCAATGGGAAGGCCCACGCACACAGTCTGTACGAGAGTGCAACTCGACGAAACTGTTGTACCGTGTTAAGTACCCTCTGTATCGCACGTCAGTGGTTTGCAGAGTAGGTATATAGATATAGATGTATAGAAACCGAAACAGTTTTTGTTTACGCCACACACAAAAGAGGAAAGAACTCACGTTCAGTGAGATCAACCTGATACAAAAGCGAATAATGAAATCGTTTTCAGTCATAGGATCTGCACAATACCTACGTGTGTGGAACATTAAAATTTTGCTTTTTCTCGCTTGTTGGTTGATGTACAGTAATATTATGTCAATTGTTAATACACTCTAAGACAAGAAAACGACGCGCCACGAAGGAGTTGGGCAAACAGCTCACAACTTGATGTTCCTACAGGTATCGAAGGAAAAAGCAAAATTCTAAACTTCGGTGGCCGATGGAAGTTTGGTTGATTCGGGGGAGGGAACCAAACGGCTAGGTCGTCTGTTCCATCAGATTAGGAAAGTATGGGGAAGGAAGTCGGCCGCGCCCTCTCAAAGGAATCTTCCCGCCATTTGCCTGAAGCGATTTAGAGAAACGACGGAAAACCTAAATCAGGATGGCCGGACGCGGGTTTCAACCGACGTCCTCCCGAATGAGAGTCCAGTGTGGTAACCACTGCGCCACCTGGCAAGCATAGCAAACACAGGACATGTCGACACCAGGGAATAACATCTTAAAGTAGTTCATTCTGCGTACTCAGTTGAACAGTAATTATACCTCGCAGACAGGTGCGTGTATAAGACACGCAGATGTCAGCAGTTGAGAGACGATGCGTAGCTGGGTTCAAAGAAGCCGGTTGGAGTAATGGGCAAATCGTTCGACGTTTGAATACGAGCGATGCCATTGTAAGACGGTGTTGGCAGGATTGGGTGAACAGTGATCGATCACAGCGTCAAGATGGAAAAGGTCGACCTAGAGCGACGACGGAGCGTAAGGCCGAGCAATTGTAATACAGGCGTTCAAAGCCCCGAATTCATCATTATCATTGATCAGACGTGTTTCACTGGCTACAAGGACCGCTAATAGGCGGCTCATAGAAAGGAAGCTGAGCTCACGGCGCCTCTTGCATTGACTACTATTAACCTATGTACGTCACCAAGCCCGTTTGTAGTGGTGTAGGGAATCTTATTGACTGGAGTAGAATTGTCTTCAATGATTAGCTCCGCTTCGAACTGAGCTCTGATGACCAGCGAGCAAGTTGTCTGGAGACACCAGCGGTGGGATACCACACCGTCTGTGATCCGCCATATGCCCGATAACCAGTAGTGATGGCGTGGCGTGCCATTCCTTTTCGTAGCAGGACCCTTTCGTTGTCATTCGCTGCACCCGTACACCATGGAGTCACGTCGACGACATTCTGAGTCCCGTTTTGTTGCCCTTCTTGGCAAACCATTATAGGATTACATTTTAGCAGGATAATGGCCATCTGCACACGACGATAGTTCCTACTGTGTGTCGTAGTGCTTGTGGAACCCTACTTTGGCCAGCAAGGTCGCCGGATCGCTACAGAGTTGAGGATGACGAAACTGGTGTTTAACGTCCAATCGACAACGACGTTATTAGAAACGGTCCCCAGTTCAGAACGATCGGAACGTTATGGGCAGCCTCCTCCGACCACTTCGTGATGTTGGCGATCTGACGCGCCAGTTGGACAGAATTTGGCACGATATCCCTCAGGAAGACATCCAACAGCTCTATGAATCAATGCCAGTCTTGCAAATCTTGCATAATGGCCAGAACAGGGTAAACGTGTCATACCCTTCCTCAGTTTGTGAATCTTTTTCCCTCGAAAAAATCGTCCAATATTTCTGATACTGTAATCATTTGTTTGTCTGTACATGTACATCAAATCTCCCGATTTCCGTCCCATTCGGATAATTCCTTCGTGCTTTGTCTTTTTTGTCTTAAAGTGTAATTACCACGCAATTAATGTGTACCAATCTGGCTTAGGATCTGAAAAGTTATTTTTCAAATTATTTGTAATTAAAAGTATTGTAAGAGTGCATAAACCATGGTGTAAAAATTTGAACTTAAAGGTTCTGTGGAAAGAACTAGATTAATATTATGAATATAGACATTACATTGTATGACACTCTTCAACTGAACGCTGTATAAACATTAGCAAATGTGAAAGACCAATGCCAACAAAAATATGAATTAACAAATTCCAGTAGCTGTGTAATACAAAAAGTTCATTTTATGAGGTTATATATATATATATATATGCAAATTTTGGAATCATTGTGACGTCAATAAAGATGAAGAGCAAAATCGCATATACTGTAACATGAAAAGATTTTAAATTTGCTGAGCTCTATTTGAGTTACAATAATGCAAATACTGATTTACTTGTTAAAATTCTATATAATGATAAATATCCGAAGCCACTAAAGACTGTTTTCATAGTTTGTGAACATTGAAGTTGTATTACTTGATGTCTTGGCATTAAACTTTGTCAATTTATTTATGAAGTATCTGTTTTGTAAACTTAGCCTGTGGACCATGGAGTATGGTGTAACAAAATGAGTGATGTTGTTATTTAATGGAAAAGTTGGAAATTGAGATTTCACTTACTGTTTTATCAATCACAATTGGCGTAAGAATCATGGATTGACCATTGTCATAAAATAGCCTATTGCATTATGAAATGTGAATAGTCTTTACTTGCAGTTTCACGTGGCTTGAAGCAGTCACAGTTAGCGTGCTATTGATTAAGAAATTGCATTATCGTCTTTCTAATTACTGCATGATCGTAGATACAATCATACCCGGTTGTGAAGTTATTGTTATGACAAAACAATTTCCTAAGGGACCAGAAAGTTCTTAAGGGCGCAAAAACAATTGTAACATCACACAAAAGGCAAATTCAGTATTAAAGCTGATGCAAGAAGACGATAAAACAGTTTTCTTTTTGTCAATGTAACACGCACATTGGACTACTGATCTTGGTGTCTGTAATCTTAGTAAAATGCATAATTAAAATGAAAATAATACTGAGGACATGATAGGAATGAGCACTGCTAAATGATTAAGTATTTCCAGAACAAATATTTATCACATAACCAACACACATATCGTACCTTATGCTTAGTACTACAATGACGGTAGATTATGTCCGTTTCATGTCCATTGAGCGCTCTTTTATATAGCCATTGTCCGAGTCGCCCGTGCGTCGTCACGATAAGTTATAACAGTTCTTCTTTTTACACTTCACTCAAACTTAGACGTAACGTTTTTATACATTTACTAAAAATTAGATCAGACTGCCACAAATCTGCGTCCGTCTTAAGAAAAACAGTAAAAGTGTTTAGCGCTCAAGGATTCATTTGTTCTCCGGCGAACAAAATAATGAAGGATCGCATATCGATCTGTATTCTTCTGATTATGTTGCCGCCCAAAGACGACGAATTACGCTATTTAGGAAATTCCACCGTCGCTATGCGACGCCTTATTATACATTAATCATTCTTCATAAACAACTATTTGCCTTCTGCCTGAAAGTGTTAACTATTTGCTGTTTTAATGAAGCCAAAAATAGCGAATATCACAGAAGGTAGATCAATTTCATAAGTATCCGTAATTTCTCTTGCTTTGATAAAAAGTTAGTAGAGTTTTGGAATGAGGAAAAACACATGTATAACTTTGTAATGCATGGTGTTAAGTAATACACAGCAAACGCAGTTATAAATGCTTAATAGAGTTTTGGTTGCCTCTTTTGCGTATCGAAGTAGCCATTATCAATAGCGAGGAAGGTACAAAGCAAATTCTGTTAAGTGCGCTCCTATGATCAGGCCACTGTAGTCCAAGGAGTTCGTCTGATGTATTTTATTTTCATCTAGTCTACTGCTATGCCTCAACTACTACTTCACAGAGCAACTTATAGGAGAAATAAGGATGAGATGTTTCTAATTTATTTTGTATCCCACAGAACTGCTGCTGCATGCCACACGAGCACGAACGACATAACTACAGAAAAAGCAATGACATACATTGGTAATAACAGTAATTCCACTGACAATACGACGTAAGGCCAAGAAGTGACAATTATCAAATAATACCTTTTTTATTTCGTAAAACATTTACAAAGCTAGATCGCCTTTACAATAGTGTCAGTTGGAACTAATGCACTTGTTTCAGCATTTCACTAACAGATGGAAACAGTTTTTAAAGTTATCCAGTGTTGTGCTATGTAATGTATTCAGCAATTTTTGTTTCTCCTGTTCCATGCTCTGAAACTGCTCATTTTATTGTAAAGGACGGTAAAAAGACGCAGGGCGCCAGATGTAGATGAACACAGGTGCCATATTGTTTTTGTTCAGAAGCCCCCGGCACTCAGTGCCTGGTAGAGAGGAGAGTTTTTTTTTTCCCCACGCTCAACCGTTTCAGCACTTGAAGGTACGATGCTGGTTAACTGTAGTATCTTGGGACACAAACGCTGTATGTTCGGTCCTCATCATATCCAGAAAACTAACAAACATGTCTTCACATTGCTTCGCATTTTTTTGCATTCATTGGTGGTAATAATGAAAGAGTCTTCGACTGGCTAGATTATCGTTTGGCTTCTGGACAATGCGAGGACTATAATGGTTGTTATTTCTAACAGGGAACTGCATGGAATTATACAGCAATCCAGAGACTCGCACAAGACAGAGGGAATGTATATATGAAGAAAATGTAGATTAATCCGCAATTAGAGAAGATATTTGCGATTTCTCTGAAATTTGAATAAAATACGAACTGTAGCTTACTAGAAAAGTAGCAACTGAACATAACGTAATAAAAAAGTGAAGTCCCACGCCCAAAATGTACAACTTCACATCGTCCTGAACAACTGACCACAAACAAAAATAAAACGTGACATCGTTTTCATATAACAAGTTTATACAAGTTGTAATAAGTAGATGCAACTAAAAAAAGGTAAGACATTAAAGTTTGGTTGTGTCTCATCTACATTTTCAGGGCTTTCCTACCTTGTTATTTTCTTATGAAACGTGAAAATATAGTGAAATATCGAAGAAAGAGAATGTCCGAGTATATTGGCGGTGGAAATATTGTTTTCTGTGAAGCTCTGTCGTCCGTAGAGTTGCCTGCGACTAGAGTACGTTAAAAAAAGAAATTGAAGAGAAAAAATCAGTTACGAATAGTCTAAAAATGTGTGTATTAACTCTATACTATTATTCTCAAATTCTAAGCATTTGTAGACAAACATTGCACAGCTCACTTAAGATGATGCTATGAATCAGAAGTACTACGATATACAAAAATTGCTATAAGTTTTTTGGTAGCATTTATGTAATTTTATATTCACTAGTATTTATGTCGTTTTATAAAGTACCGGCTGCTCGACGGCATATACACGACTATCAAAGAGTGCAAACATGGTGAGCCTGGTGAAGCGTAGATTTGCAGTTGCAATATTGTCTAAGGCTTCCTTAGTATGAAGTAAGACAAATGCCCATGATTTATCGCACTCCGTGTGTAGTTATTCTGTTGTATTTGTAACTAGCCACAATTCTGCGCCTGAGAAGTACAAAGAAAGAACCTGACAAGCATTTCCCCTTAGTTAACTGGAGTGCATTACAAAATTATAATCAAACATACATCTGCCAGGAAGTTTCATATCAGCGCACACTCTGCTGCAGAGTGAAAATCTCATTCTGAAAAACATCCACCAACTGATGAACATAAATAGCCTCCATTCATTAGACATTGTCCGTCCTTTCATAGAAGCTCTGTAGAATTGTAGGACTCACGTAGTAAGGCCAGATCCAAACTACATGTCTAATTCAAAGACGTTAAATACATTTCAGTCTCATACCAATTGGATTTACGTGTCCGTGTTCTTGTACTGATATATCTACATCTATACTGCGTGACAGAAGGTGCTTCTGGTACCCCTCGTCATTGTACCATTCCCGAATGCTGGGAAGATAGATCGACTGCAGGTTAATTTCCGTATGAGCTCTAATTTCTCTTATTTCCCAGTCATCGTCATTTCGCGAAACGTATGTGTGAGGAAGTAATATGTAGCGCGATTCCTCATGGAACACTCTCTCTCGGAATTTTTACAGTAATATTTTCTGTTATCCCCATCACCTCCTCTGAAGCGACTGCCACTAGAGTTTGATGAACATCTCACCACCGATCTCATGCTTAATAAACGGTCCCGTGACGAAATTCGTCGCTTTCGTTCCGATATGCCCTACACAGTACGTTAATACTACCTGGCAAAGGTTCCATGCAGACTAGAAATATTAAAGAATTGGCCCAACCAAAGTTTTGTAAGCGAGTTATTCCGTGGAGAAAATATATATATTCCTAGAATTATTCTAACGTGTCTGTCTGCCATCTGCATTTAAAAAATTAATTTTATGTTATCATTCCACTTAACATCACTCTGGACAGATCCTTCTACTTCGCATTTCTAAGACAACATCTTGGAAAATATATACTGATTAATTTGACTCTCACACCTGATTTGATGTTTTCTTTTTTTTTTACGTTATAGTCCAGCAGTTTAACTGCGACTTCCATTAGTTATGTGGCACACATCCCATCTGCAGTCGATTTCTAGTAAAATTCACTGTTGCACGTAGGGGGTAATTTGTTCCATTGCTCTGGAAAGTGACAGAGAAAGCTGGTAAGGTTGCTACAAACATAGTATCCTTGTTGAATCCATGCAAGGAAAAAAATCAAGAGCTTTCAGGCCCAAGGAACATGGGGACATGAAACCAGCGCATCTCGACCATTCCACTAATCTGGAAAGAGATTGTTGAAGAAACACCGGACGTCGGTGAGCTATTGTGGCGGTGCGCCATCTTGCGTAAAATCAACACTGTATTGTTGGCCAGTTTCATCAATCACATGGATTAAAATGTTTTCCAGCATATTTAAGTACATCACTCCATTGACAGTTTTCTCTCGGAAAATAAAGGACCATGAACTTTCTTCCTCAAGGCACTACGAATGTTAACTTCTGGGCTATCGTGAACACGTTCCGTGTTTTGTCACGGATTTTCACTACCCAAAATCCTACAGTTGCGTTTATCAACTTTGCTGCTTAAGTTAGAAGTCGACTCATCACAGAAGATAATGTTTCCAATGAATTCTTCCTCTTTATCCAATCGATGCAGCACTTCCTCACAAAAGCTATTGCGAGAAGTCTTAAAAGTGTCTTTCGTTCTTGCGCCGTTATTAATTTGTATGTGAGATGCAAATGTCTCTTTAACAAATGCAAAACAAACACATGTGGGATGGCGAGGTCGTGAGAAGCATGCCAGACCTATTTGATAGGACTGTTAGCAAATCTTTGCCTCACTTGCTCTACATCATCAGTCTCACACGGTCGATCTGAGGATTTTTTAATCGCTTACCGGTCACACAATTTCAGGACAACTCTTACTCCACTCACAAGTGGTAGACCTAGTGGGAGAATCTTTACCGCGCGCAGTGTGACTATTACGTCGCACAGTTGTCACAGACTTTGATTCATCAAACCAGAATACGCACGTTCGCGACCAGGGAAGGCAGCCGTCTTTGTTACAACTGTCGCGAGCGCTTGCGATGGTGCGATTCGTATTAGCGTACTATGTACGTGTATAGTTCATCTATTTTCCCACAGAGTTATGCCAAGACATGGTCTGTACTATGATTAAGTTTGTATCAAGTTGAAGATTTCATCTGGAAACACCCTGTACATATTTTAGAATTGTTACTGTTTTCGGAAATCTATAATCGGTACTGATCATGATGATTTTGATTTATGGGGCTCTCAACGGCGTAGTTATCGGCATCCGTACAAATTCCCAATCTTTTCCCTTTCCAGTCTCACCATTTCCCGAATGATGATGAAATGATGAGGGCAACACAAACAGCCAGTCCCCGGGCGGAGAAAATCCCCCACCCGGTTGAGCATCGAACCCGGGACCCCGTGATTCAGGGGCAGCAACGCTGACCACTAAACAAAGAACTGCGGACCTAATTGGTATTATAATCGAACACTACTAGGTCTTGTCACATATTTATCTGCAATACTTCACACTTTTTGACGTTTAAACTGAACTGCCAATCCCTGCGACAATTGTCGTTGCTTTGCAGATGTTCCGGCATTTCTCTCCAATTTTCTGCCGTTGCAACATATTGTTGTATATATAGAATAGCATGATTTATAAACAGTCTCACGGAGCTCTAGTGCCATACATCATTTGTAAATCTACTGAACAGCCCTATGTCACTTCCTTGCTATGGGGTTCTGGATCAGTGTGTCTCTAATGTCATGCAGTAGTCTGCATCTTTCATCAAGCTTAAGAGTTTTGGACACATTAACCATCAGTGACAAAAATCTTAGCTGCGAAAGAAATTTTCTGAAATTCCTTAATGAAAGAATACAGAAAAATTGTGAAAAATCGCCTCTGTTGGCTAGAGCTTACCGTTGCTGGCTATCAACGCGGTGGTTCTGTGTTCGTTCCCCAGTCGCTGCAAGAGATTTTTGTAAGGCAAAAAGACGTAGAACTGTGGGAAGCTCACGAAATATCTTAAAGTCAATGGCTTATACCAGTCTGGGAACCATACGATCTCTCTTGTCATCTCTCATCTCTCCCATCGTCACATAGGTCAGGGTGCTGAGACGTGTCCTTAACTTAGCGTCGCATGTTTAAAAACTTTCAAAAACTTCTAATTTCATAATATAGACAAGCGTGATTACAAAGTAGTTTATGCAATGCGAGGTGTAGATTTCCTTTCCATTCTAAAGTAGCATTTAAACGGAAATTCCCCAACATTATAACTGTGTAACCTACTGAAGCTTGAACCCAGTCCACTTTAGGCAAAGAGCCCAGTTGGCTCCCAGACCTACACGCAGTGTCTGTCGGGAAGTTTCAGCACATCCCAAGAGCGGCAGTTCAACGCTCGAATCACGTAAGCATTTTATATGGTCAAAAGGTAAGCAATAACGAACGAAATGCTCCAGTTATGAAATGAGAAAAAAATTGAGGACCTTCGATAACTTCTGGTTCTCGACAGATTGAAGGAGGTAAAGGAAAGTTAAGAACTTTAAAAACCATGTATTTCACGCTTAAAGTATCACATTGTCACGAATGTAATCTCGTATTATTATTATTATTATTATTTATTATTTATTTATTTCCTTTCTCAGACATTATGTCTGGTTAAAAATGGAAAGTGACGCAAACCTTGATCAAGCGTGACTTCCTTTTAACTGTACAGTATATGTTACATTGCATTTAGGAACTTTCAGGTAATTGAACATCTATCAATAATTACAGATTTCTGTAGTTGTATATATACGTTTGGATGTAGCTGTATTGCGTTGATGTACTGGTGAATATTGTGTGGTATGACTCCTGTAGTTGAAAGTATAATTGATATGTCAACTTTATCCTGATGCCACATGTCCTTGACTTCCTCAGCCAGTTGGATGTATTTTTCAATTTTTTCACCTGTTTTCTTCTGAATATTTGCTGTATTGGGTATGGATATTTCGATTAGTTGTGTTAATTTCTTCTTTTTATTGGTGAGTATGATGTCAGGTTTGTTATGTGGTGTTTTATCTGTTATAATGGTTCTGTTCCAGTATAATTTGTATTCATCATTCTCCAGTACATTTTGTGGTGCATACGTGTATGTGGGAACGTGTTGTTTTATTAGTTTATGTTGTATGGCAAGTTGTTGATGTATTTTTGCTACATTGTCATGCCTTCTGGGGTATTCTGTATTTGCTAGCATTGTACATCCACTTGTGATGTGATCTACTGTTTCTATTTGTTGTTTGCAAAGTCTGCATTTATCTGTTGTGGTATTGGGATCTTTAATAATATGCTTGCTGTAATATCTGGTGTTTGATCCTGTACTGCAATCATGAATCCTTCCGTCTCACTGTATATATTGCCTTTTCTTAGCCAAGTGTTGGATGCGTCTTGATCGATGTGTGGCTGTGTTAGATAATACGGGTGCTTGCCATGTAGTGTTTTCTTCTTCCAATTTACTTTCTTCGTATCTATTGATATGTGATCTAAAGGGTTGTAGAAGTGGTTATGAAATAGCAGTGGTGTAGACGATGTATTTATATGAGTGATTGCTTTGTGTATTTTGCTAGTATCTGCTCGTTCTACAAAGAATTTTCTTAAATTGTCTACCTGTCCATAATGTAGGTTTTTTATGTCGATAAATCCCCTTCCTCCTTCCTTTCTGCTTAATGTGAATCTTTCTGTTGCTGAATGTATGTGATGTATTCTATATTTGTGGCATTGTCATCGGGTAAGTGTATCGAGTGCTTCTAGGTCTGTGTTACTCCATTTCAATACGCCAAATGAGTAGGTCAATATTGGTATAGCATAGGTATTTATAGCTTTTGTCTTGTTTCTTGCTGCCAATTCTGTTTTCAGTATTTTTGTTAGTCTTTGTCTATATTTTTCTTTTAGTTCTTCTTTAATATTTGTATTATCTATTCCTATTTTTGTCTGTATCCTAGATATTTATAGGCATCTGTTTTTTCCATCGCTTCTGTGCAGTTGCTGTGGTTATCCAATATGTAATTATCTTGTTTAGTGTGTTTCCCCTTGACTATGCTATTTTTCTTAAATTTGTCTGTTCCAAAAGCCATTTTATATCATTGCTGAATACTTCTGTTACCTTTAGTAATTGGTTGAGTTGCTTATTTGTTGCTGCCAGTAGTTTTAGATCATCCATGTATAGCAAATGTGTGATTTTGTGTGAGTATGTTCCAGTAATATTATATCCATAATTTGTATTATTTAGCATGTTGGACAGTGGGTTCAGAGCAAGGCAGAACCAGAAAGGACTTAATGAGTCTCCTTGGTATATTCCACGCTTAATCTGTATTGGCTGTGATGTGATATTATTTGAATTTGTTTGGATATTAAGTGTGGTTTTCCAATTTTTCATTACTATGTTTAGGAACTGTATTCATTTAGGATCTACTTTGTATAATTCCAATATCTGTAGTAACCATGAGTGGGGTACGCTATCAAAAGCTTTTTGGTAATCAATGTATGCGTAGTCTAGCGACCTTTGTTTAGTTTTAGCTTGATATGTCTCCTCTGCATCAATTATCAGTTGCTCTTTACATCCTCGTGCTCCTTTGCAGCAGCCTTTTTGTTCTTCATTTATAATTTTGTTCTGTGTTGTATGTGTCATATATTTCTGTGTAATGACTGAAGTTAATATTTTGTATATTGTTGGTAGTCATGTTATGGGGCGATATTTTGCTGGGTTTGTTGTCTGCTTGATCTTTAGGTTCCAGATAAGTTATTCCATGTGTAAGTGTATCAGGGAATGTGTATGGGTCTGCAATGTAACTGTTAAATAATTGAGTTAGATGTGAATGTGTTGAGGTGAACTTCTTTAGCCAGAAATTTGATATTTTATCTTTTCCAGGGGCTTTCCAATAGTGAGTAGAGTTAATTGCTTGGGTGACTTCATGTTGCAAAATTATCACTTCAGGCATTTGTGGTATTGTCTTGTATGTGTCTGTTTCTGCTCGTATCCACCGTGCATGCCTGTTATGTTGTACCGGATTTGACCATATGTTGCTCCAGAAGTGTTCCATGGCTGTTATCTTTGGTGGGTTATCTATTTTAATGTGTGTTATCTATTGTCTGGTAAAATTTCTTTTGGTTTGTGTTGAATGTTTGGTTTTGTTTCCTTCTATTTTCACTTTTTTGTATCTTCTTAATTGTTTGGCCAATGCTTGTAATTTCTGCATCTTTTCATCTAATTGCTCTATTGCTTCTTGTTGTGAGATTTTACCTAACCTTTTTCGTTTTTTGTCTAATATTTCATATTTTATAAATTGTGTTAACTGTCCAATGTCTTTTCTCAGTTTTTCTATTCTGATCTGTAGCCTGTGTTGCCCATGCTGGTTTTGTGGGTTTCTTCTGTGTGTTGGCTTGTTCTGATCTCTGCCTAGTGTGTATATTTAGTGTAGTGAGTGCTCCTATATAAACCAGTAGTTGTGACTCTTCCATAGTTGTATTTTCATTTATTTTGTTGTGTATGATTGTGTTGATAGTTGTTATTGTTGTTTCGACTTGTGGGTTATTTGGTGGACTATGCAAGAATGGTCTAATGTCTGTATTTGTGTCTTTGTATTCTATATATGTCAGCTGAAATTTTTCTTCTATACCTAACATGTGTGTCACTCCGTGTTCTATTTGTGCTTGTTCTGGTGGCTGTCTTAAGATTTCGTTTTCGTCTGATTGTTTAATTGATACGTGTTGTTCTTTGTTTGTTTTGCTCTGGGATGTTTGAGTCCATTACTGTATTTTCTTCTTCTTCTTCTTCTTATTCCACATTATTTTATTCCAGTGTTTGTTGTACTTTTTGTTTGATGTTTTCTAATTCTGACTGGGGTATCCTGTTATTTTTGATTATTACACGGATCTGATCAGCTAGTCGTTGTTCTGTTAAAAATTTTAATTCTGGGTGTCTGGTAATAAATGTTGTGTGCTTGTGATCTATATCCAGTTGTGTTGGTTCCTAGGTTTGTTGCTTGGTAATAACAGAACATGAGGTGTCGGAAAACAAAGACAGAGGTTGAGATGGTCAGATGAAGTTAACCTTCTAGGGTGGTTGCGGGAAGCATATCCTGAAAAACACCTCTATTTGGATTTAAATCATTTTTCGTGTGGCTAACAGTGTCGTTACCATTGTGGGCGGGCATAGGGTTCAAGCGTCGTCCCTGACCATGACGGCGCCTGTCCGAGGCTTCTTTAGTTCTGTCCTGAACCAACTAATCACACTGAAAGGGGGGTTAGCCCTGTTAGTGGTTTGTTCTTTTCGTCGCCTTTTACGACAGGCAGAACGTACCGGAGGCCTATTCTTTTCCCGGACCTCTACGGGGTTTATTATTCTTATTATTATTATTATTATTATTATTATTTTTGTCACAGACTCGAGACTGGAAATTAGCCGAATTTTCCATTCTGATTTAAACATTCATCTCCTTTATATAATTTTGCTTCTCCTTAGAACTTTGTTTTTTATAACTTCAAGAAAAACCTCACAAGACAAAATTATTTCGCACTTGGGATATGGGATTATCAATGAAATGATAATTTAAAGAACAATCAACAAGATTTATTTTGAATTAGAGAAAGTTATAATCTCAATATTCAATGCTAAGCAATATGAAAAGACATCATTTAAAAAAGCTTTCTGAAATTATAAAATGGATGTATAATAGTATACAGATATGGTGGCATACTGTGATTCGGAATAATTTTATTCAGCTTTTCAGAGCAAAGTAAGGGGTTATAACACATCAGAATAAGGGTTGCTACCAGAATCTAATTTTCCCAATTTTGCTAATTCTTTACAAAGTGGCAAGTTGTATGAGTGAGGTATCACGATTAATTCTTGTTAATTATCCAAGATTTGAAAACAAAACACAAAAATGGTCTTCTGTTTGGGAAGAGTTGAACTTAGTAATTTTGTTCAGTAGATAGGTCCTAAGTTTGCTTATCCAGTGACTAAAACAGAACCTCTACTGACTAGATGAAAGACCACAAATCAGATCCAATTATTAGGTTTATATAACTCACCTCCACTCCTAAGACCCAATGTCCAACTGCAGACTCTGACACAACGCAACACACAGTAGTCCTAATTCAGAATTTATAAAGGATTATAGAAGCAACCATACCGCTAGTTACTTCGGAAATTACTGGAACAAATAGTAGTACTCTGTCTGCCGTTTATCTACTGCAGCAAGTTTCATTAATCTATTATTTATATTCTTTGAAGGCAAGAATTTACTTCTATCTAAGTTTGTATGCATAAAAATTAGCTTTATTATATCAAATTCAGATTGCTCAGAAATATTTCATGACAATTTGTTGGATGTTTATGATGTATATATCTGTTGCCTGATTTCAAAGATGGCCAACTCCATATAGCAAAATTATTAGGGGGCAAAAAACTGTTTAAGCTGTCATGCAAGTGGTATTGTTGAAAAATTGTCCATGGATTATATACAGTAGCAATAGTCTGAAATGCAATCTTACTTTCTGTGTATTTTAGTATGCTTTAAGAGATATTTACAGTTGAATACGGAGTTTGTAACCAACAATTGGATATGGCCGCATTTTCCACCAAGATGGTGTCTAGCGGTGACGACTTCGTCAGTAAGTCATGACAGATATACAAGGCTATATTTTGAAATTCACCTCGTCAGATTACGAAAATACTCAATGTATGGAAATATAATTTTGATAATATAAAACTGGTCACTTATTATAAATTATTACAAATAAACGAAGTCTGAAAAATAATATCTTAACCATCTAGTAAAACAAGTCATTAGACGAGTTATTAAAACTCTTACTCAAGTTATGAATTGTCAGGTATTGATACATTTACTTCCACTTCATTGGTTTTTCCCCCCTGGTTTCATTACCAACAAAGACTGGTAGATTTCAAAACGATCGTTTTGCTCGCCACTAACACCTACTGACTTTGGTTTCTTGGTCGGAACTAACCTTTTGGCTTGATTGGTCCTGTCTTTCCTACAAGTTTCCAATGGGTATTTAATTCTCCTTGGTATACTCGTACTTCAAGCTGCACAATCCTGTCTTGTCTTAATATTTCTTCCTATTGCACCAAATACTCGACAGAGTACAAGAAGATCGTGTGACAGGAAACACTAATTCAATTTTTTGATCGAAATTTTTGTTCTTTGCAACCAAGCAACGCACATTGTCAAAAAGTTTGCATTTTTGTTTTGGCCTGGACACCCATCAGCTACAGGCCGCACAGTATATTTGCCTTCAAAATAGTCAATTCACATTTACAGTCAAGTTCCTCAGACATTGCAGATCTATTTCGTTTGGAGACTTCATTTCATGGTCTGAATAAATTGATACATTCTCTGTATGCAGAACTTCAGATACACTGGAACGTCCAGACACCACCTTGAATAGTATGTGCTTTTGGTCTGGAAGCTTCTGTAATGAGACATTTTTTTCTGCATATCATATGACATTACATTTACATTATTTTCTACTTTCTTCATGACAAAAAAAATCCTGAAGCAAGAGTTTTGTGTACAGATTATTCTGTTTTCAGTTTTTTCAAGGCTTCCTCATTTTTCAACTTTCATTTTCTTTTAAGTGCAGAAAAGCTGAGCATATATCTGTCGTTGGCCTCTTGAAGCTTGTCTTGACTCTAGTCGCATATAACTGTCGAAAAAAGCACTCTTTAACTGTTGAGTAATCAGGAACTGATACTTGATACATATTCAACATTTTGGGCATAGGAAAGTTTGATTAGAGATAAATACGAGTACTTCTTGCTCTGATGTAATGCGATTCTGTGCCTTTAAATTGTTTGACAAAATCTGAGTTAGTCTGTTTTCTTTTAATAAGTGCCAGCCTTCCTTTAACCACCTCGAATTACAACAGGGAATAGAGATCCTCCTTTCTTAAATATTATAAAACATCTTCAGCTCCTTGTTTTGTAATACGACAAACCTCGATGAATACCTGATTGCCTACTTCTATTCTGTTTACCACAGTTTGAATAAAGTATGGGTTACTCTTTTAATGGATCTTGCTCCGTCCCCAGGTCTGTTTCTTGGGATCTGTTAAGAGCTGTTGAACAAAACTTAAGAAGGAAGGCATATTGGCTGGTTTTGGACTTAACGGATTAAAATGCTGTATGAAACCTGTTTATATCTTGCATCTTTAACAAGCTGTAACGTTTCTTTCCTCTGTGGCTACATGCAAGTTCACGTAATGCATTTGCTGCATACCTGAAAATGAACAATGACGTTAAAACAAAAACGTTTAATACTCAGTGCCTTCTGTTTTTTATTTTTATTTAATTTTATGAAATTCATTTTAACCATCAGCTGTTTATTGGCCCATTAGTCATTTACCGACTTTATTTACCAGAATCCAGGATATAGGGTACAACAGATTAGCTAAAAACATCCTGTATTCTTTCGAAGCCGAACCATATCGAAACTATCCATAATTGTATAACCAATTTGTCTTAGAATACTAAGTCATGTTTTATATCAAACATATAGACATCACAGAAGAAACAAGATGAACAATTACTGGAAACCTCCCTCAGTAGTCATCTTAAATCACAGAAAGTGTATATCACAGAAAGTGTAATTGTACTTCTGTTTTTGTCTTTTCCAATTTAATAGATTTGGAACTTTCATTCTTCCTTTATACATGGGAGGTTCTTTTGAAACTCCTTCCATATTTCTATTGGTATCGTTGAACACAGTGTTATTTAATAATGGTTCCTTAGTAAACTCTGTAGTAACAAGCAATAATAGATGCAGAACTCGCTGCTCGTCAATACAACTCTAATAAACGTCTTGAGCTTGCGAGGTCTGGCGACAGAGTAAAACTTTGTGAATGTCACTTGGAGGAAGTGACCGTTTTTGTCACCACCTCATTTTAGCGCTGGCCGACTTTGTAACCAGGACAGACGTTTAGGTATAATTTTAACATGTTTCTGGCCGTTTTTGCAGCTCTTTATTCTTCAAATCTCAACTCGTAGAAAAAATACGGAGTTGCCATCTTTATAACCAGGCTACAGAATCGCAGCGATCGATCGCTGATATCTCAGATTCCCAAAGAATCTGATGAATATGACGCGACGAACCGGGCACGTGTGGCAATATGGCTACCTGGCTGCGACTCGGGTAATTATGCATGGTTGTATAGTTCTGTTTTGGTTGGTCAGCGATTTATCACACGTGTATGGTGCTCTTTAGAGAAAAGTTAGCTATGATAAAGCTTAGTACAGTCTGAGAGCCGCTTTTGTAGAATAATGGTCCAAAGAAATTTGAAACCGAATTTATCGTTAGTGTTATGATCGGTTTAAAAATTTACCAACTGATTTTGTATGCCTGTTGCTGTAGTTGAAACAGGCCATTCCACCTCAGGAACAAAATCAGCACTGAAAACAGTGTGTTGAAACCAATGGCCTCCACAAACAGCGAAACTCTGTTTTAACTTATAGAAAACGTAAGTCCAGTATTTTCTACGACATCAATGGGATATTTTTACTGGTTACCTTGAAAGGGTAAAACAAAAACTCGAAATCCCCTGACAGTATCTCGGAGGTCGTACGGGGATATTTTCTGCGTATTTTGGTGCAACGGACCCATTGATCTCCGGTGGTGTGTTACAGGGCAATTTCATTTCGTCTGGTTTCCTACCCTATTTACCTTTGTATCTGTAGTGTACTGGAAATACCGACACGGTAGTCCAAATTTCGACGGTATGTACTGTCTTGTTTGGAAACAAACAAACTTGTTCCACTCACAGGCGGTAGTTGCTGCTGATAACAGTAATGCCCTCATTACTCTTCGCCCTCAAGCTTGCATTTACAACCGTCTTGGGTTTGTTTTCCTGACCGTGTTAATTGTACGTTATCATTATGGATTGGTTGACTGATGCGCACTTCTATATGGGTGCACGTATATGGTTGTCAACGGATTTGGAACACGGCCTTGGATTTTTGAACGTGTACGGCCATGGATGAGGAGCTGGAACCTGCCTTCACATGAACGGTCGACATGTTAATCATTTGGTTCAAAATGGTTCAAATGGCTCTGAGCACTATGAGACTCAACATCTGACGTCATCAGTCCCCTATAACTTAGAACTATTTAAACCTAACTAATCTAAGGACATCACACACATCCATGCCTGAGGAAGGATTCGAACCTGCGACCGTAGCGGTCGCGCGGTTCCAGACTGAAGCGCCTAGAACTGCTCGGCCACTGATCATTTGGTATAATATGTTTGTTCTCAACTATTGCATGTGAATGGCGGGATGGTTCCTGCGAAAGGGAACGGCCGACTTCCTTTTCCACCCTTCCCCAATCCGATGGGACCAATGACCTTGCTGTTTGGTCCCCTCCCCCGAATCAATCAATCAACCAACCATCCTCAACTACATATCTGCAGTTTGGGCCCTCGGAGACATAAGATCTACACGTACTCATTCGTAATACGTCGTAATGGAGAAACTATTGGTTTCGGGATATGTCCTTATTAAGGTTATTTGCTTCTTTCGTTGTGCTCTACTCGGTCCTGTACCTGTAATAATCAATTGTCTGGCATATCCACCACTTGATGCGTAGTACTTTTCTCCAAATTCCGAAAGCATCTTGCTAGACAGACGCTCAAAACAGCGTATTACTTTAATAAGACATAAGTGTAGCATCAACCAAGAAGGGATGAAGAGCGTGACAAACGTTTTGCATGACAAGCTTACTCAGGGCGTCCCACCGATTTGACAAGAACGATCCTTCGAAGCAAAAAAAAAAAAAAACAAAAAAAAATCTGGTAAAGAATGGCTCTGAAATGCTTACTTTAAGACATATGAGCACTTATTTGTCTCCGCTACTGTCAAACACACTTCTTCTACTGCACAGGTGTTGATCTGTTTTAAGCTAGGCATTTTCGAGCTCATATTTAGTAAACTCTTTTGCTTGTCATATTGTCAAATAGAGACCATTCGTCCTAGGACATCCTGTATAGGCTAATTCAAAAGAATTCTTGCAGATTTTCGGTCCGTGCCAACTGGCAGGGTATCGCTATTCCATTACGATAGTGCACGGTTAGGGATGGCAGCTACTGCTGAAACAACCAGTTTTCGGTTGCATCGATTTACTTTCCACGCCATTTTAAGCTCACTGCTAAAACCGCTCAAAGTAACTGGTTTCTGAAAAAACCGATTTCAGGGCTATTATTTCCTGTTATAAATGCAGAAATCGAACAAAGATTGAAAACTTTGACGTCCTCGGTTTCAGGAATAAAAATATTTAATAAAAGAAAACTTGTCCATTCGCTGCTTTCTTCGAAAAGTGATAATTGGTTGAATAATACCACCAGTATTCTTCTATTGATTCCTATTTTTTGAAACTCTGATCAAGAATCGTGTAATTGGATATCATACCACTATTTGGCCATTGGAATAGTCAGTGCTAAAGGGAGTAAACTGAGGTTGAAGAACTGTTTTTCGTGTTAATTCCTCCATCTTCAAGGGCTACAAGCAGATGAAGGCATACTGTGTAGACACAGGCAGCAGAACAGCTACTTCCTGTATTTATTTTATACCATGGGTGAACTGTTAAGTTTTCAAATTATTACAGTTACCTTAATTTCCATCCTGTTCTATTATTTCATAGAAATGGCAGAGAAATCTTTAATCTTTTAAGGCAATTGAAACGCTGTACTTAAGTGTTACGCCATTTCGTAAACATATTTCCAGACTAGGTTCTGTGCCATTCTGCAACACAACGGATGTCCAGCATCGACAGCGAGAAACTGCCATATAGACAGGCGTACCTTAAGAGCACTTGTACGTGAATAACTGTCAAAAAAAACATTTTTAAAATTTTGTCTTAAATTCTCTGTAGTTATCTGAAGGAGAAACAATTTACTTCCAGGAAAATGGACCACAGAAAGTAACAAAACTAGATAAATTTATAAGTGGCTGTACGCATCACGTCACCCCCATGGCACACAGTCAGCTCTGTTAAAAATAGTTTTGCTCTCACTTGTTTCGATTTTATGACTTAGGTTGGCTGATCTGCGAAAGCTTTACAGTTGCTTTTGTTTCTACAGAGAGTTAAGTCATTGTTTGCTGTTGTTTCAACAATTGTATATGGGAACGGATACCAAAATAGTTCTAGTAGGACTAAATACTTTGAAAATAGGTGTGCTAGATGCTGTTCTATTTTTCAATGATGGTGCAGTGTCAAGGCGTACTGTTATGGAACTGATGAGAGTGCCTGGTGGACTAAATATGCATAGAGCTCTAATATCCATTGACCGAAGGAGACCCTCCGAAGCAGAAAAATCAGTATTGGCCGCCACCAAAAAAGCAAGAATATAACTAGTAGTGCGAAAAAGAGAAGGGAGGAAGAACAACACAGCAAACAAGATGAATCTGTACCTGAGATGCATTAGTGCTATGCAAGTTAACAGAAAAAAAGCAAGTTTTAACTTGATTTTCCGGAAAGTTAAATTATTTCATGTTCTGGTACACTTTGGCTAAAAACTATTAAAGATGGAGAGCTGAAATTTTGTATACTGTCTTAAAACACGCTTAACTAAAAGGTAGACTACTCTTGTGACTTAAATTTGAAAATAAAATGCTTTCTGAAGAAAAACCCTGAATTCATTTCTAAAATTTTTGATAATCACACTTAAAATTTTTTGTACCACAATTTATGACAGCACTGTCTTGTCAACAGTCTGCTTTAAAGATGATAGTGTAAAGAACTTGGAGGAAAAACATAAACCTTCTACTTTGTTTGCATTTTGAGTGATGTGTACCTATGATGTACATAAATGCTTAGCGTTGTTTGTTTCACTTCCAACAAAAAAATACAATTAAAAAAAGTGAGACAGCTAAAGCAGAAGTTCGTACAAAAAATGTTCGCAAAAGATGTCGTAAAAGATGGTAAGCATTATATAAGCCTACAAATCTTGTTCTTTGAGTCACACTGTTTAGAAGACAATTTTTTCGAGAGTTCCCCTGGTGTTCACGGACCAGTCCCCTTCAGCCACGATACACGGCACCAGGGACAGTATTGTTTCTGCAATGCTGTCCCATTTCTCATCCCATGTGTGTGTTGCTCGTTTCTGTCGGCACTGATGTTAACATGGCAATGATCGCTTTTCCCCATTTTCTATATTTTCACAATATTTTAAATCGAAGTAAAGTTTGCGAATTGAAATTACTTTTTAAAAAAAAATTACTTAAAAACGAGAAAGTTTAGCAATGTTGTTATGGATAGCTGCTATTTCGGTTTTCCTACTCGGTTATTAGTAAAAAATTAGAGACACATGTTACAGCAGAGACCAAACACACACCGGAATAATACCGGTTATTCATAACAAAGATACCGATGTCGTTTTTAACCGGTCGGTTTTCGCCATGCCCTGACTGCGCCGCTCCTTGACGTTTCCCGAGCGGCCGCAGGATTTCGCGAGGGTCGCCAGACGCAGAAGGCAGCGCTGGCGGCGGCGGCAACAGCCGGGCCGGCCGGCAGCGCAGCGCAGCGCCAGATGAGGAAATGAGGCTGAACTGGCAGGAATTAGTGTTAAGTGCCGACATCCTCGGGCAGTACGTGGCGCGGCTGCCAATGGCCCGGCCCAACCCACGCCACGACACGACACGCCAGCCTCTAGCGCCAGGACGCGGGACACGATACTCGCTGACACCGCGCCACCCGACACTATCTCTGGCCCGACACGTACAGCACCAGTATCTATGGAGCGAGCGTTCAGACCTTCGACCATAGATACTAGTAGCCTGGCCTTGCTGTGCAGAAGTTATAGGGCTGGTGTGGCTCCAACATAAACCACGTGACTGTTGGCAAAACGTGGCGGGATTTCAAATCAGCGGTCTGCCATCCTATGTTTGTATCGTATTTTACCCACATTTCTCAACTGACTGTCAAACGCTTCCTTTTTTATTTGCGAAAAATTATGGCAGAACTACATTTGACCTGGATTTGCCCACAGTATCATTTATAAAATCTAACAAATACATCTGGTGGGCAGTGGGACGAAATTACTATAAACTATCAAAGTAAAATGTCGTAAAAATTCTTTTAAACACTAAGAGTGGGCTCGTGTCAAAACTTTAAATATTGGATTCGCCGCGTTTTGAGCTCTAGTCACTTTATAAAAGAAAATGGGATATGGGAATTATGTCAACTATAGGTGCCGAAATTGTCGACTTTAGGAGCAGGTCCATTTTAGAGTATCAATTTTAGGTGCACTTCAAAGGTTCAGTTCCTACTATTTTTACAAACGTTTAAACTATCAGTTTTAAAAAAAATATTTTAGATGAAAGGTGAGACTTTGAAGTTTCAGAAAATAATTTTGGAGCCTACATTTATTTAATAGTATTAGAAGGTAGAAAAAATTCTCTTCAAGTGTCGAATATAGGTGCTCTTACCTTATTATAATCTCACTTGTATATACAAAAAGGCGCGTATGTGCCGATGGCTTAAAGTTTTTCCGTTTCAGGGCCTGAATCCAAAGCTGCCTTCGGTTTTCATCCTTAGGGACCCCATGAATAGGAACGAGAAACAGTTATATTTACTTCTGTAACCGAATTATCACAGATAGTTTCCAAAATTTAATATGAGTCTGACTTTACAGGCATCACTTTCAACACTTTAATTTACGTGATACTCTATTTCAAGTGTAAAAAAACATATAAATGTCCGTTCAGCAGATTTCAATAAACGCATCTGCACTGTCATAGAAACACACGTGAAATGTAATGCCATTTCCCCCGACAAAACGCTGAGTACAGCCGTAAGCGCAACACGAAACAACCACGTTTTGCCAACATTCACGTGACTTTAGCCCAGAGATGTTGGAGCCACGACAATGACGTCAGGGCCAGTCTATTATATTTATGGTCGAAGGTTCAGACGCACAGGGCACAATATCTGTAGCCAACATACCTTGCACCCAAAAAGTCAGGTGACTACCGTGCGGTCTAGGGCAGGGCCGGCCAAACGCTGCACAGTGTGCAGACGTGCGGAAGTGCTGCACACGTGCGACAGCGACATCTGTTATTAGACATGTGTCCTAAATGAACGGCGGCGGCTCCACTTCCCTGCTTGTGTGGTACAAGCAAGAGCGCAACATACCCAGTCTCGTTTACCCCTGGTGACCTAACCTTAACAGAGAAGTGTCCGCCCCAGTAGCTGAGTGGTCAGCGTGACGGATTGCCGTCCTCCGGGCCCGGGTTCGATTCCCGGCTGGGTCGGAGATTTTCTCCGCTCAGGGACTGGGTGTTGTGTTGTGTTCATCATCATTTCATCCCCATCCGGCGTGCAGGTCGCCCAATGTGGCGCCGAATGTAATAAGACCTGCGCCAAGGCGGCCGGACCTGCCCCGCGAGGGGCCTCCCGGCCAATGACGCCAAACGCTCATCATCATCAACAGAGAAGTACTGAGATATGGCAGGTACTGTGAAAAAGCAAAGGACGGGAGATCTATGTTCTCAGTCGTTTAAAAATGACTGGGAACTGCATTTCTTTTTTGTAGCCGTTGGCGAAAACAATGTTGGCTGTGCTGCCGAATAATACGCGGCCAGCGTAAGTTTTCAATTGAAAGACATTACAATACATATCACAAAGATGAGTGTAGTGTACTCAGCAGTGAAGAACGGCAAGCAAACTTAAATGTCCTTAAGAAAATGGATGAGACACATCAACTCGATTTTATTGTACGTCAGAGTAACTGATACTTCTTGAACTCTTAGTTTCTTGCGTTACATTTATGTCTATTTTACTGTACGCTGTACAACGTACTGTTTTCGATTTTCCAGAATGACAACCACATTAAATCTTCACTGCGAGCAAGTTTTAAAGTCGCATTAAGAATTGCGCAATCTGGTAAACCCTTTTCCGAAGGGGAGTTTGTGAAAGGGTGTCTGATTGATGCTGCAGAACTTGTGTGTCCCACGAACTTCATAATTTTAAACTTTTTTATGCAGCGACAGCAACTGATATTGTTCACATAAGAATATACAGCCTACAGTTGCAGGTTAACTTTATATCGTTTACTTAGGTTTCAACGTTAGTAATAACGTCTTTTTCAGAACATAAAATATTATTTAAATGTTTGCCTCGTCGTGTGACTAGAATACAACGGGCTTAAAGTGAATTTGCTACAGCTTGTTTAATAGAAGTGACAAAACCTTATGTTTATGCATCAAGTTTTATAAAGGTGACTTTTAGGACATGGCTTGTTCTAGGCAAACATTTAAATAATATTTTATGTTCTGAAAAAGACGTTATTACTAACGTTGAAACCTAGGTAAACGATAAAGTTAACATGCAACTGTAGACTGTATATCCTTATATGTCCCACGAACGTTAGCAGGTTTCAAGAAATCAGTCTATCCGAACAAACAGTGTAAGTAGGCTGTTTGTTTTCTTATTGGCAACGTTACGTAGCGCTCTGTATGAAAATCACTGGCTGTGCTGTGTGCAGTCTGTGGCTAGTTTGCATTGTTGTCTGCCATTGTAGTGTTAGGCAGCGGCAGCTGGATGTGAACAGCGCGTAGCGTTGCACAGTTGGAGGTGAGCCGCCAGCAGTGGTGGATGTGAGGAGAGAGATGGCGGAGTTTTGTAATTTGTCATGAACTGCTATATATATTATGACTATTGAGGTAAATACATTGTTTGTTCTCTATTAATATCTTTCATTTGCTAACTATCCCTATCAGTAGTTAGTGCCTTCTGTAGTTTGAATCTTTTATTTAGCTGGCAATAGTGGCGCTCGGTGTATTGCAGTAGTTCGAGTAACGAAGATTTTTGTGAGGTAAGTGATTTGTGAAAGGTATAGGTTAAAGTTACTCATGGCCATTCTTTTGCAGGGATCTTTGATAGTCAGATTGCGTTTCGCTAAAAACATTGTGTCAGTTTAACCACAGTCTTGTATAATTTGTTCTAAGGGGACGTTTCAACAGTGACAAGACGTATCAGTGCTATGGCCGGCGATGTGCACAGGCAGCTAATAAATAAGGCTAAAGAATTTGTTGCTTTCTCTGTTGCGCTCGATGAAGCAACAGATCTTACAGATACAGCCCAGGTTGTGATAGACATACGAGGTGTCGATAACGCACTTTGTGTAACACAGGACGTTTTGGACTTAGTACATTTGAAAGGTACTACTACGAGTGCGGACTTACTCCAAGCTGTCGAGCAAGCGATTGATGGTGTCGGTACGGACTGGGATAGGTTAGCCTCAGTGACCACCGGATGGAGCACCATCAATGCAAGGCCATCAGAGAGGACTCACAGCACGGATGCGCAAAAAGCTAGGGCGCAAATACGAGAAGTTGTATGGAATTAACTGCATTCTGCATCGAGAGGCGCTTTGTGCAAAATCAGTAACGTTAGCAAACGTCATGCACATTGTTGTCCGTGCTGTAAACTATCTGGAGACACATGGGCTTGTCATATTATTGGATTTCAGACATTTTGCATATGAGAAAAGGACAGCCATCGAGCTGTAGTTTGTAATGATACTAAGCATGACAACGCGAGAGTAAAGAAACGAAATCTGTTTATAACGTGCGCCTATACCAAGACGCGCGGCCAGCGTTTAAAAGGTACTTTTAAACACTATGACTCGCTGGGCGCAGATATTTAAAATCATTGCCGCAGCGCTTGATAGCTAGAAGCTGCGAAACAGAAGAAAGAACAAGTTATCATTTGTTAGGAACATTCTAGAGTCTTTATAGTTAGTTGTACTTCTAGTCGCCAATATGTTAACATGTACTTCATTACCTTTGATGTTTGGTCGCCGACTTGTTAAGACGTGTTGTGTAGCACCGCTACAAGTTATATTTAATTTAGTGTGAAAAACCAAGAAAGAATAACGCTTTTGTAAACCTTGTGCCGATAAAAAATACTTACGCGCACGCCAGGACATTTAATTCTTACAAAATATCATACATACAAAAGCAGCGAATGTTGGACTGCTCCATGTATGAGAAAAACATAAAAATGTAAGTTTTGTATTCATTGTAAATTTGTTAATGTTTATAGTTTAACGCCATCCCCTTAGAACAATTTATACACGACTGTGCTTAAACTGACACACAATGTTTTTAGCGCAACGCAATCTGACTATCAAAGATCCCTGCAAAAGAATGGCCCTGAGTAACATTAACCTATACCTTTTACAAATCACTTACCTCACAAAAATCTTCGTTAATCGAACTACTGCAATACAGCGAGCGCCACTACTGCCAGCTAAATAAAAGATTCAAACTACAGAAGGCACTAACTACTGATGGGGATAGTTAGCAAATGAAAGATATTAATAGAGAATAAACACTGTATTTACCTTAATATCATCACAAGTCATAATATATGTAATTTCAAAACTCCGCCATCTCTCTCCTCACATCCACCACTGCTGGCGGCTCACCTCTAACTGCCCAACGCTATGCGCTGTTAACATCCACCTGCCCAACAATACAATGGCAGACAACAATGCAAACTAGCCACAGACTGCACACAGCACAGCCAGTGATTTTCATACAGAGCGCTACGTAACGTTGCCAATAAGAAAATCTAAACAGCCTACTTACATAGACCCCATGCTCCCCACAAAAAATTTTACAAAATATTTTTGGGCAGTGGCCAATAATGATTTGAAAAAATTTTTCATAATTACAATAACAAAGATATCAAATGCACACACTTATTGATACAATGTTGGTCAAAAGCTAAAATTTTCTCACAGTCCATAAAGACAGTCCTGATCATTCATCATAAGAGTAAACCTGCAGTTTGTTTTCTCAAAGTCTGAGCAGTAAAAGACAATGCACACGGAAGTAGTGGATTTCCATGCAGTCGTGAAGAAGTAGTGTTGTCCTTCCAACGGAAAGACTGTGCTGACTCTTGACATGCAGACAGGTAATGGGCCACAACAGAGCAAACCCACAGCAAAGTCATTCGACGTTTTGAAGAATATTGGTAAGTAGGTCATCACAGAGCAGACCCACTGTAGTCCTGGTAGAGATTGTGGTATTGGTGGGCCACCAGAGGTGCAGACCCACTGCAGTCCTTGTAGAGATAATGGTATTGGTGAGTCAGCAAAGGTGTAGACCCACTGTAGTCCTTGTAGAGATGATGGTCACCAGCCATCTGCTGCGACTGTGCAGGTGCACAATCACCATCGAAGAGTCTTGCAGAGAAGATAGCAAGTCCATAAACCACCACTTGTGCACGCACAAAGTTTTTCGAATTGTCCTTAGAAGTCTTGCAGACAATATAGCAAGTCCATAAACCACCACTTGTACACTCACGAAGTTTTTGGAATTGTCCTTAGAACCAGCAATGCTGTTATCCAGTCCCTTGCTGAATTTGTAACACACATGCAAACACTAACAGTCCCAACTTCTCACATATTGTCCATATACTACGACCAACAGAAATGTGTGCAGTGAAATGAATGCTTACAAGTTAATAATATCATGAACTGGTGTCAATTACAATATTATAACATGAGACTACAATTATAAAGGTACAAAATACATCATTAAAACATAACAATACAGATAACATTCGTAGTAATACAGGCTTTACAAAAGAATAGAAATAACATATACATCAGTGTTACAGGAATTAAGACATGAGTACATACATAAAAGAGCAGAATAACTTTTGAAACATCAACTTTATACATAAGCATTAAAACAAAACAGAATAAATAATGTCTAAGCATCTTTACAAGGTAAATAACATATTATTAATGCCAATTATATTTGAGGATAACAGTATTCCTCATCATAGTGAATATAGCTTAGTATTAGAAGAAGAAAAAATTCTATGAAACTACACAGAGACAGAAAGAAAACAAATACACAAGGGTACACAAACACATAGTGGGATAACACAAAAAGAAAGGACAGGGTTTGTTTTCAGTGTAACATTTGGTACTGCAGTCCACCCCACAACTTCATTCGATAGATTTTTCGTCTTATTTCAAAATTTGTTTCCACCAAAAAAAAATTCCTATCCAAGCATGCTTTCTGTATTCTGTTCACATCCTCTTTCAAAAATAGTTTTTCTCCACTGTGCACTACTTTTTTTGGCCAAACTATTTTCTTATAATATATATAGCAGTTCATGACAAATTACAAAACTCCGCCATCTCTCTCCCCACATCCACCACTGCTGGCGGCTCACCTCCAACTGCGCAACGCTACGCGCTGTTCACATCCAGCTGCCGCTGCCCAACACTACAATGGCAGACAACAATGCAAACTAACCACAGACTGCACACAGCACAGCCAGTGATTCTAATACCGAGCGCTACGTAACGTTGCCGATAATAAAACATAAACAGCCTACTTACATAAAGAAAAAAAAGACAGTCTACTTACACCATTAATGTGTTCAATTTCCGATCTGACAACTTTTTTTTACAACATTTCACTGTTTTGCATTCCTTTCCAATTTTCTATTATTATTATTATTATTCAAATAGGTCCCTTAGGTAATTTCATTGAAGAGTCTAATTGCGTGAAAGCAATCCGGGTTAAGAGGTCATTTGAGAAACTATTTTCACGCAATCAATCTGTACGCCTCCTGAACACAATCGAGAACCAACGCATCGTCGATCATTCATTAATTTCTCTCTCTTTCCAAGTCGTACCAAAAAACGGCCAAGGAGAACTGCCGTGAGTACGCAATCTAGTGTTAAAGGTTGCATTCTTTATCTTGTCGGCAAACATTGCCATAAATTATCATCATCAATGTTATATTTGGTTAAATGTGAAAAGCAAAAAAAAAAAAAACCTTTTAACGCATCGCCAGTTTCGGCGGTTCATGGAGGAATTAGGAGCGGAGTACGGCGACATACCTCACAATACCGAAGTACGCTGGCTCACTCGAGGTAAAGTGCTGAAAATATTTTTTCATTTACGTTTGGTCATAGTAACATTCTTACATGAGAAGGGAAAAAGTGAACCAATGTTGGAAGACCCTTGCTGGATATCAGACCTTGCATTTCTCGTGGACATTACGTCTCACATGAACAGCCTGAGCGTCAGTTTGCAAGGTGAAAATAATTTGACATGTTGGAAAAAGTAAATGCCTTTGAAAGGAAGCTTGCGCTTTGGGAGAGTCAGCTATTGACAGGAAACACTGCACATTTCCCGACTCTCGGACTGGTCCATGAAAGTGCCAGATTTCAAGAATGTGTCAATAATTGTAAAAATTAAGGAACGATTTCGAGCACGATTTGCAGATGTTACGAGTTTGTCTCCTGTCATTCGCCTCTTTGCTCGACCGTTCTCGTCGTCAGTTGAAGATGCTCCGAATGATCTGCAGATGGAACTGATCGACCTCCAGTGCAATACGAGACTGGAGGACAAGTTCTTTGCAGTGCGAAGTATAAAAGAATTCTACGAAAATTTTTCACAACAAGAATTTCTACGCCTGCACCGAGAAGCCGCGAGAGTTACGTCCATTTTCGGGTCGACATATGTTTCTGAAAGATTTTTCTTGGTGATGAAAATGAATAACTCAAGGTTTCGATCAAGCATAAGCGATGAAAATCTTCGCAACTGCTTGCGTTTGTCAATGAGCCGAGCTTTTCTGCCCGATATTAACTACACTCCTGGAAATGGAAAAAAGAACACATTGACACCGGTGTGTCAGACCCACCATACTTGCTCCGGACACTGCGAGAGGGCTGTACAAGCAATGATCACACGCACGGCACAGCGGACACACCAGGAACCGCGGTGTTGGCCGTCGAATGGCGCTAGCTGCGCAGCATTTGTGCACCGCCGCCGTCAGTGTCAGCCAGTTTGCCGTGGCATACGGAGCTCCATCGCAGTCTTTAACACTGGTAGCATGCCGCGACAGCGTGGACGTGAACCGTATGTGCAGTTGACGGACTTTGAGCGAGGGCGTATAGAGGGCATGCGGGAGGCCGGGTGGACGTACCGCCGAATTGCTCAACACGTGGGGCGTGAGGTCTCCACAGTACATCGATGTTGTCGCCAGTGGTCGGCGGAAGGTGCACGTGCCCGTCGACCTGGGACCGGACCGCAGCGACGCACGGATGCTCGCCAAGACCGTAGGATCCTACGCAGTGCCGTAGGGGACCGCACCGCCACTTCCCAGCAAATTAGGGACACTGTTGCTCCTGGGGTATCGGCGAGGACCATTCGCAACCGTCTCCATGAAGCTGGGCTACGGTCCCGCACACCGTTAGGCCGTCTTCCGCTCACGCCCCAACATCGTGCAGCCCGCCTCCAGTGGTGTCGCGACAGGCGTGAATGGAGGGACGAATGGAGACGTGTCGTCTTCAGCGATGAGAGTCGCTTCTGCCTTGGTGCCAATGATGGTCGTATGCGTGTTTGGCGCCGTGCAGGTGAGCGCCACAATCAGGACTGCATACGACCGAGGCACACAGGGCCAACACCCGGCATCATGGTGTGGGGAGCGATCTCCTACACTGGCCGTACACCACTGGTGATCGTCGAGGGGACACTGAATAGTGCACGGTACATCCAAACCGTCATCGAACCCATCGTTCTACCATTCCTAGACCGGCAAGGGAACTTGCTGTTCCAACAGGACAATACACGTCCGCATGTATCCCGTGCCACCCAACGTGCTCTAGAAGGTGTAAGTCAACTATCCCGGCCAGCAAGATCTCCGGATCTGTCCGCCATTGAGCATGTTTGGGACTGGATGAAGCGTCGTCTCACGCGGTCTGCACGTCCAGCACGAACGCTGGTCCAACTGAGGCGCCAGGTGGAAATGGCATGGCAAGCCGTTCCACAGGACTACATCCAGCATCTCTACGATCGTCTCCATGGGAGAATAGCAGCCTGCATTGCTGCGAAAGGTGGATATACACTGTACTAGTGCCGACATTGTGCATGCTCTGTTGCCTGTGTCTATGTGCCTGTGGTTCTGTCAGTGTGATCATGTGATGTATCTGACCCCAGGAATGTGTCAATAAAGTTTCCCCTTCCTGGGACAATGAATTCTCGGTGTTCTTATTTCAATTTCCAGGAGTGTATATCATTTGTCATGGCCAGTGATAAACGAGTTTGGATTTATTTCTTTCATAATTAAAAATTGTTTACTAACTGTGCATTATTGCCTCATTCTGCTCCATGTTAAATTATCATCAGGCAAATTGGTCATTAAACCGATTGTTCCAATGTATACTTACATTTAGGGTTTTTTTTAATGTGTGAAGGGGTACGCTCAGCTGAAGTCGGTAAAACATAACATTCATCTAATTGTCGGTTATTATGCAGATTTCAGACGGAACTGATGAAAGATACAGCAATAATGGTATTGAAATAACAGGTGATCGTCGAGAGGTCTGCGGTTATCATTCTGTTCAGAGGTCAGTGAGACAGAAATTATGTGGATGTAACCGAGGGCACCGAAAATTAGTTATAGGAAACCTTGCATTAGTTCAATGTTATTTGAAATCATGAGTAAGGTTCGTTGGAAGTAGCTAAGTGTTCTCTTTCTTAAATACTAGATTCAAGCTGCCTTAATAAAAACCCACGGTTGTTAACTATGTTACTTGTTTTACTGGATTAAACTGTTGACATAAAAGTAGACGTCTCAATGAGTAGACTGTGACAGTATTTTAAATGTTTAATACGCAAAATACCTTCCCATGGTTGGCTTGCAAGCTGTGGAAAGAGCACTAGAATGCGCCGGTACAGAATATCCCACCAAGTGGATAAAGCGACATCTGTGCGTAGAAACATGCACTACAGGAACGCTGACGGCTGCGGCGTGCGTGCTATGACCCGGTAGTTGCACGCGTGCAGAATTTCTGGCTGGCCCTGGTGTAAAGGGGACCTACACACGCACCAACCTATCGACCGACCAACCCACCAATTTCTTGTGCAGCCTACACTGAGTCTACAACAGTCACAGGGCAGCGATATGCACATATACAGATGGCGGTAGTATCGCGTAAATAAGGTATAAAAGGGCTGTGTACTGACGTAGCTGTCATTTGTTCATGTGAAAAGGTTTCCGACGTGACTGTGGCCGCAGACGGGTGTTAACAGATTTTGAACGCGGGTTGGTTGTTGCAGCTAGACACACGGGACGTTCCATTTGGGGAAATCGTCGGGCAATTCAATTCCATAGTGTCAAGAGTGTGTCGAGAATACCAAGTTTCACGCATTACCTCTCACTACGGACAACGCATCAGCCGACGGCCTTCAGTTAACGACCGAGAGCTGAGAAGTTTGGGCAGAGGTTTCGGTGCAAACAGACAAGCAAAACTGCGTGAAAAAAAGGCAGAAATATATGTGGGACGTAAGACTCGAGTGCTTTTGCTAACAGCACGACATCGTCTGCAGCGTCCTGGGTTCGTTGACCCTTAGACGCCTGGAGAACTGTGGCCTAGTCAGAGGCCACAATTGTTCGCGATTTGTTTGAAGAACATTCTGAATAATTCTAGGTATTGATCATTTCCGCTAGTCCCGATTTCAGTAGATAAGAGGTGATGGCAGGCTTCGAACGTGGCGCAGACCCCCCGAAGGCACGAATCCAAGTTGTCCACAAAGCACTGTGCAATCTGTCGGTGGCCCCATGATGGTGTGGGCTGTGTTTACATGGAATGGACTGGCTCCTCTGGTCCGATTGAACAGATCAATGACTAGAAATGGTTATGTTCGGCGATCTGGAGACAGTTTGTAGCGATTCACGGACTTCATGTTTCCAAACATGGATGGAATTTTTTTGGATGACAGTGCCACCGGGCCACAATTGTTCGCGATTTGTTTGAAGAACATTCTGAATAATTCTAGGTATTGATCATTTCCGCTGATAACGATGTAATATCACTAGGCCACAATGCATCACGACTGGTTTGGAGAACGTTCTGGACATTTCGAGTGAACGATTTGGCCACACAGGTCGCTCGACATGAATCCCACGGAACATTTGTAGGACGTAACCACGTGGTCAGCTCGTGCACAGAATTCTACATCTACATTTATACTCCGCAAGCCACCCAACGGTGTGTGGCGGAGGGCACTTTACGTGCCACTGTCATTATCTCCCTTTCCTGTTCCAGTCGCGTATGGTTCGCGGGAAGAACGACTGTCTGAAAGCCTCTGTGCGCGCTCTAATCTCTCTAATTTTACATTCGTGATCTCCTCGGGAGGTATAAGTAGGGGGAAGCAATATATTCGATACCTCATCCAGAAACGCACCCTCGCGAAACCTGGCGAGCAAGCTACACCGCGATGCAGAGCGCCTCTCTTGCAGGGTCTGCCACTTGAGTTTGTTAAACATCTCCGTAACGCTATCACGGTTACCAAATAACCCTGTGACGAAACGCGCCGCTCTTCTTTGGATCTTCTCTATCTCCTCCGTCAACCCGATCTGGTACGGATCCCACACTGATGAGCAATACTCAAGTATAGGTCGAACGAGTGTTTTGTAAGCCACCTCCTTTGTTGATGGACTACATTTTCTAAGGACTCTCCCAATGAATCTCAACCTGGTACCCGCCTTACCAACAATTAATTTTATATGATCATTCCACTTCAAATCGTTCCGCACGCATACTCCCAGATATTTTACAGAAGTAACTGCTACCAGTGTTTGTTCCGCTATCATATAATCATACAATAAAGGATCCTTCTTTCTATGTATTCGCAATACATTACATTTGTCTATGTTAAGGGTCAGTTGCCACTCCCTGCACCAAGTGCCTATCCGCTGCAGATCTTCCTGCATTTCGCTACAATTTTCTAATGCTGCAACTTCTCTGTGTACTACAGCATCATCCGCGAAAAGCCGCATGGAACTTCCGACACTATCTACTAGGTCATTTATATATATTGTGAAAAGCAATGGTCCCATAACACTCCCCTGTGGCACGCCAGAGGTTACTTTAACGTCTGTAGATGTCTCTCCATTGAGAACAACATGCTGTGTTCTGTTTGCTAAAAACTCTTCAATCCAGCCACACAGCTGGTCTGATATTCCGTAGGCTCTTACTTTGTTTATCAGGCGACAGTGCGGAACTGTATCGAACGCCTTCCGGAAGTCAAGGAAAATGGCATCTACCTGGGAGCCTGTATCTAATATTTTCTGGGTCTCATGAACAAATAAAGCGAGTTGGGTTTCACACGATCGCTGTTTCCGGAATCCATGTTGATTCCTACATAGTAGATTCTGAGTTTCCAAAAACGACATGATACTCGAGCAAAAGACATGTTCTAAAATTCTACAACAGATCGACGTCAGAGAGATAGGTCTATAGTTTTGCGCATCTGCTAGACGACCCTTCTTGAAGACTGGGACTACCTGTGCTCTTTTCCAATCATTTGGAACCTTCTGTTCCTCTAGAGACTTGCGGTACACGGCTGTTAGAAGGGGGGCAAGTTCTTTCACGTACTCTGTGTAGAATCGAATTGGTATCCCGTCAGGTCCAGTGGACTTTCCTCTGTTGAGTGATTCCAGTTGCTTTTCTATTCCTTGGACACTTATTTCAATGTCAGCCATTTTTTCGTTGGTGCGAGGATTTAGAGAAGGAACTGCAGTGCGGTCTTCCTCTGTGAAACAGCTTTGGAAAAAGGTGTTTAGTATTTCAGCTTTACGCTTGTCATCCTCTGTTTCAATGCCATCATCATCCCGGAGTGTCTGGACATGATGTTTCGAGCCACTTACTGATTTAACGTAAGACCAGAACTTCCTAGGATTTTCTGTCAAGTCGGTACCTAGTATTTTACTTTCGAATTCACTGAACGCTTCACGCATAGCCCTCCTTACGCTAACTTTGACATCGTTTAGCTTCTGTTTGTCTGAGAGGTTTTGGCTGCGTTTAAACTTGGAGTGAAGCTCTCTTTGCTTTCGCAGTAGTTTCCTAACTTTGTTGTTGTACCACGGTGGGTTTTTCCCGTCCCTCACAGTTTTGCTCGGCACGTACCTGTCTAAAACGCATTTTATGATTGCCTTGAACTTTTTCCATAAACACTCAACATTGTCAGTGTCGGAACAGAAATTTTCGTTTTGATCTGTTAGGTAGTCTGAAATCTGCCTTCTATTACTCTTGCTAAACAGATAAACCTTCCTCCCTTTTTTTATATTCCTATTAACTTCCATATTCAGGGATGCTGCAACGGCCTTATGATCACTGATTCCCTGTTCTGCACATACAGAGTCGAAAAGTTCTGGTCTGTTTGTTATCAGTAGGTCCAAGATGTTATCTCCACGAGTCGGTTCTCTGTTTAATTGCTCGAGGTAATTTTCGGATAGTGCACTCAGTATAATGTCACTCGATGCTCTGTCCCTACCACCCGTCCTAAACATCTGAGTGTCCCAGTCTATATCTGGTAAATTGAAATCTCCACCTAAGACCATAACATGCTGAGAAAATTTATGTGAAATGTATTCCAAATTTTCTCTCAGTTGTTCTGCCACTAATGCTGCTGAGTCGGGGGGTCGGTAAAAGGAGCCAATTATTAACCTAGCTCGGTTGTTGAGTGTAACCTCCACCCATAATAATTCACAGGAACTATCCACTTCTACTTCACTACAGGATAAACTACTACTAACAGCGACGAACACTCCACCACCGGTTGCATGCAATCTATCCTTTCTAAACACCGTCTGTGCCTTTGTAAAAATTTCGGCAGAATTTATCTCTGGCTTCAGCCAGCTTTCTGTACCTATAACGATTTCAGCTTCGGTGCTTTCTATCAGCGCTTGAAGTTCCGGTACTTTACCAACGCAGCTTCGACAGTTTACAACTACAATACCGATTGCTGCTTGGTCCCCGCATGTTCTGACTTTGCCCCGCACCCGTTGAGGCTGTTGCCCTTTCTGCACTTGCCCGAGGCCATCTAACCTAAAAAACCGCCCAGCCCACGCCACACAACCCCTGCTACCCGTGTAGCCGCTTGTTGCGTGTAGTGGACTCCTGACCTATCCAGCGGAACCCGAAACCCCACCACCCTATGGCGCAAGTCGAGGAATCTGCAGCCCACATGGTCGCAGAACCGTCTCAACCTCTGATTCAGACCCTCCACTCGGCTCTGTACCAAAGGTCCGCAGTCAGTCCTGTCGACGATGCACCAACAACCCTCTCACAGTTATGGACAGCTGTAGAGGCAGCACGGCTCAATATTTCTGCAGGGGTATTCCGGAGACATGTTGAGTCCATGCCGCGCCGAGTTCCTGCAGTACGCCGGGCAAAAGAAGGTCCGATACTATATTAGGAGGTATAAAAAAAAAGTTCAAATGTGTGCCAAATCTTATTGGACTCAACTGCGAAGGTCATCAGTCCCTTACACACTACTTAACCTAAATTATCCTAAGGACACACACACACACACACACACACACACACACACACACACACACACACACACACACACCCCTATGCCCGAGGGAGGACTCGAACCTCCTCCGGGACCAGTCGCACAGTCCATGACTGCAGCGCCTGAGACCGCTCGGCTAATCCCGCGCGGCTACGAGGTATCCCGTTAGTTTTTCTTTTCACGTCAGTCTTACACAGGCCGCGACCGACCGACTTCACTCAGCAGTTACAGCACCGCCCTTTTCCTATAGCTGGTTACGAATTATTCACAGTAAGTTCATCCAGCTTAAGCTCAACGAAATGCGGTTTTCCTTCACACAGGAGAGAAACTGGGGTTCAGCTTGTTACTTTTAGAGGTAACAAGGCCAAGGATAGCCAATATCGTGCTGTGGACAAAGAAATGGCTAATTCAAAGGAAGAAATTCATACACGCTGTGGTGCTTAAGGAGAAGGGAGCCGACGATTTTCGGAATTGTTTAAAAAATGGGCGAGAAACATGCTTTTTGGAGCTGCTAAATGTTGTCGACGAGAAACAATACACTCATGAGCTGTAAAGGCGAGGCTATAAGCTACAGTATGGTTTCTAGGCACTTGCAGAAGTTAAGAGAACCTTAAATTACGTGAAGTTGTATCCTCATAATTATTATCTAAAATGAATCCTGAAGCCTGCAACGTGATGTACAGTTCTCCGAACAGCTACATCAAGGTTAAGCAAAGTAAATAAAAGAAATTATATTCATGTATACTTTATTAATTTATTTGTGTATTCGTAAAAGATGTCCTCTGTAAGTTTAAGCAACTCATTTCAGATTAGAAGAAAAAAGACTGCAGTTGATGGTGGCGAACATAATCTAACAAATACAGCAACAGATATAGAGAAAATGAAGTATTTAGCAAGTATTACAACTGTAAAAAAAAATAAAATAGTATACTTTGCTCTTCATAGTTGATGGCATGACGATAGGTTTTTCATTTTTTTAACGTGTAAGCATATTTTATGAATAAAAGTTCGTCGATTGTCTTAATTTAGGTTTTATTTCTTATACGTATCGGAAATGAAATCTAAGATCCAATCTTTCTGTTTTCGGCTTTTGGATTTAACTTTCTGTAATTATAGGAAACAAAACTATGAAACTGAAATACAGATGGTCAACGGATTTTCATTCGTGCCGCATGAAACTATTACGTATTCGTTAAAAAATGAAAAGTTCATTTCTTGCGCCCCACCCCCTTTCCTATTGCTATACTCCTCGCACAACGTGTCACACAAACATCTGCAGCCTTTATAATTGTACAAAAACTCTGCCACAAAAGTTTCGTCCGCTTCGCATTCTGTCCTGTTGGCCATAGTTGAACAGTGTTGGGTCATACATAAAGACTTCTCTACTAGAAAAATTGGTTGGTTGGTTGTTTGGTTGGTTGGTTGTCGGTCTTGTCGGTCGGTCGGTCGATTTTTCGGTTTGTCGGTTTGTCGGTCTTGTCGGTCGGTCGGTCGGTCGATTTTTCGGTTTGTCGGTCGGTCGGTCGATTTTTCGGTTTGTCGGTCGGTCGGTCGGTTTTTCCGTCCGTCCGTCCGTCCGTCCGTCCGTCCGTCCTGGTCCTGTAGTTTCATAACCAAATTTCCACCCAAAAATCAGATTAATAATATTTAGAAATGTATTCAGAATGAATCATCTTTTATTCTTTAAATTCGTGCTAAACGTTTGTTGTAAATCATTAACGTTTCATTATAAATCAGTAACTGTAATTGTTTTTGACAATAAGTCAGAGATTACACTTTGTTAAGATATGATTATATATTGATCGGTGCAAAGCATTTCAAGTCAATCGCCGTTAGGCCAATGTAGTGACAGTCTCCAACAGTTGCTTTGTAAATGCTCACAGAAAATGCATATGCTGTTAAAAGGATTCGCCATTGCGTTGGAAAATATTTTAACATCCAAGTTTCCGAATTTCCGGCAAGTCTGCAATATACATCTCTTAATGGACATTGTTGGCGGAGGAGATTCGACGGTTCAAAGCTAAGTATTCTGCTGCAAAAACTGCGTCACTCTCATATTACGATGAGTCTCTAGTAATGAGAAGTATTTTATCCAGAACTGCAGTTGGAGTAACGTTAGAACCCCCACGAATACTCGGGGGGGGGGGGGGGGGGGGGGAAATCGGGAACTTAAAATTATTAATCTTGTATTGAAACGCTTTTCTTCGACGCTATAGGTTATACAGAATACATAACGGTTTCCATTGACGCAAAGTGGTCTGTATACGTCTACAATACCGGTCAAAAGTTTTCGATCGCTTATGATAAAAAGTATTGCGTTGGTGCATAAGTTCGTGGCGTTTTTGCATAAATTTAATAAAGGAAATAGATACACATAATAGACTTCAGTCGTGGAGAAATATATTCTCCTTCACTATTTACAACAGTCTGCGAAACCTGGGATAACTTTTCGATTCCGCGACTGTAGAAATGACGTGGTTTTGACGTGAAGAACTCGTTGAGCCATACTCGGAGCTCATTTTCATCCGGAAAGAAGTTCCTTGAAGGTTGTTCGACAGAGAGTGGTAAAGGTGAAAATCTGAGGCAGCAATATAAGATGAATAAGAAGGGAGCGGTATAACTTCCCAGGTCAAACCTGTACAGTGTTTCTTGTCAGTTTAGTAGAATGCGGGCCGTCGTTACCCTGGAGTATCATCAGTTCACGCAGTCTTCCTTGCCGTTACTCTTGGACTGCGTCTACAAAATGTCTCTGTTGTTGACTGTAAATGTCAGTAGTGAAGGTTACACGTCAGGGAAGCAATTCGTAGGACACACACTGTCTCTGTCTCTGTCCCGCCGGATGCATAACATTATCTTTTGTGGATGCGCGCAGGTCTTTTGTACGGGAAGTTGCTGCTTTGTTTGGACCCAACCATTCCTTTCTTTTCCTTATGTTAGCATAAAGACACTACTTCTCGTCACCAGTAACGATACACGATAGGAATTGACGGTGTTGTTCACGAGTCAATTGGTGACGAGCTAGCAGAAATGCACACAGGGCCAGCCGCCGATTTTTGTGATTTTGGTTTAGAGCATGCGGTGCCCATACACCCAATTCTTGAACCTTTCCCATTGCGTGCAAATGTCGCACGATGTAATGATCACAGTTTATTACATTTGTCATTTCCTGATTATACTGTGTGGATTAATGCGTTGAAACAATCTTCCTCAAACTGCGAAGGTCTTCCAGAATGTGAGGACTCACTAATGTCAAAAAGATCTTCCTTAAAACGAGAAAACCATTTTCTTGCTGTTCACTGTCCAATGGCATTATCCCCATTCACGGCACAAATGTTTCTGGCCGCTGTTACCCCTGACTGAACTCACACACGAGAATATATCGGAAATGATCCGATTTCTCCACTTGGGACGACATTTTCTAGCAGGCACAGCTCAACTCACTATCTCCAAATGACAAAAATAACAATATGTGACCTCGAATAGCAACAGCAAATAAAAAGTGACAATGGATAACTAAACCTGTAGCAACCGGAATGCCAACATGCAAAACAAAAACGCTACGAACTAATGCACCAAACTAATATAAGTTATTCTTTGTTTCAATGTACAAACACATCGAACAAACTAAACAACAAAATAAATATTTTATCTCTCTATCATTCAGTGCAGTATAACATGGTTTAGATTTTAGGCTCTTCACTCTTTGTATATGAAGATAGTAACTGTTCTCGAAAGAACAGATACCACTGATGACCGTGCAGCTTATCTAGAGTAAATGATGATTAATTGAGAAGCTGCACGGTCATCAGTGGTATCTGTTCTTTCGAGAACAGTTACTATATAGTTAACGGCTGTGCGAATGCGCATAGGTTGCCGGAACTCTTATGGGAATCGCCAAAGTGTGCGCGAGTAATGAGTGGATGGGCAGATATCTATTGTGTACATTACGTATGTAGAATTGTGGACAGTTGCGAATGTGGGTCTCACGGGAAGCGTGCAAAGGAGAAGTCCCTGCAGTCGCGCTATTCATCTGTGTCCTCAGTGGCTCAGATGGATAGAGCGTCTGCCATGTAAGCAGGAGATATCCCGGGTTCGATTCCCGATCGGGGCACACACATTCAGCTGTCCCCATTGAGGTATATCAACACCACCTGTCGGCAGCTGAGGGTTTCAATTAATTATCATTTCTTCACTCTTTGACCTCAGAACAGCTGCACAAAGTCTTGGCATTCTGCAGACAACATTTTGCAGTATTTTTGCGGCTACTGCAGTCCAACACCTCTGTAAATTATTCCACAATTCTTGAACATCAGAGGACCTCAATTTTCTGACCTGCCTGTCAATTTCATCCCACGAGAGTTCACCGGGATGTAAGTCAGGTGAATGAGTTGACCGGATCTTATTTCTCAGTTCCGCACATTTCTCTATTCTTTTGACATACTGTCTGCACAATTCAGAAGCATGTTTGGGATGATTGTCCTGCTGCAGAACAAACCCATGGCTAATAAGCCTCTTGCCAGTTGGAAATAAATTGTTGAACTGTGTCCTGTGATATTCTTCTTTCTTTAATTTTCCACTAATTCTCACTAGATCACTGACTTTATCACCCGCAAAACATACCCACATCATGTTCCACCGTTGGGATCACACACTGACTCTCCATACGTTCCCCACGAAGTCGACGAACGAACATTCGACGATAGCTTTCAAATACTTCGAAGCTAGATCGCCCGTGAAGAACATCTTTGACCATTGCCGCACGCTCCAGTTTTTATGTTGCTGTGCCCATTGCAATCGTTTCGTCCATGTGATAAAGATTTCTTGGCACTACGCTCCCCTTTAAACCTTGTTCGGGGTGACTACGTTCCAGTGTTGAGAGAGAGTGATTGGAGCTGCTTGCTCATTATTTACTTCCTCACGAATTTTAGGTGCAGTAAGTGTGTCTTGAGGTTTACTCTGTACACACATGATCTTCCCTGTATGAGGTTATCAGGGGTCTTAGACATCGCGAAGCACTTGTGCTGGCACCAGCTTGCTTGAGCCGCTGCAACGTATACAACACTCTAGATTGGGCTACTCTGGCTTTTGTTGCAGAGCTACAATTACATTTTTCAATTCCAGCCTCTAGCTTCTAGCTTCCCTCCCATTACGAGGTACTATGGTATGAACTTGATCCGGTACGCAAACACATTGCTAGATGCACACAATGTGCCGTAAACTAATGCGAAGTGACTACTACACCGGCATCAGAAGGAATAGGGCCTATCCGGATGGAACTATCTCTGGTTAAGGTAAGTCAGTGTTGTGGAAACTCATCAGTGCCCTTCTAGGCGAACAACAACACAGCAGATGTGCTTAGTCTTTATAGGTTTATATTTGTTTATCACAATGGGAATATGACAGAGCATTGAAAATGAAATCCCTATTTCAACCATAAAGGATCGGAAACTTTTGACCGGTAGCGTACAGTCGTGGACAAAACGAGTGAGACCCCTCGCCTTTTCGTTATGCTGATCTGCACAGGTTTAAAGGCTGCTACACGGCATAACAGGCAAGGCGACAAACTGCTACCAACCTACTATGCACAGGCGTGAAATTGAAAAACCATCCGAACTTTGTCAGACTGTTTTCAATCATGTGTAAGACTACATTAATGCTGATTAGTTCAAATGGCTCTGAGCACTTTGGGACTTAGATGTTAAGGTCATCAGTCCCCTAGAACTTAGAACTACTAACTAACTAACTAACTAACCTAAGGACATTACACACATCCATGCTCGAGGCAGGATTCGAACCTGCGACCGTAACAGTCGCTCGGTTTTGGACTGAAGCGCCTAGAATCGCTCGGCCACAGTGGCCGGCAATGCTGATTAGTATGTTAAACACAACACGTAAATATAAGATATAAATGCAAGAAGAAACGCTAATTAGTGTGAACTGTATTAATAAAAATGAATTTCAGCTTATTCAGATAACATGACTGTTTTAGTAAGACAAAGTACCCAAGATCGTTACGAATTAGCAAAATATTATGCGCATTCGGCCGCGGAACGGTCTGTGTCAACGTTCAGACCACTCACACTGGATTACTGTAGCTGACCTACCATGAAAGTGTGCAAATTTAGCAATGCGTGAAGATTCGTAACGAAATTCAGTTAAAAATATTTCTGTGCCACACTTGAGTCAATTCAACTACTGACAGAAGCGGAAAAAGCAGGCAGTAACAAGTATGAAATTCTAGAAGAGTTTCATATTGACATCAACAGGGAGCCGGTACAGAATAAACGTAGCAATAAAACGTATTGAGGGCGCGAGAATTTCTTAAAATTACTTTACTGATAGTTTATCTGCCTCCATCGAGATTAGAGCAGAAAACAAATCAGACCTCCCTTGCAGTAGCAAACACCTTTCACTACACTAGAAGACAACCCAGGAAAACAGCCCTCTATTATTACCCCACACATGAATAAGCCAACAATTTTGCAATGAAAATGGCAAAATGATTTGCAGTTTCTGTTGCATACAGCTTTCTGGACTCAAAAACATGAATTTTCTACCTTTATGTCGCCGCTCATGTGACAATCATTCGGAACGTTTATCGAAATAACAAAATACCGTTACTAGCGAGTAAATTTAGTAGGATAATTCTGCACCACCCCAGGAAATAAACGGCGACATAGCTGCGAAACGTATTCTACAATGTTTCGAATTCTCCATTAGACTCGCCACAGCGAGAAAACATTCATTAGCCAAAGTGTTTCTTAAGCTAGCTAGCAATGGGAATGCTCGCACTTCTAAAACGCATTGGCATTAATACTGGGATCTGAATTATCACGTGTATAGGCAAATGGACTTTATTTGCATTCCTGTAAACGGGTTTTGGTTCGAAAGCATAGCTATGATTAATATGCTGATGTATCGACTGCAACTAGAACATTTCGAATAAAGAGTAGGGGGTGTTATTTATGCGGCCCTCTTCTTCAGTAACTGTCGTAGCTGTTTTCTTTGTTAGGATTTCGTCATTTAAATCGGTAAAAATGGAACCCTACTAGTCTCACTTTACCGAGCGAGGTGGCGCAGTGGTTAGCACACTGGACTCGCATTCGGGAGGACGACGGTTCAACCCCGTCTCCGGCCATCCTGATTTAGGTTTTCCGTGATTTCCCTAAATTGTTTCAGGCAAATGCCGGGATGGTTCATTTGAAAGGGCACGGCCGATTTCCTTCCCCATCCTTCCCTAACCCGAGCTCGCGCTCCGTCTCTAATGACCTCGTTGTCGACGGGACGTTAAACACCACTAACCTAACCTAAACTAGTCTCACTTTCTTGACCATCTGTCTTTCTACCCATCTCCTAAAACCCGTTTACCTCGAGTAGACATAATAAGAGGAAATGTATCTCACTTCCTGCGATATACGGTCCCTTGGTGGCGTAAAAAAGTGAGCTACGTTAGGATCCAGTACGACTGGTCTGAACGATGACACAGACCATTTCGCGGCCGAATGCGCATAATATGTTGCTAATTCGTAACGATCTGGGGTACTTTGTCTTTTAAAACAGTTATCTCGATAAGCTGACATTCATTTTTATTAATGCAGTTCATACTAATTAGCGTTTCATCTTTCATTTATATCTTATTTTTACGTGTTGGGTTTAACACACGAGTTAGCATTAATAATGATTGAAAACAGTCTGACAAAGTTCGGATAGTTCTTCAATTTCACGCCTGTTGGTAGCACTTCGTCGCCTTGCCTGTTATACGAGGTGCATTCAAGTTCTAAGGCCTCCGATTTTTTTTCTCCGGGCTGGAAAGATAGAAACATGCGCATTGTTTTAAAATTAGGCCGCGTTCATTGTCAATACGTCCCAGAGATGGCAGCACCGTACGGCAGATGAAATTTTACCGCCAGCGGCGAGAATGAGAACTGTTTTAAATACTTAAAATGGCGACGTTTTCCTTACTTGAACAGCGTGCAATCATTCGTTTTCTGAATTTGCGTGGTGTGAAACCAATTGAAATTCATCGACAGTTGAAGGAGACATGTAGTGATGGAGTTATGGATGTGTCGGAAGTGCGTTCATGGATGCGACAGTTTAATGAAGGCAGAACATCGTGTGACAACAAACCGAAACAACCTCGGGCTCGCACAAGCCGGTCTGACGACACGATCGAGAAAGTGGAGAGAATTGTTTTGGGGGATCGCCGAATGACTGTTGAACAGATCGCCTCCAGAGTTGGCATTTCTGTGGGTTCTGTGCACACAATCCTGCATGACGACCTGAAAATGCGAGAAGTGTCATCCAGGTGGGTGCCACGAATGCTGACGGACGACCACATGGCTGCCCGTGTGGCATGTTGCCAAGCAATGTTGACGCGCAACGACAGCATGAATGGGACTTTCTTTTCATCGGTTGTGACAATGGATGAGACGTGGATGCCGTTTTTCAATCCAGAAACAAAGCGCCAGTCAGCTCAATGAAAGCACACAGATTCACCGCCACCAAAAAAAATTCAGGTAACCGCCAGTGCTGAAAAAATGGTGTCCATGTTCTGGGACAGCGAGGGCGTAATCCTTACCCATTGCGTTCCAAAGGGCACTACGCCAAGCCCGATAGCTCTTAACTTTGGTACCGAGCGAGGTGGCGCAGTGGTTAGCACACTGGACTCGCATTCGGAAGGACGACGGTTCAATCCCGTCTCCGGCCATCCTGATTTAGGTTTTCCGTGATTTCCCTAAATCGTTTCAGGCAAATGCCGGAATGGTTCCTTTGAAAGGGCACGGCCGATTTCCTTCCCAATCCTTCCCTAACCCGAGCTTGCGCTCTGTCTCTAATGACCTCGTTGTCGACGGGACGTTAAACCCTAACCACCACCACCACCATCTTAACTTTGGTGATCTGACGGGAACCGGTATTACCACTGCGGCAAGGCCTTGATAGAACCTACCGGTACAAATCTAGCTGTCTCTGAATTGCTTCAATGTCTTCCTTTAATCCCGCCTCGTGGGGATCCCAAACACTTGGGCAGTACTCAAACATGAGTCGCACAAGCGTTCAATACGCGGTCTCCTTTACAAGCGAGCTGCATTTTCCCAAAAACTCTCGGAATAAACCGATGTCTACCATTTGTCTCCCTACTACAGTCGTTGCGTGCTCGTTTCTTTTCATATCGCTTTGCAAAGTCACGCCAAGGTTTTTAAACAATGTGCTGTGTCAAGCAGTATTCTACTATTGCTGTCGTGAGGTTGAAGTTTTTATGTCCGTGTTTGCTTGTGAATAGATTTCTTTTTGGAAGGGGTCATCCTTGAGCAAAACACAATTTTATCTTTTATTCTATTTCGCAGACATGTATCGCAGAAGTTTCGGAATCATCAGTCGGCTTTTGTTTTCTTTCTTGTTACCACATGCTATGGTTTTCCTGTCTTTTTTTATGTTTTTATTGCACTTGTTTTCCTTCACAGTATGATATTCTTTTCTGGTTTCCCCATTATCTTCACTGCAGTACACAGCTTTCACAGTCACTGTTTCCAAACTACCGAAGTTTGTAAACATTGACGTAAAGTTTATATAGTCTAGGTTTTCACAGCGAAGATAATGGGGAAACCAGAAAGAAATATTAAACTGAGAAAGAAAATAAGTGCAATAAAAACATAAAAAGCAGAAAAACCATATCATGTGGTAACAAGCAAGGAAATAAAAGCCCACGGATGATGCTGAAACTTTATCAGAACATGTCTGGATAATAAAAGAAAAGGTACAAATGTGTTTTGATCAAGGCATACCCCCTCCAAAAACAAATCTACTAATACTGTATTCGAACATTTCGGGACTTTTTTCCCACTCATCTGCATTAACATGCAGCTCTCTACATTCAGAGCAAGCTGCTCTTCATCGCATCAAATACAAATTATGCCAATACAGGTCCTTTTCATTTGTTAGTCCTCATTTTCTTTTTAATTCATTTGTCTTCTAATTTGACTGCAAGTGTTTACATAGTGGTTTTGCAGTGTCTCTGTCTCGATAGTAATGTGATCAATAGCAACACCGCTGCCCCCACAACTCTTATTATAAACTGTACGAGGGAGAATCGGATTATGTTAAATGAAAAGTAACTTAGAAAGAAAGGAAGATTCGCATTTAACATCCCGTCGACAACGTGGTTATTAGTGACGAAGCGTAAGCTCGGATTAGAGAAGGATGGTGAAAGAAATCGACCGTCTTTTTTTTCAAAAGAACCATCCCAGCACTTTTAGAGAAATCACGGGAAACCTAAATCTGTCTGACCAAATGGGGATTTGAAGCTTCATCCTCCCGAATGCGACGCCAGTGTGCCAACTACTGCGCCATCCCGCTATGTAGTCAACTTAAGTACCGTTCTAGAATAGTGCTACCATGAACATTTAAATTAATACGTCCACTTAACATTAAGACACGTCGTCATTCTGTTTAGAATTTGAAGAAGTTAATAATGCCTGTAGCTGCTTCATAAACAACTCAAATTCTCCAGGTGGAGCTCAGTATGTATATCGCGACTTATACTGTGGAGTTCTCCTGAATTCTTCTTCTGCTGCACAAGCTTCTGAATTGATGGTGTCAATGTTCCTATATTTGTGTTACTTCATGTGTTTATGTTACTACATGTCCGAAAGAGCAGAAACCATCTTTATATATATATATATATATATATATATATATATATATATATATATAAAGATGGTATATATTCATAGTGCCCCTGCTCATTATAGTCATTACTCGCGGCTTGCTGCCGATTCCCGTAAGAGTTCGGGCACTGTTTGTGCATCCGCACAGAAGAAGATGGTCAAATGGCCGGTAAGCCTTAACTAATATATATATATATATATATATATATATATATATATATATATATATATATATATATATATATATGCACAAACAGTGCCCGAACTCTTACGGGAATCGGCAGCAAGCCGCGAGTAATGACTATAATGAGCAGGGGCACTATGAATATAGTGTGGGACAATAAGCTGTGAATGTGGGTCTCACGGGAGGCGTGCCATAGACAAGTCCCTGCAGTGGCACTGCCCTCTGTGTCCTTGGTGGCTCAGATGGCTAGAGCGTCTGCTATGTAAGCAGGCGATCCCGGGTTCGAGTCCCGGTTGGGGCACACATTTTCAACTGTCCCCGTTGACCTATATCAACGCCCGTATGCAGCTAGTGGTACTTATTTCATTGTAATTTCAGTCTCACTTTACAGACTGAATAAGTATAAATTCTAACGTGGGGTTCTTACTAAAATTGGGCAAAGTGAAGCTAAACGAAACAAAACTATACAAGCACGATTAACTGCACGATAATAACTGCACAACGTAGTCACAGTCAGGCATCCACATCGTAACACTTGGCATGGGAATTCTGAGCTAAAGGTGACTGATCGCTGCGGTCTGCAATTCCCCCCCCCCTCACAGGTGTTATCTGCAAACAGATCGCAGATCGCACCATCTGGCGACGCATCCCTACGATCCATCGTCCGTCTGTGGGGCCCTCATGGTTTGCCCATAGGCCTCCACATCGTGTGTGTGTGTGTGTGTGTGTGTGTGTGTGTGTGTGTGTGTGTGTGTGAGGGGGGCAGGGGGCTGGGAAAGAGGAGGCACTTGCTCGCCCCCCTGCCCCCCTCCGTCATCTAGAATTTGGAGTACAGAGTCTTTATTCATTACAGTTTACTCACACACTTCTAGAAGTAAACAGGTAACTGACAGTTCTCTGGGATATACCAAACTTCTTGGGTAGCCTACAAAATTTTGTTCTTGTGGCATGACACGTCGCGGAACTCACAAAGACATTTAATTAAAAAAATGGCAGTTTGAGAGTCTTGCCTCCCTCTCCGCTAAATACATTTCTGCCAGCGCGAATGGGTTTCCCCACAAGTGCTCTGCAGATTTTGAACGTCGTTTTAAATGCCCCACACGTATTGCAGCCAGGTGGCGCGATATGTCCACAAGCAGCTGGTGTGTGTAGGAAAATCGCAGATCGCAACGATCGATCGCTAACCGCCCGGAATTCCCGTGTAGTCTGACGAATCACACGCGACGGATTGGCCACGTGTGATAAAATGGCTATCTGGTTACTAATCGTTTCTCTGTGTATTTTCTCTCGTATCGCTATGCCTACGTGGAGTAACAACAATGCGTTAGAGTTTACAGTTAATCAGGAGCGCGAACCACTCTGAAAAGTGAAGCTGAAGTTGTAATTACCACTTATACTAAAAACAGCGAGTCCCTTAGATTAGGCAATGATTAGCATTTTTAAGCTTTTTCTGTAGAAGTAGAAATTCACTGGAGGCGCGTAGCTGTAGTCACGATGTAGAAGGCTCCATCTGGTGACTTTCAGTTATTTCTGATTTTTTTTTTTTTTTCAGGAGCAAATACCGACATTGTGAGTCGGCGCATCGGGCCACATATATACCGATCTTATTGGTGACCTACATATATGAGTATGTTATGAGCACCAAAACATGAGTTTACCGCCAACCACCAAGTACTGATCGTTAAAAGTCGGCACCATTCGCAGTATTTGTAAATTATCGAAATGGTATCAGTAGGTTCAGTAAAACTTTCTAATTCATCTTTACAATCGGTTCAAATAGTCCGACTGAAAAATATTTGTAGACGCCCTATAAGTTCTATAGAGAAGAAATATTATACAGATTTTACAGCTTATCGAAAATTATCTTCAATATAGACTTACAACCAAGTTTGCAACCACGGAATTATCAATAAAACACACATTTTTGAAACAGGCAAAATGTTTATTACATGTAAACAAATCTCTGACCAAAGACATCATAGAAAAATCATGTTAATTGCAATAACAAACCAGAAGAAGAAAATTACAAATTGTGCAACGTTTTTAAATTATTAAGTAAATCATCTTTTGGAATTTTCTCTCATACGGAAACTTATGAGACAAAGACATTGAAATGCTTCTTAATTTTGTCAGCTCTGGCCCAAACAAAAACAAAGTCAAATTTAAAATATGAAAATTCCATCACAATTTTGAATTCAAAAACATAGTTAATTGTTAATACCATTCACACCAAAACTACTTTTATTATTTGTACATTCTGTTAGAAAACGTAAAACAGATGTAATCTATTCGTAGAAAACACAAAACTGCAAAACACCTGTTTGACAGAGTGGAAAACGCACCGAAGTCAGATTAAGTATACCATTGTCAACACAATATAAGCATAATATTCTCTTAAATAATTGCCAATAGTTACTGTAAGCATTATTCCCAACCTCTAAATTTCACATTTTTCAAGTTTTTATAATAGTATTAACCTGTTTCAAAATCTTGCAAACAAAACCCAGAATAACAACCTCAGCCTGAACCTGGAGGTTTTACGATGTCTTTGATGTCTCGAGGCAGACGACGTATTTGGTTGTCAGAGATGGTACGAAGTGGACGTGTTTTTGTGGCCGCTCTAAAAACTGTCATCACTAATACATGTGAATACTGTAACCAGTAGTAAAAGTGTAATTATAACTTGGAATTAATCCATCTGGTGCAAAATGATATCATGGGCAAGACTTCTTATTTAAAGACAAACGTCAAACCTCTTACTAGAACCTGTTTTTATAAACAAGAAGCAGTAGCAACAGCTGTTTGGACGATATCGCCTAAAGTTCGCGCCGCTGTCCCCGTCGGAGGTTCCAGTCCTCCCTCGGACACGTGTGTGTGTGTGTGTGTGTGTGTGTGTGTGTGTGTGTGTGTTGTTCTTAGCGTAAGTTAGTTTAAGTTAGATTAAGTAGTGTGTAAGCTTAGGGACCGATGACCTCAGCAATTTCGTCCCATTAGATATTACCACAAATTTCCAAAATTTCCAGATGTTGCTGAAAACTTCAACAACACCAAAAGGCTGACTACAAATTAATACAGCTACGCCTTATTCACTTTGTCCAAATTTAAATACTCTATGGTAGTGGAGGAGTACTGGTATCGGGTAACATCCAAAAGGTATTAGGATAGGTGACTTAAGTCACGTTAGATACTTCATGTCGACTGTTCTGTCTTTCAAAGTAGTGCCACCTTCAACGAAACCGAAGTAGCGACACTGTAATTGCCTGACAAAATGTTGTTGTTGTGTTGTCTGTGTGAGCGAGTGATTAACTGACTAATAACAGTAATAATTGCACTTACACTACTGGCCATTAAAGTTGCTACACCACGAAGATGACGTGCTACAGACGCGAAATTTAACCGACAGGAAGAAGATGCTGTAATATGCAAATGATTAGCTTTTCAGAGCATTCACACAAGTTTCGCGCCGGAGGCGACACCTGCAACGTGCTGACATGAGGAAAGTTGCCAACCGATTTCTCATACACAAACAGCAGTTGACCGGCGTTGCCTGGTGAAACGTTGTTGTGATGCCTCGTGTAAAGAGGAGAAATGCGTACCATCCGACTTTGATAAAGGTCGGATTGTAGCCTATCGCGATTGCGGTTTATCGCATCGCGACATTGCTGCTCGCGTTTGTCGATATACAATGACTGTTAGCAGAAAATGGACTCGGTGGGTTCAGGAGGTAATACGGAACGCCGTGCTGGATCCCAACGGCCTCGTATCACTAGCCTCCGACATGACGGGCATCTTGTCCGCGTGGCTGTAACGGATCGTGCATCCACGTCTCGATCCCTGAGTCAACAGATGGGGATGTTTACAAGACAACCACCACCTGCACGAACAGTTCGACGACGTTCGGAGCAGCATGGACTATCAGCTCGGAGACCATGGCTGCGGTTACCCTTGAGGCTGAATCAGTCAGGAGCGCCTGCGATGGTGTACTCAACGACGAACCTGGGTGCACGAATGGCGAAACGTCATTTTTTCGGATGAATGCAGGTTCTGTTTACAGCATCATGATGGTCGCATCCGTGTTTGGTGACATCACGGTGAACGCACATTGGAAGCGTATTTTCGTAATCACCATACTGGCGTATCACCCGGCGTGATGGTATGGGCTGCCATTGGTTACACGTGTCGGTCACCTCTTGTTCGCATTGACGGCACTTTGAACAGTGGACGTTATGTTTCAGATATGTTACGACGCGTGGCTCTACCCTTCATTCGATCCCTGCAAAACCCTACATTTCGACAGGGTAATGGACGACCGCATGTTGCAGGCCCTGTATAGTTCTTTCTGGATACAGAAAACGTTCGACTGCTGCCCTGGCCAGCACATTCTCCAGATCTCTCACCAATTGAAAACGTCTGGTCAATGGTGGCCGAGCATCTGGCTCATCACAATACGCTAGTCACTACTCTTGATGAACTGTGGTATCGTGTTGAAGCTGCATGGGAAGCTGTACCTGTACACGCCATCCAACCTCTGTTTGACTCAATGCCCAGTCGTATAAAGACCATTATTACGGCAAGAGGTGGTATTTCTGGGTACTGATTTCTCAGGATCTATGCACCCAAATTGCGTGAAAACGTAATCACATGTCAGTTCTAGTATAATATATTTGTCCAATCAATACCCGTTTATCATCTGCATTTCTTCTTGGTGTAGCAATTTTAATGGCCAGTAGTATATATTTAAATGTATTATACGACACACGATCTCACAGATTTTCTAAATATTTTCAGTGCCAGTTTTCTTCTACTCATTGAATTGTATTATAACAATTTTATTTCATGTTCTTTGCTATAAATGTGTACCTCATTGGAAGATGACTCTCTTTATAATGCGCATCCAAAAAACCACGTTATTTCCGTTTGAAATTTACACCGTAGCAGCTGAACGCTACGAGTCGCGTATGCTCGTCAGTTGTCAGAAGACAAAAAATAAGTCTCCCTCTCACTTCTATTAACCCCGCAGCGGCCATGCTACTTACCGTTCTGTCTCTGAGGTAACTTTCCTGAGCTCACGACTGAATTCACCAACGTCACATAAAATTAAGCATGTCTTCAAATATTGCTGCCTCTAAGTATTTCTGTTGCTGGACAGGAAAATTATACTCTTAAGAAGCTCTTAACGTTAGTTGACGTTTTTTGATTCGGCTGTTAGTTGTCACATGGATATTATTATAAAATACGACTGTGAACCACAAGCCGCAGAAATACTTGCTTCTGTGTGCATGGGCCCCCCCGGCTCACTGTTTGGCGACCACTGAACTAGGCGCACGATTAAAGCGTTTTACTTTTAAACCGAGGCCTACGAGAAAGACAGGCCGCGGCGCGTACGTCACGTAGGTAGTCCTGCGCTCGCTCGCTCAAATCAGCAGACGAACTACGATTCTGCACCTGTTAACTCGTAACTAGGCGTGTCGGTACAAACGAAAACTGAATCTTCTACTGGAATATTATGGAATCTTACTGTTATTAGTCCTATAATGATGGGCAGTCCATAGGCCTACTTACAATTTGTTACGGCTGTACTGGAGTACAATAAGATAAAATCATACTAAAATGATAATCAGTTGCATAAGGTACCACTTCCAGCATGTAATGAGTACTGTTAAGGAGAAGAGACTAAAGGCTATAAACAAGCCATTATACCATTTATGTCGAGTATCGATGTTAAATTAAATTTTGATGTTGTATTGTTAATCAGTAAGACTTCATAATAGCAGATTCCATTGGAAGATGCAATTGGGCCATTCCGTGCCAAGTGGTCTAATATCGAGAAATGTTCCCACATGACCATCATGGAATTTGATGAAATTTTGTATGAACATTCACACATGTTCTCAATGAACACTGGTAAAGCTTCAGTTCCAGAAATTCAATACTTGCAGAGATATAGTCACTTGTTTGAAACCATAGCACAGCTTCCAATAGTGCATCCTTGAATTTTCAGCAACTTTGAGATGAGATATCTCTGTAAATATTTGCATGAAAGAAATAAAACTTGGCCATCTTATACAAATTTTAGAGCTCTTTAAAGTAAAATATTAAGAAAGGGATTTCTGAGCAATTTTCATATAGATCATTTTAAGCAAAGTTGGGCGAAAAAATAGCTGTTTAAAAAAATGCGAATTTTAGTTTTTTATATCTCCAAAAGTAATTGTGGGATGTACATGAAACTTTGCACACCATAACTCACCAACACAAGATCTTAGAATATAAAATTACATTCTCCTATTGCTTTCCATTATTTCACAAATCTAGGGTGAAGTTGACGATTTTTCAAAAAGTGCTAAAATGGGTATTTTTAGTCAAATTTTTCAAAGAAGTGTTTTCTCCAAACTCTTCTAAACTATGGTCATTAGAAAGAGCATATTCTAAACTATCTAGAAAAGTGGATTTGGTTTTGCAGTGCAAGCATATAAGGCCCTAAAAAGTAGCATCATCAAAGAGGCGCACTGGAAGTCAAATTACACCTGAAACCTTTTATTATGCATAATAAATATTTATTAGTGTCTTGAATAATTGAAATAAAAAGATCTGGTAAATAGGCAATGAGACTATCAGAAAAACTTGAAAACTATGAGAAGTAGCCCTTCTGCTTTTATTGTAAGTGTTCATCTGCATAAAACTCTTCTCATTTGTAAAAAAAATAGAGAGAGAGAGAGAGAGAGAGAGAGAGATCATAAACAATTCAATGAATAATAGCTTCATATTTTTTGTACTTCTCAAAATTGTAAATATTTAAAAGTAGAAAATAATTTTTGGATTCAATTGTATATAACATTTTTCCAAAAAAAATCGGTTTGCTTAAATCATGCATCAAGTGATGTATATTTTCCAATCAATATTGCAGAGATTTTAATACCTAGGTTTTGTAACCTGTGAATTTTTGTCTTAAAGTTATTAGGGAAATATGTGAAATTGGTTGGTTAAACATCTAAGAGTTTTAATTTTGCATTTAATCACACTTAAATTTAACAACCTTGGTAAATACGTAACCATTAGTTTCACACAGAAAATTCACAAGATTCACTGTTTATAGAAAATATGATGGCAACAATTACTTTAACAATCAGATTGTTTCATTATTGTGAGCCTTGTTTGAACAATCATTATTTCAGCGGTGTGTTTGCAGCATAGTGAGTGGGTTCTCTTGATTCGTAAGACCATCAAAGTTTGTAATATAATTTACAAAAAATTGTTTTGATTGTGTCTTTTATGGCATATATCTCTTATTAGATTTTTTCATTGGTATTATACATTGTGTATAACTGCATTCAGTAGCAATTTGTCTGAAATTTAAGCAGATTACAGGGTGATTCAAAAAGAATACCACAACTTTAGGAATTTAAAACTCTTCAATGACAAAAGGCAGAGCTAAGCACTATCTGTTGGCGAATTAAGGGAGCTATAAAGTTTCATTTAGTTGTACATTTGTTCGCTTGAGGCGCTGTTGACTAGGCGTCAGCGTCAGTTGATGCTAGGATGGCGACCACTCAACAGAAAGCTTTTTGTGTTATTGAGTACTGCAGAAGTGAATCGACGACAGTTGTTCAGCGTACATTTCGAACGACGTATGGTGTTAAACCTCCTGATAGGTGGAGTATTAAGCGTTGGTATAAACAGTCAACTACCCGAGGCGATGGATCGGCCGCCAGGCAGCCCGTGACAGAGCACTTCATCACTGGCCTCCAAGAAGCCCTGATCTTACCCCCTGCGATTTTTCTTATGGGGGTATGTTAAGGATATGGTGTTTCGGCCACCTCTCCCAGCCATCACTGATGATTTGAAACGAGAAATAACAGCAGCTATCCAAACTGTTACGCCTGATATGTTACAGAGAGTGTGGAACGAGTTGGAGTATCGGGTTGATATTGCTCGACTGTCTGGAGTGGGCCATATTGAACATCTCTGAACTTGTTTTTGAGTGAAAAAAAAACCTTTTTAAATACTCTTTGTAATGATGTATAACAGAAGGTTATATTATGTTTCTTTCATTAAATACACATTTTTAAAGTTGTGGTATTCTTTTTGAATCACCCTGTATAATTGGCACTTAGAGGCCAAATACATTATTTAGTGTCCGCAGCTCGTGGCCGTGCGGTAGCTTTCTCGTTTCCCACGCCCGGGTTTCTGGGTTCGATTCCCGGCGGGGTCAGGGATTTTCTCTGCCTCGTGATGACTGGGTGTTGTGTGATGTCCTTAGGTTAGTTAGGTTTAAGTAGTTCTAAGTTCTAGGGGACTGATGACCATAGATGTTAAGTCTCATAGTGCTCAGAGCCATTTGAACCATTTGAACATTATTTAGTTACTGATCAGAGATGGATGCAGAAGAAACAGCATACCTTCCTGCTCAATTGGGCAAGGAGATAGTGGAGCAAAGTGTCATGTCACTTTCTTTGCCAAAAAAGCTGCTTTAAAATGGTTTGCGGATTTTAGTGATGAGGAAAAAGAGTTGTTGGTCCGACGTTCTGAAGCAAAGCTGATGCGTCCTATTCTTGAGTACTGTTTGAGTGTTTGAGATCCGTATCAGCTCGTATTAAAGGCAGACAGCGCAGCAATTAAGAGGTGGACTGCCAGATTTATTACCGGTAGGTTCGAACGACACGCAAGTGCTACGGAGATCTATTAAAAAACTAAAAACCCGCCTCGCTTGCGAAGAAAGCACCTAGTGTTAACCCAGGTTTCGGCAATGCAATTCAAGTAACTTCCCTTGTCTTGCGCATGTGCATAGGTAGCGAGTCGGGCTTGTAAGTGAGCAACCGTTTGTAGCTGCAGTTTATGGCGGGTCATGGCCCATCGAACATAGGCCGGTGTGAGGTGGAGCGTACAGTATAAAGTTCAGTAGTGGTTTTGACTTTGTACAAATGTACTGTTTGTGTTTCCTTTTCTTTTTCGTTTATAAATGTTTAGCTGTGGTGTTCTTTTAATCACTGACAAAGGTCTTCTTATGCACTTGTGGGTTTTATTGTTGTTCTGTAGAAGGTGTAGTTATCTACGCCGAAACCTGGGTTAACACTAGGTGCTTTTTTCGCAGTCGAGGCGGGTTTTTAGTTTTTTAATATATTAACCAACGATTGCTGACGCGCTGCGATGTTGAAGGTTCTTAGCTACGGAGATCCTTTGGGAACTCAAATGAGAAACACTGTATGGAGGGCGACGTTCTTTTCGAGAAACAGTATTGAGTAATTTCAGATAACTGGCATCTGAAGCTGACTGCCGAACGATTCTACTGCCGCCAACATACATTGTGCGTAAGTACCCCTAAGATAAGATACGAGAAAGTGGGGTTCATACGGAGGCACATAGATAGTCGTTTTTCCCTCGTTCTATTTGTGGAGCAAGAAAGGAAATGACTAGTAGTGGCATAGCGTACTCTCCGCCACGCACCATACGGTGGCTTGCGGAGTATCTACAGGGTGTTTCAAAAATGACCGGTATATTTGAAACGGCAATAAAAACTAAACGAGCAGCGATAGAAATACACCGTTTGTTGCAATATGCTTGGGACAACAGTACATTTTCAGGCGGACAAACTTCCGAAATTACAGTAGTTACAATTTTCAACAACAGATGGCGCTGCAAGTGATGTGAAAGATATAGAAGACAACGCAGTCTGTGGGTGCGGCATTCTGTACGTCGTCTTTCTGCTGTAAGCGTGTGCTGTTCATAACGTGCAAGTGTGCTGTAGACAACATGGTTTATTCCTTAGAACAGAGGATTTTTCTGGTGTTGGAATTCCACCGCCTAGAACACAGTGTTGTTGCAACAAGACGAAGTTTTCAATGGAGGTTTAATGTAACCAAAGGACCGAAAAGCGATACAATAAAGGATCTGTTTGAAAAATTTCAACGGACTGGGAACGTGACGGATGAACGTGCTGGAAAGGTAGGGCGACCGCGTACGGCAACCACAGAGGGCAACGCGTAGCTAGTGCAGCAGGTGATCCGACAGCGGCCTCGGGTTTCCGTTCGCTGTGTTGCAGCTGCGGTCCAAATGACGCCAACGTCCACGTATCGTCTCATGCGCCAGAGTTTACACCTCTATCCGTACAAAATTCAAACGCGGCAACCCCTCAGCGCCGCTACCATTGCTGCACGAGAGACATTCGCTAACGATATAGTGCACAGGATTGATGACGGCGATATGCATGTGGGCAGCATTTGGTTTACTGACGAAGCTTATTTTTACCTGGACGGCTTCGTCAATAAACAGAACTGGCGCATATGGGGAACCGAAAAGCCCCATGTTGCAGTCCCATCGTCCCTGCATCCTCAAAAAGTACTGGTCTGGGCCGCCATTTCTTCCAAAGGAATCATTGGCCCATTTTTCAGATCTGAAACGATTACTGCATCACGCTATCTGGACATTCTTCGTGAATTTGTGGCGGTACAAACTGCCTTAGACGACACTGCGAACACCTCGTGGTTTATGCAAGATGGTGCCCAGCCACATCGCACGGCCGATGTCTTTAATTTCCTGAATGAATATTTCGATGATCGTGTGATTGCTTTGGGCTATCCGAAACATACAGGAGGCGGCGTGGATTGGCCTCCCTATTCGCCAGACATGAACCCCTGTGACTTCTTTCTGTGGGGACACTTGAAAGACCAGGTGTACCGCCAGAATCCAGAAACAATTGAACAGCTGAAGCAGTACATCTCATCTGCATGTGAAGCCATTCCGCCAGACACGTTGTCAAAGGTTTCGGGTAATTTCATTCAGAGACTACGCCATATTATTGCCACACTTGGTGGATATGTGGAAAATATCGTACTATAGAGTTTTCCAGACCACAGCGCCATCTGTTGTTGAAAATTGTAACTACTGTAATTTCGAAAGTTTGTCTGCCTGAAAATGTACTGTTGTCCCAAGCATATTGCAACAAACGGTGTATTTCTATCACTGCTCGTTTAGTTTTTATTGCCGTTTCAAATATACCGGTAATTTTTGAAACACCCTGTATGTAGATGTAGGAGTTATAGAAACCAGAGCATTGATGTTGTTAATATTTCTATGTATACATAGAAATTGCAAAATCATTTTGTAAATACTTGCAGTGGAACTACCAGACTAGTAGATGAAAAAAGAATTGAGGGTTTTTGTGATATATTTGTGAAACACAGACTGGAACCATGTACACAACACACTTGGCATCATTAAAAACTGTAACATATTATCTAAATCAACCATCAGTTCACGACAAGCAGATTTCGAAAAAAGTTTAATACATTTAAAATATCGTTTGTTTTTTATTTATTTTTTGAAAGTGATAGTGAACGTCTGTCGGGCTGGGCTAGCACTTGGATGGATGACCATCCAGTCTGCCGAGCGCTATTCGCAAGCGGGATGCACTCACACCATGTGAGGCAAACTGAGGAGCTACTTGATTGAGAAGTAGCGGCTCCGGTCTCGTAAACTGACATACGGCCGGGAGTACGGTGTGCTGACCACATGCCCCTCCATGTCCCCCTCCATATCCGCATCCGGTGCCTCCTGTGGGTTGAGGGTGAGATGGCGGCTGGTCGGTACCGTTGGGCCTTAATGGCCTGTTCAGGTGGAGTAATGAAAGTATGGAGATCAGCTGCCATTGAGCAGAACTACACGACACAATGGCTCCGAAATAGTTACTGACATTGTATCGGAAACCACTATTGTGTGGCAGTGCTGAAGCGAGCAACCGATGCGAGCGCTCCTGTGGAGCCCTTTACATCGCTTGTACAGACAGATGTCGTTTAATACGGGGTCTTCAAAAAGTGTCTCTGCAGTGCCGTATGATTGTTAGCCGCGCGCGCCGTATGATTGTTCGCCTGCCTGGGTTACTTCCCTTCAAGTGGACTCCCCCAGCATTCCACTGTTTCGTTTATCTCAGCCAGCGTCAGTAGTATCCTTGATGTGTGTCGTTACGTGTTGACGTGAACGTTTAGTCCCTTTGTTCGTTTGTTTCGTTTTTGTCACTATTAAAATTGTAACCATTGAAGAACGTGTTTTTTTTTTTTTTTAGTCGAACAAGTGTTCAAAGCTGGCGGTAAATACACAGTTTCAGTTCGTCAAACATTTAATTCAGTTTTCCCAGAGACAACACTCCAACATCGCGGTTGTGTGGATATGTGCGTGGCGAGCACGGGGCCCCGAGCTATTGCAGCCTTCTTTCTCTCCACGGCTGCATTTCCTTCCCCTTCCCCTCCTTTCCCCTCCTTTCTCCTTTCCCGTCCCCCTCTCCTCTCCCTCTCTTGGTGTCCTTGCTTATGTTGGCCCCCGCTATCCTCCTGGTTCTGTTGGTTTTACAATTCGGCTTTGTTGCGTAATCATCTCCTCCTTTTGGCATTCCTTGGTCCCCCTCTGGGGTTCGACCTCCATTACAAAATTTCTCCTCCATAGTGTGAGCCATTTGGGGAAGAGTGAAAGGTGGCTACACTGAGTCACAGCGCCAGAGATTGCGCCAAAGAGTATTATTCGTCCGCCTCCACTGGCAGTGCTTGTTGAGAAGTTGTCGTGAGAGTGCTTGTTGATAAGTTAAGCAGTCCATCAGTGGCACCCAGCAATGTTGAGCAGGTGCAGACACCAACAAGTAGTGGCACCCAGCAATGTTGAGCAGGTGCAGACACCAACAAGTGACACATTTTAGTAGAAGCAGACCATCAGTGGCACCCAGTAATGTTGAACAGGTGCAGACAGCAACAAGTGACATTATTTCAGTAGAAACAGTTCCAACAGTGGCACCCAGCAATGTTGAGCAGGTGCAGGTGACAGTCCTTAATATTCACTATCACTAATCAGACAGTTCATCAGAGTTTATCAGCAGAAATTAAACATTTTCAAGTGGCACCCATCATGTTGAACAAGTGCAGGTAACAGTCCATAACATTCACTATCACTAATCAGACAGTTCATCAGATTTCATTAACAGAAATTAAACATTTCCAAGTGGCCCCACCAATGTTAATATGTGTAAGCATGAACAACAGTTTGAATGCACACACGATTGCTTTTACAAAATTATTATCAATGCTCGTACACTAAACATACAAATTATAATAAACACACAAATGATATCAGATAATTGTCATATTAAATGTTACAAATACACAAATATCAATAAACCTATAATATTTATTGGTGTCAGTGCAAGCCACAATAAACTAGAAAAATAATATTTAGGAGATAGGTCGGTACCAATTATTTGGGATTAGGAAGGAGAAACACACAAAACACACTCACTCATCTTTCATCCACATTTAAGTACTACTGTGTAATTGAATAGTGTTAACTGTGTAAATGCAATTCTGTCCAAATTTGATGTTCAACATGTGTATCAAGTAGTAGTGGTAACAGTGTATAACAGTCAATAATAGTTAGTCGACGTCATAGTCATCATGCCAAGACCAATGTTTGCCAAGCCAAATCAAAATGTACGGTTGCTGAACAACTGTCAGTGTGCCAAGATATGCAATTACTTCCTCTCTCCAAAAAAAGTATATACTGCTTATTGATTTAACAAAGTGTGTGTGTAGACAATCTTCTTTCCACTTGAGTGTTCTAGTCTGCCATGTTCATCCTCCTTGTTCCATATAGACAAACAATAAAAAAAAACAAAAAAATGCTCCTCACTTACTTCACCTCTTATCCACCAAAACTCCAATAATCATCATCATCATCACATAATCTTAATACTTCAATAATACCTCTTACGTCGATACATATAAACCTTATCATCAATATCGTTTACCGTATCTCTTGCCCACCAAAACTCCAATAATCATCAACTTCATACAATCTCAATACCTCAATAATACCTCTTCAATACGTCGATACATATAAACCTTATCACCAATATCATTTCACTTCCATAACAACTATTTCCTCTAGTCAGTCTCCTCGAACAAGTACAGATAAAATCCTAGTGCAAACTTCAATTCATCATCCTATACAATCCGAAGACACACTGTCCACACACAACCTCTGTGTAATCCAGCTGACCCAAATCTTCTACTCATTATGAGTTATAAAATACATTTTGGTTACCTTGTCCATCATTAAATAAAAGAAATGCATACATGACCTCTAACAGCCTTTAGTTTGAATAACTTTCAGTAAGTAAGTACGAGTACGGAGTGTGAATGATAGTAATATTTCACAGTGTGTACACCACTTCAAGAATCATGGCAAAACAGAAGCAAACATGAAGTATGTCTTGCGTCAAGTGTCACTTGCTATTTCAATTGCTCACGAAGAATGCAGTGTAATAACTGTCAATGGTCTAAACCTAGGGTTGGTATTTCATATCGTTAGCTTCCTTTTTATTAGCATAAATTTATACAGCTTCCATAGAACCTCCAGCTCATGTGACTTCAATGAAGTTTCTTGTACCAATGTCGTTCGTAGAATTATAGCAGTTCATTTTCTTATCTTAAAATATAAGGCACTAAGCGTAAGCAAAACATGCAATAGCGAGTAAATATACCAGTAGAGAACAGAATGTCAAGCACAAACCCTACAACGAGGCTCTGCCAAGCGAACAATCTATAATTAATACCATAGTGTGACCTAAACTCCATGTTCGTACACAGTATATCCATACGCAAAGCAGCAAATATATATCTTACACAATAAACAGGTCATTAGCATCATATCAGCATAAGCAAATAAATGTTCATATGTAATCTTAATAAGTAAACATGAAGGCGCAAGTAGATAAATCACAAAGTATAAATTACATAAATAATCATATCAGTGCAATTAATCAGGTGACAATTATAATTTAAATAAATAGGCACAACGGGCACATAGTAAAAAAAAAAAAAATGTGACATCAGTGGAAAAAAAGCAGTGCAGCCAAGCGATGCATGGTATACATAATTAACAACCCTGTTCATTAATCAATCATTGTCAAAATCAGTTAACACAAAGTATAAATCACGTAATCGCGAGCAGCAAATTACGTCTAAAGTACGTACCTAAGTGAAAATATGTTTCCTGAAAAATAAACTCAATTAATAGTTACCTTTTTAGTTTATTACTTTCTTCTTCGAAATTACATTCTTCCTGAAATTTTCTCGATAGCAAATCCTCTTAACATAGGACACACACAGAATTTACTTGAAGGTTTTAAATATTTTATACAACCGTATCCTGAAAAATACTGAACGTTAATAACATAATTTATCAAGTCACTATAGCTTTATACTGAATTTATTCGGAGAAATTACACTGTGTATTTGTTTACGGCTGTCAGTGCATTTGCACTGAGCACTCGATCAGCTGTAGGTACGCGTGACGTAGGAAGTAATTGTTTGCGATCAACGACTGCCTTGTGCGGCGCGCAGACTTGACTGTTGCTTTGAGTATGTGCCGCCGCCGGAACACGGCGCGGTATCCTTGTATTCTCTGCGTGTTTACGTATAACTGTTAGTTTCTCAAAAGTATGTCATTCCACAAAAATTTTAACGTTCGATATATGATGTATTCCCTTAGAGCGCCGAGATTTAAGAGTTTCTACTTCGACAGTGTTATCATGAATAATTTTGCGAACTCTATATGGACCGTTATAAAGCAGAAAAAATTTGCGACACAAGCCTTTTCCTTTGTGAGACAAACGATGAGACTTAATTAACACCTTTTGACCAACTGACAAGGTTTTTAAACGACCAGGACGTTTAGCTGATTTCTCTCTTCTAGCAGCCGCAGATGCAATATTTTGTAGAGCCAGATTGACAACTTCAGAATGCCGCAGTTTCCGTGAAGGCAGAAAAGGAACGATTTCAGAAATGCGATTTGTCGGTGCTTTATTTTTTAATATCAATATAGGCGGTAAAGAAGTTGAATCATTAGGGAGTTCATTCTGAATGTTTTGAAAAATATGAAGATACTGATCCCATGTTCTGTGATTCTGATGACAATAAAGTCAACACAATTTATTGATTTCCTTCATCCATCTCTCTGAAGCGTTAGATTGAGGGTGAAAAAGTGAAATGAAAACTGGTTTAATCTTACGACGCCGTAGAGTACGAAGCCAAATTTTAGAGCGAAACTGTGATCCATTATCTGATATAACTTCATCAACATGACCCACTTCTTTAAGAAAATGTTTGATGAAAGCATTAGACACTGAACGAGCTGTTGCTTTGCGTAAAGATGTAAAAAACACATATTTTTATGTCAATTCCACTGCTACCAAAATGTACGCAAAACCATTAGTAGAACGAACCACTGGACAGAACAAATCGAATCGACTGCAGCCATGTCCTTTAATTTCGCTGGAATGATAGGAAACAACGGTGCTCTGTGAGAAATAGGAAATCAGGAATGCAAACTAACCAAACAGAGTTATCAACCGATTTTCGTTTAAAAAGAATATCATTGCGAACTAAATAATACTGTCTAATCGCTACGCTTTCCTTTCTCCTCCACTTCTCCTTAATGTCCTTCCAGATTGGATCCTTATTGTGCTCCTTAGCGATGTCCTGGAGCGAAGAAGAAATAAAATTCTCAAACGCAACACCTTGAATATACATCAAACAATAATTGTTTTCTTTGCAGTCCTCTTCAGCACTTTGTTTCAAACCTATAGGTGCACGTGATAAAGCATCAGCAATAATATTTGAAGAACCCTGTATGTAAACAATACTAAAATCAAATTCCTGTAGATACAGCGCCAATCGTGACAGTCTTCCATGAGGTAATTTTGTTGACATAAGAAATTCCAGAGCTCGATGATCGGTGTAAACCTTAGTATGTCTGCCATACAAAAAGATGCGAAATTTTGTGAAAGGCCAAACAACAGCCAATGCTTCAAGTTCCGTAATCGAATAATTCTTTTCTGATTTAGAGAGAGCACGACTTCCAAATGCAATAGTTTTCTGTACTACAACGCCGTTTTTTTCTATCTCTTGAAATAAATATGCACCTAGGCCTTTGTATGATGAGTCCGTCGCCAAACAAAAATCTTTAGATAAATCCGGATGTGAAAGAAGTGGAGCAGCAACTAAAGCATCACGAAGTTGTTCAAATTCTGATTGAGCTTCCTCATCCCAACACCAATTAGAATTCTTTCCAGATAGTTCACACAAACGAGGTGTGGACAAATTATCCAATCTAACAAAACGTCTAAGAAAATTACAGACACCAAGGAAACTACGAACATCACCTTTTGTAGTAGGAACAGCATAATTACGAATAGCGTCTAGTTTCTCTGGATCAGGAAGAATACCTTCTGTAGAAATAATATGACCAAGAAATTTCACCCGAGAACGACCAAATTCAGATTTTTTCATGTTCACTGTAATGCCAACTCTTGCAAAAATACGTAATAATGAATCCAAAATTATGCTCACTCCAAGAACGTTTAGCAATAAGAATATCGTCAAAATATGAAGTAATATTGTCACGAAGATAATCAGGTAAAATTTCGTTTAAACTTCGAATGAATGCTGCTGAAGATACAGTAAGTCCAAACGGTAATTTCCGAAATTGATAACAGTTACCAAAGGCTAAAAAGGCAGTGTATTTTCTACAATCAGGGTGGAGTTCTATTTGCCAAAAACTTGCGCGCATATCAATCGTGGATAAAACTTTAATTCCATGGAAATGTTGAAGAAGTTCATCTAAATTTTGTGGACGGTCAATTTCAGGAATGATGATATTATTTATCTGTCTGGAATCCAGAACCAAACGAATTGACCCATCCTTTTTAAGAACGACGTGTAATGGGCTAGTATAAGGACTGACTGCTGGCTCAATAATGCCTTGATCTAACATGTATTGAAGTTCACTCTTAACCTTGTCTCTGTAAGCCAAAGGAATAGTGTACGTTTTCCCCCGAAATGGTGTGTGTTCTTTTACTTTAAATAAATATAGTAAGCCTTGTATAGTTCCTATGTGATGACTAAATACTGTAGCATGTGAAGTCAAAATTTGGTGCAATTCTTCTCTTGCAACGTCATCTGGCACTTCAGCTTTCTTAACCTTTTCATTAATTAATTCTTCGGTATTAATTATATCATCCATCCCGTCTCTGTATCTATTGTCGTTGTTATGAATGAACACATTGTCGTCATAATACTCAGCGAAAACATCAGAAGTAAGAAACCTTAAACATTTTGTGTCTGATTCAGATTTAGTTATACACTCAAAAAATTTCAAACTTTTCAGCATTCCGGCAACAGTCAAATTCACACTTCCTTCTTTAAAGTTTAAAATTGCCTTATGTGTGTTAAGAAACTCCATACCTAACATAACTTGTGTACTGAGTAATGGAACAATAATAAAATTAGCAGAAAATTCGTATCCTTGACAAATGAAATTTAGGTTGGTTTGTTGTTTGACTTCCACACTTTTTCCAGAAATAGCTCCTCGAATTGTAGTTTTAGAAACAGGTAACACAGGACAAGCAATAGTTCTTTCACATATACGAAAAACTGATTCACTAATGACACTCAATGGGCTCCCAGTGAACTGCAGTGAACTTATTCTTACCCACACATACTTCAATAACAGGATGTAAAAATGCGTCTACATTATTTTCCTTTTCGTCTAGCAAAATGTCTCTCATGTCTTCCAGGCGTACGTAGTGTAAAGTCGTAGTGTCATTACTTTCTGAACCGTCTATATTGCTGCCAGAAGCCGAAGCTGCAAGTCATTGTCGATTGTTTGCGTCACGTCTTTGAGTATTCGCGTCATTTCGCGGATCAATTTCTACGATTTGCACTTGTCTCTCTGAAGTTCTGTCACGTGGAGGATGCCAATTAGGTCCTTCCTGTCTGTTAGATGCCAATTCTTGGTTGTGTCTGTTATTAAAATTTCTGTTTTCCTGTCTGTCTGCATAACTATTTCTTGTGTAATTTCGACTATCACTTCTGAGATTATTGTTGTATCTACTACCCTGGTTATTTCTGTAGAAAGAATTTCTATTACTGTATGAATAATTTCTGTCTTGATGTTACCGATTACTGTTTCCGTATGATTGATCATTCCGGTACGAATTACCGCTATTATAATTGTCTGTGTAATTTCTGTTAGAACGTCTGTTATTGTCATAAGGCTGGTATCTATTATCCTGTCTGTTTCGTCTGTCATTCTCAAAATTATCCATATAACGACCGTTCCGATCATTATCCCTTCTCTCTGAAAATCTATTGTGATAACTGTTACTGAAAAAATTACAAGAAGTCCCGTAGTCGTTGTCATACTCAAGTTCTTGTAGCAAGGTCTTAAAAGTCACAATGTCGTCTTTACATCTTCGGCTAAAGCAATTTGTCTTATCGATTGTGGCAGCTTAGTTAAGCAAATGCGAATTAATTCAGTCGGGCTATAAGGGTTGGAAAGGAACTGATTCTTTCGAATCATGTCTTCAAAATATTCTGCCGGCGTGCGGAACTCAGACTGTTTGAAATTACGCTGCATAATAAGACTATGTTTGACTCTGTCTTGCGTGTTTTCGGACCAATATGCCGATAGAAATGCATGATAAAAATCATTTAGATTATTACAATCTCTAATAAGTGCGCGCATGCGCGTCGCCGGTTCGTTTTCTAAATATCCACACATAAATTCCAGTTTGTGACTTAGTGGCCAATTTGGTGGAAGTGCGTACATAAATTGATCTAACCATGAACATGGATGTATGTCGTTCTTAGAATTGCGAAAGATCTTAAATTTCCGAACAGTTTAGAAGTGTTTATAGTCAAAGTTTTCTCCTCGTGGCGACAAAGACCTACCGCGTCTATCCCAGTCCCAATGTCGATTATTGTCAAGTTCGCGCGCCTGGCGCTCTCTTGTTGTTTCTCGTAAATGAAATAAATTGCTTTCTTCAAACCCCTCTGCTATCTGTGATTCTAAATTACTTCTGCTGTCTTTTCTCTTCAATTTCGCCTTCAATTTGTTTGACTTGCTTTCGTAACGCCTCAAATTCCCTTTTAACGCGTTCATTAAATTTTCTCTGATTTTCAACATGTTTATTTATGTTCTGGTACTCTTCTGTTTCTGCAAATGGCAATGGAGCTGTATCATCCGAATCTCTGTCCCCATTTAAACTAAGACTTGTCAATTTATCTGCAATCTCCTCAACTCTTTCCGATAAGTCACCTATTTTTTCTTTCTGTTTATTTACGCGACTCGGGTTTCAGTATTGACACATTTAGTAGTTAACTGTTCATACTGTTGTGTTAGGTTATTTATTCTGTCATTTGGTACGGATTCCTCGATTCTTTCAAATATTTCTTCCTTATTGTGTGCACGTTGTAAATTTAACTCTGAAAATTTTTGTACTATCACGCGATCTCTTTCTTCCTGTTCTCTATCCTGTTCCTTTCGTCTTATTTCTATTGAAATTAATCTATTATTGTGAGCATTCAAAATTGGTTGTACTTCTTCTCTAATTTCTTTCTTTAATTCATCTTTCATGTTTTTGAAACATGTCCCTATTCGTGAGTCTAACCGTGTTTCCATTGTTTCCATCTCTGTTTTAATTGTTCCTATTTGTGATCCCACTGTTTTTAATTCAGATCTTAACTGTGATCCCAGTGAGTCTATCCGTGTTTCCATTGTTCCCATATCAGTTTCTAACCGTGTTGCCAATGTTCCCATATCTGTTTTAATTGTTCCTATTTGTGAGTCTAACCGTGATCCCAAATTTAATATTGCACTCATCAACTGCTTCATATTAACTTGTTCGAAATTCTTTTCGCCCCTATCATTTCCCACAAAACCAACTTCCTTCGTCATAGCTGTAAAGCTACCTGTGTTCAATACTATTCCAGAATCTTCTGTCGTTAATCTCGAATTCAGAAAATTATTTGATTGTGAAAAATTTTGAACTGGTTCCGGACTATTTTCCCGACTCACTAAATTGCTTTCTACTTCATTCATCATACTATTCTCCTGTGTTGGCGAGTTCGCCATGTTAACAGTTTCGTCATTCTCACTATTCATCATTTTTGTCTTTTTCATCGATTGCGTAATCATTTACAAAACATACAAAACTCGTCACTATACGAAAATTACGCACAATATAACACTTTATCTCCAACAATACCATTCACGCGAAATGCTTCCCGACAAACACGATTAACGAATAATTGAAATCTTCATAATTGCACAAAATTTTTAAACCCGTATACAAGACATCAAAAATTAAATTCTGCCAAAATACCATTAAAAGAATGACAAGACAACTACAAATGTTCAGTTACCATTCTACACATGCAATATAGACTACAATTACTAAACTACAAATTACTTCAACAATACTACTGTCTGCTATTTTTACTATCAGAAGATTTCCAAGGGACGATCCGAAGCAGCGGTCGCCACGTGCATGGAGGCTTAATTAAATATTATTATGCAAATAATTTTAATATTAGTCGCTGTATGTCCGGCTACGAAGTCTCGTAACCGGTTGGCCCTGACTGGTATTAGTACGCAATCTGACTGCGTAGAATAACAACAAAGAATGAAAGAAAACTTCCGTTAACACAACTAATTAATTAAGTCCCCAGCAACTATAAAAGCTACGAAACAAAACTACGAAACAATAAAGCACAAGTGTAACTGTTCTTTGTGTGGAAGTGTGATTCAACGTACACATCTGGCACGGTTCTTCCTCAATACGACAAGATGCTTTAAACGCCATCTACAACGAATTAATTAAAAAAAATACTATAATTGCACATAGAAACCAGAATTACACTCTAATACATGAACACAATCCAGATGCTTTGTTGACTGAACCTGTGACCAAGAGACATTGTTAGTTAGGACATTTGAAATGAAAAAAATTTTCTTTACCTTCATATATATTGACGAAACATACACTCTGATCATTACAACATCCGCAATCGAACAGCATCGGCTGTCTAGCCCATCAGAACAACTGCACACAACATGCTCACAACTAGTCACGGCTACATCAGAACTCCTACTGCCCTCGGCAACTTCTCAACAAGCACTCTCACGACAACTTCTCAATAAGCACTGCCAGTGGAGGCGGCTGAATAATACTCTTTGGCGCAATCTCTGGCGCTGTGACTCAGTGTAGCCACCTTTCAAGAGCACCTTACCTATTGTCTCCGACGTGCGCCCTCCTAGTACATTCCACCTCTTCTTTCACGTTGTTGTCTGATGCTAGGGTGCATAGCCAGCACGGTAGCCAGCCCGTGTGGTGGGGTCGCTATATACCCTTTTGGTTGAGCCCCATGAACACACAGGGATCACACTTCTGATACCTGAGCTGTGACCTCCTCATGCATGCCTTGGAGTGGTTGCTCGTCATCCTGGAGCATCGGAACTCCCAGCAATGGCCGCCATGCCAGACGGCCCTTGCTGTGGCTGGGTGGCGCCCACAAGGAGAGCCCCTGATCAGAGTGGGTGGTATCAGGGCGGACGCTATGCGCATGAAACGCATACGGGTCCAGAACTCTGGCCATTCTTCTGCGGCCGTCTCTCTGCATGGAACTGATTCTTCGAGTGCTGCTTCTCCTGCCCTTCCGGCCTTCCCTTCCATGGCTACCCCCTGGGAAGAGGGCAGGCCCGTTGGCTAGGGGCAAAACCTTTCCCCCGTTATCTAGTTTGCACCAGGACTGATGGAGATACTTTCACCAATACCAAACCTTTATTCTTTGTGGAACACATTCAAGACAAGTTTGACGAAGTGGACTCCCTGAGCAAGATGCGACCGGGTTCATTGCTGATCAAAACTGCTTCAGCTGCCCAATCTGCGGCCCTTCGTGCCTGTACCCATCTTCGCACAATTCCTGTGTCCATTACCCCCCACCAGTCTCTAAATATGGTACAAGGTATGATTTTTCACAGGGACCTCATCCTTCAAACTGATGAGGTACTTCGGGACAATCTCGGACGGCGGGGTGTTCACTTTGTTCGGCATGTTCAGAAGGGTCCTAAAGACAATTGCATTGATACTGGTGCCTTTATCCTGGCCTTTGAAGGGGATACCCTCCCTGAGAAAGTTAAGATTATGGTTTATCGATGTGATGTGAAGCCGTACATCCCACCTCCTATGAGGTGTTTTAAGTGCTTGCGTTTTGGACACATGTCTTCCCACTGTTCACAGGCCCCTCTCTGTGGTGACTGTGGACATCCACTCCATGAGCGGAGTCCCTGTGTTCCCCCTCCTGTGTGTGTAAATTGATATGGTAGTCATTCTCCACGTTCACCAGATTGCCCAGTATATAAGAAGGAAAAGAAGATACAGAAGTATAAGTCCCTCGATCGTTTAACCTACACAGAGGCCCGTAAGAAATATACGCATCTTCACCCTGTGTCCATGACATCTAGTTACGCCTTGGTTACATCTTCACCCCTTCCTCCCCCTTCCTTACCCACATCCCGGACCCCTCTCGTCCCCCCCTCCCCTGTGGCTCCCACACCTTCTCCTCTGGGCGCTGCTCCCCCTCCCCAGCCGCAGAAGTGTCCCACTCCTTCGGCGTCTGCCGGTCAAGGGCGCCTCTCCCAGGATGCCCCTTCCCGGCACCTTCCAGGCCAAAGGTCTGCTGCCGCGTGACGACAGCGAGAGCTGCGGTCTGTCGGCCCCCAGGTCGCCCGGTCTCTTTCTGTTCCTGATCTTGCTGCAGCTGGCTCCTTTACGCCACACAGCCCTCCTCGATCTCAGCCTGAAAAGAAGAAGAAACGTAAGTCCCGGGACAAAGAGCCTCTGGTTTCACCGGAGGTCCCTTCCCCGACTTCACAACCGGATTCTGACCTGTCGTTCATGGATGTCGCCCCCTCCTTGTCGGTGACGGGTGGGGACCCGGCAGTATGACTGGCTTTAGCGTGTTCAGCCCCCATTTAAATCATCGTTCTGTGGTTCTCCAATGGAATTGTAATGGATACTATTGTCACCTTTCAGAATTGAAATCCCTTCTTTCGTCCTACACTGCAGCTTGTGTGGTTCTCCAGGAATCTCATTTTACTGATGCTCACTCACCGACCCTCCACGGGTTCCGTGTATTCTGTCGAAATCGGGTCGGCCCCCTGTGGGCTTCTGGTGGCGTTTGTATGTTGGTCCGTACAGACATTGGTAGCACGTGGATTCCTCTTCAAACTACATTGGAAGCGGTTGCTGTTAGGGTCCACTTAGAGTCTGTGGTCACAGTTTGCTATCTTTATTTCCCTCCTGACAGGACTCTTCCACCCTCTGCCTTAACTGCCCTTCTTCAGCAACTTCCTCCTCCCTTCCTCCTCCTTGGGGATTTTAATGCTCATCATCCCTTGTGGGGCAGTGCCTTTCCATCTAGACGAGGTCTTCTTATAGACCAGTTTATTGCAGACCACGACTTGTGCCTTCTTAATTATGGCTCCCTTACTCATTTCAGTGCTGGTCATGGTACCTTTTCTGCCATTGATCTTTCTCTTCCTTCTCCCTCTCTCCTCCCTTCATTACACTGGTCGCCACACGACGACCTTTGTGATAGTGACCATTTCCCATTGATTGTCTCGCTCCCTTCCCGCTCCCCGGTGGACAGGTTACCTTATTGGTCTTTCCAACGTGCCAATTGGCCTCTATACACTGCACAGGTCGTGTTTTCTCCCTCTTTGTCGGGTTGTATTGATGACGTCCTACGTGACGTGTCTGACGCGATTGTTCGCGCTGCTAGCCTTGCTGTCCCGCGCTCATCTGGGCCATTTCGTCGCCGGCAAGTCCCATGGTGGAGTGCGGCCATTGGCATTGCCATCCGTGATCGCCGTCGAGCTTTGCAACACTTTAAGAGGCACCCATCCGTAGCCAGCCTTACTACCTTTAAACGCCTCCACGCTAAAGCCCGTTATTTAATCAAACAGAGGAAGCGGATATGTTGGGAACGATTCGTTTCTTCCCTTGGTTCTATTGTCCCTCTGTCACGGGTATGGGCTACACTTCGCTCTCTCCAAGGTTGCCATCGGCAGTCCACCCTCCCAGGCCTTCACCTCCCAGATGGCCTTTGTTCGGACCCATTAGTTCTTGCAGAACATCTTTCGACCCATTTTGCAGTGGCATCAGCATCAGCCTCCTATCCAGCTGCTTTCCTTCACCAGAAACAGTGGGCTGAAGCTTCCACCTTATGTTTCACCCCTTGTGAGTCTGAATCTTACAACGAACCTTTTACTGAATGGGAATTTCTTTCTGCTCTATCTTCTTCTCATGATACGGCCCCTGGCCCAGATTCCATTCATAACCAACTGCTTCAACATCTCAGTGCTCCACAACGGCAACATCTTCTTTGGGTGTTTAACCGTATCTGGCTCCAGGGTGACTCCCCTTCTCAGTGGAGGGATAGCATCGTGGTTCCTGTCCTTAAGCCTGGTAAGAACTCCCTATCTGTTGACAGCTATCGGCCAATTAGTTTGACCAATGTTGTTTGTAAGTTACTTGAACGGATGGTAGCCCGTTGGCTCAATTGGGTCCTCGAATCTCGGAATCTATTGTCACCTTACCAGTGTGGCTTTCGAGAGGGACGGTCTCCAATCGATCATTTACTTCTCTTTGAATCCGCAGTTCGGCAGGCTTTTTCCCAGCGCCGCCATTTGGTCGGAGTTTTTTTTTACCTTCGCAAGGCCTATGACACGGCCTGGCGCCATCACATCTTACTTACCCTTCATCAGTGGGGTCTTCGGGGCCCACTCCCGATTTTTATCCGCCCGTTCCTGTTCCATCGGTCATTCAGAGTTCGAGTTGGTACTGTTTTTAGTTCTCCATGGACCCAGGAGACAGGCATCGCACAGGGTTCTGTCTTGAGTGTCCTTCTTTTCCTCATTGCTATCGATGGACTTGTGGCCTCAGTCGGTCCCTTGGTCGCCCTGCCCTGTATGTGGATGATTTCTGCATTTGTGTTAGTTCCTCCTCGATGGCATCTGCAGAACGGCTGCATGGACCCTCTCACACGGGTTTCAATTCTCTCCTTCAAAATCGCGGGTGGTCCACTTCTGTCGCCATACTACAATCCACCCTGATCCAGAGCTCTATCTCGATGCACAACGATTGCCTGTGGTCCCACAGTTTCGTTTCCTGGGTCTTCTTTTCGACAAGCTCACTTGGCTGCCCCATATCAGAATCCTGAAGGTAGGATGTTTATGGAAACTCAATGTCCTTCACTTCCTTGCCCACTCCTCTTGGGGTGGGGACCGTTCCCTCCTTCTCCGTCTTTATCATGCTCTAGTTCTATCTCGCTTGGACTATGGTTGTCAAGTTTATAGTTCTGCTGCTCCTTCCACACTGCACATGATGGATCCAGTCCACCATCGTGGTATCCGTTTGGCCAGCGGTGCCTTCCCTACTAGCCCTGTTGATAGTCTCCTGGTTGAAGCTGGGATCACCCCCCCTTTCCGTTCGGCGGTCCAGCTTCTGGTGTCTTATGCACTCGCTATCCGTTCTTCTCCCACTCATCCTTCCTATTCTATCCTGTTCCCAGACCATGGACGTCGCCCACCCGACTCCCGCCCATGGGCGGGTTTACCGGTTGGGCTCCGCCTTGCGTCTCTTTGTTGTGATTTTCAGCTTCCTTCTTTGTCCTGTCTTCCTCGCTCCCTCCCCTCCAAACCCCCTTGGTTAGTTCCTCGGCCTCGAATTCGGATGGATCTCCGCCGAGCTCCGAAAGATTCCATCCCCCCAGTGGTGTTCCGTTCCTTTTTCCGCCAAATTTTATGGGAGTTTCGGGATGCTGTTGCTTTTTTTACACTGATGGCTCTAGATCTGCTGATCATGTGGGGTATGCCTTCACGTCCTCTGCTGGAATGGAAAATCATCTGCTGCCACCAACATGTGGGGTGTTTACTGCGGAATTGATGGCAATTTCCCAGGCCCTTACCTTTATTAAACAGTCCCAACACAACCGCGTTTTGTTATGTACGAACTCGATGAGTGGCCTTCTTGCCATTGACCGGTGTTTTTCGCGCCATCCATTGGTCTCTGCCATCCATGACCATCTCGCTGATATTCACCGTGCTGCTTGTTCCATTGACTTCCTTCGGGTCCCTGGCCATGTGGGT